>NC_141365.1:24686743-25294243 GCF_057382095.1 Aulonocara sp. 'chitande type north' Nkhata Bay
GTTTTCAGCAAGCATTAGCGGCATTAGTAAATACATTTCCTACTCTGTGCATCAACTGAGTAGACGAATGAAAATGTCTTAAATTACAAGAGACCTTGTGGTTTAATTTAATAGCTAAAGGCTAAAGCTGATAAGTTAAGCATGACCACATGGGTTAATAGCATAAGCACAAAAAATTACTGTCGAGCAAGACAACATTAATAACAGTGGCATTGTTCTGTCACTTGCAGAGATGTTCATTCTTTTAAAAAAAAAAAAAAGAAGGAAATATTTGACTTTCCTCCTCTGTGAGTTATCTTTTCCCCACTTTTTCCCCTCTTATTCTTTCTACTCTAATAACTCACCCCCCCCCCCCCCCCCCCCCCTTTCCTGTTTGGAAAATCTCTTCTCCCCTCCTCTCTCTCCTTCATTCAGCCCTCTGTTGCATTCGGTGTCTCTCTCCGAATGCCTGTTTTTGGCTCCAGAACTCCCCCACGGTCCTTTCACACTGTTTTAATGTTAACAGGATGCTCTGTGTTCTGCCTCCTTACAGTCCCAAAGCAGAGCAAACGTGCAAATCTGTGTTTCTTCATGGCCGACTTAAGCTTTAACTCATCCCCTGGCTCAGCCCCAGCGGTCCGATCCAAGAATTTGATAAATCTTAAAAGCAGCTCGCCATGGAGTGCGTCTGTTTGGCATGCACACTCTTGTAATCACTTGTTTGTGGAAGATAATTATTTTTGATTTATTCTTTAGAATATTATCATCCCTACAATTGAATTGGAAGCTATCCTAATGACTTCTGTTTCTATTTTTTTTTTTTTTTGGCCACATAAAAACTGCGACCACGTTGTAGAACTTTACATAGTGAAAATTTATCAAAGTACTTGGGGAAATTCGTAGTAGATACCAAAAGAGTTTTTCATGTCAGTCTCCAAACATGTTTGTTTCTGCTGTAAAGTTTTAACATGGGCGTCAATGGATATTGATCGCCTTTGGGGGCACCCTCAAGTGGCCATTAGAGGAACTGCAGTTTTGGTGCTTTTGATCCACATCTGCTTCTCTCAAGAAATGAGAGTTGTGCTTTAGAAGTGCTGATAGTTGGTTTTTGTCAACTTTTACCAGAGCCAAGCTAGCTAAAATTTCCCCATTATCACTTTTAACGTATGCTAACCTATGCTACCCTACAAAGTCAGTTACAGATTAAAAGGAAATCTTGCTTTTTTGAAGGAAAATCAAACAGTACGATCTTGTTAGAGAACAAAACCATTTGTTTCATATGGTTTTGCAAAAGAAAGCATGTGCAATAACAACAACAATAAAACAATGCTTGCAATGACACTCAAGCCCATAATGAGAAAATAAAACACCCAGACAGGCAAAAAATATTCACACGTGCTGACACTGTGAATAGATTAGATCATCTCTGGCTTTGTTGTTGTGCATCAGCGGCAGCTTAAAAGAGAGGAAAGGCCACGCTGACGATCGGATTAACGCTGCCGGCAGACTCCAGGTGACAGAGCTAAGCTGCTGCGCGCACGCATGTCTCCCGCCCGGCTGCTTCAAGCACAGTCCAAAATGAAAGCTGTCATGTAGAAAACGCCCCTCATTTGATTCAGGACTAGCTAGACATGATTCAGAGGTTTAAATGTAAAGATGTTGGTGAATTAAAGCAGCTTAGGCTTGTTTCTGACCCAGTGACACACAGCTCCTCTTTTAGAGAGAAGGATGTTACAAGTTAAACATTTTTTTCCACAGTTTAATGATGTCCTAACATGTATTCTTTTTTTCCCTCACAGAGAAGACGCCTCAGCTCGTCGCTTTCCTATCTCATTGATCACCGACGACAGCTTTTCAACTTCGGTAAGCCAACACAGTTTTAACATGAATTCTTCTCAGTATTTTAGTTAAAAACACAGCTTCAAAGGTGTTACAGTAACAACATTGAATAAATTCATGAATGGCTGATGAGTTATTTCACTCCAGAACAAAGAACATAGACACAGTGACTCATGCTCTGAAAAGCATGGCATAGGGGAACAGTCGGCTACAAACATAACATTTTTCCATACAGGACACAGCTAGGGCCCTTGTGAACATAATAATGTTACCCACAGCTGGCTCAATGATATAAATACCATGCTAATACAACCTGAACTACAGCAACAACAAAAAAAACTTTACTTAAAAAGAACTTTATCCACTTATTTAAAAAGTGGATATTTAAATTTATAAGTGGCATCTCAATGCAATTTAGAAGTAGGTGTAGACCCTACAATATTACAGAAATAATGTTCAGCAACTTATATGAAACTCATTTTTGCATGTCACGCTGCAGCTAAGCATGTTTCAGTTTGACAAGGATGCAGTTTCATGCAAAACAAAGTCAGCGGAGAGCGATGAGTTGTTTTCTACTCTGGTCTTGAACAACTTAATAAATGTGCTCCATCCGATTTTACCTCCATGAGATAAAATGACGCACCATCGCTGCCATCTGCAGAGCCACCTTATATACATATAAACCTAGGCAAGGCAAGGCAAGGCAAGTTTATTTGTATAGCACAATTCAACAACAAGGTGATTCAAAGTGCTTTACAGAGACATTAGAAACAAGAACAAATAAAAAGCATGATTTAAAATTGAATAAAACAAGCAAATAAACTAACTAACTAATTAACAAACAAACAAACAAACAAACAACAGTATATAAAATCAAAACAGATAAAATCAGAACAGTAGATAAAATCAGTAGTTAAATGTAAGTTTTGAAATTTAAGCTTAAAGTGTGGATTTGGTGCTTTATTCAAATGCAGCTGAGAACAGGTGAGTCTTCAACCTGGATTTAAATAAACTGAGTGTTTCAGCTGATCTGAGGCTTTCTGGGAGTTTGTTCCAGATATAAGGAGCATAAAAGCTGAATGCAGCTTCTCCGTGTCTGGTTCTGACTCTGGGAACTGATAAAAGACCGGATCCAGATGACCTGAGGGATCTGGATGGTTCATACTGGGTCAGGAGGTCATTGATGTATTTTGGTCCTAAACCATTCAGAGCTTTATAGGCCAGCATCAGAACTTTAAAGTCTATCCTCTGACGGACAGGCAGCCAGTGTAAGGACCTCAGAGCTGGACTGATGTGGTCCACTTTTTTGGTCTTAGTGAGGACTCGAGCAGCAGAGTTCTGAATGAGCTGTAGTTGTCTGACTGATTTTTTAGGTAGACCTGTAAAGATGCTGTTACAGTAATCAAGCCTACTAAAGATGAATGCATGGACTAGTTTTTCCAGGTCCTGTTGAGACATCAGATCTTTTATCCTTGATATATTCTTGAGGTGATAGTAAGCTGACTTTGTTATTGTCTTAATGTGTTTTTCTAAGTTTAGGTCTGCATCCATCACTACACCCAAATTTCTCGCCTGGTTTGTGGTTTTTAGATGTATAGATTGAAGTTCTCTGGTGACCTGTAATCGTTTTTCTTTGGCGCCAAAGACTATTACCTCAGTTTTGTTTTTGTTTAGCTGGAGAAAATTGTGGCACAACCAGTCATTGATTTCCTCAATGCATTTACCAAGAGCCTGTACAGGGCCTCGGTCTCCTGGTGACATTGTGATATATATTTGTGTGTCATCTGCATAGCTGTGATAGTTTATTTTGTTGTTGTTTATAATCTGTGCCAGTGGGAGCATGTAGATGTTAAACAGAAGGGGTCCCAAGATGGAACCTTGGGGAACTCCACATGTGATACTTGTCTGCTCAGATGTGAAGTTACCTATTGATACAAAGTATTTCCTGTTTTCTACGTATGTTTTGAACCAGTTTAGTACAGTTCCTGAAAGACCTGTCCAGTTCTCCAGTCGTTTGAGTAATATGTTGTGGTCAACTGTATCAAATGCTGCACTGAGATCCAGTAAAACTAGGACTGACATTTTTCCACTGTCTGTATTCAGACATATGTCATTAAACACTTTGGTCAGAGCGGTTTCAGTGCTGTGGTTCTGTCTAAAACCTGACTGGAAGGCATCGTAGCAATTATTCTGTTTTAAGAAGTAACTGAGCTGTTGAGAAACTGCTTTTTCAATGATCTTACTTAAAAACGGGAGATTTGAGATCGGCCTGTAGTTGTTCATTTGTGTCTTGTCAAGATTGTCCTTTTTCAGTATAGGTTTGATTACAGCAGTTTTTAGTGATTCTGGAAACACACCTGATAATAAAGAAAAGGTGACGATCTGTAACAGGTCTGACTCTAAAGTCTTTGAGACCTTTTTGAAAAAACTTGTTGGCAGGACATCTAAACAGCAGGAGGAGGAGTTCAGTTGACCTAAGATGTCCTCCAGGTCTTTGCTGTTAATAGGTTGAAACTGTTTCATGGTGTTTAAACAGTTTTTTGGTGGACACAGTACATATCCTGGATCTGCTGTTGATGTACCAATTGCTTGTCTAATTTTTTGGATTTTTTCTGTGAAGAATTTGGCAAAGTCATTGCAGGCCATGGTCGAATGAAGTTCAGCTGCCACTGACACAGGGGGGTTTGTTAGCCTGTCAACTGTAGAAAATAAGACCCGAGCATTATGGCTGTTTTTAGTGATGATGTCAGAGAAGTAGGACCTCCTTGCACTCCTCAGTTGTAAATTATAATTGTGAAGTTTCTCTTTATAAATGTCATAATGAACCTGGAGGTTTGTTTTTCTCCATCTGCGCTCAGCTTTCCTACACTCTCTTTTTTCATTTTTCACCAGTGTGGAGTTTCTCCATGGAGACTTTTTCCTTCCAGAGATAACCTTCACCTTAATGGGAGCAATAGTGTCCATTACATTTAACATGTTAGCATTGAAGCTATTGACGAGCTCATTGACTGACCCTCTGGGCAGGTCAGGTGTTAATGGGAAGACCTGGTTAAAAATTGCACTACTGTGTTCAGTTATACACCGTTTTGTGATCACTGTTGTTGATATATTTGTGTGGGCTGAGATTTTACTTTCAAAGAAAACACAGTAATGATCAGACAGGCCCACATCAGACACAGTAACCTACTAGAGACATCGCTGATAAACTCTGGCTTAATGAGAGCTTTTAAAGTGACATAAAGAAAAGAAAAAGCAAAAGCAGGAAACCTGCTGCCAGATTCACTACTTCTGCTCAAATGCCCCCATGACATTTCACACTCAGTTTTCCCATGACTCATGGGGCCCAGGGAGCCAGCTCTAAGTGACTGCACTCAGCCAGAGGATCAGCTTGACTATTGTCAAATATATATATATATATATATATTTAAATATAATAGAGGGGGAATTATGCTCACAAAGAAGAGAAATGATTGTTTGCGTTGGTGTCATGACGGATATTTTTGTATGCCAAAAAGGAGTCATTAAGCTGAAAGTCTAATCTTGTGTTTTCCCGCTGATATGTGTTTGAGTGGCGTCACAGAGAGAGAAATGACAGAGCGAGCGGCAGGACGGAGATTTCACAACCATCTGTTTCTATATCTAGCTTGTGTTAACAACGCGCTCGCTCCTAAGCAACGACTTCTGGATGCATTTGAGCTGTGTTTGTTTGCGTGAGCCGGTGGGTGTTTGTGTACGTGTCAGTTGATTTCTAGCAGATTGTGTGCGTAGGTGTAGGTGTATACAAGTGCGGTAGTGCAGTAATTGGCATCAAAATTCACTTCAGTTTGGGTAATAAAGAGAGGGCTTGGGCTGACAGACAGGAAGTTTTGAGAAACACGGCGGCAAGCTCGTGCTGTGTAAACATGTCACAGTTGTCCTGTTTGTCCTGGCAGCCGTTTGTTTGATGTGTCAATAATAGAAAGTTATTCAGTTCACAAGTGTAATTCCAGCTCTTCATGATCATGAATGGTCCACTGTCTACTTGGTGGGCACGGTAGGCTGGTAGAGATTTGCCTCCACTCTTTAATACCATAATAAAAACGAAATAATAAGCTAAAAAAACCCGAAATTATTAGCACTGAGCCTTCAGGAGATACATCCAAAACGAGCTTTGATGTATTTCACAGCTATAGGGCTTCGTTACGCTGTCTTTAATTCACATAGTTTTCTTTTCTTTAACTGTCTGTCGATATGTGCGTATCTGAGGATCCTGGCAAAGCTGTACCTCAGCCTCCAAGTGTTGTAAGTAATTAAGTAAGTTTATTTATTTATTAAATACTTTTCACATACAAACAGTCAAAAAGTAGTGTAAAAAAAACAAGTAAAAGAACTAAAAAATGAAGTGGCATAAAAACAAGAAAAAAAAACACCTGTATGGTGTTCAGACGCTGAATTCATTTCTTTTACACCATCTTTACTGTAGACCCCGTCTACATGTCTCTGAGCAGTAACTTCATTTCAGTTGACGTCAGGTCAGCGATTCCTCTCTGATATCCCAGTTTGACTCGGCGCAGAGCAAACCATTTCCAGCCGAGATGAACTGAGTCATCTCTTGGGTTTGAAAGCCTCACCTTTACTCCTCCAAACATACCTCTGGTCATTGTGACCAAGCATCTCAGTCTTTGTCTCATCTCTCCGTAAAACCTTTCTCCAGAAGGCATCTGGCTTGTCCATTTGGGCAGCTGCAAATTTTAGTTGAACATACAGTATAGGTGTCGATTTTGGAACAGGGGCTCCACCAGGGGGAGCAGTGATTCTGCCAATTACGCTGACACCATTGAATGCACAGGTTCACCTGACACAGATGTGCCGGGGAAGATACTGCAGAAGCAAACAGTTTTTGATCATGCAGTTTATTATGCTTGACTGTGTTGTTTTTCTTTCGATGTGTGTTCCTTATGTATCTAAACAATCTGGCTGTAACCTTTTTTGAAAAGCAAAAGGTGTGGGAAACGACAATAGGAGCCAAGACTAAACTGGAAGGGTTGCAAGATGATTAACAAAATTAGGAGTTTTCTCAAGTTTTCTTTTTCTTTTATTGATTATTTTTGTAATCAAAGCATGAAAGGCATACATTCTTGATTTATTTCTCTTTTAAATCCTGCTGTGTGGTATTTTTCTTACTGTCATAGCAACTAAAGAGTCTACATGCAAAAATATATAATTAATACCGCCCCCATTAGCACCACCAGCAGCATAAAAGCCTAAAATGACATCTAGAGCCCAACCTGTAACCAGCTATCAGGATATTGATGAGTTAAACGGCTCCGCTCCCATTTGTGACCCCCCCCCCCCTCCCCCCCGGATCCTGCAGGCTCTGCTGACCTCTTTGTGGATCCATAACGTGGTCAAAGTCACACTCCTCTACTGGTTGCACTGGCTGTTATATCACCATGGAAACAATGACATCACTGCAGGATGGGGCTGATGCATGCCAGGGAACATCTACTGCTGGGGGCTGAAAATAAAGGGTGCAGAAAGCCAGCAGTTGCTTTCAGTTAAACTCAACCCTGAATTGCCATCAGTTTGCAGGTGTGGGTTACTTAAAATGAACTGCATAGCACACATTAATGAACTTACTGTTGTCATTGTTTTCGAGTGAGGAGCATTTAGATTACATAAAGTGAATATATTGTCATGGTTACTATGATGATGACTAAGCACCTGTATGGGTTTGTTTGTGTGATGAACACATATCAGTTCAGGCTACATCGTGTTTTGGTGACAGCTGCAGCAGGCAATGTGTTTAACTAATGCACATATGTACAAATTTAAAGGATTTTTTTCAAGCTTGGAGAAATTTTGGAAGGGTCAAGGAAATTAGCTCAGAAATTACTAACAGTAATAATAAGTTAAAGTTAAGTTAAAACCTACCAAGTATAACTTACATACACCAGTTAGACATCACATTATGACCATTACGACAAGCATAAGGATTTGAGCAAGTTTGACAAACTGGCCAGATTGTGATAGCTAGATGAATCGTTCCGAGCATCTCCGAACCTGCAGCTCCTCTGGGTGTTCCCAGTCTGCAGTGATCAGTTTCTGTTGAAAGTGATACAAGGAAGGAACAGCACTGAACCAGAGACAGGGTCATGGGTGGCCACAGGTCAATGATGCACATGGGCAGCTAAGGCTGGCCCGTATGGTCTGATCCAGCACACAAGCTACTGCATATCAAATTGTTCATCACAGCTTGTTGCAGAAGAACGTGCATAGCCACAGATCAGTCAGAGTGCCCATGCTAACCTCTATCCACAAGTTCCCACAATGGGTACATGAGCAGCAGAACCGGACCATGAACGATGGAAGAAGATGGCCTCGTCTGATGAATCAGGTTTTCTTTTACATCATGTGGATAGTTGGGTTCATGTGCATTGCTCACATGACCGGCAAGTGTCATGGTTTGAAAACAAACTATGTATCTAAGCACTGAAGACCATGTGCACCAGTTCATGGAAAAAGTACTCCCTGCTGGCTGTGGACTCTTTCTGCAGGATAATGCACCCTGCCACAAAGTAAAAATGGTTCAGGAATGGCCTCAAAATTCCCCAGATCGCAATCTAATCCAGCATCTATGACGTGCTGGACAAAAGTCTGATCCATGGAGCCTCCACCTCAAAACTTACAGGACTTATCAGTCAAATCAGTCATCCAGTGTTGTTATATTGTCCTCTTTAGGGACATGTATGTGGACATGTTGAAAAGTTTATTAGTAAAACTGTATATATGAACCCCAATCATTACTGACAAATTAAAGAGGTTTAAGGAGGTTATATTCCACAGTCCCACAATTTTACGATCCCTTTTGAGGAACAACTTATCAGCGGTGGGGAGGAAGAACTCCCTTTTAACAGGTAAGAGTCCTTCATGAGACCCAAGAGCTCGGGGAGAGGCAGCCATCCACCATGACTGGAAGAGTGTGATGGAGAAGAGAAGAGAAAAAATAGAGCACCGAGACACGAGGCAGCAACATAAAAGACATTTTAAAAAACTAAGTAATCATCAATCGTCAAGTTTTATGAGTCGATAAAAATCTTATTTTACCATGTATGAGTCTAGCTCATCTTCTTGGCAGGAGATACATGGACAGATCTGGACTGTGACCAAAGAAAGGGAAGGAGACCCGGATACAGTCACTTAGATCTCTTGAAGCAGTTATTTGATAGGAATGCAGATACATAGTGATGTAAACACAGCAAAAAGAAAGGCTGGTGACATTAGTTTTTGATACTCAGGTTATTGTTTAAAGAATTAATAAATAAAAAGTAGGACACAAACAACCTTGAGCTTTTTTACAGTTTTATTATCACGTGATTTAAAATATTTAATGTATTTTTACTGAGTAATATCAACATTATCTAGAAAACAGTGCTTTTGAAAGAGGTGCTAATATAATCTCAGGGCACCTCTACCCCAGTTATTACGGCACTTAATCTGTAAGGAGTGGATATCACCCCTGCCTCGTGTTCACGGCTGTGAGTTTGTGTGTGCGCGTGCCTCGCTCATCGTGCTGCTCTCCAGCATTTACACAGTTCATTCACACTTCGCTGAAGGCACTCATTACGCTTCATACCCCCCCAGCCCCCCGCCACATGTTCTGCTGAGTCAGCAAAACATAATCTGTCCATCTGCTGCCAGAGGAGGAAGCCACTGGATTCTGGGTTGATTACAGGTCACGGGAAACTTTTTTGTCCTTTAGTACTTCACAGTTCTTCTGTTCAGTGTGACAGTCAGCCATCATTCAGTGCACCAATGCGCGTGTAACAAGCTGATTTGCTTGAAAAAAGACACGAACAATAAATAAAATATCTATATCTCTATAACACGTTCATTTCATACAGATATTCAGTAGATACTATCGTGAGATTAGTCTGCTCAAAAGCAAATAGAAGAGATTAAATGATACTGTTAATCTGTAGTGTGGTGTAGAAAATCTTACCTAGTGACCGTGCTGATCCTAGCTGCAAACACAAAGGTTCTCCAACACACACACACATTCAAACACACACTCGGCCTCTCCCACAGAGGATTAAGGCCAGGTTGGCCTACTGAGACAGGCTGCCAGAGATTCCATCCTCCATCCTAAATGGATGGTGACATTCCGATGTGAGTGGCGCTCTACGGAGGCATGATGGGTGACCCAGATTGGGGTGGGGTTGGAAGGGGGGATGAGGTGCAGACAGGGAGGGAAATGTGGTGGGATTAGAGCTTGGGTGGTGCGATGAGATGCTGGGGGTGGAAGGTAGAGAGGAGCGCAGCAGGGGGTCATGAGAGCGCGAGACGATGACAGTAAAAGAGGAAAGAAAGACGAAGAAGAGAAACCCACTCATGTCCGATTAGCCTCAGGCTTGCTGCCACACCTTCTCTTCTTCTTCTCTGCGAGCGATCACGCTGGAACGTTTCATTTAAGGCATCAAACTCGAGATGTGATGGAATTTGATGGATCACTTTTGACTCCTAGTGCTGTTGAGCTAACCCTCTAAGCATTAGAAAAATGTGATGGTCCTCATGCTGTGCTATTGCTGTTAGGATTGTATCTAAAAAATGCCTAAAAATATAAAGATCAAACTTCATTTTGTTGCACTTTGTCTGTTCAACCCTGCAGAGTGTATTTCTTAAAGTATCTTGTGTCTTAAAAGAGAGGGATTGCTGTGGGAAACATGAGAGGAAAACCGTTATAGGGCTTTTCATCACTGCAGAATACGCCTCATTTAATCTTCTAATTTTTTGGTGTTGTGGTTGGAAAATAGCCACTGCAGACTTTATCCCTTTCTAACACACTAAGACTGGTAAACAACCAAGGGGAACCGGTGCGAGAGGGCAATGTCGAATCATGTTAAGTGTGCGAGGATGACAGGGTGTGCCTGGAGAGCAAGGTCTGGAGAGTTGGCAAAGCCAAACAACAGAAAAAAATAGACAATTTGGCGTGACTTCAGTATAAAGTGTTACTTAAGTCCAAAGGTCACAGAATAAATTAAGTATAATTCTAATCTGGGGATTTAAAAAAATCAGAATTTGCTTGTTTATACACTCACCAAACACCATATTAAGACCATATTAAAGTAATAGCATCACAGAGTTGTTATTTCCAACTACTCATCCATGATGAGAATCTCCATCTCCACCACATCCCAAAGGTGCTCTACCAGACTGAGATCTGCTGACTGCAGAGGCCATTTGAGTACAGTGAACTCGGTGAACTTTCTGACACCTGATGGGTGTGTTATGGGTACACTGTGGACATAAATGGATGGACATAGTCAGCAACAATACTCAGGTAGGGTGTGGTAATTAAAGGATGCTCAGTTGGTACTAAGGAGGCCAAAAGGTGCCAAGAAAATATCCACCACATCATTACACCACCAGCCTGAATCGTGATAAGGCAAGATGGATCCATGCTTTTATGTTGTTTAAATCAAGTTACATCTGAATGTCACAAAAATTGAGACTCACCAGACCAGGCAACAATTTTCCAATTTTCTGTTGTGTAGTTTTGGCAAATCTGTGTGAACTGTAGCCTCAGTTTCCTGCTTAGCTGACAGGAGTGGCACTCAGTGTGGTCTTCTTGAGATTACTTGAGTTACTGTTACCATCCTATCCGTTGAAAGGAGTCTGGCTATTCTCCTCAGGATATTTGCTCTTTCATATCATTCTCTGTATACTGATCACTGTTGAATGGAGGATGCAGAATGGAGAACAAATCACCTTTCTTCCTCATTTTGATGTTCAGTTTAAACTTCAGCAGGTCGTCCTGATCATGTCTGGATGCTGTTTAGAAGCACACCAATTTCTTGAATGTCTTTGCTTTAATTTTATTTATCAGTATCCTTAAGAAGTATGGAAAAAATACATGTTCTGCTCCTAAGGTCAATGTGTAATTTAATAGTACTATAAACAGGCAGTACTCTTTAATTGAAGATTTTAATTGGCCCAAAACTCTGTAAATTAACCTGTTTTTTTACTCAACGTCTTTATTTAAACAGCCAGGGTTTATGACATCCTTTGCAGGGACAATGTGTGAATGCCAAGTGTGGCACAATATTGCTGAAAAAGAAGCTAAAAGCAGGTCAGAGCGGTTCTGAACCACCATGAGCACCATGTGGCTGTCAGCGCACCAGTTTTCTTCCTTAGCAACAGCTGGGACTAGACTGAGCCCTGGGCTGAGATTTTCAGTCTCAGACAGTTTGGCCTAGTATCTTTGAGTGTCAGTAGGTCTTCCTTCTACTCCTTCTTCATCTCTCTCTCTCCCTCTCTGTCTGAGCCTCACACTGCAGCAGACATTAGCCCCGATCACTGCGGGCCTGTCATCATGCGACGCTGCAGAGTGGGAAAGGAGACAGGAAAGGAGTGTAAGGATGAGGCGACACAATCGCTGGCGTGATGGTTATTTTTATTCCATAGTTTGGGGGTATAATAGATGTATTAACATTCTGCTGAAAGTCTGACTGACCGGCCCCTGCCTGCATGAAGGTTGTGCCTCAGAAGGGAGAGGAAGAAGAAAGGAGTCTTCTTGATGGTTTGTTATGATGAAATAATTTGCAGCTGCTTGTTTATAATGATCCTGTTTAGGGAGAATGGCAGACACGGGAGGCAACATTATGTGTTTGCTCTGGAGGGTAAAACATAGCTTTAAGTGAGGCTTGATTAAAACGTAGATACTTCAGCAGCACGTACTTGAATGCAACAAAGCTTTTTGTTATTGCAATTGGTGGAAATGTGGTCGCTGTGTTATATTCCGAGATTTGTGTGCATATTGAGCACTTGTTTGCTACTGAAAGGGTGAGCCTGTCAAACCCATCTGCCGGACGCCCCCCCCCTCCCCACTACCCTTAAGGCCCGTTGTGGTTGCCATGGTAACAGCCTCCTTATGGGATATCAAGGGTGTGTTCAACCACGGTGTCATAGCCTCTCTACAGCAGAGTGTCACATATTTTGGATTAAAAATTGAGAGAATTTGTTTGTTTTTTACTAATCACCTGCTTTTTTTCCATCCCTGCACTCTGTGGGGGAGGCAGGGGGGGTTAATCCAAATAATCGTACAATGAAGGCATGTATTTTATCAGGCGGTGTTGCCATATACACCTTTATGATAAAAGCAAGACCAAACAAAGAAACTAATGAATCATGACAAATGAGATGCACATATTCTCCCTCCTATCTCAGCACGTGGATGCTGAGACAAAGGCCGGCCGGTAAAGCATCAGCGTAGCACAGTGCTCCCCCTAGTGGCCAATTCTGTAACCTTCACCACGCAGGGGGTTTTCTCCCTCTTATTGTTGCAGCAAAGACTCATCTCTGCCAAGACTCATCTGTTTATTATTATTATTGTTATATAATACGTTGTCTTTTCTCCCGCCCCCCACCCTTAGACACAACAGGTGACCCTTCCCCTCCCCGGATTCCCAGCAGGCAGGTATGGCAGACGGTCAGCAGCCAGAGGGGCACTGGGCCTCCAACGGCCAGGAGAATGGCGAGAATGGCTACTCCGCCTACAGCTCGGCCTATAGAGAGAATGGATACCACGGGGGCGGGGCGGCTGCGCATCCTGGGACGTCAGGTAGGCGTGCGGTGTGTTTGCGAGTGTGTGCAAAAGCATGTGCATGCAAAGTTGTATCAATGGCATTGATTGGAGTGCCTGCACACACCACCAGATGGGTCTACAGCTGTGAGGATTGTGATTGGCTCCATCATGCTGGGCAAGAGCAGTCAATCCCATGAAGGCACTTGAACAAATGAAAGTGTTTTGATTGAATGAGTGCTGAACATGGACAGTCTGCTGTAGCTGTGTTAACAAAGGCAGAAGGACATTGGGGAAGGTACAGTGATGGCTCTTTGGTGGGTGTAAAATTGGTGATTCCCAAACGGTGTTAAGTGGAAGGATCAGCTCAACTCGTCTGACAAAGTAGAATTACAATAAGATTTAAGAGCGCAGTGGACCGGATTGAAATTGAGCACAAAAGTTAACAAATAGCAAAAAATGAAAGTAGCCAAAAAGGGGAAAAAAGTTATCAAAAAAGTTATGATTATAAACCTACTAGGCTATAGATAAACTGTCTCGAACAGTTATAATCATCATCAGCAATCAGCAAATGCACAAAACTGGAGGGTTAAATTATTATATAATTGCAGTATATTATTATACTGTGAAAAAGTCTTGAGCCAGCCTCTTTTCTTTATATTTTACTAGGAGAATGGGAAATAGGTGCAGTGATTATTGAAATGTCCAAACATCCATGGAAATGCAGTAAAGTTTCTAATGAGCTTGAAAGTCGATATTGGTGTGACCAGCTTTATTCTTCAGCTTTATTCTTTTCTAACATTTATGATTTTGGCAGTGAGTTTAAGATCATTGTCATGCTGAAAATGAAGCTCTTGCCAATCGACTGCTTCAATGATGTTAAGTTCCAGGCTGTGGAGAGGCCAGTCAATCAAACGATGAAGCTGCTGCCAATCAGATCGTTTCCAGATTGTATTGCACAGTCAAAATCTGATGCTACTTTTCTGTGTCTACATTTTGACAAGACTTCCAACACCACTGGCTGACATGCAGCTCAAACCGTGACAGAGCCTCCACCGTGTTTCACAGATGGCTGTAGACGGCTGTCACTCTCGTTCCTCTCTACTGACCTCCTCCAAACATAGTCAATATTTTAGGGTTTGGGTTTTTTTAAGCCTGATACTTCTTGTTTTGCCCAGTTTCTTCAATTATTTTTAAGGACACACTGCACACCATGATGAGATATGCAAATTTTTCAAAATCTCTTTGGAAATCACATTGTTGGTGCAAAAATACTATTTTATGTGAAACTGTGTTATCTTTGGTATTTTTCAGAGTTTCAACTAAAGAAATGAGAACAAATTATGTGTTTTTATGACAGGCTGCTAGTAACAAAGTGTCTAAAGATACAATTTAAAATTGGCTCTTTGCCAAGTTGTCTGTTATATGTAGACACAATACAACTGGTTCATTCCTTGAGTGTTTTATACTTGAATGATTCACAGGTCAGTGTAAGTGGCTAGCAAACAAAAACATTCCTCTTAAAATGGTCAGGTACAACGGCTGGACTGAAAATGCCAATGTCCAACTAATCACTTGAAAGTCCTTCAGAAAACCTGGAGAACTATTGTTCAAGAGCCCTTTAAAAATAAAAATTAAGTCTGGCTCCATTCGAGCAAAATATAAAGAAACAAGGGGTGGCTTTAAGACTTTTGCAAAGCACTATACATTGTTTAAAGTCTATTCTCAACCAAATTAGTTGCCTGCAAAAAAAAAAAAGACAACATTAAACAGACAGCATTACATCTACATGGAAACAGCATCAAGATCCACTTCTCTGCGGTCCAGCGCCTGCATGATATAAGGGTTCCAGCAATGTTTGCTGCCAATAAACAATTAAATTGTTTACTAAAAGCATTCATAAAAAGTTGAGCTGAATAAATAAATACCAAGAAAACTGAATGAATAAACCCTTAAAACAGACAGAGAAAAACTAGGCAAGAAATAAGCTTGTAATTTAGATAATGCAGTGCTACAACACCATGTTAGAATTTAAATGAGAACCAATGATATTTGTGCCACCGTCTAACAAGTACATTTGGAAAGTTTATGATGTGTTGATCTTGGGTGTATTCTGCCTTATAAAGCTTAATAAAATGTTTTTTAAAAAAAGAGTTTCTCTGCATCATTTGGGTAAGTTAGTGAGTCTGTTTGCATTTATCCTCAACGGGCAGCAAACAAAAGGCCCAACTTATTAAATCTCAGAGAAAGCGTCCAGTCTTGTGCTGAGCACTTACCATTCATGAAGCACACACAACCTGCCAAGCTCTGAATTCAAAGGGAGACCTCACAAAGAGATAAGGTCAGCAGAGTGAATCGTCTTCATTTCCTTCCTCCCATCCATGTCTTGTCTTCCCGGTGTGTGTGTGTGTGTCTCTCTCTCTCTCTCTCCTTCGCAGTGGATGACTCAGCCAATTTGCCTCCCTCCCCTCCCCCCTCTCCATCCGCTGAGCAGATTGGGCCCGTGGCACAAGGTACACCTATACACACACTTAAAGCCAATCCAGGCTATCCAGGTTGACGGTGTGAATGGCTGTGAGAGTGGCACAAAAGTCTCTAAAAGACACCCAAGCACACTTGTCCCTAGGATTTAAAGATGGGGCACCCTCTTCCTCCTCTCTCTCTTTCCTTTTCCCCCTACCGTTTAATTTCACGGTGCTCTGTCTGCATGCCAGCTGATCGTCATATCACCTTTAAGGAGTTTGGAGCATGCATAGCATGCCGCCCTGTCCTGTCCACACTCCTGCATTGGTTTAAAACACATAACAGTTAGTTGAGTCGTGAACCCTGCACACAAGGACTAGGCAACACAAACACTCTTCCTCCATTCAGGCAATGGTACATTACCAGCCACTGGAGTCCTTCATTTCATTAGTCTGCTTTCCACCCCTCAGCATCTCCTCTGTTGTTCCCTATCTCACTCTGTGTATTGATTTTTTCCAAGTCTGACTTTCAGCTATTTAACATATCTGCGTGTTTCTTCTTGACATGTGGCATGCAATTACAAAAGTGTAGCGTTGTATAGTCTCACTGCATGGTTTAGGGTTAGTTTCTTTACTCAGTGTCTGAAATTTAGATCTGTGGGATAATGAGATATGCTCATAGACCGTATTAAAAAGATTGAAATAGCTACTTTGACAGCTGGTTTGTGAAGTAATGCTTTTTTTTCAGTCATTGCCATCTTAGCTTTTTGAAACCTGAGGTGGGAGAGAATGAATCTGACTCTGAGGTCGCGCGCTTAATCATACACTGATTTCGTGTAATGTTGACTTTAAATGGCTTTTCTACTCAATAAGAATTGAAGCTAGTACATGAGACGCCATACTCTTCAGGAAAATGTCTGTTGGGGTTGTAAAAGACGTGACAAATAAGGTTGTTATTGTTCCATCTGCTAGACGAGTCGCCCCGTTCTGGCCAACAGGTTTAAAGTTATACTATCTAAACTTTGTACCGCTAGATCTCAGTAAATTGTAGATTGCAATCAAGGATTGATATAGGACAAACATGTTTTAGTCATCAAAGACAGATAAAAAATATTAAAATTAGACTGTACCCCATAACCGACGAGGCTGGTCGATATGTTTCTGCTTCTGTGTGTGTAAGAAGTGCAATGTTGTACACACTATATTTTAAGATACTTGAATAATATCAACACTTAGCAATAAATAAGGAAAAAGAAGGAAATCTAATACAGTCAATTAACAATCAGTTTAATATTTTGTAGTCACCTCAAAAGCTTTGGGCACTATTCACCTGTAGTAAGTGCTCTCACACGGCAAAAGCAACTCCGGACCAGATCGCCCGATGGTGTAGGCAGTTAGGCCACTGTTTACCTCAGCTGTCAATGCTGGGTGAGAGGCATCGTGCTTTATTTACTTTGAAGGAGGCTGTAAAACTTTGTGAAAGGAGGTCAATACAGGTCAGTGAATCAAGGAAGCTCATTTCTCTCCAATGACAGTGATACTGAGGTCAGTTATTGAGGCTATCCTGAAATTTTATGTTAGTGAGTGCTGCTGTTAGCCTCACTTAGCTGCTATTAGCCTCTGTTACCTGCTGTTAGTGAAACTTTCTTTGAAGTGAATGTAACATTGTTGGACTCAGACATTTAGTGAATAAACTCTCATACCATGTAAGAACCTAATCAAACTGTTAATCAGAAGTAAAGTGTGAGTTTTATTAGCCTATAACCAGCTGTTGTTATTTTTAGCCAGCTCATTGTCAGTTATGGGCAAATATATAAACCGTTCTTCCTAGCAACTGCATTCAAGATGGCAGGGTGACATGGCAGCTTCCACAAACCAGCACCCACTCATATGTACTTTTAATAGCTTAATAATAACTTATCTATGCATATTTATAAGTACAATATCCCTTTTTTTATATTAAATAACCTCAAAATACAAATACCGACTTAACTTTAAGGCACTTTTCCGACACAGAGGCTATGCCCATCTTTTACGTACAGTCTATGAATAAAAAGACAGATGGCTTAGAGCAGGGGTCCCAGTCCACGAGGGCCGGTGTCCCTGCAGGTTTTAGATCTCACCCTGGGTCAACATGAATCACATGATTAGTTCATTACCAGGCCTCTGGAGAACTTCAAGACATGTTGAGGAGGTCATTTATCCATTTAAATCAGCTGTGCTGGATCAAGGACACATCTAAAACCTGCAGGGACACCGGCCCTCGTGGACTGGGATTGGGGACCCCTGTTATATACTGTTATATACTATTGTAGTAAGATGCTGTAACCGCTTCTACATCTAGTATGCAAACCATTAAATATTATGTATTTAATTATAAAGACCAAGCTAGAAGTCTTGTCGATTGCATCCCATGCATCTCCATCAGAGTTGAAAGTATCTTGTAAACCATGTAATCCCAGTTTTGTCATCCTCCATGTCTCATCTATGCGTCTTCCTTCCCCGCCCAAAGATGATAAAGTAGAGGTTGTCAGTCAACAGCAGGATGAGAAGGAGGAGGCTCCAGAGGAGCTCAACAGTCACCAAGAGGATGTGACATATGAGCAGCCAAGAGATTTGCTCTTAGAACAAACAAATTATTTAACAGAGCCCCAGGCTTTGGGCTTCCAGCAAGCCCAAACCCCTGAGGCCCTCAATGGAGGAAGTCATCAAGGTGATCACAACCCATCACAAAAAGGTGTGTGTGGTTTTCTGTGTGTGCATACAGTTTGTGTGAGAGTACAGCGTGAGTGTACGTCTGCCCGTAACCTATTTTGCATGCTCCTCTTGTGTTCTGTAGCGGGTTCAAAAACTCTTAATGAACTGTAATGCAACTGAGGCTTTGCTGCCAGCCTTCCTGCAGCTTTGTTTCCCTGAAATCCTTAAGCTTCCGCTTCAATACCTGAAGTTGCAAAATGACGTGGCAGCATTTTGAGTTTGTGCTTTTTCATCCAAAACATTACCATTTGCTTTCCATCGGAGCGCCATCAGAACGCCCGATCAACCACATTACAGTCAATCCATTTCTGCACCTTTGTATTGCCAGCTACATTGCAAATGCAAATATCATTGTCTAAACTGTAAAGCCTTGTAGATGTAATTGTTGCTAGAATTATCGCTCTTTATATTTTTTATGTGGGTTTTGCTGGAATAATTGTGTGTGAAGCAGCTGTTTCTGAGAGTACCCACATGTATGGGTGCCTCACAAATCAGTCCTGAATGTATTTTGAGTCTGTTGTATCACTGCTTTCAGTTTCACTGTTGTTTTCATTTCATCCCAGAGCAAAAGTTAATTTCCTATTGTTGCTAAAAACACACTTAGGATAATAAGATTCACCCTCATTGCTCATCACTATTGTGAAACTTAATAAAGATTATATTGCAAATATTAGTTTTATAATTTGTGCACTGTAACAATTCATTCATATCCACAGTATGCCAATGTTTGCAGTAGAAATTGCAGTAACACCATTTATACATCAAATAAAAGTAACTTATTTTGATCACCATGTTGATGACCATATTTTATAAATCCTCCTGTATTGCAATAGGAATTCAGTGTGTTCGGGTATCATTTTCTTCTTGTCATCTAACATCATGCAACTCATTCCTTCATTCCAGTTCTGCACGCTATATTAGGTGCTGTGATCCCCCCTCTGTGCTGTTGTGGCCTGCCACAAAATACACTGTGCTGTGTGTATTGCTTGATGGAGAGCTACTGTATCTATGTGCAGACGGCGCCGGCTTGACTGTATTGGCTAGCTTTTGTGGATGCTGCAAGCAAAGCTTTTAGCTAACATGACCCGACACAAAGTTGTACAGTATCCTTCAAACTCGCAGCCCAGCCAGAAGAGAGAGTCAGTAAACCATCTTGTGAGTCCACTATGAATGAAGATGAACCTTCGCCACCTGAGAAACAAAGAGCAAAGGCAGAAGGAGAAGAACCTGCCTCGACTGGCCCTCCCCTTCTTTCTGATAGAGAGAAACCTCTCCCCTGCACTTCCTCAACAGAGCAGGGTAATCAAGACAGAGAGGGTGGGAAGGAAGAGGTCACTGACAGAAGATTACTTTCAGAGTCTAAAGAAAAAGAAGCAAAAGAAGTTGTTGTGACAGAGGCCTCATCAGAACTTATGGCAGAAGAAAAAGAAGAAGCAGGAATTATCTTACCAAGTGAGTCAGGGTCAAATATGAATGAAAGCAAAGAAAAAACTGATGTTTTTGAGGCGGTTAATAAGGAGGACCAGCATGGTGCAAATGACTGTAGATTGCATGACACACCACTGCTCACTGATATTCAAAAAACAGACCTTTCGCAAGAAACTCTGACGTCAAGTCCAGAACTTGACAGATCGGATGTTTTTGTAGAACACGTGTCAGGATCAAAAACCTACTTTGACACATCCATGGAGGGTCGAGAAGAAGAGTTGCCACAAACCCAGAGCTATTATGAGCTCAGCACAACGGCAGAGACAAAATTAAGTGGAGATGATGAAAACATTGTGCAGAATATGGAGAAACAACAAAAGCAAAATGTCAACACATCTTCTGGTAAACTGGGACTGGAACAAAGAAGTCTGTCCTTGAACATTACTGTTGGGTCTTCAGCCGGACAGACGGTGAAGGAAGAGAAATCAAGGATCTTCATGGGAAGCTTGTATCCAATCAGTGGAAGCTATGATGAATCAGAGGTTTATCCGTCAACTCCATCTGTGGTGAGCCATCCACCTACATTTCCACCAGCTGTCTCCATTACCCCAACTAACACTGAAACACCTGAAAATATCCCCACCGTGGCAGATGAGCCCTTACCTTATGATAAGCACACAGATAGTTCTAAACAATCAGGAAGCCTCTCTGAGATGTTGGACCTGGCTGGTGCCCTACCTCGTCCATCCCTGGAGAGGATGGAGGTTGACTACATGAGAAGAAAGTCAGTGCCCGCCAATGTATCTGCCCTTGTGGGAAGTTCTTTAGCCAAGCTTGCCTTGACAGATCAAGCCCCAAGTGTTTTCTCACAAGAAAACCAGCTGGAGGAGGTGGGCTACTGTGTCTTCAGTGAGTATTCAGGGCCCATGCCTTCTCCCGCTGATGTACCCAGTCCCGGGGATTCTCCACACCAGCGTTTCCCTTCTGTAGAGGGGGAAGTAGAGGAGGATCTAGGGGATTTGAAAGCAAAAGATGTTTCAAAAGGAATACAACAACAAGATTACAAAGAGGTTACCCCTGTGATCTCTCAAATACCAGTGGTAGAAAAGAAAGGCTCACCAGTAAAGTCTAACCTGATCCTTGAAAAAGCTGTAACCAGTGGAATAAAACCGGATCGGCTAAGAATCCCAATGACTACTTCAAAAGACAGACTGAGTGAATTTCGTTTGGAGACTGGGTTGCCAGGGAACATAAAGATTCAAGCTATCCCTGAGGTAGATGTTGAAAAAGACCCATCAAGAGAAGCTTCACCTATCCCACCAGACAGTTCGTTCACTTTCGCGCCTACAGAAACTGGAACCAAGGTTCCTCCAACTCCAACAACCCCCAAGTCCCCAGATGACACATCATCAGAAACCCAAACTGCAGGAGAGAAAGCACAGAAAGATGACCCATCAGAGCTAAAAGCATCTGAAAACGTTGATAATAAACAGTCAGAGTTAGACAAAGAAAATCTGAAGCCTGAGCAGAAAGAATCTGAAGAAAGAAGTGATGAACCAGAAATGCCAAACAAAGACTTGGCTTCAGGATCATCTCAGTCTTTAGAAGAGAGCACAGACAAAGCTAAGACAATCCAAAGTGGGCAACAGACCTCAAACACTGCTCAGGATTTAATTACTACAAAGCACACAGATGAGAAAAATGACCAAAACCAGCAGCAAAAAAGCAGTCTGGTGAAAGGCTCACCGAAGCTCCAAATATCTTCTCCGATCATCATTATCCCTCAAGCACAAATAGATGAAGAAGCAGAGGAGGAAGATGATATTGAGATTGCAGAGGAGCCTCAAGAGATAATGGAAGAAGCCCAAGAGCCGGATGAAACAAGGAAGAGTCAAACTGAAGAAGCTGGGAAGGAAGAGCAAAAGACAGAACAAGTGAGACTGATGGTGGATGACCAGATGTTGGAAGAAGATCCAAAGTCTGGAGCAGAAGAATGGAGTCACAGCGCCCAAAACAGTGACGAACCTGCAACAGACAGTTCGCACTTGTCTCCCTGCTCTGACCACGAGCTGACACAGCAAACAGAGGAAGGAGGCAGAGAAGACATGGAGGCAGATAAAATAGAAGAGGACTTAGACACAGATAAGGTGAAAGGGAAGACAGACGAGTACGAAGGGGTGAAGAAAGAGGAAACAAAGGAGGAAAAGGAAGGAACGGAAGATCATAAAATGATAGAAGAAGAGGATGGAAAGAAGGTGAGGAAGGTGGAGGAGGAGACCTCGGATGTTCTTAGCCAGACCGATCAAGCACCTAACGATGAAACCACCATGGACGTGTCCATCCTAGATACAGACAGTGGCTGGATGGATTCACAAGGTACCCAGAGTAAACCTGTTAATAAATCACTTGTTTAAAAAAAGATTAAAAGCCTTTAAATGTTTATTTAGTTTAATAATTTTGGTTTAAAAACTTGCTAGCACCAGAAAACTTGTTTGGAAATGTGTCTTTTGTGCTAAGCTAGCTCCTAGCTAGCAAGGAGCGTGGAGAATTAGCCCTCTGTTGATCCTTCTCCACTGCAGATGATGACAAAAGTATTATGACTGAGCAAATCGAAGCCCTTCCTCAGCCCCAGAGCTCGACCAATAAGCCTGTGGTGGTGGACAGACCCGCTAAACGGGGCCCCGGCAGATCAAGGGCCACCACTGAGTCTAAAGTATCCCGCAAAGTACTGAGCCACCATCCACCAAGAGAGGAGATAAAGAAGAAAAAAGGTTCCAATTCTGTATTTACGCCTGAAATTTATAATCCTTGTCATCTAACCGAGGTATGCATGTCGGTATAACCTTGTCTCTCCTCTCTGCTAGTAGGCATCAGGAGGGCTGACCAGAGTAAGGTGTCAGCCCTCCAAAGTCATTCCCCGTCTCGAAAGGGTGTAGCCAAAGCGGCGGCCAGACATCCTAGGCCTGCTCTGCTTCACGGCTCTGCTAGACGCAAGGCCACAGGTGAACACTTTTCACCCGGAGTCAGTGCCGTGGATAGAGAGAGAGCAACACCCAAATAATTAAAGCATTTTTTCAAATGTAAATCAGTTTTGGATATGTGGCGTTTGATGTCTTTGCTCTCTCTCCATTGATGGCTCATTGAGGAATCAAGCAAGGTGCAGTGTAGCTGGCAAACATCATGTGCTGCTGATTTATTTTTTAAAGTTCTGTCATGTCTGGTCTGCTTTGGGTTTCTTTTTCAGTTTTATTTTTCTAAAAGCTTTAAACATGCTTTGTTTTTTCTCATTTTGTCAAACATGGAGTATTTGTTCCCGCTCTGCTTCAAATTCATGCTTTTATTTTTTTCTGCTCAGTGATGATGTTATTCATTGTGACTGGTATTGAATAACTCTGGTTTAACACTTGTGTGCGTGTGTATGTCTCCTGAAAATGGCTGCATGTTTGAAGGTTGTGTGTTCTGTCAACAAGCGAAGTGAGGGTGACGTGAAATGTCGTGATACGTGTACAGAAGGTGCTTCTGTAATATGAATGTGCTCATATGTCCACTTTTTCACCTTGTATTCAGCAAATGTGCATTTGTGTGTGTCACACTGATGAACATGTTTGCTTCACAGGTGTGGAGCACCATCAGCCCCTCAGTGTGGCCCACCAGTCCAGGGAGAGGACCACTGTAAGTATAACAAGTCAACGTTTATTATTTTTTGTCTTTCAATTGAAATCCTCACAAAGTTAAAGTTATTCCAAGAGTGTTTTCATCATCTCGCAGTAATATTGATCCCTAAAAGACCGCTTTCTTCTTATTGGCTACCCCTCACCTGGATTCCCGTGTGATTCCCATGTGTGCCTTTTTATTTTGGGGTTACTGCCTTCCTATAAGCTCAAATGGCTGGCTATTCTCCTCTGACCTCTAACATCAACAAGGCATCTTTACCCACTTGCTGGATATTTTCTTTTTTCAGACCATTCTCTGTAAACACTACTGATGGTTGCTTGGAAAATTAGATCGAATCAGCAACCATGCCTCATTTAGAGTCACTTAAATCACTTTTCATCCCCATTCTGATGCCCAGTTTGAGCTTCAGCAGCTTGATCATATCTACAGACCTAAATGCACTGAGTTGCTCCAATGTAATTTGCTGCTTTTGCATTAACAAACAGTTGAAAAGTTCTATCTAACAAAGTGGCTGGTGAGTGCATTTTCTGTACGACTTTAGGCCATGGCGTCTTCATATTTTCTGTTTTGTTTTTGGGCTTTCTTCTCTTTTTTTGCATGTCTGCTTTTCTCTCTCTCCATAATCATTTTGTCTTGCATGCTTGCTTCTGTCCTTGTGTCAGTCTCGACAGAGAAAATCTGTGAGTATAGACATCAAAAGTGCAAAATTATTTTACATTTTACCATTAAAAACACACTTATGATGTGCAGCAACGAGCGACGCAGCTCATTCAAACGATTTCAGCCAAATTCTGTTTCTTGTTCCTTTCATTTCATTCCTAAAGATTATTAAACCAAATAGAAATAATAATAATCCAATGTTCATGTGGTTCATTTGGCATATTTATAAAGACAACAATGTTCTTAGATATGTTCGGTTAGATCAAAACACACACGTACACAAACAGACTGTTTGTGTATGAGCCACAAATAAACACATTGCATTTTTACTCCATCCTGTCTCAACTTTTCATTTCTCCATCTGCTTGTCATGCCTGTTTTCCATCCTGAACATCTTCCACCTACCCTGCATGCCTTTCCTCCCTGTTGTCATGGTCACGGTCAAGAGCCCCACGAGGGCGGTTGTATTAAAGATGGCAGTGCAGCGTCGGGGGTTTGATCGCGAGCCCCCCCGGCCCGGCTCTGCCTGTAGCCTTAAACGGAGCCCCCTCGTACAGGCGGAGCTCTGCGAGGCCCGTCCCTCCTCCGCGTGCTCACGCCCATCACCTCTGTCTAAGAAATGGGTGGAGAAGGTAAAGTGAGGGTGGGGGATAAAAGCAAGGGTTGAGGGGTGGCTGTGACCAGCATGTGCATGCCTCAGCCTGCATCTCAACTCTGCTGTGTGTCTGTTAATCCAGGAGAGAGCGTACCGGAGCCCCGAGAAGAAGTCATCCCTCCCCAGGCCGGCCAAGTCTCTGACACGCCACATCCCGGCTGCTGAACAGGAGGACAACAGCACCCCCTCCAGGCCAACCTGTAAGAATCTCCACGGTCCAAAACCTTCAGATTGTTTGCTTCCCAGATTAATTGCTTCTTTACTCACCAGATTATTTGTATTATACTTTAACTCCCAACACCTTCCACTTCCCACCTGCTGTTTTACCCCTGATTTTCCCTTTTTATTCCCTTCTTCTGTAAAGCGTTCCGAACAGCGGACACCAGGTCTGGAAGAGCCCCTAGTATGGCAGGTAGAACACCTAGTAGATCCTTTTAGACCTTTCACACCATCTTCATCGACATCTGTTTATTAGTTTATACAGTTTATTTATGCTTGTTTGCTTTAATAACTATAAGATAAGGACTTATATTTTCCATAGAAGAGAGCATCATCCCTTCATCCCTGCAGTAATACAGAGAAAACCCCAACGATCAGATGAACCCCTATGAGAAAGGTTTTGGCAACAGTGGGAAGGAAAACTCTCTTTTAACAGGAAGAAACCTCAGGCAGAGCTTGGCTCAGGGAGGGACAGTAATCTGCACAAAAGTTTAGGGTCACTTGATTTTGAAAGAAAAGCATATTTGTTTTTGTGTAACAAACATGAACTGGATTGGAAATGTTGCAAATGGCAACAGATATCTCTGTTTCTTTCTCAGTGGCCAGCCTTGTTTACCTCATGCAAGTTTAATGGGGCTGGATCATCAGAAAACTCTCACCCAAATGGTTAAAATGCGCTGAATCTGGCCTTTTGGGTGTCCGGAAAGAGGTTTTCATTCAGCAGTGTGTACTACCCTTTTCATAAACAAGCACAATTCAGCTGTTCTGGGTATCATTTAATCAAACCGCTCAACCAGCTGAAAACTTGTCAGGTCTGTGGATGCACTTGTCTTATTGCCTGGTTTTGTACCAGGATCTCCTCTTTCTCCTCCTCTGGTACAAAGCCATCTTGCCCTGTTCCGAGAAGGGTCGAAGATGTCCCCCTTTATGTGAGACTTGACTTCTCGTCCACATGCATCGAGACAGTGTCCCATATTTTGAGTAGCTCTACTGTACCAAAAAAGTAAATAGATTTTATTTTATTTATTTATTTCCCCAAGAAATTCAAAGAGGGTAATCACACAGAACAGCAGCTGAAGTAATGTTTGATACAGGTGATCCTTAAGACCAGAAAAACTGCTTGTAAGAAGGTAAATTTAGTATGTTTGTGCCTTCCACAATGGACCGCTGGAACATGAGACTGATCGATTGACCTCATATGTTAGCACAACACTTTGCAGGTCTGTGCAAAAGTCTTGCGCCACCCCTCATTTCTTTATATTTTACTTCCAAGGTGCCAGACTTTTTTGTAATTCTTTTAAAGTGCTCTTGAGCAATAGTCCTCCAGGCTTTCCTAAGCTCTTGGACATTAGACACGCTTTTTATTTTTTCAAACGATGACATCACAATGGTGCCATAAAGATGTGCAAAACCACACACTGCATGAATGTATCCAAAAATCTCAGGTTTTTACAGCTTATAGAAGCCAATTTTAGTGCTTCAAGGTCATAGTTCAAAGGTCAGGGTGATACAAATTGGGAAAAAGCTTTAGTTTCCATTGGAAACAGGTAGTGTCTAAATAGGCTTTATCCACCCTGCAGTTATCTTATCAGAAAAGCAGGTGTGGATCACAGCAACAGGTGTGTTCCTTGTTCTCATGTAGGATAAAATCTTATTGGGTCTTCCCCGGTAACGCAGCAACAAGCCACCAGTAGCTAAATGAATTCAGCTGCCTGTGTTTGTGCTTTCAGGCTCCTGGGCAAACACTTGTGTGTGATCTTGGCTGTTTGCTTAGGTGGAAACTGAGCAGGTCTTTTTCAGTGCTGTGTTTCTCCTCCATCATCATCATCATAAGAAGCAGATGAAGGATCACTCCTTTCTATCCAATAGTTTGAAGGTTTTCTTTTCATTCCTCCTCCTTCGTCTTCTCATTACTGCCCTCTCTTCTCTTAAGGTACAGACTCGGCGCGTTCCCGATCAGTCCACAGTGGCGCCTCCACCCCGGGCTCCTCCGCCGTCACACCCGGCACGCCCCCTAGCTACTCCTGCCGCACGCCCGGCTCGCGCACCCCGGGCAGCCACACGCCCAAGTCCTTCAGCGTCCTCCAGGAGAAGAAGGTGGCAGTGATCCGAACCCCACCCAAATCTCCATCCTCTGTCCAGCGGCAGCTGAAGGTCATCAATCAGCCTCTGCCTGACCTGAAGAATGTGAAGTCCAAGATCGGCTCCACCTCCAACATTAAGCATCAGCCGAAGGGCGGACAGGTAACAAGCAGCCCTGAGACACAGAGTGACTTTTGTCTTTGCAGCACACAGAAATACAGGAAAACATCTGCAGGTAGAAAAAGCACAGATTTCCATAGATTAATGATTTCTGTCCTTATAAGTATTATGTGTGTACATAATTCTGCCACATGGGGGCAGTAAAGTACACATTTTAAAATAAAATAGGCTGCACAAGACTTTAAACTGCAAACCAATCACGATTTCACAGCTGTTTTTAACTTGAATTATTGTCCGTTCTTTGTATTATTTCCCTCAGTCAAAACATTTGACTATTTTTAAGAGATTTTTTAAATCCATCCTTTTGTCTATTATCATGACTCAGTATTACTGGATGCTCTGTGAGTATCAGAGTTTAGAAAAATCTTAAACAGCTCCTGCAAACCAGTAAAAAAAAATAGGCAGCTTTAAAAGGATGGGTTTTTATCTCCTTTTTCTCTCTAGAGATGTCATAAAATGCTCAAATAGTCTCCTCATGCTCTGCGTTTGCTCTCGCTCACTGTCTGGTGTGCCTCTAACCCACCGTCTGTGTGTCTGCCTCCCTCCGACTGTCCTCTGCCCTCTCCCTGTCCACCGTCATCTCCATCAGTCTGGATGAATCGTCACCAGCTGCATCCTTTCCCCTCTTCCTCCGTCTTCCTCCTCTTTCTTTCCCAACAATTTTCTCCCCGGTGACCTTCAGCTCTCCCAAAGTTTTTTTGTTTTGTTTTTGTAACATAAAGCCTTCCTCCTAAGAAAACACCGCCTCCAAGGAGCAGCCAGCCTCCAAAAGCATTTGCCCCTGAGGGAGCTGCTTTCGTCACTGTGCAGGATTTTCCCTTCCAGCTCTGGGTATTAATAATTTCAAGCGTGCAGAATTACCTATGGAGGAGTCACATCAAGGTCACAGCATAAAAATATATCATCTCTCTTCCTTTTATCCACCCTTGACTTTCAGAAAAAGATGTCTTTTAGGAACCTACGAGATAAAAATTTTAGAGGATCTCAAGGTGGCCAAGCTGTTAGAATAACTGAGAGATGTTCCTTTGCAATGACGTACCTCACACGTAAAATAACACATGGACTGCATGCAGATAGGAGACAGAAACCATCTCCTTGTTAATCTTTGGGGTGTAACTGATCATTTTAATGTCCCCACAGTGCTGTGTTGGTGAGGTCATTAACCCTGTGATATATGGAGGTGGAGTCGATTCACTGCCAGCTCTCCTTACTTCTTTGGGGAGAAAACTGACAGAGGGACAGAAATTTTTAATGAGGCTCGGTGACGCACGGCTTAGCGGAGCGGCGCAGGAGCGCAGACAGATATATAGACCAGAAACATTAGAGGACCATTTTCTATCTTTTCATATTAGCTTCTGCTCACAGAGAAGCTTTTCTTCCACACAAAATCACTCTATTTAGACTGAAGTCTACAGGAGCTAGAATGACTCTTGGGTCAGTGTTAAGTGGCTCATTCCTCTGAAAATGGTCCGGTACAAGGACTGGACTCAAAACTAAAGAAACACTTTAAGAGACCTGAAAACAGTAAATGTGGTATTTCTGTTTTCAGTATTGTGATTTTCTGAGTTTACATAATTAGTTCATGTTTTTAAAATAAACCAAACAGGGCCGTCATTGAGTTCAGTTCATTCGCTCTGTCATTGGTCGACCTTGCAGAAAGGCTGAAACCTCTGAGCTGAAACAGCCACAGAAGGAATGAGAAAGATAACTTCTAAACACAGCACATGTTGTTATACGTGGGAATAAATCAACATCAGAGCTGTCGGAAGAATCCAGGTCAGTTCAGTGGAGACAGTCCCCCTTTTTATTACTTTATTTTATTTTTGCTGTACAAGCAAAACTACTGTTTGCTGGGTTTTTACTAATGCAGGGGAAAAATACGTTTTCTTGTTTTCTATTTGCAGATTTGATCCTCATCATATTTATAACATCTTGATCTTTTTATTGAGCATCAGTCTGAGCATCTCTCAGGAAAGAAACTCAATCTTTCAGTTTTTCTTACTCACAGTGAGGCTTAACTTGACCAGTGAGATTATTTCTGCCTCCAGGTCAGCTCTGAGAATAACACAAATTTGTCCTCTGTAAAAGATTCTTGGAAGGTCATTTCTTGGGCGTGACTGCAGTCTCAGTTACAACATAAGAGTCGAGCAGTTTGTAACACCACTGTTTGGGGTTCTTGCACCTTTTTATCCTGGTCATTATAGACTGTATATAAAAGGCCGACTCTGAAACTGAAGCCAGACTGCATTCCTTCTAATGACCAGCAGGGGGCGATTAGAAGGAAGTCAGATTGTAAAGAAACCTAGAAGACTATTGTCTATTATAAGTCTATAGTGACAAAGGGACAAAGCGAGAGACACTAAAGTGGGAATTAAACATTCGTATCACTGCTATTCTCAGAGCTGTATACACCACCACGAAGAAAAGCATTGTTAGTTCTAATGATGCACGCAAACAGACCCCGACCCCTCACTGCACACTTATCTAAATGAGGCACATACAGTGTTTTCTTTTTCTTTTTTATTATTATCATAATTATCCAATTTTATTTTAGGTTCACATTTTACACGAGAAGCTGGACTTCAGTCATATTCAGCCAAAGTGTGGCTCCAAGGATAATCTGAAGCACTCGCCCAAAGGAGGCAATGTATGTACGCCTTTCTCTCTCTCTTTTTTCTCTCTTTCTCTTATTTCTCTTTCTCTTTTTTCTCAGCTGGGGCTGTCGTGGCACTCTGTCATGCTACTATTATGTGTTCACGCGTCTGTCATCTGTCCGTCTGCCAATACGTTGTTTCGGACAAGCAAAAGAGAAGGGGTTTATTTCCAAAGGTGTAGCACGCCTATGTTACTTTTTTTCAGTTAGCACTGTTTACTGTTTAGTGTATAACAGGAAAGTTAGCATAGACTGGAAACTGGGGTGGAGGTGGGTTGCAAAGCAGCTTGCAGAGCTAGCTGTTGGTAGATTTGATTTTTCTTTAATTTTTAAAAATTGTGGATGTTGCACACTGGGAAGTAAACTCTTTCGTGCGCTTCACGTTTGAGACTTGGTGCTTGATTTCTGCATAGGCTTCAGCCCATTTCATGCAGTCTGAATTCAAGCGCACTCGAGTTAAAGTGGGCATCGACAGACTGATGTAAACCTGGGACGCCTCTACAGGATTATTTTAAGCAGGGAAGTAGGAAGGGTTTTTTTTTATTAAGCCCCTCGACTCCATGGCTGTGTGAGAGACCCTGTGTGTTCTGTCTGTTTGGGTTTTTTTTTAAAAGAAAAAAGTCAACCTGTCATCCACAGGTCATGATTCCAAGCGTTAAGCTGGACTTTAGCCACGTTAAGTCTAAATGTGGCTCCCTGGACAAAATCCAGCACGCGGCAGGCGGGGGAAACGTGAGTGACTTAGCAGAAAATCATCTCATCCAAGATCTGTCGTTCTTGATAACACTTCACATTAAGATGTGTGTGTGAGCCGTCCTCGTGGAGTGTGTTCGTCTTCATTAGCTGTATTTTGTGTCTCAGAAACAAAAACATTTACAATTGTATAATCTTTGTGCATTCACCTGGGCCACAACATACAGCATGTCTGCATAGTGCATATATTTCATAACATAAACCACTTCCCTCTGCAGCCTGCAAGGCTGTCAGTTTCTCTTGTTTACAATGCTCGCACTAATTCACATCACCCATGGACAATAAAGTTTAATTGAAGCACCTGCTCCCCGTAGCGTCACACAGTAGCGCCCGTGTTCTGTGTTTGTTTGATGTCTGCACCGTCACTGCTTGCGTTCATGTTAACCTCCCCTCCAGGGATCTGACATCAGCCTCTCTGTGGCTTTTCTGTGGACTGCGGTTGATTGACTCACACCGCCTTTGTCTAGAGATTCATGTCATCTCACCACGTTCATTTTCTCTCTTTTTGAAACCTGTCGCTTTCATTTCATTGCATTTCATGCCTGTTATTTGTGTTTTATTCACATTCAAAGCAATTAAAGGTGAATTTGTGCAATGTGCCACTGCTCGCAGATCCAAATCCAGACCAAGAAGATCGACCTGAGCCATGTCACCGCTAAATGTGGCTCCTTTTCCAACATCCACCACAGACCAGGTACTGTACAGCCACAGCTGGCCTTTTAGAAAAACTTAGAGAATTACATTATTGTACAATGTGTTTAAGGGCCTTTTCTTAAAGGAATTCTGAGACTAGTTGTCATTACCACATCTTTAATTGTCCTTGTTGAAAGAAGTTACTCGTACTATAAACTTTTAAAAACATTGGTGATATATATTCTTCATGTATATCTCACTGTAATCCACGAAATCTCCAGTTGAGCAAAAAATCCTTAGGCCCCCAATGGTTCTTATCTATATCTCAGACAATGACCATCATCATGTTGCCTAGCAACCACCTACCAACTACAGTTGGCACGATACCACTTTTATATGTCCGATACCGATACCAATATCATAAATTTGGATATTGGCCGATACCGATATGAATCCGATATAGTGTGTTTTTAATCAATAAAACTGTTTTTTAATATCTTGCTGCATTTTGTATAAGTTCAAACTCAAGTTTAAAAAAATAAAACACTAAAGCTATTCTGTTATACCTGTATGGAAAAAATACACTGCACCCAAAATATTTCCTAGTTCAGCAATACTGATCAATCTAATAAACTTAAACCTACTCCATCCTCCCTATTCTGGTATTTTAAAGAGTAAGCAACCTAACTAATAGGGTTGCAAACTCCCAGCACAAAAAAAAAAAGGGAACCATCCCCCACCCTCCACCTCATGATGCTTAATCGACGTAATCAACTTTAATTTGATGCAGTGTGAAAAAAAATGCACCGAAATAAATTATTTTTCAAGAATAATTAAATAGATTCAACATCTTTCTTCAACAGAACTGCAGACTGCACAGATGGTACCTTCCCAAAGGAAAAAGTACTATAGCTTACTAGTGTATATTAGACTTAACAGTTACTTTATACAATTATGGACTTCTATACATTTTACATCATATTAAAACTTTGGGTGTAAGATTCAGATAATTAATTATTAAAAGCTCGACATTTTAAATGAGAATAAGAAAGAAAAGTATGTCTTTGTGCCCCCTTTTCCCTGTTCATGCCCTATCGGCCCCCCTGGCTAAACTTTGCTAGATCCGCCCCTGCACAGTTACCAGCGTCAGCTACATAGAAAAAGATCCTGGTGTAGAAAGTAATATTAAATAAATTCTAACAACAGCTTATCAAGCTTAAACGTGCTGCTGTTGTTCAGCCGCTGGTTTCCTCTTTCTGGCACGAAGTGGGCCAAAAACAAACAAGAGAGACGGAGTCACGACAGAAAAGCCGATCAGCTGATCATTAAGCAGTTTCACGATTGAAGTAGCAGCAAGAAGAGGCAGTCGCTCCATATATCAGTTGTTAAGCTTAATGCTGGAATGCTTTATAAACATTCAGAGATGAACTTACACACTTGCTTTACTTCTCTCGGGGATCACTTCCTCAGAGATGAAATGCCGGTTTGGTAGCGAGGCTACAAATATTCAACCAGACCACGGACAGGTCTCGCATGCCATAGCCGCTCTATCACGCGATCACTGCTCCGACGTGCTAAGGTTATGGGCCGAGTTATGCCATGTCGCAAGTTTTGTGAAGTGCTTTTTTGATATTTAATGGATCGGATTACATTTTTTTATTTCTCTCCAATATCCGATCCAGTAATTTAGGTCAGTATCGGACCGATACCGATACCTAATATCGGCTCGGTCCATCTCTACTACCAACGAGTTAAAATGGCCCATTTGCAGCATTTATGCACCTATGACTCCTTATAAAAGCTTCGTATCATTTTAATTTGGTGGCAAAAACATCTAATTTATATCCACAGCAGTTGAATTATGCATGCAACTTATGATGTCTAAATGCTGCTTTGCAACTATCTAACAACACACTAAAATCACAGACCAAACAATACTCCAGCATGCATTTAACTAGTATATATGATGTATGGAAAAAAGGAAGGCAACCTACTTGTACAAAGTATGTAAGGCTCTCTTCTTAAAGGAATGCTAAGACTAGTTGCTATTAGCTGATTTTGATTTGTCCTTATGGATATAAATGATTTTTGTGCCATTTAGAGCGTAACAAATGCTGTGTTTTATAGTAAATGTTGGATCATTAAAACCTTCCAGTATTGATATATGTTCCAATTCTCTTTATGTATATCCACTGTAATCCATGAAACCTCCAGCTGAGCAAACAAACCCGGTCCCTGATTGTTCTTATCTATAGCACATCATCACATTGCCTAGCAACCTCCGACCAGCAAGCTAAAATGGCCCATTTGTAGTATGCAACTAAAACTCCTTATAAAAGCATTGTATCATTTTAATTTCAGGACTGTGCGCTCTCATATATATCCACAGGAGTTGGATTATGCATGGTATATACTAATGTCTTTGTTGCCTAACAACCACCAAGCAACAAACTAAAATCCCAAACAATGCTGTAACATTTTTAAAAAAGGGCAACCAGCAAAGTACTCCATAACTAAATTTGATGAGACATTGACAACTCGTCGAGTACATCAGATCTGGATGCTAATTTCTTTTGTGCTTTTATTTTCTTGATTTAGGAAATTTGAAGTCTTAAGAATCAAATGTTGTTGTCAATTCTGTGAGGAGTTGTAGAGAAATACCGATGGAGTTTGTTGTCCAACTGATGTAGAACAAAGCACCAGGATTAGAGTTTCTTCTATTTTGGTAGTTTTTCACTGAAACGCTACAAATGTTTGTGCAGCACACATACTCCTCCACAAATAGCCGGTTTCTGGGCTGACTGAAGGTGGTTGGAAGGTTTTATCATGTTGCCCAATCCTATTAGGAACTTAATGTGAAGACGCTGCTTGATTCCACACAACTATCAGCTGTGCTGCTGCTCTGCTACATGTGCTGCAGGCAGCCCGGATGGAGTCAGAGCTGCTCTGCTGGACAAACTGTGACGATTTCTAAATGATCCCAAACGTCTTTTACCACATTACACAATTATAAGACCATTTAAGCCACTGTCACACAGCACGAAAGTTTAAATTTTTCTCTTTTAGCAGTTGGAGAATGCAGTTGGTCACCATCCATTTTATAATAGAGGCAGATCCACATATTGTTATTTTATATTACATGCTTGTCTTTAACTTACAGTGCAACACAGTTCAGTGGCTGTGGGTTGCACAAAAGGAGTCAGAAATTCCACGTAGATCAACATAAAGATGTCAAACTGTTTGTCTTTTTTTTTTTTTTAAACAAGGCCCAATAACACCAGTGAGCGAAAGTCTGTTCTGGTCAAATTAGTTTTGATTTAGTAAAAGCATATGTATTTCCTTTAATCTTAGCAATAATCTGATTGATATTTCTTAATTTCATCTGTCATCTGTCCACTTACAGCTTCAGTTTTGCCCCCATAATGTCACCATTTCAATGATATTTACAAGAAAGTGTCAAAGCAGGAAATTGAATATTGCATCCAGTCTTACATGGTACTATATAAACTGTATAAATCAGGTCAAAGCTGGCACTTGTGCCTTTTTCAGGCTGTGCAGTGTGCAGACTGAGATTTTTTTTGCCCTGAGCATTGCCTAGGAGAAGTGATGTCCTGCAGGCGAGCGATTCCTCGTGGGTTTAACACTTCTCTTCTCCTCCTTGCTGTCCTGTTCCCAGGGGGAGGACATGTGCGTATCGACAATGTGAAGCTGGACTTCAAAGAGAAGGCCCACGCCAAGGTCAACTCTCTGGAGAACACCAGCCACACTCCTGGAGGCGGGAACATAATGGTAAAAGGAAGCCTCTTTTTATACCAAATGTCACTGTCAGTTCACGTTAAAGAGGAAAAAGAGCGCTGACCTAAACCGTCTTCCCCTGCTCACCAGATCGAGAGCCACAAGCTGAATTTCCGGGATTCGGCCAAAGCTCGGGTGGACCACGGTGCGGAAATCATCGTCACCCACTCCCCTGGCATCGAGACGGGAGGCACCTCTCCTCGCCTGTCTTCCTCCGGCAGCATCAACCTCCTGGAGTCGCCCCAGCTCTCCACGCTGGCCCAGGATGTCACCGCTGCCCTGGCCAAGCAGGGCTTATGAGCCAGCTGCCTCTGCTTAAGAAAAATACAAATCCACACCATCACCCCTCCTTTTCCCATCGTTCCCATCACAAGCTTCCAGTGTTTAACGTAACCCCCACAGTTGTAGCTGGTTGACCGTCTCATCCAATCAACGATCCCTCCGGCCCTTCCAAGCGGGATTTAAAAAAACTGAATTCTTCATAAATCTTCATCGACACTCCCCGTCTGTCGGTCTGCTTTTTATCCTCTCATTCACTCAAACGTGGACTTTTCTGTTTTAGATAAGCTGAATGCCAAGGTTCAAGTGGTTCAAGAAGGTGGTTTTACGATTGTACAGGATTTTTCTTTGGTCCTTTTTCTGTTCATCTTTACTTCTTTTTCTTTGGTGCGTTGAAAAACACCAACACATTCCCACTCGCACGGGGCTAAAAATTTCAAGTTGGACCGTGACGTCCATTCAGAATTTATACGGTACTGAATGCAAGATATAGCTACTAGACAGTAGGTGCTAGTCTTAAAGATAAGCGAGAGACTTAACTGACCTGCAAAAGAATGGCTGATGAGCATGTCTGCAAAAAAACAACATAAAAAAGAAAAGTGTGTGACATGAACTTTTCTTTGTTGCGTTTGTTGGATTTCCTGAATTGTGCTGAATTGTTGGACAAACTTGTGTTCTCTTGTTTTCTTTTTATATATAAATATATAAAAAATATATGTCACTGTAGTTGGAAGTATTTACAGTTTTGTACGTTCCCTGTGGCTGCTCTGGCTTATTAGCATTTAAATGTGGATAACCATTGCAGCTCTGTCGAGTCGGGCGCTAAAAGGCTAGCTTTCCAATAGATTTTTGTGTTTTAGTTTCTTCTCTCGTCAGCCGTCGGGCTGCGCCGCCCCTTCCACCCTCTCTTCTTTTTATTTTCTGGTTTTACATTAGCGCTGTGGTTTTTATTAGGCTACAACAATGCTGTTATGCTGGCATGGCAAATAAATGATAAATAAATTAGATCTATTTGGAGCGATCTTCGACTTTTCTGTGTGGGTGTAAAATGGCCCGGGTGCATTCTACCACACGGGCCCCTGTGACCTTGCTCCTTTTGCAAAGACTGGGTTGTGTAGTGTATTTGAGTGGGTAAAAGCCCCGAATTTTGTTTTAAAAAGTGTTAAGTGTGAAGCTTTATATGAAAACATTCCATTTGAAAGAAGTTTTTGAACGTTTGCAGAGATAAAGAAGGTAAAGAATGGGAATAATACCCCACAAACCTGCAGCTTTTAGAAGTTTTTTTTTAAAAAGAATAAAAAAATGTTCTAGCATATTCTCTGCTCACCATTATGAGACCCCCCCACCTCCCCTCCTGATGTCACCTACCCTTCCAGTGTTTTTCTGTGCTTCCTATATCCCTCCCCCTCTTTGCCTGTGTATGTGTATTTAAAAAAAAAAAGATTTAAAAAAATTGTAGATGTGTGCACACTTTCCGGTGTTTGAGACGTACTGATGACAAAATGCTCCTACAGGATGATGGCAACAACAAAAATAAAGAAATAAAAGAAATAAAAAAACTGGTTCATTCTAGTCTTGTGGATCAATTCTTTGAAAATACTCGTCTTTTTGTGAAAAACACGTCAACCTGCATGTGTGGCGTGCCTGTTTGGTTATCATCAGCACGTGTTTTGAAGGCTAAACAAAAATGTCATTATTATTCATTAAACAGGAGGCATTGCTGGCTTTACTGTAGTCATTTGAAGTTTGTATATTTGACAGACAAACGCTTTAAAACCTGTTATAATTTTCTATAGTTCTGCATAAAGTTGGTAATGGCGGGTAAAACATAAGGCATGGGGGCCAGAATCGACCCAACAAACATCGGCCCTGTGGACAGCTTTGGGAAATGTGAAGGAGAGGATAAACTTTGGAATTTTGACTATATTTTCACAGATTTTGTAGCTTTTCTTTCTGTTTAAACACCTCCACAGTTGTTCATACTGTGCCAAAGAACAACAAAGTAATTAAGTGATAGATAAACAATTAAATAACAGCAACCTTTCCCTTTTTTCATTACTACACACATTTTTTTTTTAACTTAATGAGTTTGTTAGTTTGGCAAAACAGTGATTTAAAAACAGACATTTTTCGTGAATTAACAAAAACATTCAGTTTTATTATTACATGAATTTTTTCTGTAATTTTAAACATTAATATGTTTTAGTTTATGCTCAACGAAGCGCGATGACATATTTCTTTAGCTTACTAGAGAAGCATTTCTTTTCTGGGCTCTAATGAAAGTTATAGTGGGATAAATGCAATTTTTGCAGACTTGCTTCTGTACACCACTGCAGCTTTTAATTCAAGAGGGTTAACAAAAATGTATGTATGAGTTAAGAATTACAGTCATTTTTGTACACTATCCCATTTGCAGAAGCTCTAAATCAATTAGACAATTGACTGACAGGCAGTTTGATGGCCAGATTAGGCCTGTTCCCTTCTTCCATGACAAATGAAGCAGATAAAATATCTGAAGTTGATTCCAGTCCAATTTCATAGCTTCTTACTTAAATCGTGGAAGTACTGACCTTACTTTGAGTTTGATTCCATAAAAAGTGACAAAAACATTAGTGTCCGCTGTTCACTGCGTGGGAAGAAAACTTCTTTTTACAGCGAAAAAAACCCTTAACTTCTGAGCAAGCACTGAGTGCACTACGACATAATGGGAAATTCACAGAGACACTCGCGGATTCTTCCACTGACCGCCGCGGCACACCTGCACCAGGGCAAACCTCCGCCTGCTATACAGGTGAAAGTAGAGCAACAGGATCGCTGAGTCTTTAATTTTATTTTATTTTTCTGCTGTGTTTCACTTGCATTTATTTGAAAGACTGAGTGTAAACACAAAAAATATTTTATTTTATGTGCTGGAATGTGCAGAAAATAGGTTTAAATGTTAAACAAATTTCTTCCAGTCAGAGAATGTTGCATATAATTTAATTTTTGCTTGATGCATAAAGTTAAAAGATTAAAACTAGTAAAACGAGTTTTAAAGAGACTTTTCCATTTGATTACATTTTGTATGTATGTATGCAGAGAAAGTAGAATTGAGCTGAAAGATCTTTTGCTTTATCACCTGTTCAGGTTGTAAATCATGTTTTTAAAAAGTAATTAAGTAACTAAGTAATTAATTACTTTTGAAAATAATTAATCATTAAAGTAACACGATTATTTTTGGGGGGAAGTAATCAGTAAGTAACTTGACCAACACTGGTTATGGGTATGTATGACTGCCAGTGGAACTACTGTAGATCACTGGTGTTTACTGGTGATGTCTCTGCTGACAGAAGGAGCAGGATGAATTATGAAGTGTGTGGGGCTATCCTCTGCTCAGATTAGCCGAATGCTGCACAACTGATTGACCCAAAGCATCCTGTTTGAGTAACCCAAGAGTTTCTGCAAAGATAGAGATTTTTTTAGTGGCCAAGTCAGTCACCTGAGGACTTAATATAAAAATGGCTGTGATTCCTGAACAGTTAAAAATATATATATATTTGTTAAACCCCTTGAACAAAACCAGGACCAAATCAGCGTCTTTCTCCTGCAAATTATAAACTTCAATACCTAGATGGTGACTAAACTCCAGTTTTCAGAGTAGCATGACCCAGACAGCCCTTCTTGCTGTTGCTAAGCGAGAAGAGGTGCTTATCTTGAATAACTGCTATTAAATAGCGCAATTTATTTAAACGTGGATGGCTGTTCCTGACCACCAACCTAACAGGATTGGCTGGTGGTCACCTTGGCCAATTAGATAAATGCTTCTGAGGAATGTGCAGGGAGGGTCATCCCATAGTAAGAGGTCTCACTTACGCTACTCTGAGAACTGAGGTTACGCAAGTAACCTAAAGTTTTTCTTCCCTACATGGTTATTGTTCCTTTAATTGATCCTTTTCTGTCTTTTGTAAAGTTTGTAAACCCTGCTGGGTTTTAATGTTTATGGTTTTAGTGTTTGCAGCGTGAGGCACTGTTCAGATGCTGTGACTGTCCATCTGCTGAGAACAGTTCTGGTCGTTCTTTTTCTTCTTTTACAAGGAAACACCGCATTCAAACAGCACTGCCATGTTAAAACACGGTGCATTGTTCTGGATTTCGTCAACATGTTAGATCCCTGTTCCATGGCCTTATGAGGATATTATTGCGCGGCATGGCCTCTTTAAACAGTGCGAATGTTTCGGGAAGTGACACCTGATTTGATTTTGCTGTGTTTTTATGACTCACAGCTTGGGCTATTATTAAACAACCTGTTGATATTTAAAGGGGTGGATGCACCACGCGGATGCAGCGGTTTCAGTCGCTCCATGTGTTGATTGCGGGGAATCAGAGGAGGAGGAAAAGGCAGAGGGGGAGAACATCTGGCCCAGCTGCACACTGCGTCTTTAAAGCCCCGCTGCTGCTGCTGCTGATAAATTAGCTCTCCGATCAGCTGTCGCTGTCCAGGGAGGGAGGTGCTGATTTCGGAGCGCTCCTTCTTCCTCTCTCCTCCTCCTCCTCCTCCTCTCTCTCTCTATCTCTCCTTTGCCGCCGACCGACCGATCGACACTTGCAGCCATTTTACGCAGGACTAACCCAATCATGTCGTGAAGAGGGAGGGAAAAGCTCGCTGGTCACCTGGGCAGAGCCAGCAGCCGCGCGTCCCGGTGATCGCACACAGGCAGGCGGCCACGCAGGGTCCGGCCAAAATGGTGAAGAGGAAAAGCCTGGATGAAAACGAACCGGAGTGCGGGAAGGGAATACCGTTCCCGATCCAGACCTTCCTGTGGAGGCAGACCAGGTTGGTGACATTGATAACAGGTGTTTGCCGTTGGTGAAAACGAGGCAGGGCTGACGGGGGTTTGTCACCGCGTCACACGTCAACATTATTTGATGAAGTGATTGAGAAACCCCGCCAGTGAGTGTCTGCTCACTGATTTGTGTTAAATGGAAGAAGATGGGGCTGTGGGTACAGATTGTATGATGTCACACCTGTAAAAAAAAGTGGGCCACATAGACAAAATGGGGTGATTTACTAGCCTATAACCTACATTTGTCCTTTTTTTAATCTCTCACAAGCACTCTGTTGATGTCTTTCAGTGCTTTTCTGCGGCCAAAGTTGGGAAAACAGTATGAGGCATCCTGTGTGGTAAGTCATTTCATAATACCATGTGCACGATGAGGGGAAATAATCGCTTCCCTTCCCAGTAATCTGTTTTTACCTTAATGCACCTGCAAATCAAGTGAGCTCTTGATTTTGCATTTAGCAAATTAGTTTTGCCCCCGTGCTTCCTCCCATTACCCTCGAGCTAGACTCATATCCATAATGACGCTTCTCCAGATCCCTTTGGATCCAAACAGAGCTTCCACTGTCTCTCCCACAGGCTTTTGCTCGCTCGGGGCCATGTGGGACATTTAGATAGTCAAAGAAAGAGGCTTAAGTTGCCCGCCTGATGTCTCTCTTCTCCTCTTTTTTCTCTCTCCTTTGGCTGCGTCCCCAGTCCTTTGAGCGAGTGCTGGTGGAGAACAAGCTCCACGGGCTGTCGCCGGCCCTGTCAGAGGCCATCCAGAGCATCTCCCGCTGGGAGCTGGTCCAGGCGGCGCTGCCTCACGTACTCCACTGCACCTCCATCCTGCTGTCTAACAGGAACAAGCTTGGTGAGGACGCTTTAGTCCAATCGAGCTGACAGCTTCATCCAGGTCATACCCAATCGCCAAAACACAAATCTGATTCTCCTTTTAGCTTCTTTCAGAGATCATCGCTTAAAAGGACAGAAAGGCAAATGATAGAATTAATATTTATGAGATTAAAATGGCCTGCACACAACAGGAGAGAAAAGCATCAAATCCTTCCATGTGACTTCCATGTGTCAGACATGAAACATGAATGAGCCACTGTTTGCATTATTATTGAGCAGGATTTGACACTTTCTTTAAGTAGGAGGTGGCAGGCTTTGAACTAAGCTGTTATACGCCTTCAAGTGAAAATCACTGTTGCCACACAGTAAGAGGGTCCTTCATTCAATCCAGGTCAGATCCCTCCTGTTGTGCGGCTTGTTGTCCTTGAGGGTTTCTCCTTTGGGAGCTCAGGTTTCATGCAAGAACATGCTAGATTGGTTCTCCTGTCACTCCACCTTTGACCAAAGCACTGGCTAAGTCCCTGTCAATGCTCTCGCTGCAGTATTTTGGATCAACTGAAGGCTTTTCAGAGAGTTTTTAGGACAGCTTGATAATAAGGAATTACTGTATTCCAGTCTAGAAGTAATGAAATGCATGAACTAGTTTTTTAGCATCACTCTGAGAAAGGGCATTTCTAATTGTAGAGAAATTGCACAAATAGAAGAAAGCAGTCCAACATATTTGTTTAATATGTGAAGTTAAGGACGTATCCTGGTCAAAAAGGACTCAAAGATTCCTCGCTGTGTTATTGGAGGCCTAAGTAGTGCCATCTGGAGTAAGCATCTGGTTAGATATCATATTTCTTAGATTATTAGGGTTGAGGACAATAACCTCAGTTTAAATTTAGAAGCAGGAAATTACAGGTCACCATCAAATATGACCAGTTTGTAGGCATGCAAGATTTTTTGGTAGTGGAAGCTTTCTGGTTTCTCTCTGGAGTCCACTTGCAGGTGACTTTTGGCAGGCCAGCCATGTTTAAGCAGATAAAAAAGTGTCTGTGTGTTTAGTATTTGTCTTTCGGTTACATCACAGGTCACCAGGACAAGTTGGGTGTGGCGGAGACCAAGCTGCTCCACACGCTGCACTGGATGCTGCTGGAGGCCCCACAGGAGTGCAACCATGAGCCCAGCCTGAGCCACGGCTGGTCCAGGGGCAGCAGCAGTAGCGCCTTCCTCCAGCCTGTGGGGAACCAGGGTTCCTCCCCGGGAGCTCCTAGCTCCTGCTCCAGCTCGGGCCTGGGCGGGTTAGGACAACAGCACAGCGGCTCCCTGCTGGAGGAGGATGAGCATACTCGCACCAAACTATTCCAAAAGAGCATGGCAACAGTAGAGCTGTTTGTGTTCCTGTTTGCACCGCTTGTTCATCGGATAAAGGTCTGTAACTGCGGATGCAAATGTGTACGGCCTTGAAATTGATTTTTGTAACAGAGAGCCAGGATGGCACAGGCATTGTGTTAATCTGTGGCGTTAGACTATTTATAATTTTGAGAATTTTGTGATTAATTTCAGCAACCCCTGTGTTGCTTAATTTAGTACTTGCAGTCAGCATCACCCTGTGCCTATTGATCTGTGTGTGCACACAGATGAAAGGGTCAGCTTATATTACTCCTGGGAGTGCACTGTTTCCCAGCTGTGCAGGGAATTACTGTCTTGTCTTGTTAGCATGTTGTAACGGAGGTTTAAGAATCTTAACAACACAAAACATTTAACCAAGACAGAATAATTGTTTCTGGTGTTTACAGGCTGTTTTGAGGAAAGAAATGTGTAAATATGTTGCCTTTTTCCAGGAGTCAGACTTGACCTTCAGACTGGCTAGTGGTCTGGTAATATGGCAGCCAATGTGGGAGCACCGCCTGCCTGACATCCCTGCTTTTACTGCCCTCATCAAACCTGTCAGAAACATTGTTACAGGTGAAGAAATTCCCACTTTTTAAAGAAATTCCTACTATCTTTGAGAAATCGCCGCTATCTTTAAGGGCTATATATATAATATATAGAGTATATAAAGTGGTTCTTAATCGTATTCCTAATATATAACCCATGCATCTGTGTCAGATATTCCTCCTTAACATCTTTCATGTTTAAGATGTTCAGCTGAACTAATTTTAACCTAAATCTGGGATACTTTTAGTTTACCGTGTCCCAATTATAGTTAGTTAACCATAAATAAGCTTATAATTTCAACCTTTTATCTACTGCCCTAAGCTAATACTCTATTTAACAGCAATTTAATATATAGAATTATGTTTGCTGGTGTTATATTTTTGTAGTTGGCTAATTTAAACAATTTTTTTCTAATTAAAGTTTTTTATTATTTTAAACAATTAAGAAAACCATAACATAATAACCCAAAACAACAAAAAACACACTCAGTGAAGAAAACAAATAAATACATAAATAAATTAAATAAATAAATAAACTGTTGCACACACAGTTAATTCTTAATTGAAGAAAGAAAGAAAAAGAATTAATTTAAACTATTTAAATGTTTGTTTGTTTTTTGCTATTTAAAACTGTTAATACACAAAGTTAGCTAACAGTTTTCTTCCGGCAACATGGCAGCTAAATCACTGGTGTTCATTTCATAGCTTTAGCTAGCTGCTGTAATACAGCTTTTTATCTGTTACATTAGGCTAACAGTGTTATTTGCACAGTCACCTAACAATTTCATCTCTTTAGTTATATATACTTTTATATTTCAACTGTTCAATCTAAACAGTTAGCTAACAGCTTTGGCAATTTGGTCATTCGTACCTTTTTGCTATTTCAACTGCTAATACACCAAGTTAGCTAACAGTTTTGACTAGTTATCCAGCATTTCAATCACAATAAGATGGAGTCAATCTGCTGTCAGTTTGTGATTGACGGGGTTAAGCTTGGTAGTTACATGCATTTTGTTTGTGATTAACTGTGATAAATCTGTAAAAATTGCAAATCCTTTGCAATCTACATACAAAGAAATTCACACTAACAAATTCCATGAGGAACCTCACAGATTTACTGCTCTACTATCAAAGTAATGTAACAATGCCGCCCCAAAAAATCTTTACAAAAAACAAATAGAGTGTCACAGACGAGTTACGGTTATTGGCGCAGACTGACTTAGATTGATTATATTGTGTTTGCAATCCTTCTGCATTTATAAATTAGGCGGCAATAATTGCAATCGAACAGCAAAAACCTTCAATGCAATCACCAGCCAACCAGACCCTCCTATTTTTGGTGTGAAAGAACCACAATCCATAACGTTAGCTAACATATTTAGTCATAGGACACTCAGTTCTATAAATAGTGAAACGAATCATTCCAGGTGTCTGCTGCCTACTGCAGAAGAACCCTCTGGGGTACTTGTACCCCTGGTTGGGAATTAGTGTGTTAAGAGATAATCTATTTTTATTTGCTCAGAATTAACACATGTATACTGTTATGCCTGTCTAAACAGCAAAGAGGAACTCCCCAGTCAACAACCAGTGCAGCCCCTGTGGATCAGGCAACCCGGGTCCCACGGTGAGCTAACGTTTTCAGCCCATATCTTGTCAGATTCTGCTTCCCATGTTGATTGAATGTGCTCGGGCAAGAGTCTGAGGCTTCTTCCCCTCCCCTTTTCCAATGTTCCCCCTGGGGCTGGCTGTTAATATTCATTAGCACGGTGAGCCGGGGTCATGACAGAAACCACACTCCAACCTCAGAGCCTTTAATTATCAGGAACTGTCTGCCTGTCTGTCTTCCTGATATCCATCTCTATCTCTCTTCCTACCCACAGGGCTTCCAGGTGGTTTGCGAAGCCACCCAATCAGATTCCTCCTCCCCGTCAGTCGGGGAGCAGAGTTGTCGTCGTGGTAACTCAGTGGAAAAAGGTGGCCCTTCCCAACAGCAACCCCCACCGGTCAAAGGCCCTTCCAAGAAAAAGTGAGCATGTGTTATTCAGTTTCCCCTCAAGAAGCAGTGAAACGTGTTGAAGCATCAATTTTAACTTACCAAACAAATGGATAATTGTATTAATAGAGACCCACAGAGGAAATCACACAAGCATTATTTTTGATTTATAAACGATCAATATTGGAGGCGCTGCTTTCATAAAACCTCTCGGAAATGACTAATTTTTCCACGCTTTAGCCAGTTGAGGGTTGAAGCAGTGCAGACATGACCTGCACTGACACGGAGCTGGTGCCATCGTCTTGTTGATGGCTAAACACCGAGCCCCGCAGCAGCGTCTGTCAAACCCACTGCACCACACGCCTCGCTCTGCTAGCTTGCGATGAGCTAGGGTACATGAATAGATCCACTTCCCCCCTGTGTAATATGTTGCTTCAAGCAGTACTGTCTCGTCCCTCACGCACACAACCACAGCTCTTTTCCTGTTGTGCATCAGCAAACCCATGTGACATTTTGCCCACATATCCAGGGTAATTACGCTGAAGTAATGTGCTACATGTCTAATGCTGGCATAGTCCCTGGCCTGGCTTGATTTGGTGTGCCCACTTCCAGGCCAAGGCTCAGTCTCTCTCAAGCTCTCTTTGGCAAAGGCAGGGCAAAAAATAAAAAATAAAAAGTTTACAATTACACCAAATCTGACCAGCAAAGAAGTTCCTCACTGGCAGGTTTATTTCCATCCTAAGCCCTCCGCTGCTCATCTTAGCTCATTCTGACAACCAAGCATGTCACTCCGACGCTTTTTCGCAATCCTTCTGACAGCCGGCAGCTGACTGAAAATCAAAACAAGCCCGGAAACCAACCCCCTCGCCTCCTAAAAACACCCCCGAGCCAATTATATCCGCACACATCCTTGCACCACAGGGTTTGAGCAGTGGTTACATGGTAATGCAGGAGATGGAGGATCTATCCCTCCTCTTTCCCTGCTTAACAAAGACAAATTAATTGCTTTCTTCATGCGTGCAGTGGGATTTTCAGGCTGACTGCGGGATTGAGGAGGACAGTGAGCTGAATGTAAATCAGACATGCAGCAAGGGAGAGTTTTGACGCTCTCCTGATCAAAAATACCCCCCGCCTCCCCCACCTACCCCACCAGACTCCAGGTCTCTGAGGGACGGTTTACATTTACATCTGCCAGTCACCAGGCTGTTCGTGCACCTCTGCGCTGCACCGCACTGATAAAATAATTTCCGGCACCGGGTGCTGCGAGTAATGCAGCTTACTCAACCACCGCAATCCGCGCAGCACTGCTGATGCTGAGGCAGTTTCCATGGCAACCGCTGGCTGCTGCATCCTCTCCTACCGCATGGAGTCGGAGGACCGGGGTGGCTGTCGTCACGCGGTCTCTGTGGCAACCTGACACAATAGCAGTAGGGAGAGTGAGTGTGTATGTGTGAGTGTGTTGGCTAGACGGTGAAACATGATACAGCCTGCCTTCGCCGCCCGCTCTCAAAGTGATTCATGTACATATCGACCAGCACTTCCTGCTCCATTTATTACAGCGGCTGGGATTAAATGGCCAGCTACGTCTGCCTCTCCTACAGTATCAATATGTTTCTTCACAGTTTGTGGTAACTCCTTTGCAGCTCGCCAACTGCTGACCTTCATTCCTGCTTATTTATAGTGGACTCACGTAGGCTGGAGCTCCCTCCCTCCCTCCCTCCCTCTCTGCTCCTCTTCCAATGATGCTGAAGGGGGGCTCTGTCCTTGTTTATCATCCTCCTTTGATGCATTGTTAATGAAGCAATGTGGCAGGAGTTGATCACAGTCTAATATAACACAAAAGGTTGTGATGTAGTGTAATTATATATGTAGTTACGGCTTTTGGCATTGCTATCATGATATTCAGTTTAGCTACTTAGGGATAGTTTACTGTAAAGTGCCTTTTAATTCAGTTCAGTTTTATTCATATAGAGCAGGGGTCCCCAATCCCAGTCCACAAGGGCCAGTGTCCCTGCAGGTTTTACATCTCACCCTGGGTCAACACACCTGAATCACATGATTAGTTCATTACCAGGCCTCTGGAGAACTTTAAGACATGTTGAGGAGGTCATTTAGCCATTTAAATCAGCTGTGATGGATCAGGGACACATCTAAAACCTGCAGGGACACCGGCCCTCGTGGACTGGGATTGGGGACCCCTGATATAGAGCAACAGTTGCCTCAATGCGCTTTTTATTGTAAGGTAAAAGCAGAGAAAACCCCAACAGTCATATGACCCTATGAGCAAGCACTTTGGCGACAGTAGGAAGGAAAAACTCCCTTTTAACAGGAAGAAACCTCCAGCAGAACCAGGCTCAGGAGGGCGCGGCCATCTTCCGGTTGGGGGTGACGCGGCATGCTGTGGAAGAGAGCCAGAGATGAATAATAACTAATACTTAAATGCTGAGATGTGTATGAGCACATATGTGAAAAGGTGACTTTAACTGCATGTGTCTGTTCATTCTACAGTCCGTGTTCTATTCCATATCTGCTACTTTTATCCACTTGTGTTGAGATTTCTCACCTGATGTCTTGCACACATTGCCTAGGAGTTGTCCCCCATATTGGATGTGATACAACCAAAGTCAGTGGTGGTTGTTCTTGGAGGGGTTTTTGCTCCTGCTGGGTGAAACTGCTGCAAAGAAGCTCCTGCACCATAATCCTCCTAGTGATTGCTTTGGTCGCTAGTAATGCGCCATGATTTCCTATAGTTTTTCTTATGTTGTCATCAGCCTGCTAGGCAGCTGGGCAGAGTGGACACCCAAGTTTGTGAATGCAGTGACTCGAGAAGGAGGCAATGTAGAATCTTGAAATTGATACCTTCAGGCACTAAAAATCAAGCTTAAATTTCAGCTACTTTCAGTGACCTTTATGTTTTTCTGAGAACAAGAAGATCCCGTTGAGATTAAAAACCTCTTTTTCAAGGGAGACCTGGCCAAGATAGGCAGCAGCAAGTGTCCCACAGTTACAGAAATTACTCAATTAAACACAGGCAGCAACAACACACATGCAAAAATAAATGAAAAAATTAAATTAAATTCAAATAAAAATAAAAAAATCAGTTGAAATGACAATCAATCTAATTGAAACAGTTGCGTGTTATGGACTTGGCCTTAAGGATTCGTAGTTTAGATTTAAAAGCACTTAATAAAATGAATTCAGTCATTTTCCATTCGTTCTGCAGTTTGTTCCAAGCCGAGGATGCTAAGTGGACAAAAGCTCTTTTACCAAATTCAGTTCAGGCAAATGGAACAGAAAGCAACAAGTAACCATGCAGACGAAGAGAATACTGACCAGCATGTTTCATTGTAAGCAGGGAACATATATAAGAAGGTAGCAACCCAAGTATTGCTTTATATATAAAACTATATAGATGAAAGTTCCTCCGACTTGCCAAAGCAGGCCATCCTACCTGAGAGTATAACTTACAGGGTGAGTCTGAAATTTGCGGTTAGTGATGAACCTCAGAGAAGCATGATACACAGTATCAACCATTCAAAGACATTGAGCAGAAGTATTCATACAGTGGGGCAAAAAAGTATTTAGTCAGCCACCGATTGTGCAAGTTCTCCCACTTAAAATGATGACAGAGGTCAGTAATTTGCACCAGAGGTACACTTCAACTGTGAGAGACAGAATGTGAAAAAAAATATCCATGAATCCACATGGTAGGATTTGTAAAGAATTTATTCGTAAATCAGGGTGGAAAATAAGTCTTTGGTCACCTTAAACAAGGAAAATCTCTGGCTCTCACAGACCTGTAACGTCTCCTGTAAGAAGCTTTTCTGTCCCCCACTCGTTACCTGTATGAATGGCACCTGTTTGAACTCATCATCTGTATAAAAGACACCTGTCCACAGCCTCAAACAGTCAGACTCCAAACTCCGCCACGGCCAAGACCAAAGAGCTTTCGAAGGACACCAGGAAAAGTATTGTAGACCTGCACCAGACTGGGAAGAGTGAATCTACAATAGGCAAGCAGCTTGGTGTGAAAAAATCAACTGTGGGAGCAATCATCAGAAAATGGAAGACATACAAGACCACTGATAATCTCCCTCGATCTGGGGCTCCACGCAAGATCTCATCCCGTGGGGTCAAAATGATCATGAGAACGGTGAGCAAAGATCCCAGAACCACACGGGGGGACCTGGTGAATGACCTGCAGAGAGCTGGGACCAAAGTAACAAAGGTCACCATCAGTAACACACTACAACGGCAGGGAATCAAATCCCGCAGTGCCAGACGTGTTCCGCTGCTGAAGCCAGTGCATGTCCAGGCCCGTCTGAAGTTTGCCAGAGAGCACATGGATGATACAGCAGAGGATTGGGAGAATGTCATGTGGTCAGATGAAACCAAAGTAGAACTTTTTGGTATAAACTCAACTCATCGTGTTTGGAGGAAGAAGAATACTGAGTTGCATCCCAAGAACACCATACCTACTGTGAAGCATGGGGGTGGAAACATCATGCTATGGGGCTGTTTTTCTGCCAAGGGGACAGGACGACTGATCCGTGTTAAGGACAGAATGGATGGGGCCATGTATCGTGAGATTTTGAGCCAAAACCTCCTTCCATCAGTGAGAACTTTGAAGATGAAACGAGGCTGGGTCTTCCAACATGACAATGATCCAAAACACACCGCCCGGGCAACAAAGGAGTGGCTCCGTAAGAAGCATTTGAAAGTCCTGGAGTGGCCTAGCCAGTCTCCAGACCTCAACCCCATAGAAAATCTGTGGCGGGAGTTGAAAGTCTGTGTTGCTCGGCGACAGCCCCAAAACATCACTGCTCTCGAGAAGATCTGCATGGAGGAATGGGCCAAAATACCAGCTACTGTGTGTGCAAACCTGGGGCCTGTTCTTCGTACTGCGCTAAGTAAGTTAGCTGGATTAGATTGTTGACGATTTCGCGTGATCCCGGATCGTTCGGTTCCCCGAAGCTCATCCGGGACTTGCTGTCATAGCAACAGAGCCGTAAGCGTAAACCTGCTCGGGAGCAGGTTTACTTTATGTAAACAGGATTAGATCGCGGCCACGCAGGTATGTCCGCTTCATTTATACGAAAGCAACAGCGATATTTTTCCACTGTTTCACCATAAATAAATATTATCAATGTAACTAAAGATAATGCAGCACTTGATCCTTTTATTGATGTCACACAGATACATACAGGTCATTTCCTAAAAAAGGGAAATGAACTATTAACATTCTATTACATGTATGTGATTATTACAGATGTAATTCATATTTCAGAGTAGTAATTGTAAATTACTTCGTGTAATCAAGATGAGAGACCACGGCTATAAAAGCGAAGGTGGATTTGGGAAGCCTGTCGCAGCCATGTCCTGTCCATATACGCGAGCCACCCATTGCGGAAGGTGCAAGATTGATAAGGAGAGTCCTCAGAATTCAGCGTATATTGCGGGATAGACAGGATCCTTTAGCTCAGCGCGACAGTGTGCTCATTGAGAGATATCGATATTCCCGTGAGGGTATTATTTACTTAACCAACTTGTTGACGAGGGGGTGCAGGACCACCACCTGTCTTTTTTTCCTCTGCCCTTTTCTTGGTTGCTGTTATGAACAAACTAACAGAGTATTACAGGCCAGTATTACCTTGCCAAGAGACGAAAAGCAATCTAAGTGATAAATATTACCATTCTGTAGAATACTCCTGTATTCCACTTTTACTTGTTCCCATGTTCTTGTGGGTCCTGTTGTGGCTCTAATGTGAAAGGGGATATAATATAACATATTATAATATAATATAATGCCATATGATATTGGACAATATAGTGTCATATGATAAATCTACCCTACCGCCTACTGGTGTTGGCCAGAGGGGCCGATGGCACGATATGGCAGCCTGGCTACAACCGTAGCTGCCTCCACCAGTGTGTGAATGTGGGAGTGAATGAATAGTGGTATCGTACAGCGCTTTGGGTGCCTTGGAAAGCGCTATATGAACCCAATCCATTATTATTAGTATTATTATTAAATTACCTACGAGTTTGATTTGTCAGCAACTTTCTGCCAGCCCTCTCTCCTTGCTTCTGCAGCCTTTGCAGTGTTCTCTTGCGTTTTAATTAAACTCTGAAACTCCTGAAATCCCTCACTCATGAGTTCTTGCTCTGCTGCCGGAAAATACCGAGCACGCCCCTTCGACATTTTCGCCGACCAATCAGCGGGTTGCCGATCAATGTTTCTACTATCGATGCGTAGCCCCTTTTACGACACCCAGTGATGTCACATTACTGCGTCCAGCTGTACTAATCGTCAACAGCAGGCGTGTTCGGGGAACCGGATTAGCGAGCTCACGGTTAGCGCGATGGTTTGGTCTTGGATGTGTCATTTGATCTTGGATGTAGTAAGCGACGTACGAAGAACAGGCCCCTGGTAAAGACCTATAGTAAACGTTTGACCTCTGTTATTGCCAACAAAGGTTATGTTACAAAGTATTGAGTTGTATTTTTGTTATTGACCAAATACTTATTTTCCACCCTGATTTACGAATAAATTCTTTACAAATCCTATCATGTGGATTCATGGATTTTTTTTTCACATTCTGTCTCTCACAGTTGAAGTGTACCTCTGGTGCAAATTACTGACCTCTGTCATCATTTTAGGTGGAGGAACTTGCACAATCGGTGGCTGACTAAATACTTTTTTGCCCCACTGTATATACAATATCTCCATAATCCAGCACAGGCAAAAATGTCGCAGCAACAAGCCGCTTCTTTGTACTAAAAGAGAAACACAACTTATTTTGAAAATAAAATCTCAGTTTTAACTTCAGATTTTTCACATGATTCTCTACATGTGGTTTGAAGGTGAGCGAGTCATCAATTAAGATTCCCAGATATTTATGGGTGTGAACCAACTCTATTTTATTACCTTCAAGAGTGGTTACTGATGGGATTGTTTGGGCCCATTTTCTTGATTTAGAAAACAACATGAGCTTTGTTTTGTCTGCGTTGAGAACAAGTTTAAGCTGAAGTAATGTGATGTGAATGTGATAATTCAAGAAGGAAATCACATTTTTGTCAAATTAATGCCATAGGTGCATCTACTAAAAATCTCAATGACTTCAAATTCCAGTGACCTTGACCTCACGTTCAGAGGTCAGTTTTTCTCATCGACTACTAGCTGAGGTGTAGTCCACCGGAAATAGAGAAGGTTCGCCTTCAGAGTAAAGCTTGATTTAGGCTTTTATGGGAAAATCTACATCACACAGTAACTGGAAACTCTGTTTGTTTCAACACTGTAACCTTCCAGCCATTCAAGTCATTATGGTATGTGTCAACCCAGCGTACATTTCTCAGGCGGTGCAGGTCAGCTTATGTAAAAGGTTGCAACATACGGTTAAAATTGGGTTCTGGTTATGGCGTAGGTTATGCTGTAGATCTGATGCAGAAGCATCATTTATGTGAAAATGTTGTGCCTCAGGACTGCAGCTAGCAACAGTCTACTGTGTCCAGTTTGTGTCCCACTGTTTACAGTTTCACTGCAGCTTTGAGAGCAGCTGCAGTGTTTAGAGACCAGTTCATCATGAAAGTGATGAACTGGTCTTCAACTACAACCTCAGCAGTCTGCTACTGGTTGGTTTGTCAGCCAGTACAACTGGAACTTTATCATGCATTTCTCCAACATGCTGGTTCAGTTGTCCATGAAACAACATATCGATTGAGCTGAAAGTCCTGACAGATCATCTGATTTTATCCTTTTATGACTCCACTGACACCCTTCAAAGTATCGAATCAGCAAATCTCATGTAGGCTGCACAATTTAAGCTGCTACAGACTGCTTACTTTTTGCTGCTGCCTCTGCAAGCTGCTTTGCAACCCAACCCCACGCCTTGCTCCTCCTTTACATGCTTTTTCATCTTCTTCTTTTTTTTTTTTTTTTACCTCTATCAATGTCATATACCATATATTGTCACCAATGTTCCCTCTAAACCAGGGCTCAAGACTAACTTTTTGCCATGGGCGTACCGGTACGCCTAACTTTAAAAAGTTAGGCGTACCGGCACAAAAGTTAGGTGTACACAAATTTTATAATAATTTATATAATATAATGTGTTTTTCTGGATACACTGTGCTTTTTCAGCATTCAAAGATTGATGACACCGTGTCAGAGCACTGGCATGAATGAATGAATGAATGAATGAATGAATGAATGAATGAATGAATGAATGAATTTCAGAAGGATCAGGCCTTAACTTAACAGAAAAGTTAGCAATAGTTCTTTTCCTATTACAGCTACATCCACGTCTGTCGTGCCTAGGCTGCTCACTAGGGCTGGGTATCATCACTGATTTCTATAATCCATTTGATTCCGGTTTTCAAAGTCCCGATTCAATTCAACTTAGCCTCAGACATTCAGAAATATTATAATTCTGATCATTTATCAGTACTGACTTCATCAGAATTGTGAACATCACAGCAGATGTATGGGCTCAAAATGTGGTCATAAATATTTTGTACTTGTAAAAAAGATTTGTATGTGTAAAAAAGATTTGTGTGTGCGTAAAAAAGATTTGTATGTGTAAAAAAGATTTGCGTGTACGTAAAAAAGATTTGTGTGTGTGTAAAAAAGATTTGTGTGTGCGTAAAAAAGATTTGTATGTGTAAAAAGAATTTGTGTGTGCGTAAAAAAGATTTGTATGTGTAAAAAAGATTTGCGTGTACGTAAAAAAGATTTGTGTGTGTGTAAAACAGATTTGTGTGTGCGTAAAAAAGATTTGTATGTGTAAAAAGAATTTGTGTGTGCGTAAAAAAGATTTGTGTGTGTAAAAAAGATTTGTATGTGTAAAAAGAATTTGTGTGTGCGTAAAAAAGATTTGTATGTGTAAAAAAGATTTGTATGTGTAAAAAAGATTTGTGTGTGGACTTAGAAAAAAAAACCCTGCAAGTTACAAGTACTGATTTTTGACCCTATTTTTCTTCCCTTCATCTGATTGGTGAATGTCATGTCAATCACAAATGTAACAATCCAATCAGAGAACAGATGGGTTTGGCTGTCGGAGGGGCGCTGTTTTGAACTGCAGGTCCTTGAAGGGTGATACCGTTTGAAGCTGGAGGATCGCTATATAAATATCCGATAGCAGCTAGGTCCCCTAACTTTCAGTAGCTGTTGAAAGGATAAAGTTGTGGTATATCAGTGGTTAGAAATAACATTATTACTTTAGGATTAGTTTAACACAAAGTCAGGGCTGACCCAGGACCATTGCTGTGAGTCACAGTGCGCAGCATAAAAGTCCTTTCACATCAGATGCAGGATACGCTGCTAATGCTAACTAAAAGCAAAGGATCCAGAATTTGTTATGCTGGCTGCTGGGCTCTGTGGGTTTTTGCAGCAGCTCTACCTGTACTAGATGCACCTGCTCCTTGTCTTTTCTATCTCTGACTTTATGTCCTCTACAAGAGTTAGTTTTTTTTTGCTAGTTCTTCAAATGTTCAATAAAAACATGTATGCTAATTCATAACGAAGAAAGCTTTGTAATGAAGACTGTCATTTCCAAAACACTGCCCGCCCCCACCCCGCGGTCCGCAGCGCTGTTGAAAAGGCTGTGGAAGTCCCTGTATTAAACACGTAGACCTGTGACACAAAAATCACCAAACTCGGACGACCACAGACTGTTTTCCTTCGTGGTGATGAAGGAAAACGCTGGGTTGGCATGTAAAAGGGCATTTATTCCCTTCAAGGACCTGCAGTTCAAAAAAAGCGCCCCTCGACAGCCAAACCCATCTGTTCTCTGATTGGATTGTTACATTTGTGATTGACATGACATTGACCAATCAGATGAAGGGAAGAAAAATAGGGTCAAAAATCCGTACTTGTAACTTGCAGGGGGTTTTTTTTCTAAGTCCACACACAAATCTTTTTTACGCACACACAAATCTTTTTTACACACACAAATCTTTTTTACGCACACACAAATCTTTTTTACACAAACAAATCTTTTTTATGCACACACAAATTCTTTTTACACATACAAATCTTTTTTACGCACACACAAATTCTTTTTACACATACAAATCTTTTTTACGCACACACAAATTCTTTTTACACATACAAATCTTTTTTACGCACACACAAATTCTTTTTACACATACAAATCTTTTTTACAAGTACAAAATATTTATGACCACATTTTGAGCCCATACCAGATGCCTTTGTGTGAAAGTAACTGAGAATAAAACACAGAAAAACATGAAGGAGATTTTCCTGGTCTGGCTTTTTATAGCAGATAACCTTAAAAATATTCTACAATGTTCTGCATATAAAGTTTACATTTCTTCAGTATTGAATAACAGAAAAAACAGGCTTTCTTGTCCGAGGTCATTTAAGTGAAAAAAAGAAAAAGACAGCAGCCACAGCGCTGTAAACAACGGTAGACTGGTGGGTAATAAGCGAATGAATAATACAGAAAACAGAGATTGGAGACGGGAAACTGTTCTTGAAGTACAGAGATAGAGAGAGAGCTAGCTGTGCATGGAGTGTGATTTTAATAGTCGTGGAAGCAAAACAGCAAAATTCATGACGACATTGGTCAAATGTGAAGCGCAGTTTGCTGCTTCTTTTGCTGCTGGCTCGGTGAATTTTGGTTGGAGAGAGACAAAACCTGCAGCTCAGAATCAGCGCAAAAAGACGTAAACACAGCGCGGACCGGACGCATCAGAACCACTAAGCTCCGACAGCGTGTCCGTCTACGGGCCGTCGGGTGAGAAAGCCGAGAAAGACAAAGTTGATTCTGATGCGTCGGTCCGTTCTGTGTTTACGTCTTTGTGTGGAATCCGTGTACCTGCTCTCATTTGCTGTTTGGTTGTTGTTGAAATGGTTTTGTGAGCTTTAATCTGAGAATCTGGCGTTTCTGGCAAAACACAGTTATATTTAAAAGTCGATTCAGGATATAATGAATTGATATCGCTTTATTCAAGCTACTCACCTCCCACTTCCACCTGCACTTTCAACTGGACCACGGCCAATCAGAGAGGTCCCACCCCTGACTATCTCTGATTGGTTTAGTCCACGATAGGGGCAAAATGTGTGTCTGTTGTTGACCACAGGGAAGGTTGCAGATTTTTTTTTTTCTTTTTGCTACCCGAACAGTTGGTCGCACAGGTGCAACCAAATATTTTTTTTAGTCGCACCACTGAAAAATTTGGTCGCATTTGCGACCAAATTGGTCGCACTCTAGAGCCCTGCTCTAAACTGCGGGCGTGCGCAATTGCGCACTGCTAGCACGGTCTCTGCGCACAGGAAAAAAATCTAACCTGAATTGAAATTAAAATCAATACTTTAACAATTCTGTTTTGCAGTGTTAGTCAGTACGTGACTGGCTGCTCCAGTATGGGATTAGAACGATGCCACCGTATCCCATAGTCCAGCCAATGATGCGATTCACATTCGTATATACGCAGCTAATCAACGTCGTTGACAGGCTACGACAGCGTCCTTATGTGCCGACACCGGTGTTTTAGCTAGCGAAGCAGCGTGGCTGATGTGGAGTGAAGCCACGTTAATGACAACGTGTACAACCATTGGAGATGTGAGCAGGACTGACGGAAGAATTGACGGGAAAAGTGTTGACTTTATACCAGTTTTTAAATTGTGTTGATAGGCCACGTAAAACCAGAGTTATGATAAAAATATATATATATATATTTACCAAACATATATGTAATGTTTGGTAAAAATGGCGTTTTATAAGGAGAACGCTCGAAAGCGCTCTCCGTATGTGAGCAAAAACAAAATCAAAAAATTTCCCAGCCTTTCCTGTTGGTGGAAAAATGTACCATGTTGACCAATCAAAAAATGAAAAGGCAACATGGCATTTAGTTGTTTAGAAAGGGGGAAGTTTTAGGAGTGACGGCGGTGTTTTGAGATGTGAGAGATTTGCGACGTTTAGCGCAAATCTTGTGTCGTTAGTGTGTAGTGTAGTCAATAGTTTTGTTGTGTGTGTCAGAACAATGAGGCGACTACTGAATGTTACAGGTGATACAGGAGTGATACATCTCCTGTTGTCAGGCCTGCAGGTATCAGGCTGTTGTTCTTCTTTATCTCATAGTGGACAGAAATAATTTTTTGGAGTGGCACAAACAAGTTGTGTGGCATCAAATTTGATGCAGAACAGCTGATTGTTCTGTAAATAGTTTGAAATGTTTATTTAAAAAACCGCCTTGGCTGCATTTTTAAGTAAACAGCTGCAAAAAACTTTGTTGTTTGCATAACTCGATTCGATGCTGGCGTGACCAAAGTACACACGTCTAATGTTGCTCATTGTGGTCCAAGTGGCCGCTCAGGGAGTTTGTGTGTCACTCAGACACATGAAAAATTAGAGGGAATGTTGATTGTCACTGGCATATGCTCTCTATGTGGGTCTTGTTGCTACTATCCTCACCTCTGGCTTTTTGGACACAGAGATCCCAAAACAGAGGAATACTGTCAGACATAAACGGCTGCAGATAGAAACAGAACAGCTTGCTACCCAGTTACACCCGGTAACTTTTGTTTAAGGAGCTAAACTTTTTCTTAAAACTAACTGTGGTCTAAAAGCCATCAGCTATTAGGTAAATTAGACCACAGATATAGCAGAAGCTGTTCTTACTTTATAAAAATTGAGCAATCAGGTTACATGTCACCTGTTACATCTCTCTAGCTATGTCAGAGTTGCAGGTTTCACAGAGCAGAGCAGTTACAGCGGATGTAATAAAGGCAACTCTTTCTTAGTCCCACAAAATCTATCTGACAATGTAGCACCCATCCAGTTATGCGGAAGTGTGGATATGTTGTGCCCGAATGTTAAAATGCTCTGAAACAAACGGCGAATACAGGCTTAACTCTTTGATGCACACATATCTTCATTTAGCTTCTAGCTTTCACAATCACAGTTGGTTGTGCCCTCTTGCTTGTTGAACTCCCCGCAAGGGCCCGATTTATTCTGCATACCTTCACGTACTAGGTGAACTCCTTTCATAGATTGATTTAATCTGTGCGTGATTAATTTCTGTACTGTCTTTTAAAATTAAACTTCACCATCTTAAAGGTTGAACCTGTGAAACTTCCTTTATTTCCTCTCTCTTCTTTCAGAACATCAGCTCCTGCCGGCCTGCCAGCATCGTTGGCCCAGCGGGCACGTTACGCCACTTATTTTGATGTGGCTGTGCTGCGCTGTCTGCTGCAGCCGCACTGGACGGAGGAGGGCGTGCACTGGGCCTTGATGTACTACCTGCAGCGCCTCAGGCAGATCCTGGAGGAGAGGCCTGAACGTCCCCCAGAGCCCTTGGTTGCACCTCTGCCACGGCCACGCAGCAGCTCCATGGTGGCTGCGACACCCTCACTGGTCAACACCCACAAGACTCAGGTCACTCATCGAAACAGCTTTAATAGTCGCCTCTAAGCCATCTTTAGGATGTCCGTGTTGCTCCTGCTGGTTCGTGACCTTTGCCTTCTCTTATTTTTCGCAGGATATGAGCTTAAAATGCAATGAAGAGGGGAAATCTCTGAGCACAGAGACCTTTGCAAGGGTTTCCCTGACTAACCTTCGTCGGCAGGCTGTCCCTGACTTGTCTTCCGACCTGGGCATGAACATCTTCAAGAAGGTCAGAGACTGGCCTTTATGTTTTAAGCTAAAACAATAAATACAGATTCATGTGATTGAGAGGACCTGTTGTTCCACTTCAGTTTAAGAACCGCCGCGAGGACCGCGAGAGAAAGGGCTCCATCCCCTTCCATCACACGGGGAAGAAGCGCCAGCGTCGGATGGGGGTTCCCTTCCTGCTGCACGATGACCACCTGGACGTCTCTCCCACCCGCAGCACCTTCTCCTTCGGAAGCTTCTCTGGCCTGGGTGACGACAGGCGGGCCCTGGAACGTGGAGGCTGGCAGGCCACCATCATGGGTAATGAGATTGGATGCCACCAGTTTGAAGTCTTGCTTCCACTCCACCGAGCTTTCATGAGTCAGAGGATTTAGTCTGGATCTGGCTGTCAGCTGGTGAATTAGGTCACTTCATTGACACTGGTATTCCTTATGAGCTCTCACTGAATAGTGGAGATTAACATTCGCTCAAGGCACAAAAGCAGTTATTATTTTTATTATTTTCAAGAGTTAGTGACTTTTTAAAGGCTTATTTCCATTAAGAAAAAAAACCTACTGTCCTCTTTTACCATGCTGTTATGAACCCACTTAACCTGAGCTGCTGCTAGAAAGATTCAAGTCTGTGTCATAGTGTATAAGTATGAGATACTTCTTACAACATGTCATAATTTGAAACCCATGACTGCTGGAGGGTCAAATTGTTGCTCCTATAGTTTGCTAATTAGAGCAGAAACTCTTAAAAAATAAAAGAAATTATGAAAATGCCCGTAGCTGGCCATTGATAATTATTTTAGCACTTTATGTCTCAAATATTTATACATTGAAATACACTCATTGGACACTGTTTACCTTGCAAAAGAGGTTGCTTTAAGTTTTCATGGTACAGACTAAACAAGGTGCTGGAAATATTCATTAGAGACTTTAAGTCCACATTGACATGATAGCATCACACAATTGCTGCTGATTTCTAGGCTGGACATGCCAGAGGGGCTCTACTGGATCAAGATCTAGTGACTGTGGAGGATGGATGGAAACCATGGACATCAGATACAGCTGGGTAAAAAAAAAAAGTTTAACTTTCAGCTCAACAAACACCAAAGCCGCAGAGACAGACTCTCTGGGGTAGGCAGGACGTAAATGCACTCTGTCTCTGTGGGCTTTGATGTTTGCTGAGCTTAAAGTTAAGCTTTTCTTTTCAGCTCCATCTGATGTCCACGTTTAGTTGTGTTATTTGGTTGTGTGCTTTCGACCTAAAACGTGTCCATTTGTTGCATCTCTTTCCAGGCAAATTCACACGGCGGGGCAGCACAGACACAGCTGCAGATGCAGACAGCCTGAGTGCCAAACACTCTCATTCCCACCACTCGCTGCTCAGAGACATGCCCGACCACTCTAACAGCCACAGTGACAACACCGTCAAGGAGGGTAAGAAGATGGTTTAAATATGGGCCTGAGCAGGTATTTAAAGCAAGCCCAAAAGTTAAATTTCTAGATGTTAAAAAACCTGAAGGAGTCTTAAAGGGGACCTATTATGACTTTCCTGGTTTCCTGTCATATATACACCGGAAATGAAGGCCACAGTTTCCAAAAAAAAAAAAAAAAAAAGAGCTAAAAGCTGCTCTAAATCCTTGTTTTTAGACAGTTTTTTAATACTCTTGGATCTGCATGACATCATTGAGAGAGAATATGCGTAATATGGTCATCTCAGAGCAGCCAATCAGAAGAAAGTTGGCTTAAAAGAGGAGGGACTGCACCAAAGCCCAGCCTGAGGTGAAGACGGATTATTTTGAAGCATGAATCATGCAAAGCTGCTCTGTTAGAGTCTCAAATATGGTGCTAGGAATGAGCAAAATGAGTAGACCAGTGTATTGATTTGTCTTTCCTAGGCTTAACAAATCAACAGAACATAGATGATGTCACTCACACAGTTTAAACTCTCTCTTTTGTTGGTAGATGGTTAAAAAACAATAAAAGATAGATCACAGATGTTTTAAATGAGACAAATTAAAGCCGGCATACGTCAAATCAAAATGAGTTCTTAGAGATGCTGGCAGAGTGCAAGAGGAACCACAAACATCCACGTTATTTGAAAGTAAAGCGAAATAAACAAATTATCCACTGCTGATCACATTAGTGTCCATCAGCTACAATAAAGGGAGGACAGATGCTGCCGGCTCCCTTTGAGGCTCGCTGAGCAAAGCAGAAATAGGGCAGGATTATATAACAGCAATATTGTTGTGACAATGCTAATTTACACACAAACTACACACAAAATAAGAGCACCGGCTTTTAAACTGATTCACACTCTGCCACACGCTTTCTGTTTGGGTTTAGCGAGAAAGGAGCTGAATTTGACATGAGGTGCTGCCGGGATGAAAAGTACCAAAGTATCAGGCTCATTTTGTGAGGAAGCTGTCAAAAGGGTCAAATTTGCAGAAAGGACACTTTTGTATTCAGTACATATCACATGCAGGACTGTAGAGATTCAACCGTAAATATGAGAAGAATAAATAAGTGACTGAACTCAAATACGAGAATGAAATGGTTTCTTTTCGTTGACACATGGGCTTCAACATTAACCATTGTTCCATTGTTGCTTTTGAATCGCTTGCCAGATGGCAGCAGGGAGAACAAGCTGTGTCTGGGATGGTTATTGTCTTTAAGTGTCCTCGGAGCGCTGAGGAGACACCTCACCTAATCAGTATCATTGACCCGGTGGGTGTAATCACCCACCCGAGCCTCCCAGTTTTCAACTGTTCACATCCGATCCCAGTTAATGATCTTCACAGTTTGGATGCTTTCTATTGCTTCTGTGTAAAAGGTTCCAAGACCTTGCCAGAGTGCTGTGACATCAGACACAATAACACTTAAATTAATCATTAAAGTCTCAAACTGAGCGTGCCAGGGTTTTTTTTTTTTGTGTGTGTGTTGATCTCTTACAATTTGAATGCAGCAAGTGAAATGGTGCCAAGTGAAAAAAAGAAAAAAAAAAAAACAGGTTTCACACACATTTCTTCTCAAGTACATCTCTGTACAACCTTCTGGCTGTTGTGCCTTATGTGAAGCTATTAAAGCTAAACCCAAAAGAATAACTTTATGAGCAAAATGCAAAGGTATGTGGAAAACTAAGTACATCCATTATCCTTTTGCTGCTCTGGAACATTCAGGTTTGTGATCACAGAATGCAGCAATGCAAACTTTATAGGAGCAGACGTTCGAGCAAATACCCAAGAGCGACATCAGTTAACATGTTAAATCTTAACATTTATGACAGTACAGTTCCAAAAAGACTGATAAGTGTGGCTTGTTTGGAGAGGTTTCCAGGAGAAAGCCTCTTCTCTGTTAAAAAACATACAAACAAACAAAAAACACGGCAGCACAGTTTAGGTTTGCAAAGTTGCATCTGAACCAACCACAAGACTTCTGTAACAATGTGGTTTGGACAGACGAGACCAAAGTGGAGTTGTTTATTTGTAGTATGAAGCACCACAGTTGGAGAAAATGGAACTCAACACATCAAGACAACCACCTCATACAAACTGGCAGCACAGTGGTGGTGGGGTCATGATTTGGGCTTGTTTTATGGACCTGGTCAGCTTCCAGTCAATGAGTCTTCATGGTCTACCAAATTATCTGTCTGACTGCTGTTATTGGTTCCAACTGGGTCATGCAACAGGAGAATGATCTCAAACAAAGCAGCGATGACTGAAAAAGAAAACAACCAAAGTTCTGCAATGACACAGTCAAAGTCCAGACCTTTGTACCTGGAACATAACATAGTTAGATAAACATCGAACTAATAATACAAGAAAGGTCTCTATCTACCCATCTGTACATCACTGGAAAAACCACAGCCATTCATCAGATCCACAAAACAGTTGAGCTAAAGCACTATGGAGCTACCTAAGTGGAACAAGAGGGCGATCTCGAGGATCTGTGAGTTAGAAAAACTATTAACCAGGACCGTGTACTCAATAAAAAATGATTTTCTGTTGTCTAAAGTTCGATCTCAGATCTCCACCATCACCATGGCGGCGTTCAACACAACAGTTGCGTCCTTTAACGTGGGCTACGCCGACTTCTTCACTGAGCACATGAAGAAACTCTGCAACCCCGTGGCTGTACCTGAAATCCCAGTGGAGCCGCTGGCATGCGCCAACCTGCCGCGCAGCCTCACTGACTCCTGTATCAACTACTCCTGTCTGGAGGAAGGCGAGAACATCGAGGGCACCAATAACTTTGTGCTGAAAAACGGCATGTTGGACCTCACAGTGAGTGATTTAATTGGACCCTGGGGGCAAATACAGCTATTAGAAGTTATGGCCCTATTTGGCTGCTCTAATAAGCAATTATGTCACCAGTGGGACTCCAAGCAGACTCGATTCTGATGCTTTCCTTTTTAAGTCATAACATCACAGACACTTTACAGTTTCCTTAATTATTTCTCTTATGTTATTGGGACCTTCTTGGTCAAACTAAATAATTCTCTGATTTTGTCACCCTTTCTTTGCCTTCCTTCTTCCAATTTAGGCTATCCTGAGAGCTCTTTACTCCATTCTCAGCCACGATATCAGTTCCAGGATCTGCGACGTGGCTCTCAACATCATCGACTGCCTGCTGCAGCTGGGCGTGGTGCCCGGGATGGGCAAGTTGTCCAAGCCAGATAACAAGGAGAACCAAGAGGCTCGTGTCAAAGATGCGGCAGCTCAGGGCCTCGGAGGAGTCGCCCAGGGAGGCGGGCCGATTGCAGGGGCTGGAGGAGGTGGAGGAGGGGGTGGTGGAGGAGGAGGGGGAGGGGGAAGTGGTGGAGGGAGCGGGCAGGGGAGCAAGGACGATGTGAAAAATAATAAGGATGATGATAAAAAGGTGTGTTTGAACAGGTTTGTTTAGAGTGAGATTGTAAAGGTGTAGGATGCCTGAATGTCTCAACTTGTGTGTTTTCTTGCTTCTCTTCACTGGGAACAGGAAGAAGCTGGTGGCCTCAGCCCCCACCGCCTGGCTTTGACAATGCTCATAAAGATAGTCAAGTCTCTGGGCTGTGCTTACGGCTGTGGTGAGGGCCATCGAGGACTATCAGGAGATCGCCTGAGGATGCAGGTTACTCTCTATTCTCTAATTCTTTGAATGTGTGCAAATAAACACAGTTTCAGATGGTGACATCGATTCATTACCTATTAATTATTTACTGAATTGCTCCTTCGGTGTAATAAAAGTTTAATAAAAATGAAACTCATTGGCTGGAGCACTGGGCTGAGTTTCTAACTTCAGTGAGAGACAGCCGCAATTTCTTTTTAATTCTAATCAATTGGTTTTTTCATTAAAAACAAACATAGCATTAGTTCAGGCAGGCCACAAAACCCTAGCTGCAAATACTGGCTCTTCAACTAATCTCACTGCCAGTGCACATCTACAGATGACTCAGCTGATAGTGATCTAAAAATCAATTCAGAGAGGGTGGTATTTTAACTTGGTTTAGGATCTGCAAGCCACTTTGGAACCCACCTCCACTCATACAGTGGAGACAAAAAGTGCTGTTTAAAAGTATTTTTGTTTGTTTTTTGTTTGTTTGTTTGCATATTTGTCACATTTACATTTACACAAAAACTGAACTTTGTGGAAGGTTTGAGTCCCGCATATCTGGGATCAAACTAACAATGATCCAAAACACACCACCTCTGAATGGTTAGAAACAACCAAAAAAACAAAAACAAAATGAAAGTGTTGGAGAGACATAGTGAAAGTCTGGACTTTAATTTGAATGAGATGCTTTGGCATGAGCTTAAACAGGCTGTTCAGTTAGTTTTTCACACAGGGCCAGGCAGGTTTAAAGAACTTTTCCTTTAAATGAACTAAATCATAATTTAAAAATTGCATTTTGTACTTACTCGGAAGGGGGGGAGATACATTTTCTCAGAACTGCATAAACTACTGAAGATGGAAATAAAAATTTCAATGGTAAATTAAATTTAAAGGAAAGCCACTTTATTGCTAGCTGACTTATTTAAAAAAAAAAAAAAGTCCAGCAGCCAGAAACTTTGCTCTTGAAGTTAATTTTTAAAAATCTTTCTTTCAGGCCCAGAACTGCCTCACCAACCTGTATAAGCTGGACAAGCTTCAGTTTCGCCTGACTATGCGCGAGTACGTCAACAGAGACTCCCTCAATAACATAGTCGACTTCCTGCATGCACTGCTGGGCTTCTGCATGGAGCCCATCACTGACAGTAAGTGCTGCGTGTGTGTTTGTGTGTGTGCGCGAGAGGGATGCAGATACGAGACAGTCACAAAGAAAAATATCATAAATGCTGGTAATAAATGCAGAAACAGGATGAACAACACTGGCTTTGATTGCGTATATTGGATTGTTGCTGAAAAATCGTGTGGTAGGGGTAAAAATATTGTTAATTAATTTGAGCATTATTTTTTTTAAATTAATCGATTAATCGTTAAGTCCACAAAATGTAGGGAAATACAAATGTTGACAAGTTTACAGCTACATCAATGCTTTGAATTAAATACAAGTCTGAATGGTAACATGCTCACAATAACAGAAAAATATATCATTTGCACTTCCTAAACAGAAGTTTGTTAGCATGTTCACCGCTGAGTTCATTGTCCGCATGCTAATTTGCTAGCAACTAATCAACATTTCCATCAGCTATGTGCTAATTAACAATATTTCTTGCATGCTAGCAGGAAGATACTGAACATGCTAACATTACCCTTCTAAACATCAGCATGCTAGCAGCTTATGTGTGAGCATGTTAGCATCCTGGGTGGTGATTACTACCAAATTAAACCAAAGTATTGGATAAATTAAGAATTTTAACTGAACATAAGCTTAAAGTTATCGAAATAGAGTGCTGCAGGAATGAGTCTTACCACCACACAATGAGTTAGCATTTTACACTTATGGTTTCGTCATCTGCCTGAAAGATACCTGTTTATGGTTAACATAGAAGCTTTACATAAGTAGTAATGGTCTGGTCTTTAGCAGTTCTTCTAATTAGGTAAATACAATCTGAGATGAACACAAGACAAATTACAGTATGTCATTATTTTTGGAAAACTAAAAACACCCCAACATTCAGTAGCTTGTTAAAATAAATTGTAGAATAAACACACAATAATGTAAAGTAATTGTTTTAAGGATGACCCCACCAGTCTTTCTTATCACTATGGAGGAATTTTGGTCGACTCTTCTTTTCAACGTAGCTTCAGTTAATTGAGGTTTGCAGGCATTTATTTGTGCACACCTCACTTCAGGTCCCACCACATGTCATGTTGTAGAGTTGCTGCTGTGCTTGGGATCATTGTCCTATTGCATGACCTAGTTTAATCCAGACTTTCAGACAGATGGCCCCACATTTTACTCTAGAATACTTTGGTATACAGAGGAGTTCATGGACAATTCAATAAGTGCAATGTGTCCAGGTCCCGTGGCTGTAAAACAAGCCCAAACATCACCCCTCCATTAATGTGCTACAGTATAAGGTGTTTGTGCTGATATGCTGTGTTTGGTTTTGTGCATTATGGTTAAACATCTCCACTTTGGTCTCATCTGTCCCAAGGACATTTTTTCAGAAGTGTTGTGGCTTTTTCCAGTGCAACTCTGCAAACCTAAACTGTGCTGCCATGTTCTTTTTAGGGAGAAGAAGGCAGCCCTTACAAACAAGCCATACTTATTCAGTCTTTTTATAATTGTACTGTCATGAACTTTGACATTTAACATGCTAACTGAGGCCTGTAGAATCTGAGTTGTAGCTCTTCAGTTTTTGCTTGGACAACCTTTCATGGGAAGATTGGGGCATTGTGTTAAAACACACCTGGATGCTCCAGAGCAGCAAACTGAGACAACTTCTCCTCTTATAGAGATGCTGATGATCAATTATTCAAGTGCATCTGATTAGCAGTACCTGGCTGTTACCCTGTTAATTCCTATGGTAGCAGTAAGGGTATAGTTAGTTTTCCACAGGACTATAAATAAGTGTGTCATAGGCTAGGTATTTGCCAACAAGCTAAAGAAACAAGAATATAGGGGAGATTTTGTAAAGTCATGCAACATTAGCATTAATCCTCACTCCCTTATTAGTCATTCAGCCCCTTCCTAAGCCTGATTCTGTTGAAGGGCTTTTCCTGTTAAAAGGGATTTCTTTCTTCCCGCTGTTGCCAAGTCCTGCAAACAGAGGGCTGTTTGATTATTTGGGTTTTCTCTAATATAATATGATTTTTACCCTAAATGTGCTTTGAGATGACTGTAGTTGTAAACCAGTGAAACCAAAATCAAAAACCACTAAAATTTTATGGAGCTTTATCCTTTTGAATGAAATCATTAAGTATCATACACCTATATTTCCCACAGAGCTTTTTTTCGAAAGTAATTCAAAAAGTTAATGGAAGAATCCCATTGGCCTCTTGTCAACAGGCTAATATGGAAATGTGTCATTCCTGCAGCAAAATTACAGTGTGAGGGAATTACAGTACTCAAGACTCAAGATATTCATCTTAACAGTATATGCACAAGCGAATTTGTTTATTTATTTTTTAAATCAAAGGCTTAAACGATTAATCGATTTCCAAGTTAACTGTTCGGTAAATGTTTCAACCTAATGGCGCAGATATTTATGCTCTAGCAAAGTCTGTCAGGTTTATTTTACTCAGATCTGTCCCATTAAAAGGTCTAGTGTGGACGCTACAGCACAGGCCAATATAAATGAAATAATATCACATAAAGAGGTAAATACTTAAAGCTCTAGTGTGGTCGACAAAGCTGAATTGTCCTACCACTGTCTCACCCCGCACTTCGACTTTGCATTTCAGCGCTATCTCTGTTTATATATGTGTTTTCCCCCTTCCTCCTTCCACTTGTCTCCGCTCGTCCGTGTCGCTTTCCTTCGTTGTCCTCCTCCTCCTCCTGCTTCCATCCTCCTCCTTTTTCTTCATCCACTTCAATGAGCTGAATCCTACCTTCCTTACACGCTCATCCATTCTGTACACTTGCCAATCCAGAGCTTTGCCCATTACATTCCTGCTCAATCAGTGGCTTTTATCGATGAGCATTAGGACACATCCTACATGCCAATTCAGTTTTGCACTGGAATTTGAAGATTTTTCTACAAGAGACAATTGGCAAGTTACTGAACCGATGAGCACCTTGTTTAGTTTTCAGTGTGTGTGTGGGTGTGTGTTATTTTTTAAGTGTGTGTGTTTGCATCTTGGGGGTTCACCTCCTCGTGGAGGTGGGGTGCCACTTCCTTTCTGACACCGCCTTACATGTCTGTGCTGGCCTGATGTCAATCAACTTTGTGCCCCGCCTCTTTTCTCTTGCAGAGTACGGCAGTGCAGGTGAGAGGTCCAGGAGGGCGAAAAAAAGAAACATCGGTAGATACACATGATCAATAATCAATAACAGTTGATAATATAAGCAATAAGATGACTACACTGACCTGATCAGACCCTTCCCTAGACACCGCTTTCATTGCTGCACCCCTCACTCTGTCCGAAAAGTGACAAACTCGCCTGCAACTCTAAAAGTTCTGGTTTAATCTGGCTGATATATTAATCTAACTGGACCAAGAGACTAAACCCTCTACTGTATGTTTTTAAAGCAGGCCTTAGTCACTTGCATGTATTCCTTACTCCCTACTCAGAATCCTTTTCAGTTTGGCTTCTCCCCCATATGCTTTATTAACCCCCTTTTCCTTTGCCCCCTCTCCTTCCTTCCTTGTTGTACGGGCTCACTGTTGTATGCTCAGTGCTGTCAGCAATGACTAAACCACCTGCTGTGTCATCCATGGTCTCTCCTGCCTCCCTGCTGCTTCCAGACAAGGCGGGCTTCGGAAACAACTTCGCCACAGGAGACAACAAATCTGTAGCCCAGAATATGGAGGCCGTGGTGGTGGGCTGCATGTTCAAGTCCCTCATCACCCGCTGCGCCTCAACCACACATGAGCTGCACAGCCCCGAGAACCTGGTGAGTGGGGCGTGAAATCGTCTACCTGGTTGCCTTCCAGCTGTTTTGGTGCTCCGCATTAGATTCATTAGTTAAATTAATGCTTTATTATAGATAAAGACGCTTGATCTCATTCGTTGTATCAGACATGCTATCTAAGCTGCTCTCTGGTCTGCTAGAACATGTATTGTAGATGTAGGTCTGTGCAAAAATCAAGAGCCACCCCTCATTTCTTTATATTTTACTTCCAAGAAAGGTCTTTCCAACTTTTTCTTTAGACATTGGCTTCTTTTTCCAGACCATTCTCCTTCCCAACGCATAACATACTGACGATTTGTCACATCCTGAGGCGTCCCATAGGAACGCAAGAGGTAACCTTCCGCGTCCCTATGATACGCGCCGGATTGTGGATGAAATCCAATAGACGCTCCCAGCAGTAATACATGTTCCAGCTGTGTATTCCAGCTCTAACCCTAACCTTAATCCTAACCATAAACATAACCTTATCCCTAACTTTAACCACAATCTTAATCATATTAGATTGTTTTTTCCAAAGCAATTAATGATGAGAAAGTAAAATAAATGTACATGTGTAGATTCCTTCCAAACGGTTCTCATGTTTCCGAACGCATAACATACTGAAGATTTGTCACATGGCGACGTATGTTACATTTTGGGATGAGAACGTGTTGTCTTTTTCACTCATTTTCAGTCCAGTTCTTGACAGAAAACTTAGCAAAGAACCAATATTAAATTATATCTGTAGGCACTTTTTTACTAGCACCCTCTCACAAAAATGCATCATTTGTTCCCATTGCTTTAGTAGAACCTATGAAAAATGCAAAAGAGATCACAGTTCAACAGGCATAAAATACTATTGTATGCCTGTAACAGTATTTGTGTACCAACAAAGTGATTTACAAAGAGCTACCAGCTGAAAACTTCTCAGGATGGTGTGTAGTGTTTCCTTACAAAATTTGAGGAAACTGGACAAACGGAGGACAAAAGAAGAAATATCAGGCCTACAAAACTATCTACAGCAGTTAAACAGGATCTGAAGGTCACCTGACACAGTGCCGGAGAGATGCACCTGGACCTTCAGCTAATCAGCTACTGTTCACTGAAGCCTCATGAGAAATGGAGATTCTGTTAAGGTTTGAGCTGCATTTCAGTCAGTGGTGTTGGAGAACTTGTCAAAATTGATGAATTATGAACACAGAAAAGTACCACCAGATTTTGATCAGATTACCTTGACAGAGAACAGAACAAAAGGCAGAAATATCCAAAGAAGAGCTTTGAAAGTCCTTCAAGAAGCCTGGAGAACTATTCCTGAAGACGACTTAAAGAAATGACAAGAAAGAGAGTTCAGACTGTGCTGAGAATAAAGATGGTCACACCAAATATTGACTTTCAAGCTTATTAGAATTGTAAAAACTCAGTTTTTGCCTTATGTTTTGTATTTCCATGTATGTTTGCACATGTTTTACTTTTCTTTTTTAGAAAATTTTGAAGGGAGCTCGCACCAGACTATATTAAACATGCAGTTTAGTTTTTCCGCACCATTTTCTGTCTTTTGTACAGAGGTTTTATGCATCAGCAGAGTTTAAAAACACAGAGTTTCTGTGTGACAGTTTTTTCCCCTTTTTATGTCTGACACGATATCTGCTGTTCCCCTTAAGAGTGTTTCATAATAGCTATATATCTTCTTTCAGGCCAAGGTCAAGTCAAGATGAGCTGATTTGTTTAGCATCCATCAGCTACACAGGCACTTCAAACTGAGTCGTATACGGAAAAGAATCAGATAGCACAAGTATGATGGTTCAAAAAAGCAAAAATCTAAATACAAAAAAAGATGATAAGCACAATCTGACAAACTGAAAGAGCAAGAGACTATATATGTAGAGGGAAATGACTGGACCACAAATCACAGCTGAAACTAATTGGGGTTGATTAGGGCCGGCAGTCAGAAAGGGTGGCAAAGAGAAAGCTTCTGTCTCTTTTTGTCTCCTAACTGATGAACATAATAAAGCAGGAAGTGACTAACATGATCACAGCACACTAATCTGTAGGCTAGAGCTGAAATGTTTTGAATTAAAGTAATGTTAGCGTGCAAATTATAGCTATAAACTACTTTTTTCATATAATTCATGTAATTTTCAGATGCTCTTTAGTAAAACTGCATATGGAGTGCAATTCTTTTTAAACCTAATGTCTAATTAAACAATATACAGTTGTCTTAAAAGTGAAATTGCAGATAAAGTGACATTTATGACAGCTTAGATTGTGTTTAACTTAGTTAAAATCAGGTCCACAGTAAGTGTCTTAAGGAATATACGTAAGTTGCTTAAATTTGTGCTGAATTCAACTAAAAACAATATTTCTTTCACACTTTTATATCCATATTAAGGTCTAAAAATCACCACAATACTCAGAATCTGTTATCAAATATCCAATGCACCCTTGATAAGTGTATTTGGATGCGTCTGAAAGCATTGAAGTACCTCGGCCTCTCTGCGGTGCTTGCAGAGCCTTTAGGCTGGCGTGAGTGGTGTACGTTGGCGGAGGATGACACACTTTTCGAGGCAGGCTTTGTTATGGCACGAAATCAGAGGCCACCCACTCACAAGCTGGAGCTGGTGGCTTGACAAAAACACAAGCCTGCTCCCGCACATTTGCTCAAAATTACATACTGTTCACACTGGCTGCTGATTCTCTCTTTTCTCTTTCACACATTCTTTTGCTCTCACTTTGTTTGTCTCACTCTGTCCTTTCCCAGGGTCTGTACTGTGACATCCGCCAGCTGGTCCAGTTCATTAAAGAGGCCCACGGAAACGTGTTCCGCAGGGTGGCACTGAGTGCGCTCCTGGACAGCGCGGAGAAGGTCACCGCCACCAAGAAACCTGATGAGAAGGAGGAGACCAAACAGCCCGGTCCCAGGAGGTACACTCAATGGCTAGAAACGGTCTTAATGTGACTTCACGGTGAAAAATAAATGTCTTGCTGCAGTCATTACTGTCAAATTTAAAGCCCATCACCTTGTAAAGGTAACAGAGCTCTGCTTCTCATCACTGCTTGACTTTTTTGTTTTTTGTCCTGTCTGCATCTGTTTGTTTTTTTGCTTGAGTGACTGATTTGATGTTCTTATTTCCAAAATAATGTGGCTGTTAGCACTCTGGGTAGCCCTGCCAGGAGGCAGCTCAGCTGTGTTTGCTGCTTTATCTGACAGCCGCCACCGCATGCCATGGCACTGAAGAGAATAAACTACCTCTGACTTATTTTATTTCCACGTTTGAGGCTACAAAGTCACATGACTGCTGGCTGTGAAGCGGTGCCCATATAGAAAGCATAGACTTACAGTTGCAGAGACAGCTGACTCTTTGTATCTGTACCACTCCGTTTCTACTTAGACTCATGGACTATATATAAAAGATGGACACAGCCACCACAATCGTACTGATTTTTGTTTTGAAGCTTCACTGTTGCCGTCTTTGTTTTTTGTTTGTTTTTTAAACTGGACCTCAAAACCAAGGGCTGGATCTCGTTTACAAACCCAGACACATATGGTGTCTTCTTGTATCATCTATTTCACTCTAATTGTGACCCCGTTTATTAAATGACCATCGTAATGATACAGTGGTCCCTCGTTTATCGAGGGAGTTACATTCTAAAAATAACCTGCGATAGGTGAAATACGCAAAATAGCCAACTTTATTTTTTACAATTCTTATATATGTTTCAAGGCTGTAAAACCCCTCACTACATACTTTATACGCTTTTCTCAGACAGGCACGAACATTTTCACACTTTTCTCTCTTGTTTAAACACTCTCGAAGTTCAAACCTTCGTAGAAAAATAAGTCCAGTATTATGGAATGAAACCAAAGCACCCGCGGTTGCCTTTGAAGGTGCAAAACGTTTCATCGACATTGTTGTGTTTGTTGGGGAGAAAACGTACAAACATACAGTACAGCACTTCAGAGTCACACTGCTAACAATCGAAGATTTGTGTAAATTTGATAAGCTGAACGCATTCTGTACTCTGATTGGTCTACAGCCAATCAGGACGCAGAACACAATGCGCTGTTAAAAAAAAAAAAATCCACAAAACAGCGAGGCCACAAAAGGTGAACCACGTTATAGTGAGGGCCCACTGTACACAATAAACTTCAAGCTAGTAAATGAGACCTCATCATAAACTCATCAGAAAGGTAGTTACTGAGGTCTTGGATCAAGAGAGAAGGAGGGTTATTTTCTCATAGACTTGTGTCCAATCTGACTTCTTTTTGATCCCCTGCTGGCCATTAGAAAGAATGCATTTTTGAGGCTTGTCTGTCTTTTATATATAAGGTACGGTTAGAAGGCACTGGTTGGAAGAAGTTTAAGTAAAATACACTGCTAAAAAAATTAAAGGAACACCTTGAAAACTCATCAGATCTAAATAGGGAAAAATTATTCTGGATGTTTATATTGATGTGGACTGGTTGGGTAATGTGTTAGAAACTTAAGGAGGCTACATCATTTGATGTAAATGAAAATTAAACCTAGAAATTATACAGCAAGCTAATCTGTTTTACCGAAACCTTATAGCCTAAACACAAATGGTATCAATTCTTTCATTCTCCAGGAACTGCCTTTATACTCTTCCCACATGAGGCCGGGTATTGTTGAGCACTAGGAGGGACTCAGAACCTACTGCACCACCGTAGGATCTGACAGTTGGTCCATTTACTTCATCCTGACACCTAATGGCAGTCAGGGTGTCACTGCCTAGAGCAGGGGTGTCGAACTCCAGGCCTCGAGGGCCGGTGTCCTGCAGGTTTTAGATGTGTCTTTGATCCAACACAGCTGATTTAAATGGCTAAATTACCTCCTCAACATGTCTTGAAGTTCTCCAGAGGCCTGGTAATGAACTAATCATTTGACTAGTTGACCAAGGGTGATATCTAAAACCTGCAAGACACCGGCCCTCGAGGCCTGGAGTTTGACACCCCTGGCCTAGAGAGATCTGTGTATGGGTATGCCTCCCCAGACCATCACTGACCCAGAAACAAACTGGTTATGCTGAACGATGTTACAGGCAGCATAACAACCCTTTCACATCTGTCACATGAGTTCAATCATCTCATCTGTGAAAATCACAGGGCAACAGTGGTGGACCTGCCAATTCTAGTATTCTATGGCAAATGCCAATCGGGCTCCACTGTGCCAGGCAATGAGTATAGGGCCAGTAGAGGATGTTAGGCCTTCAGGCCACCCTCATGAAGTCTTTTCTGATTGTTTGGTCAGAAACATTCACATCAGTGGCCTGCTGGTGATCATTTTGAAGGGCTATGGCAGGAGCAGTTACTGAGTTAAGGGCCTTCTATGGCCCTGTTCAGCTCTCCTAGAGTAACTGCCTGTCTGCTGGAATCTCCTCCATGCTCTTAAACTCTGCTGGATACACAGCAAACCTTCAGCCAATGGCACATATTGATGTGGTCCCCTGACGGATTTGGACTACCTGTGCAACATGTATAGGTTCCAGGTCTGGTCATTTAGTTTGACACTAAATGAGTAGTGACACCGTGCTACTAAATTGACCAGATCCTACAAGTTTGACCGACTGGATGCTATACTCTGAATAAAATGTGTTCCTTTAATTTTTTAACAGTTCATATGAAATAAAATATGTAAAAGACATCAGTTCAGTGGAGATTAAAGTAGTGCGATGCCTAAATTACAGGTCAGAATGGAGCCTTGAATCAGGTGGCCTGAGCGCTATGTCTGTGTGTTGGGGTGTGTGTGTGCGCGCAGGTCAGAGGCGGGTGTGTCCGGGGAGAAGGGTCAGGTGTCCAGTACTGCAGACGAGTGTCGCAGCTACATCTCCAGTAGACCCCCCCAGACACCCGAACAGTGAGTGTCCGCCTCACCTCTCCATAAAGCACCATCTCCGTCGAGCTCAGCTGCCATTTCTCTGCTCAAAGTAGAAAAAGCTCTTCCTGTTGCTCCTTCTTAACCCTCTGATAAACATTCAGTTTATACCAAAACATCCTGTAAAATAAAAAAGAAGTAAAAAGTGTTTTGTGGGAAATGTTTTATCCTTGTGCTTACCTTTCCTCTCCTCCTCTCTCTGCTTCTAGTGAAGAACAGATCCCGGGTGCTCTGCTGGGCAGGAAGGATTTTTGGAGGAAGATGTTCAAGTCGCAGAGCGCCGCCAGTGACACCAGCAGCCAGTCGGAACAAGACACCTCAGAGTGCACCACCGCACACTCTGGCACCACCACCGACCGCCGCTCACGATCCAGATCCCGTCGCATTTCGCTTCGCAAGAAGTTGAAGCTGCCTATCGGTAAGAGCAGCCTCTTCTTACCCAAGGAAGTCCCTGGGTAGGTTCAAAATAAAAGTCTTAAAACTACAGTGAGCTTTTGCCTCCTAGTAAGTGACGAGAATGCACTAGAAAATATGCACTAGCTCGAAAATAGGATTTCTCTAAAAGATTAGGCAGCCTAAGGCTATGTGTGCTTATGGAGACTTACAAATCATCCTTTTATTGAGCAGCGGTATACATTTCAACAACCATATCTCATTGCATTTGCTCTTACTTTGAAATCCCCTCTAACATAATGTGTTTTATGTGTTCAACATTGTGGCACTGCCTGCCCCGAGGCCAAGTCACTTCATCTCTTTGGTCTGTTTTGTGCTCCTTTTTGTGCCATAGCATGCCGCAGGACTGTTCGCCTACCGCTCACTCTCTCTGTCCTACGTATGTCGATGTGGAACCATCTTCATACTGTATCCGTACCATGTCTGTGTTGTGTTGATCATCCCAACCCCCTAGCATGTTTGCAGACCTGTGGAAAAAAAACTGATTTAAATGAAGAGAGTACATGCTTATTTAGCACGCGTTGCTCTAGGGAAGCAAATAAGCTTCACCCTTAAATGAAGAAAATTAAAACCTAGGGATCATGTGTAGGGTGATGATAGACTAAGTTTGTATTTTTGCAACATAAGGCCCAGGGGCCAGAATCAGCTCAGCAAACACTTTAATCCAGCCTCATTGGACGGCTTTGGAAAACGTGAGGGATGGCGTAGATTTTGGACTTTTAACTGTATTGTCATAAGTTTTACAGCTTTATTTTTACTGATAATAACTTCATTCATGCTATACCAAAGTAACTAACTTGTAGATTAAAAAAATAAATGATGGAAAGTTCCTGGTTTTTTTTACTATTTGCTTTAGAAATCTCTTTTTTTATTTTTATATTTTTAACAATGAAACAAAAAAGAAATTCTGTTTAATTACAGCACAGTCTGAACAATGAGCTGTAATTTCACACTGTTAGGTGTGGGCTGTGTGCGGACAGGGATAGGACCCAAGGTGCAGACTCCAGAGACAAACGTAAATTGAAATAGCTTTAATGCTGAACTCAAACATAACATAACTGGAAAAAATCTAAATAAACTTAAACCGGCGGATTGACAAAACACACAGCAAAATAAACAGTAGATCGCGACACGGACACAGAGAAACACAGGGCTTAAATACAAAGAGGGAGCAATCAGGGAATGAATAACAGGAGGGAAACACAGCTGGGGCAAATCAGAACTGACGAGACAAAAGGAAGTGTAAACTGAACACACTGAGATAAGACAGAGACCTTCAAAGTAAAACAGGAAACACATAACACAGACTCACATGCAGGCACCACAGAGGGAACAGAGACGTGGGACCAGGGCAGACACAAACACTGACTGAACACGGGGATATAGGAACTAAGGATACACAGAGACGCGAACTAGACAAGGGGATACAGGTGATAGGGGAGACAGAGCAACTAAAGAAGACAGAGACATAAACCATAAGACAGAACTCAAAGAAACCAAAGACTAGAAAGTATAAATAATATCATAAACTCAAAAACCCTGGGTCAACGACCCAGGCATCCTAACACACACTTTATTTCTTACAATTTAAACCCACAAAGTCATGCTGTCAATTTTCTTTGATTTACTACAACAGTATTTGTTTATCACGTAGAAAAACTGAGACATTGAAATTGCACTTCTTTTTCTTATCTTAAGATATAAATATATAAAAATATGTATATATATTAAATGTGCAATTAAACTTATTTACACAGGTAGAAATGAGATGTTCACTGGTCTCCCCTACTTAAGATCAAGCAGGCTGTTTCTAGCTTAAATTAACCAAAACAATATACCAACACAACTCAAGCTACACCTACCAGAGATAGGACAGAGCATAACAATTTTTTTCATACTGTTTGAGGTCTGTAATATTTGAAATTCATTCTTATATAACAATATGTGAGCATGAAAAAAAGGTTAAATCAACGCATCATTATAGTTTGAGATGTTTGAGATAATTTGAGCTTTCGGACATGGTGTGTTATCCTGCTAGAAGATGCCATCAGAAGATGGGTACACTGTGTTCAACACTAACCCTAACACTTTGGTGTTTAAATGTTGCTCAGTTGGTACAAAGGAGGCCAAGGTGTGCAAATAAAATTCCCCCCAGATGCTTACACCACTGTCATCAGTCTGAACCATTCATACAAGGCATTATTTCATGCTGTTTACACCAAATTCTGACCCAGCTGTCCAAATGTTGCAGCAGAAATTGTGACTCACCAGACCAAGAATCATTTTTCCAATTTTCTATTGTCCAATTTTGTTGAGCCAGTAAATGGTAGCTTCAGTTTCCTGTTCTCAGCTGGCAGGAGTGGCACCAGGTGTGGTCTTCTGCTACAGTTGAGATGCTCATCTGCATACAGTAGTTGTAACAAGTTTTTTCAGTTAAGTTGCTGTTGCCTTCCTATCAGCTAGAAGCAGTCTGGTCACATTCACCTCTGACCTCTGAATCAATAAGACGATTTCACCCAATGCACTGCTGAGACCATTCCAGACCATTCTCTGTAAATCCCAGCAGATTGGCTGTTTCTGAAAACCTCAGAAGAGCCCATCTGACACCAACAACCATGCCACATTTGAAGTTACATAAATGGTAAATCCACTAAATTGCTGAAATGTGATTGGCTGATTAAATAAAAATATAAAACACAACCAGACCCTAACTTTAGCTTAGCAGAGAAAATTGGTTTAGTTTTAAGCTTTTATTTGCAAATTTCCTCCCTAGTGCAGTATTGGCTATTTATAAGTGTTTGTAGGTTTTCATTTAGTTATGGGTAGCGTAGTAATTATACTTCCCTTCTATTTATTATGAAAATTGTCTATATACCATATTCACATGGCACCTCCTTCTTTGAACATATCATAAAAGTGCATTTGCAAACACAGCTAAAAGCAAGCAGGAAGGTCAGTTTAGTTTCAGTGTCCTTCTTCTGTAACTTCTTTGAATGACTCTGTGAATCTTTGTGAATCTCTGTGAATCTTTATACACCCTGAATGTGTGTGTCTGTGCAGTAACATTGAGTGAATGCCCTTGCATCGTTCCCTGTTCTACCCATTGGTGTGCATGCATACATAATCCCAGTGTAGTTACCCGATTTATAGATTTACCTCTTTATTACCATACATGATGATGTTCATGTCAGTGTTTTTTTATTTGTGTGTTTTCAGGGAACTGGTTGAAGCGCTCCTCTCTCTCTGGACTGACTGACGGCGTCGAGGACTTGCTGGATATCAGCTCGGTGGATCGACTCTCCTTCATACGTCAGAGTTCAAAGGTCAGCTCGCCGCCACTGAAAGCCACCATAGTGTGTCGCAGCTTTTCTAATCAGCCGTCCTTTTGAGCAAACAGAGGTTTGATTTGGTCTACGTTGCCAGCTGATATGCGCGGATGTGTTTATGTGTGTTTAGGTGAAGTTCACTAGTGCAGTGAAGCTATCTGAAGGTGGCGCTGTAGGGCCGGAGTACGGCAGGGACGAGGAGGAGAATTTCTTCAAGCGGCTCGGTAAATGGAGGTCTGGCAGGAGGAATCCATCCAAGCTTCACCACACAGAAGAGAAAGATGGTAGACCCCCCCCACCCTGGGGTGCCCCCCTCGCCCACCCCATGCCCCCATCGTTCTTTGTCTGTTCCTCTCTTCTTCTGTCCTCGCCTCTGTTTGTCGCTGGTGGTGTCGTGTTTTGTTTGGCCTCGCAAGTCGTGGTCTTTTGACAGTGCTGCCGTCCACCATTCTCCATGTCAGCCTCGCCAGATAGCTGCCTGCTACGCTCTTTTAATCCAGATGGGTGAATTTTCAACCCATCAGTGTCAATTCAAAGTGATCATTTTCTGGAAGGCCTGCCAAAAAACCTCCCCAAAACTAAAGCTAATATAAAACAACAGGGGAAGGGGAAATGGACTCGATGTTTTATTTTCTCACTATTTTCTCACTGATAAACTTGGCGACGTTTACCGAGGTCAGAGGCAGACAGCTGCTTCTATAGGACACTTAATCTTTCTGTAGCTGTAAGGATCGCCCCCTTAAAAGAATGCAGGCTTATAGAGTTTTCACACCGGCTCTGCTTTTCACACCCTGAAGGTACTTGTGTCTCTCTTTTGTACTGTTGATGAGTCAAAGGCATGTGCCAAAAAGATCAGCCAAAAGTTCTCTAGAGTTACATGATATGAATCACTGGCCTCATTTCCCCCTATACTACTGACTACAGTTCAGGATGCCTTTGCTGCCTCTACTTTTTCATGCTAGTGAATTAACACTTTTTGATTGCTTGAACAGCCCTTTGAAAGTCATTTTTGTAATTGCTATAAACAAAAAACATCAGACTATCCAACAGCTAAGAGATTTCTTTGTTCCTTTACAGCATGGAAAAATTACCTTAAACACAACTAATATGTAGCTTTATGCAAACGTCTTGAGTCATCCTTTATTTCTTTTATATTTTGCTTCCAAGTAGCCAGACTATTAAAGCAATAGGTCTCCAGGGTCTCTGAAGGTTTTTCAAATTGTTTCTTTGGACATTGGCTGCTTTTCGCTCATGTTCAGTCCAGTCCTTATACCTGATCATTTTCACAGGAATGTTTTTGTTTGTTAAGACACTTAACACTGACCACACAGATGTGATGAATCATTCAAGTATAAAAAAGAAACCTAGCTCAAGGGATAAACCAGTGTTGTGTCTACATATAATAGACAATTTAGCAAAGAACCAATTTTAAATTGTATCTTTAGTCACTTTGTTACTAACAGCCTGTCCCAAAATATGTAATTTGTCCCATGTACAAACGGAAACAAGTTGAATCTTTGAAAATGCCAGAGCAAAGTTTGACAGGCTTAAAATAGTATTTTTGTACCAACAAGGTGATTCCCAAAGAGCTATTAGCTGAAAACATTACATATCTCAGCATGGTGTGCAGTGTGTCCTTAAAAAAATTGAGGAAACTGGACAAATGGATGAAAAATCTACAGCAGATAAATATATAACTAAAAACTAAGAAAAAATTCATTAAAAACCTGACAAAAGACAATTTTTAAGCATGACAATGATTCCAAGCACGCTACCAATGCAGCAACACTAATACCTGAATAGAAAAACACACAGTGAAACGTCTTGGATCATGGTCCAGAACCCGGACCGACCAACATCCAGAGAAGAGCTCTGAATGTCCTTCCTTTAAAAGTTCCAATAAATCACTTCATTTATTTCCCATTTTCCTAGCAAGACATAAAGAAACGAGGGATGACTCAAGACTTTTTTCACAATACTCTAACACATTGTAAAAAATGGTATCTCAGTAAAATAAAATACAATATAGCTAGCAACTAGCTTAAAATAAATATTATAATTACATTCATTTGGATATATGTCTACTCATGACATTGAGTATTTCTGTAGATTTCTAAACAATGTCTGAGCAAAAGCTGTGAAAAGTTGTGCCTGTGATTTGCCACAAAAACCCTAAAGCCAGACATTTATATGTGCTGAAACCAAACTTCTTACTTCCAAAGACAGTTTTAGCTCTATAATAATAAGAAATTTAAAGCATTTCATTTATCCCGATAGGTCTACATTCCCTTCTCTCCAACTGTGCACGTCCTGTTCTGTCCAGCATTGGTTCCTCTCCTCTGCGTTTTCACCCAAAGGTGAAAAAAGAGGACGGGCGGTGTCTCACAACAACTCATGTCTATGAAACCATCTTTCTGCTGTGGAGCGTGTCTCTGTGCTACGTCAAGCATGACGCTGTCAGTGCTCTCTCCGTCTCTTCTGTGGTGATGTCTGGTGGTATTTCCAGTGCTGGAGTGTTAGTGATTAAACACAATGGGCCACATACAGCTTTCCTCTGTGCGGCTGTGGTTACGCCTGACATTTCAATGAGATTTGTAGGTCCTTTTAGAAAGATGCCGGAGAAAAGTGCCTGAAAATATCTTTGGCCCTTAAATTCATCTTGTTTTTTGTGACTATTCTTATACGATTGAAAATTCAGGTGTAACCCCTGCCGATGGCTGTGTGTCATCTCTCACTCAGCTTCATCTGTCAGCTCAGTGCTATTTGTTAAATGTCCTGGATGGTGATGTTGCTTCATGCAATTTCTATGTCTAACCTTTATTGTGCAAACAAGCGAGTCTATAACGAGAACTCTTCTTCAAACGGCTTTTGTTATACCTCTTCCCTTGTGGTCCTCACGGTGTCCTTCAGGACCTCACGGTTTCCAGGAGCGTCTCGCAGCCAGCCAGGAGGCCATGAAGAACAAGAATGTAGTGAATCTGGGCGCCATCCGACAGGGTATGAAACGCTTCCAGTTTCTCCTGAACTGCTGCGAGCCAGGAACCATACCAGATGCCTCCATCCTCGCCGCTGCTCTGGACCTCGTGCGTTTCACTTTGGAGAAAATAATGAAAGAGTAAAGATGTCGCTGTTAGCTTTCAAAGGCTATCACCTATTTATTTCTCTGTTCTTCTAGGAAGCCCCAGTTGTGGCCAGGGCCTCCCTTTTCTTGGAATGTGCCAGATTTGTCCACCGGTGTAATCGTGGCAACTGGCCCGAATGGATGAAGGGCCACCACGTAAACATCACCAAGAGAGGGCTGTCCAGGGGCCGATCGCCTATTGTGGGCAATAAAAGAAACCAGAAGCTCCAGTGGAACGCTGCCAAGCATTTCTGCCAGTGGGGAGACGTGAGTTAAATGTGTCGAAGATTGTTTATGGTTACAGTTTATAAAAAGGCTTCATTAACTGTAAACGTGTTAAATCTGCTCAGGCGATTGGCACGAGGCTCAGCGAACTCTGCCACTCGGACAGTGAGAGCCCCGCCAACATCCTGGGTTATATTTACGATGAAGAGACCAAACGCAGGATGAGGAAAGAAGACGAGGAAGAAGACTATTTAGATGACAGTGAGTCAAAACAGTGTCTGTTACTTGTTTTTCTTCTATTTACAGGTTTCCACTCGGCCAGATCGTCTCTATCGTACTGTGCAGATATAACACAGATGTAGCGTCTCATGAGACGTGGTGACCCAAAAAGGCCTTGCTGCTGTTTTAGCTTGTCTGAGTGGTGTCAGCTACTGCATGGCAGAAATCACATTGCTGAGGCCTGCAAACCAATGCAGTCCTCCAAATAAGAAGCACATAAAAACTCAAACCATTACTCTCATTCATTTGTTTTCTCATGACTTGAATTCTACATTTTCATCCGTTTCCCTATGTAAGGGATTGGACAATAGGATGTTAAATAAATTAGGTTTTTTTAATGATAACTTGTATCATCATTAAAAATATTTACCTCATAATGGTCCATTTGCAGCTTTAGATCATCAGGTGCACCTTATTGTGCATTTGTGTGGTGTTGAATTAATCAGAAGAAGATGATTTCGCATGAACGTCCACTCAAATTGGAAAATAAAAAGTCTGCACTTGCCAAGCTGTTGATGTCACACTTAAAAACATGCTGCATGAAAGTAATAAGATCACAGTATTGTGCGTTTTATTGTGTGTACTTTGAAAAAAAAAATCTTAAATTAAAATTTAGTTTCTACAACTTTTAGGTTGTCAGAACAAAAAAGATGTTCTAGCCACATTTAGATATTTTATCTTATCTGTTCTGACTCCAAAGACACGGTCAATCCTACAAAATGTGGCTGCCCCTTCGCACTGAAGATGGCCGCTTGCCAGCTGTTGTTGGAGATCACCACTTTCCTGCGAGAGACCTTCCCCTGCTTACCACGACCGCGCACCGAACCGCTTGTGGTCAGTAGTGAAATCAAAATCCAAAAAGGTAAATCTGATGTGAATAGCGATGAGAATTTGATTTCTACTTATTTTGTCTGCAGGATCTGGACAGCTGCCGCCTGCGTCTGGACCCAGAGCTCGGCCGCCATCGCTACGAGAGGAAGATCAGCTTTGCGGGCATCCTCGACGACGAAGACGGGCACGATTCCCTCAACAGCAGCAGCCACACTCTGAAGTCTGACACCACCTGCGATGATAAGAAGACCCAGGAGGCTCAGGGTGAGACTCGGTGTCATCCAGATTGGTTAATGCAGCTGATTACCGCTCCGTATTTACTCACTGCTCATTGTTGATTGTAGACAATCTCTCCCCACTCCCCTGCTCTCCAGCACCAGTGCGGAAGATTCGTATCGGAGGCTCGCGCCTGCTTCAGATCAAAGGAGCCCGCAGTTTTCGTGTGAAGAAGGTTGGCTCGCTGTCTTCGATACGCAGAGCGGGGAGTCTGAAGAGCACCAAGCTGTCTCGGCAGGACTCTGAGTCTGAGAACGAAGAAGGCCTGCTGTCACAAACGCAGAGCAGGGACACAGTTACTGACATCGGTATGATGTAACTGAAACTCCTGGAAAGAACATAATTTCATTTATTATTGTGTAATATTCAAAGGAAATGACAGTACACTGTAAAAAATAAAAACTGTAAAACACAGTTACAGGTTTTTCATGTTATTTTACATCAGACCTGCCAATTAACAGTCTATTTTTTCTCATATCATTGGTATTTCATGTACTTTAAAATAACAGGAAAATTCTGTAAAATATATAGGGAAAAATGTGTTAAGTTAAAGACTTATTTACAGTGTATGTTAACATTAGTTTACTTTTGCAGTATTGTTTTTGCCAGATCCTGTTAGAGAGTGAAAAGAACACTATAAGTATTCTGCACAGGGAAAAGAAACTGTTCTCCATCGTGAAATAAGTGGACAATTATCAGCGTCCTGTATGGGGTTGTTTGTTCTTGTTTAACATTGCAGGCAGTCCCTTCAGCACCAGTGAACCCAGCATCGAGCCAGAAGGTCAGAGCTCAGGAGGAACGGAGGACAACTACCACCGCAACATGTCCTGGCTTCACGTAAGTCTGTCGGTACATGCGGGGAGGAAAGCTGTGTGTACTTTCCCGCATACTGACCTCCTCTCTGCTCTCTCTCGGCACAGATTATGATCCTGCTGTGCAACCAGCAGAGTTTCATCTGTACCCACATAGACTTCTGCCACCCACGCTGCTACCAACACCACAGCCGCTCCTGCGCCCGTCTGGTCCGTGCCATCAAGCTCGTGTACGGGGAGACGGTGGACAGCCTGAGGGAGGACAGCGCCTCCTCTGGTAACATCGGAGGACGTGTGAAGAAAAACAAAGAGGTGGAATTGACAGGCTGTTTTTCTGGATGAATAACCTAAATATGTGTGTTTTGTTAGTTTTTTTAAATCTTCGCCACTTTCTAAAGTACTATTTCCCATCAGTGTTCAGACAAGTCTTGTCTGAGGACCCCGTCCATGAAGAGAAGACCCACTGACTCCAACACAGAAGGGAAGAAGGATACAGGCATGCTCAAGTACATCCGCAATCAGGTGAATTTCTGTTTTTCTTGTTATTTTTATAATTATTACATCCTACCTGATGTGCACCACATTCTCAGACTGGAATCAGAGCTGCCCGTGCTGTCAATAAAGGAGACCGCACCCCAGCTTTAAGCTTTAACCAGCATTGAGATTAATGAATTTTAAAAAGAAAAAACAGTTGTGCAGAAAGAAGCTACTCATACAGACAATCATTTTTGGATCAGGCTGCAAGTGTGGTTGATCATGCAAAGTTGTTTATTTAACATGGGAGTCTGGCCATTAGAGGAACGTCTGCCTGTCTGGCCTAGAGATTTCTATTAATGATTTTACAAAGGTGTAATATCTGTTCAAGCAACTGCTTTCTAAAGCAAATATCACATCAGCCAATCATATGGCAGCAATTCAAATCATTTAGTTCTGTAGTTGTGGTGAAGACAACCTACTGAAGTTAAAACAAAGCATCAGAGTTGAGGTGAAAAGTGATTTAAGTGACTTTGAATGTGACACAGTGGTTGGTCTGAGTATTTCGGAAACTGCTGCCAAAATACATTTTGCAGAATTGTAAAATATACTACAAGTGGCACAGAAATTGCCTGCGAGCTATACAGAAGCACCAGCAGAAGACCACACCGGGTGCCATTCCTGTGAAATAAGAACAGGAAAACCGAGGCTATAATTCATAAAAGCTACCAAGATTTGGGCAATAGAAGACTGGAAAAAATGTTGACAGGTCCAGTGAGTCTTGATTTTTCATGCAACGTTCAGATGGTAGGATCAGAACATGGCAAAAACAGCATGATGGCTAAACTGTTGTTTTAACAGTTTATCAGAGGTTTAACAGATGTTATGTGTCAAAATCTGTGAGAAATGCTTCCAGCATGAACTACTGATGCAGTTCTGAAAGCAAAAAATGGGTCCAAAAAAAGGAAATAAAAGTTTTCTAATTGTGTTGTAGCTCTGAAAAGGACTGCTTGCACCTTTTTCAGTTTGTATACACTGTGGGTGATGTTAAGTCAAAGATAAAGTGTCTTATTACTACCTTAGCAAAGAGATTATAGATCATTTTGCAGCTTTGCACTTTCATCTTAAATGTTTGTTTTCTCATAGGTGATGAGTTTGTCACCAGCTCCTCTTTCACTGCTGATCAAAGCAGCTCCTATCTTGACTGACGACATGTACGGAGACATCCAGCCCGCAGCCTGGGAACTCCTACTCAGTGTGGATGAACATATGGCAGCCGCTGCTGGTGAGCTCATCACTGAGCTGTGGTGGTCCCCTCTTAGGTCGCTGTGCCCTTCAAGGTTCACGAACGCTTTTTGCCCTCAACCATGTTTCACCTTTTTCTTTCCTGCCCTTTTTATCTGCCCCCTTCCAGCTGCCTTGTTTCTCCTGTGCGCCGTAAAGGTCCCTGATGCAGTGACCGAAATGATGATGGCAGAGTTCCAGCACCCTGAGGCCTGCCAGCGCATTAACTCCATCCTGAAGTTTTACACTCTGTGGCGTTTTCGCTACCAAGTGTGGCCTCGCATGGAGGAAGGAGCCCAGCAGATCTTTAAGGTAGTTCAGTTGAGTTCAGTTTTATTTATAAAGCACCAAATCACTAAAACCTCAAGACCCTTTATATTTTTAAGGTAATATCCCAATCAACCAATGTCCAAGAAGATCTCCCTTTAAAGAGGAAAAAACCTCCAGCCGAGCCAGGCTCAGGGAGAGGACCGTCTTCTGTGACTGGTTGGGGGTGAGGGGACAAAGACAGGATAAAAGACATGATGTGAAAGAAAGACAGAGATTATAGTATATATAAGAGAAATGTGCTTTCTCATTCTAGTCCCTGTCAGTACTGTTGCTGCAATGTTTTAGATATACTGAAGACTTTTCAGGGAGTTTTTAGGACATCCTGTTTATAATGAATTACAGTAGTCCAAGTTTTTCAGCATCACCGTGAGACAGGATGTTAAGATGATGTGCAAATATAAGAAAGCAGTCATGTGTGTTTATTTAAAATGTGCACTGAAGAACATATCCACATATCCATATAAACAACTCCAAGGTAAAGCCACGGTAAAGCCATCCAGAGTAAACATTTGGTTAGATACCACATTTCTAATATTTTCAGGGCTGAGTACAGTAACCTCCGTTTTAGCTAACTTTAGAAGCAGAGGATTAAAAGTCTTTAAGACATTCTCGTAGTTTAGCTAACTATGGATGTGTTATCTGGATTCATTGATAGGAAGTTTGGTGTCATCTGCATAGCAATGAAAATGTATGTTATGCCTTCTGATGATACTCCCTAAGGGAAGCATGTATACTGTAAACAGAAGTGGTCCTAGCACAGAACCCTGTGGAACCCCATACTTAACCTTAATGTGACGAGGACTCTCCATTTACATGAACAAATTGGAATAGATTGTTTGCATTTTTAGCGTCCCCAAAAGAGAGAGCGCAGAAGGGCATTCGCTGTGTTTACTAAATTTGGTGTACTTCTCTTTCAGATCCCTCCACCCAGCATTAACTTCACTCTCCCTTCTCCAATACTGGGCATGCCCTGTGTCCCCATATTTGACCCTCCCTGGGTGCCCCAGAACACTGGCAGCGTCCAGGATCCAATCAACGAAGACCAGTCTGTAAGTTTGAGCCCTATTCTAAAAGGCACAAATCTACTTGTATTACTATCAGAAACAGCTTTTAGAGTTTATCTTTTTAATTAAAGTGACAGAGAAGGTTTTTTAAACACCACTGGAGTTCAGTGAGAGAGTTTTCCTAAGCTTGTGAACCCTGTAAAAATAGGCCAGTTTATAATTTAACTATTTTTTTAATCCCACTTAACTCCACAATCCACCAAAAAACAAAAGACGATATGCACACTCTTACTGCTTTGAATATTACATTTGTTATTGCTGCAAGTTTAATGTGGAAAACTGCACCAAGAAATCTGCAAATATAAGAAAAATGTGTGAACACAGATTTCTTGGTGCCTCCTTTTAATTTCTTGTCTTTTTTAAATATTTTTTTTTCATAAAGCATGAATAGAAATATGAGATTTTAATGAGCGAGCACATGTTCTATAATTTAATCGACTGTCTTTGTTTTTAGTACCCCACATTAATTCAGTCAGTCCATGCCATAGTAAGTTGGTATTTCTGTCCGGGTGTTTGTGCTGCTGATGCATCTTGTTACCTCAGACCATTAAAGACAGAAGGGGAAGCGACCTTTTAGGTTTTTCATCACGGACCAGAAGCTGGGGGGCGGTTTCATGGGTCATCTTGGATAGTTGCATCTTGATCAGGGACACACACAATCCACATATTTAAAAAGAGTCTTCCGGCACATGCTTTGATTGTTAAGGAGAAAATAACAGCATGCATCGGGCATACAGACATGTTGTGTGTGTCGTGCTGTTGATGCATGGTCATTGGATGAGAATGACTTTGCTGTGTTTGTTTTTCATATCATGGCTGTTTTAGATTTGTTTGTGCGAATGCTGTGAGGCAATTACTGTGCACAAGATACAGTAAATTCTCCATCTTCCAGTCTGAACACATTTATTGTTTATCGTGATTGAAATTGCTCCTATTCTATACGTCTACACTGCAGCGTGCTTCATAATGCTCAGGACGGCATTTTAGAGCATGAGATCGGTGTGCTGGAGGAGAGTTACTGTATTAATGTGTTGTCCAGTTGCTCCTCAGAAGCCTATTGTAGCTGTGCACACACATTCCTGAAAGATTTAAAGTGCTAATTTGTGCATTCCCCCCGCCCCCTGCCCCCGATTCTGAACCTCCTACAATTTCTACACCCGCTGCTCTACCTCTGTGCTATTTGATCCTCGCCCCCTCCTTTTTAGAAATCCTTCTCTGCGCGGGCGGTGTCGCGCTCCCACCAGCGAGCCGAGCACATCCTCAAGAACCTGCAGCAGGAGGAGGAGAAGCGGCGTCTGGGCCGCGAGGCCAGCATCATCACAGCCATCCCTGTGGCTCAGGAGGCCTGCTACGAACCCACATGCAGCCCTCCACCCGAGCAAGAGGAGGAAGGTGGGGCCGCCAGGCGTATGAGCACTTGTGTTTTATACAAGAAAAACCTCAAGAGGTGGAAAACAGCGAGCACAGAAGTTCCTCCAGTGGCCAAATGAGAGTTATTTCAAAACAGAGTCGACCCTCTTGTGTTAACAGCATTAAAAAGCTTTCTGCAGACTGGTGCAAAAACTGTGTTAGCCTTTTGGATTGATTATCCCTTTTCTCCATCTTAAAAACTGGTTGGCAATGTGACGTCATGTGCACATTACTCAAGAAATGCAAAGAAATGTGAAATCGAATTCAAAGAAGGTGCTGCACCTAAAACCTCCTTGTGAATGCTTTGGTTGCCACAGTTGCCTGTAGTTTTTGATGTTTCTCTGCAAGTACTTGTTAACTACTAGCTGAGCAGTAGTACAACGAATGACGAATGAATAAAGTTTGCCTTCAAAGTAAAAGCTGTACCTCAGTACTACAACCAACATGTTTTAAAGGGCACAACTTTTGCTTTGAAGGCGAACAGCCTCCATTCCAGGTTTCATTGGACTTTTCAGTTTTACTACAGCTCAGAAAGCACAGTCTATAAAAGATTGTTATTCTGCAGCAATATGTTAGCGACCATATTAATCACAAGGAAGTCTTTGTATTTCGGTTTGCAACTGCGTATTTTTTCCTAGCAACCAGTGGTTGCCAGTGGGGTTGCTCTCTGGTAAGTAGGCCTGTGTGACTCAAGGTTAAGCAATTGTTTTCCCAGCATTTTCTGGTTGGAGACCAACCTCTAGATCATGTGTCTGCAAAACCCACGTCACCGCTATCACTGACTGGCGGCCTTCAGACAGAATGCAGGTTTAAGGCACTTCTGCACTGGTGTTATTGTTCTGACCCAGAAGCTGAGTTGATGATTTGTACTGTCTATGGTTAACTGACAGGTGTCCAATATAGGTAGATGGCAGCTGCTAGGTCTCGTCCACTACTTCAAGCCATTAGACTAAACCTCTTTATGATTTGTGTGCTTTCAGTGCCTTTTAGAGCATTTTTAATGGATTATCTGAGTAATACTTCAGCTTTCTACAGACCATCCTGATGGTTTGTGCTTCAGTTTTGATGAGTGAAATACTGAGTTGACATAGTGCACCCATACAGTTTAGGGATGCAGCTGATAAGTTAGCACTCCAAGAAAAACAATATGGCTATAACACACTAACATTTAAGCTCCAAAACCAGTGGGTAATGTAATGATGGCCACATCCACGTTTTCCACCTTTTATACAGCCGTAATAGTTTTGAAAGCCAGAAGTGACCATATTTACGGTAGATGAAAGGGGGAGTGCTAACATGAGCACGCTTGGTTACTAAGCTACATTCGTAAAGATGATTCGTAAAGTCAAAACTGTGTTTTTACGAAGGGTAAAACTATTCTCAGAGCCCAAAAGCATTTTTTGCACAATACTGTAAACATGCTTTTTAATGCTTTAAGTATGTAAAGTGTAGATGTTAAACATGGGTGCTTATAGTGGTTGACTCACACTTGGACTCAGCCTCATGTGCTCATTAGAGGAACTGCAGACTTTGGCACTTGCTTGCTGGATTCATATTTCAGCCCTGCAGGTTGCCACATTAGCACACAGTGTTTTGACTCTGCATAGCTCTTTACCCTGATAGCATGTTGTTTTTCCCCCTGTACCTCTACTGGTTATGTTTGGCATTGATCCCGCCAGCAGAAGAAGTGGTGAACCTGGCATCACGACGTCTGTCTGTCAGCCCATCCTGCGCCTCCAGCAACTCCCACAGGAACTACTCTTTCCGCCGGGGCTCTGTATGGTCTGTCCGCTCGCTGGCCAGTGCTGAAGGTAGAAAAATGTCAGAAACAAATGAATTTAAACTTTTTATATAAAACTTGCTCTTTACAAATTCTTTTTTTTTGCCAGATGAAGAAAACACAACAGAACACACACCCACTCACCACATGCTACAGCCGCCTCAAGCTGTCTTCCCAGCATGCATCTGTGCTGCCGTCCTACCAATAGTGCACCTCATGGAAGACGGCGAAGTTAGAGAGGATGGCGTGGCTGGTAGCTGTCACTACACAAAAAAATGAATTTGCATCAAAACTTTTGTGATTTTTTTTTTTGGTTATTTATGCAAAAATGTTTCCTCAGTGAGTGCTGTTGCCCAGCAAATCCTCTGGAACTGCCTCATTGAAGATCCAGCTCTCGTTCTCCGCCACTTCCTGGAAAAGCTGACAGTTAGCAACAGACAGGTAGGCAAACACCTGCGGACAGATGTGGGAAAAAGACTCGCAATGAGTTTTTTATTGTTTGTCCATTTGTTTGGTTTTTGCACCAGGACGAGCTGATGTACATGCTTAGGAAGCTCCTGCTCAACATTGGAGATCTGCCAGCCCAGACCTCTCACATCCTTTTTAACTACCTGGTGGGTCACCAGCTACCTTCACCTGTACCTTTATATTTGTCATCAGTTCTGTTTATTCTCCTCATCATCATTTCTCCTCCTTTAAGGTGGGCCTGATCATGTATTTTGTGCGGACTCCCTGTGAATGGGGCATGGACGCCATCTCGGCCACGCTGACCTTCCTCTGGGAGGTGGTCGGCTACGTGGAGGGGCTCTTCTTTAAAGACCTGAAGCAGACCATGAAGAAAGAGCAGTGTGAGGTCAAACTGCTGGTCACAGCATCGATGCCAGGTGAGTGCTAAATACTGCAGACATAAGTAATGCTTGTATTGTAAAACCATTCTCCACCAGAATCCACCAGTTAGCTCTGACGCTCCAGTTTGTGGAGCACTTTATAAACGATGACTTTGTGGTGCAGAGGGTGTTTGATGCACAGGTGCCACCTCTGTATTTGATCTTTGTTTAGACCGTCCACCGATCTGGCAAAACAGACCAAGGTAGGACCGATAGACCAGCTGAGATACCCACAATGTCTGATCAGCACCGTGTTATTTAATATTAAGTTGCATTTTTACTGGGGTGGCCACATAGTGAAGTGGGTTCTTGGCAAATGAGAGGCTGCAGGTTCAGCACCAGCCGGAGACACCAATTCACTTTGAGGTTGTATTTGGCAAAAAATCTGCAAAAACAAAACATGGAGAGTTACCCGCTGTGGTGATGCCCCCACTGATAAGGGAACAGCCAAATGTAGCAAGGTGTAGTTTAACCCCGGTAATATCAGGATGTGTCTTTCTTTTCCCAAGCACACCCAACCATTTTACAAGACAACAGGTTACTAAACACACATCACAACCATGTTTTTTTTAACAAAAGGGACATTATGAACCCTGATATCCATCATTAGATTCCTTTTTTCTCACTTCTAGTCTGAAGTGGTTCATTCACTGAGATAAGGTAGTCAACTTGAGCATTTCCACAGCTATATACCAACAGCATTTCTAAATCAAAACAAAGATAAAAGGTAAAAGTATAAAAAGCATTGTTTCCTAAGACAAAAAGCAAACTTCTGTTTCTGGTCTCTAGCTTTATTCAAACAAGTCTCATACTGACAGAGAAAGACCCTTATGGTCACTCTTTTTGTTGTTGTTTTAATTTTAATGTTCAATAACAGAAATCGATTGAGGGTGATTGTGGCTCAAGAGTTGGGAGTTCGCCTTGTAATCGGAAGGTTGCCGGTTCGAGCCCCGGCTTGGACAGTCTCGGTCGTTGTGTCCTTGGGCAAGACACTTCACCCGTTGCCTACTGGTGGTGGTCAGAGGGCCCGGTGGCGCCAGTGTCTGGCAGCCTCGCCTCTGTTAGTGCGCCCCAGGGTGGTTGTGGCTACAATGTAGCTTGCCATCACCAGTGTGTGAATGTGTGTGTGAATGTGTGTGTGAATGGGTGAAAAAAAAAAGGGGTGGCACGGTGGTTAGCACTGTTGCCGCACAGCAAGAAGGTCCTGAGTTCAATCCCACCATCAGGCCGGGGTCTTTCTGTGTGGAGTTTGCATGTTCTCCCCGTGTTTGCGTGGGTTCTCTCCGGGTACTCCGGCTTCCTCCCACCGTCCAAAGACATGCAACTTGTGGGGATAGGTTAATTGGATAATCCAAATTGCCACTAGGTGTGAATGTGCGAGTGAATGTGAGTGCGAATGGTTGTCTGTCCCTGTGTGTTGGCCCTGCGACAGACTGGCGACCTGTCCAGGGTATACCCCGCCTCTCGCCCTATGATAGCTGGGATAGGCTCCAGCTCCCCCCGCGACCCTGAAAAGGATAAGCGGAAGTGAATGGATGGATGGAATAACAGAAATCAACAATATGTCACAAAATGTAAATATTTTCATGCATTTTGTTGCTGCAGGAACCAAAACGCTGGTGGTGCACGGGCAGAATGAATGTGACATCCCAACCCAGCTACCAGTCCACGAAGACACTCAGTTTGAAGCCCTGCTAAAGGTAAAAACTCTCATCTCAGTCAATCACACACACAGTGAGGCAAGACCGAGGAGGCTTATCACTGTAATTAAATTCAAATCATGCTGGGCGAGCGTGTGCTAAATGCATAAAATTTAAAATTGTAATTCAGCGTGAGTAAACTAATCAGCCATCTCCTTTTTCTCCAACCAGGAGTGTCTGGAATTTTTCAACATTCCCGAGGCCAGATCGGCACACTACTTCCTCATGGATAAACGATGGAACCTCATCCATTATTCAAAGGTGGGAACTTTATTTTGAGGGGGTTTTTTGTTCACTGAAAAAAGCAACAACTATTTAAAAGCACTAAATTATCTGAAGTCAAGACCTATTTTCATTAATCATCAATAATAGTTCATATGTATGTTAGTGTTGGTCGGTCTTGCTCTGTGCAGATTAGAAAGGTCAGACCAGTGCTTTTGAGTCACATCTGTTCCACTGTACCTCTGGCATTGAATTTAATTTTAAACATAGAGATATTTAGTGTAATTATTTTTCTCTCTATCCTTCAGACATATGTTAGAGACATCTACCCGTTCCGAAGGTCAGTCTCTCCTCAGCTCAACCTGGTCCACATGTTGCCTGAGAAAGGACAGGAGCTCATCCAGAAACAGGTAAGGTTGGAAATGTGAAAATTAAATCAGCCCCTAAACAGCGTCCTGCAACAGGAAAATCATAGTCTGAATTTTTGTTTTCAGGTGTTTTCCCGTAAACTAGAAGAAGTCGGTCGAGTCCTCTTCCTCATCTCCCTCACACAACACATGCCAGCTGTGCACAAGCAGTCCCACGTCTCCCTGCTGCAGGAGGACCTGCTTCGCCTGCCCTCCTTCCCCCGCACCGCCATCGATGCAGAGTTCTCCCTCTTTAATGAGCCTCAAGGTGAGAAAAAGACTAACAGCTTAATAAACTTGAGTATAGCTCCTACTGTTTATTTTAGGATAATGAATCCTGCTTTGCTCCGCCTTCCAGGAAAAGAGCTGTTTGGCTTGGACACTCTCCACAAGGTGTTGTGGATCAAACTGTTGGAGGAAATGTTTCTGGGCATGCCCAGTGAGTACCCGTGGGGCGATGAGATGATGCTGTTCCTTAACGTCTTCAACGGGGCCCTTCTGCTGCACCCCGAGGACAGCTCCCTGCTGAGGCAGTACACGGCGACCGCCATCAACACCGCCGTTCACTTTAACCATCTGTTCTCCCTGAGCGGGTACCAGTGGATGCTGCCAACCATGCTGCAGGTATGCTTACCTGTGCACACTTAACTGAGCCTAGACAGTGAGTGGAGGAAGAGCAGTTGGCTCTGAATTCCAGTTTCGCAGTAATTTACATTTCCCATCCCCTCTCCCTGTTCTGCTGTGACAGGTCTATGCAGACTACGAGAGCAACCCTCTTCTGAGGCAGGGCATTGAGTTTTGCTGCCGGCAGTTTTACATCCTCCATCGAAAACCCTTTATCCTGCAGCTGTTTGCCAGCGTTGCTCCGCTGCTCGAGTTCACAGTAAGACTTTCGGACTCATTCAAATGAATCTGCAGTCGGTCAGCACCACTGCAAGTTCTTCGTCTCCTTTGATGCATTTCTCTCTTCTTATCCATCTCAGACCAGCACCAGTACCGGTCTTTCTAAAGGAGTTTCGGCCCAGTGTCTGTTCGACCTGCTGGTCTCTCTAGAAGGTGAAACCCAGGATGCCCTGGATGCTCTGGAGCTGGTCAAAGCTGAGAAGCCTCTACGCTCTCTGGGTAAACTGTCAATTTTACTGGCTCCAGACAAAGCTGCCGTAGGTATCAACATATGGATTTAGTCGGAGAGTAGAGACTTGGTAAAGAAGTCCAGAAACTCAGACTGATGCCCAAATTCATTAAACCTCTTATATCAAATAAGTCTGTAAAGGAAGCCTCATAAATTCAACTGTTAGTCTAACATTACTGTTGGACTAGTTTGACTGTACTCTGTATATGTCACAGATTTCTGTTATGGTAATGAGGACCTGACCTTTTCTATCAGCGAGGCCATCAAGCTGTGCGTCACTGTGGTTGCATATGCCCCCGAATCCTTCAGGAGGTATCAATAAAAACATCGAGGCGTCTTTCTCTGTCAGTTGCTTTCTGTCCTCATACTATCCATGCTTCCCTCTCCAGTCTCCAGATGCTGATGGTGCTGGAGGCCTTGGTTCCCTGCTACCTCCAGAAACTGAAGAGCAACACAGTTACGATGGAGTCTGCTTCGGCTGCCAGAGATGAGATTGCGGCCATCGCTGCCCTAGCTACGTCTCTGCAGGCCCTGCTCTACAGCTCTGAAACCCTCACAAGGTTTGTCTCTTACCAATGCAGACACAACTGAGTCTAGATTTGCTTTTAGCTCCTCTTAGTTGTTGTCATCTGATCGTCCACAGGCCCATGACGGCTCCCCAGATATCTCGCTGTGATCAGGGCCACAAGGGCGGCACTACGGCTAACCACGCCATGTCCGGAGGGGTCAACACCAGGTCAGAACTTTAACTCTCACCTGTCTCAGAATAGATGACTATAGTGCAGTTTTGGAGTTTGAAAACCAAGACTGAGGAGATCTTTGTATTGTCAGGGACAATCTTCACCTGCTGGAGGAGGGCCAGGGCATGCCAAGGGAGGAGCTGGACGAGCGCATTGCCAGGGAGGAGTTCCGCCGTCCACGGGAGTCCCTGTTGAACATCTGCACCGAGTTTTACAAACACTGCGGGCCACGGCTCAAAATCCTGCAGAACGTTGCAGGCGAGCCGCGGGTCACAGCTCTGGAGCTACTGGACATCAAGTCCCACATGAGGTGTGCGATGAAATAGCAGCTGATTTTAGTTACAGTGTGTAAATTTGTCAAATTATTTAGTTTTCTTACCCATTGAGATTCAAGTGCATAACCCTAACTACAGTGGCTGCTATAGGACAAACATGTTTCAGTCAGCCAAGAGAGATGAAATACAAACAGTTCAGTATCTGTGTTTCCACTAATGTTTGGATCAAATTCAAATCCACCCTGGAATTTTTCCCTGTCACTCCACTGTTTACCTCAGCTGTCAATGCAGACTGAGAAGCATCCAGCTTCATTTACTCTGAAGGAGGCTGTAAAACTTTGTGAAGGGAGTCCAAAATGAGTCGATGAGTCAGTGAAGCTCACTTCTGACCAGCAGTACTGAGGTGACTTGTTAAGGATATGCTAAACTGTTATCCTCTATCAGTGAAACTTTCTTTGACGTGTATCTAACACTGTTGGTTGAAATGTATTAGATAAACTCTCATTCAGTGTGAGAATGTAATCAAACTATTTGTCAGAGGGAACATGGGATTTTCAGCCTAAGGGTTAGGGGTTAGGGTTTCAGCTTGAGGTGAGGAGAAAGAAGATGAGATTTTATTCAGATGACTGTGACATTATTGTCTCGTTGCTTCATGCTTTTATTACATTATTGATATGAGACTGCTTCAGCTCGCTGGAAGATGTAATTACAAACTATTCTAGATATATTTAGGAGTACAGAATGCTTTTTGGTGAAATAACATAAAAATTACTAACTGTAACTTGAAGTATTTGCTGGGCATCAGCAGATTTAGTCAGAAAGTTATGACTCATTAATTCTCACCACCTACATTCTTTCACACATCCAGCACTTGATGGATAACACACAGGCTTTACTTTGTTGTGTTTAAATTACAAAATGCTTTTAGCATTTCTTATGAGTCTTATTCTGAGATTAAAGTAAGAATTCTGAGGAAAAATTATTCTGATGAAAAAGTCAGAATTCTGAGGTTAAAGGCAGAATTCTGAGAAAAGTCAGAATTCTGATGGGAAAAAGTCAGATTTCTGAGGTTAAAGTCAGGATTAAACTGAGATTAAAGTCAGAATTCTGAGGTTAAAGTCAGAATTCTGAGGTTAAAGTCAGAATTCCGAGGTTAAAGTCAGAGTTAAAGTGAGATTAAAGTCAGAATTCCGAGGTTAAAGTCAGAATTAAAGTGAGATTAAAGTCAGATTTCTGAGGTTAAAGTCAGAATTCTGATAAAAGCCAGAATTCTGAGAAAAGCCAGAATTCTGAGAAAAGCCAGAATTCTGAGAAAAGTCAGAATTCTGAGGTTAAAGTCAGAATTCTGAGAAAAGTCAGAATTCTGAGAAAAAAGTCAGATTTCTGAGGTTAAAGTCAGAATTCTGAGAAAAGTCAGAATTCTGAGAAAAGTCAGAATTCTGAGAAAAGTCAGATTTCTGAGAAAAGTCAGAATTAAAGTGAGGTTGAAGTCAGAATTCCAAGGTTAAAGTCAGAATTCTGAGGGAAAAAAGTCAGATTTCTGAGGTTAAAGTCAGAATTAAAGTGAGATTAAAGTCAGAATTCCGAGGTTAAAGTCAGAATTAAAGTGAGATTAAAGTCAGAATTCTGAGGTTAAAGTCAGAATTAAAGTGAGATTAAAGTCAGAATTCTGAGGTTAAAGTCAGAATTCTGAGAAAAGTCAGAATTCTGAGAAAAAAGTCAGATTTCTGAGGTTAAAGTCAGATTTCTGAGGTTAAAGTCAGAGTTAAAGTGAGATTAAAGCCAGAATTCCGAGGTTAAAGTCAGAATTAAAGTGAGATTAAAGTCAGAATTCTGAGAAAAAAGTCAGAATTCTGAGGTTAAAGTCAGAATTCCGAGGTTAAAGTCAGAGTTAAAGTGAGATTAAAGCCAGAATTCTGAGAAAAAAGTCAGATTTCTGAGGTTAAAGTCAGAATCCTGAGGAAAAAAAAATACAGCATTCTGAGAAAAAAGTCTGATTTTTTTTCTCAGAATTTTAACTTTAATCTCAGAACTCAGAGTTTTTTCTCAGAATTCCTGAAAAGAAGAAAAAAAGATATGCCCACTTTTTTTTTTCCAGTGGCCCTAATCCTCTTCTGTAGGTATCTATAGTCGATTGACTAGTGGACAATTAACTTGCTCTTATTTTGAAACTTAAGGCACTTCAAACTTGTTTTCCTTCTTGCTGTTGTGGCAATTGTTTGTTCTTAAGATATTAATTAATATTTACACGTACTATGCATTTATGCATAGTGTTATACACTATTGCAGATCGGCCCTAATTCAACTTCGGTTGATATCTCGTTGACACAATACACACATTTTGGGAATAAAGTCAGTAAAGTTGTTTCTTCTTAATTAAAGCTGTATCCTAAAAAGCACTTGTAAGTTGAACTGAATGAATGTTACTGCCCCCAGGCTGGCAGAGATCGCCCACGCCCTGCTGAAGCTGGCGCCCTACGACACCCTGACCATGGAGAGCCGAGGGCTGCGGCGTTACATCATGGAGATGCTGCCCATCACCGACTGGTCGTCCGAGGCCGTCCGGCCTGCCCTCATCCTCATCCTCAAGAGGCTGGACCGCATGTTCAACAAGATCCACAAGATGCCCACGCTCAGGTGCGCTCGCCCTCAGGCTTTATGCAGCAGGTCTGTTGAACACAATCCCTCTTCTTTCTCCGTCTCCCTGTGAGTGTATCGTGCTGTGCCGCTGCCGTGGTGTGTACAGTGAATAGACGGCTTCTTGGCACTGTCCTCTGTAGCGCTGCCTTCGTGGGTGCTGTACCGTAAGTGCTTCTGTGGACTGTGTTTTCCTGTCTGTGAGTTTAAATGCGTAATGGCATAAAAGTGTGTGACGATGTTTGTTCTAACAATGGATCAGTGGCAGCGTTCCTCTATGCCTGGAGTGTCCAGTCTTTGGCCATGGAAAGCAACATATAGGTGTTATGTTGTCTTTTTAGTCTTTATTTAGCTCACAATGAAGAACGAATTCTTCATCACCCTTATAGATGTGATGCAATGCAAAAATCTTTTTTCTTTATATGCGTATTTTAAAATTTTGATGCATCTTAAAAAGTTTTTAATGCTTTAATTTAAACTTTTGTTTGCTAAGATTTTTCCACAATTCTGATGCAGTAATGACCAAGAAACCTGCTGGTATTAGAATTACCAGTGTAATGATACAAATAATCACAGTTATAATCTCTATTTTCAAGAAATTTCATAAAATAAATTTCATACATAAAAACCAAGTCAAACACTAAAGCCGCAATATTTCGTCTTAAGAGCTGGAACTGGAAATCAACTTCTCTGCATGTTTCAGTAAAAGTAATTCATCGTGATTGTGTCGTCTTCTACTGATTTAGACTGCTTTAAAGAATATTATGTTACTTGTACTTGAGAAGCTATAGACAAAACATCAGGCCTTCACATCTGCTGCCGTCAGATCGCACACATCCAAATATTTCAGGGACTTCAGTGAACTTGTCTCCTGAAAGTCCTTATTCATATGGTCAGGTATTTACTAGAGGTGGGAATCTCCAGACAGCCCACAATACAATACTATTGTAGTTTTTAAAGTTTTGCAGTATGTTGAGTATTGCGGTAATACTGCTCTAAAGTAAAAAAACCAAACACACGTTTCACATAACTTTTCATTATCCTCGCCTTTCCAGTGGTCCAATCCTGCAAAAAACTGTAGAAAGTTGGAGTAAAACTATCACAGAGGGCCATTTGCATATATACATAAATGCATAAATGTTGGTAATAAAGAGTACAGAAAAGCTTCCCTGACTGTAGACTGGAGGCAGCTAGCTGAGAGGTAACACTGCTCTGAGGCGGATCTGTTGCTGCAGTGTTTAGTTGGCTATGTTTGTGAGCTTTGCGACATTTGTTGTCTTTGATGCAATCTTTGACTTCTATGAGCTCTAAAAGTTTGAGATTTGAATATGTATTCATGCTGTGTAATTTTGTGAAATTTTATGGCAACATTGTGCCATCGTAGGGCATCATAATGAAAAAATATTGAGTGTGTTGTGCAGCTCTCTCCATGCACTTTCATCTGAAATGTTCCTTGATGTGGTTTCTTGAAGTTTCTTTTCAAGGTCAACTTTGACCTTGGGTGCTAATGTCCCCCAAGGCTTAGTATGTTGATGTGAAGTTTGAAGACGGGCCATAAAAAATAGTTGTTAACCCTCTCAAGGCAGGCGTTGCAGATTACCCCACATACATATTTTATGAGTTTTTTTACTCAGAAGTACCACTGCAGGTATTCTTTTGTGCATTAGCAACAGAAACTTAATTTGAGCCCGAGAGGGTTAATATAGGTTGTACCATATCTACCATTTTACCAACTTTGAAGGTGATATCTTGAAAACTGTCGACACTAGATTGGTTACAAACAAACAAACTCCCTTCAGGGGCAGAATTGTTTTTCCCTGTGAGCTCTTTTTTTTTTTTTTTAACTCATGACAATGTGCTTGTATGTGGTTTCGGGGGGTGGTGGTGTGTACTTGTTTGTTCTCCAGGAGACAGGTGGAGTGGGAGGCGGCCAGTAGCCTGATCGAGGGGATCTGCCTGACCTTGCAGCGACAGCCGATCATCTCGTTCCTGCCTCACCTGCGCTCGCTTATCAACGTCTGCGTCAACCTGGTATGGGACTGCAAAGATGTTGAAAAGCAAAGTTGTTTTTCTTTTTTTTTTAGCATTTTCTTAAGTTTTTTGGTGGGGTGGTTTGTCTGGTCTGTTGTCAGGTGATGGGTGTGGTCGGCCCCTCCAGTGTGGCGGACGGGCTGCCACTCCTCCACCTCAGCCCTTACCTGTCTCCGCCTCTGCCCTTTAGCACCGCCGTGGTCCGATTGGTTGCTCTGCAGATTCAGGTATGGCGAGATGACCCTATCAAACACCCACTCATAAAGCAGCTGCTCCGCGTGCTAATGCTAATTCCCTCGCGCTTCTCCACAGGCCTTGAAGGAAGACTTCCCCCTCAGTCACGTGATCTCACCTTTCACCAATCAGGAAAGGCGGGAGGGGATGCTGCTCAACCTGCTCATTCCCTTCGTGTTAACTGTAGGCTCCGGGAGCAAAGGTGATTTATTGGTGCGATTGGAGGAGGAGACTTAAAACGCCAATCAGCATCTTGCTCAGGGTTTTTTGTATTTCCTGCTTTTGTTTTGTTTTCTCGATGCAGACAGCCCCCACCTGGAGCAGCCGGAGGTCTTCCTGCTCCTACAGACAGTCATCAACATCCTGCTTCCCCCTCGTATCATCTCCACATCCCGCACCAAGAACTTTATGCTTGACGCCTCTCCGGCTCACTGCTCCACGCCGGGTGACCCTGGGAAAGATCTGCGTAGGGAGGGATTAGCAGAGTCCACGAGCCAGGCTGCTTATTTAGGTACAATAGAAGAGGGGAGAACATTTTATAGCTTTGCTTTGTCTTCCTCTTCTCATCCTCCTTCCTCCACAGCTCTGAAGGTGGTGCTGGTTTGCTTCGAGCGCTCGCTGGGGAACCAGTGGTATCGGCTGAGCCTGCAGGTGAAGGAGATGGCTCTGAGGAAGGTGGGCGGCTTGGCCTTCTGGGACTTCATCGACTTTATCGTCCGAACCCGGATCCCTATTTTTGTCCTGCTCAGACCCTTTATACAGTGCAAGGTAGGGGACTTCAGGAGCCTCCTGCTCCTTCAGCACTCCTGAAAAGTTTGCTGTCATCTTCCTCACTTTTCCTCCATCTTACTTTTCCAGTTGCTGACCCAGCCGGCCGATTCCCAGGAAGAGATCACAGCGCGCCACCACATCGCTGATCAGCTGGAGCGGCGCTTCATCCCACGACCTCTCTGCAAGAGCTCACTGTTTGCAGAGTTCAACAATGAGCTCAAGATCCTCAAAGAGGCTGTGCACAGCGGCTCGGGTCAGGAGCTACATACTAAAAAATTAAAGGAACAGTTCATCTAAAAATCCCATTTTATCCATCTAGTGTTTTTTGGCTTCTCGTCACACACATACTGACGTACAACATACTGCAGTCCAAATACCCTGATATAATCTGACAGGAGATGATTGCTGTGTATGTCTGTATGTTTAATTTCTTAATGGAACATGAGTATGTTTTTAAAAAAATGTCCACGTAAAAGGAATCAGTAATATAGACGGATAAACAGGGTGAACTTGTCCTGTAAGTGTTTTCAAATAGAAGCTATCAACTCTGCAGTCACGTATGGCGTTTCCCACCCCACAGCATATCAGGGCAAGACATCCATCAGCACGGTGGGCACCTCCACGTCAGCCTACCGCCTCAGTTTGGCCACAATGTCGCGATCCAACACAGGCACTGGAACAGTTTGGGAGCAGGACAGCCAACCGTCACGGCAGCCCTCACAGGACACGCTCAGCCGTACCGACGAGGACGATGAAGAGAGTCAGAAACACTGTTCCCTTGTTTTCACCAGCTATTCTCACTCATTCCTGTTCACTTCCTTTAAAGTGAACTCACCACTCTACGTTCCTCTCGCTGCAGTTGACTCCATGAGCATTCCCAGCGTGGTGAGCGAGCACGAAGCCTTCATGCCCAGGGTGATGTCACAGCGCCGTTTCTCCAGCCACGCCACTGGCTCGGCGGCCTCTCAGCCCGAGGCCCCCCGCACCACCATGTTGCCCAGCCACAGGTAACATTTCCCACTGAACCTGGGAGCCACAGATAAGCACTTATGTAAAACAGTCACACCTAGTTCAGTGAAAATCTTTTTTTAATTCAATCTGTTTAGTCTTTATCGGTTAAAAAACAAACAAAAAATGGTGGTTTAGTAGTTAGTTGTTAGCTGCAATATGCAAGTTGTTCTTCCTGTACTTGAAAAGTAAAGATGAAATGGTGTGAAGGCAGAAATAATCTCACTAGCCATTAAAAGGCGATGTCAGACCGAGTGAAAGGGAGAAAACAAAAGGGCTGAAAAATAGAGCTAACTGCAGATCCTGCATGATCAAACAGCCAGCTTTATAACAGGAAACAAAGGAGTAAAAAGGCCTACAGTGACCAGCTCTGTTTAACCTGCATTAAGGCACCAGTCACCTGGAAACCAGTTGTTCTGAACTATCTGTTTTCCTTGACCAGCAAATGGTTACAGGCTGTCACTAGGTCACAAAATTCCCCCCTGTACCATCCAGTGTTTTCACCAGTCTCTCTCCAGGGGTTAACTGACATTCGTGAGTCCTTATATTAATGCTATGATTAGTATTCCTTATATTCAGAAAAGAATTGTTCCTTTTTCATTTATTAATTACAAAGCTTTGGCAAAACATTAGCTGGATTCAGCTGTGCTGATCACAATAGTTACAGGCCACATCGGTGCCACATGCAGTTACATTAGGGAGGTACACATCAGGTTAATGCAGAAGAGGATTAGGGCCACTAATAAGAAACGGGGAGTGTCTTTTGGATTTTTTATCCCTCAGAATTCTGAGAAGAAAAAAATTAATTCTGACTTTGTTCTCAGAATTCAGAGAAAAAAGTCAGAATTTGAACATTAATCTTAGTCACGAGATTAATTCTGACATTTATCTCAAAACTCTGAGTGGAAAAAGTCTGAATCCTGACAATAATTTCAGTATTCTGAGAAGATAGTAATCATTTTTATATAACTCTTTGTCATGAGATTAATTTTGACATTAATCTCAGAAGTTTGATTTCTTAGATCAATCAAAGAATTCTACAAAAACAGTCAATCAGGAGATTAATTCTGACATTTGTCCCCCCAGTAATTTTTTTCAGGGGCCCTGAAAAAGTCCTAATCCTGCATAGGTTTTGGTGCAGTTTTAGAGGGGCTTGTGCTTACCACATAGTGTAGCTACAGTGCAAATTTCTAACTGAAACATATGTCGTCAGTTATAGACGTCAGAGGCTTACAGCGAGTTTATGCTTCACAATCAAGGCTCCTGAGTGCCTGACGTACATCTCCTTTGTAATGTCATGTTCCAGGATTTTATTAATATGTTTCTACACTTGCGATCTATGAATGCAGGTTGCTAACCAATAAAAAAATCAGCTGATAGCTTCACTCTCAAATACGTTGACTCTTGACTACAAAAAGCTAAAGTGTCTAAACTTCACAGCTATATTTGAGAACCACTGTGCTTCTATCCTGCTGGTTAAACTAATGAGATTATTTCTGTTTTCAGAGCAGCTTTCATGAAATGTTCAACTCTTTCCTGTTTATTATGTAACATGTAGAGCCGACCGATGGACGAGAAATCAACCAGTCATATTCCACAACCACAGTCATATTTATCTATGTATATCTCTGTTGATTTATCATGTTTTTTATTAAGCAGTGTTAAGACTCTGTTTCATGGTAAGAATGTTAAAAATCAAAAGTCTGCTCTGCCTTTGGTTACTTTTGGTTAGAGGAAACACCCTGGCTTATATAAACCCTGCTAAGGAAGGGGCTCAGGGTGGTGATGGATCTCACTACACTCCCTAAACTCCCATTTTCCCGCTTCGCCCCCCTTTTTACAGTGAACCCAATGTGCTAGATGAGTCCCAGGGTCTTCTGCAGGAGGGTAACCTCTCTAGGTACAGTGGCCCTCTCTCTGTCTGTGTCCCGTTGGTGCATTCTTGCATCTGTCTGCCACTGGGAGGGGCATCACCTCAGGACGGCCACCTCTATCGGCCGCCTCACTGTTGATCACTCATCCGCATCGAATCAAATCGCCTCGGCCAGTCACACCTCCGCCCCCCCACCTCCCACTTACCCGTCTCTATCTCTTTCTGTGTGGGTCTAATGTGCCTTGTCTCTATCCCCTTAACCCCCCTCACTTCCCCTTGAGCTCCACACTGACCCTCATCTTCTCAGCTCATCCGCTGTGCTATCCTAACCAGGCCCCCTCCCCCTTTTACAAAAAAAAAATGTTAAAAAGGGTCTCAGAGCCCCTGGGGCCAGGGAGCTCTGCCTCTGTTCTTTCTCTGTTAGCTGTGGTTCTTTACAGTTAATGTGCCATCACTAAAGTCAGCCTCTCATCGGTGCCATGGTGTTTCATACTGTTTACGTGTCTATCAGGCTTTTCGCTGATCAAATTGGGCGTCCTATTGTGGATACCAATCTGGAGGGGCACGAGGGAACTGGGGTGGCAACACAAAAAAATACAAACAATGGACACTTTAGTTGTTGTTTTTTGTTTAGAAGCTAACTTTAAATATGCCGTATGACTGTTTCATGGTTAGATGGGGACATTTCAGGTGTTTCAGGGGCATTTGTAGCACAAAAAACAAGACAAGTTGCTTTGTCAGGATTGCCACTCCAGGCCCTACTACTCCCCTGTTGTGTTTTCAGTGTTTGAATCATGGCAGCACTGTTATTCTTTTCCGTACTGTGATTGGGTGTCTTGTAGCACACTGTGTGTATTGTGTAGTGAGTGAATGGGTAGAGTAGCAGCGACATCTTATTGTGATCAAAGTTGCGTTTATCGACGGTTGGGTAATCTTTGCTTTTCAGTCCCTTTATGGTGACGTATTTCTGTGTGTTTTGCGTGAATGTGCGCACGTGAATGTGTGTGTGTGTGTGTGTGTGTGTGTGTCTCTTTATGACTGACTGCATCAGGGTGGCCAGTGTGCAGAGCGAACCAGGTCAGAACCTCCTGATCCAGCCCCCGTTAGGAAGAAAGCGAGGACTCAGACAGGTGTGGACATCACCTTTTTTCATGTGTCCCATGTGTCCATGTAACTTGATGGCATTGAGTATGTGCTATCTTAATTCACATTTAAGCAAATACATTACAAGAAAATAGAATTTAAAAGTATTTTTAGACACACACATAAAATAAAAGAAATTCACTTCAGTTCAGTTTTATTTATATAGCGCCAAATCCCAAAAACAGTTGCCTCAAGGTGCTTTATATTGTAAGGTAAGGACCAATACAATAATACAAATAAACACACAAAACTCCAACAATCATACGAGCCCCTGTGAGCAAGAGCTCAACTGTGGGAAGGAAAAACTCTGTTTTAACAAGAAGAAACTTCTAGCAGAACCAGGCTCAGGGAGGAGTGGCGTCTGCGCAAACAGTCGGGGTTGATTATCAATCAAGTTATCAAAATAAGCCACCCTAAAAATGCTTAAACAATGTGGGGATAAAAAAGACAAAGTCTTTGAAGCAATATAGATTTATATTATTTTAATATATTTTTCATTTTATATATTTATATTTTTCAGACGTCTAATAAGTTTGTTATATTGTTACAATCACTGTTGTGGTCATTTTAATAATTATAGAACTTTCTTCTGTATTATGTTCATGTTTATTATTATAAATCATTATTATTATTTTTTAAATAGATGTGGAAATGTATTTATTTTAAATAATTCAGTCATTCTTGGGTTGTGTCCCGTTACAGGTGTTACATAAACCTGTTTTTAAAAAGCATTTTATTTACTAAAAAGACGAGGAAGACATCACACATAGGCGCTACAATACAGTGGGCAGGCTAACCATCTTGTGGATTTTCTTAAATTTCCCGTAGATGCGACGCCCCCTGCTGTCCATTCCAAAAACCGAACCACGCGGTCGATCTGGAGCGAGGCTTTCTACAACGCGCAGGAGCATCCAGCCCAAGAACAAACCACTGGGTAACAGCACACATGCTTTCATCTGTCTTTTCTTAGATGAGGGATGATGAAAGCGCATCATGTGTTTTAAAACTCTGAAACAGGATGCGTGACTATCTTTAAAAGTAACAGCAAAACTCACCCTGCACTTCAGATCAAGCACACAATCCAAATCCAGACTTACAAACACTTATACCTGTAACAATACTTTATTTATTGTCAGTGTGCTGACTTGAACTGACCCGTCCTCCCCATTCACGACCTCTGTGTTTGTTCCAATGCTGTTTGCTGTACCACCTGCCACCAGACTGACTCTTCTCACTCTGTTCTGTCTCATGCTTTTGTTTCGAAATAAAGAAACTTTATTGGACTGTGAAGGTGAGACACAACTCGTAACCCTTCCTCTCCACCCTGCAACGGCTCGTCCCTTTTATCTGCAACCTCACCCAATAGGACGCTCTGCATGTCTGTCTTGCATTACCCCCCCAATCCCCTGCCTCCCCCTCTCCCATCCCCTCCCTGCCTCCACTCTCTTTGGTGGTGCTAATGTGTTAGCGAGTCGCTAGCTGGCGCTATCGTCTCTGTTTTGACCACGTGCGCATGCATGTCTGCCCACAGCGCATGGAGACCAAAAGAGGTCAGTCACCTTTACAGAGAATCAAGGCCAGCAGGCATCCACGGGGGCAAGCAAGCCTCCAACTCCCAGCACTGTGGACCCACCGGGCGAAGGCAGAGGGACGAGTCCTGCCCCATCAAAGTCCCCAACCCTGGAAGTACCCCCCACCTCTTCAGCCATGATCTTGGCTGACCTGCACGGACCTACAAATGCACAGGTAGGACCAGCTGAAGGAGGAAATGCAGAATGCTGTGGACATTAAATAAAATAAATAAAACTATAGTACTAAGTGTTACCTACATTTATTTCATCTTCTTCTTACCATCGCCATGTTTTATACCATGTCATGTTGTGGTATAAACAATACAATTGAAGTACTTACATAGTTGGTTCACTAAAAAAATCCTATTTTTTTTTTGTAGCAGTATCTACTGATTTATATTCACCAGCTTTTTGATTAGGTACACTTTGCTAGTACTGGGTCGGACTGCCTTTTGTCTTCAGAACCACTTAATTCTTTGTGGTATAGATTCAACCCAGTGGTGCTCTGGATTGAGATCTGATGACTATGGGGGCCGTTTGAGTACAGAGAACTCAGTTTGAGATGATTTTCTGTTTTTCAGCTCATCCCCTGTAAAACTCCAGAGATGGTTGTTTACGAAAAATCTTAGCAGTTTCTGAAACGCTCAGACCAGCAACAACATGCCACATTCAAAGTCATTTAAATCACCTTTCTTCCTCATTCTGATGCTCAGTTTCAACTTCAGCAAGTCGTCTTCACGATGTGTACATGCCTAAATATAAAGGGTTGATCGATTAGATATTTGTGCTAGCAAGTAGTTGAACAACTGTACCTAACAAAGTGGCCAGTGAGTGGACCTAGTATTGAGCCCTGTGGCACGCCTTTACGGCCTTCAAACCAGAATGATGACCATCTGCAGCTATTCCTCTAATTTTAAGGAGATAAAAATATAATTTTATGTCATTTATGTGTGAAGTAGCCCTTTAAAAGCTAAACTACAGGAGCAGGTGTATTCCCACACAGGTCCCTCAAGCATTAAGCAGCAAGGAGAAGAGAGAGCAGTGGGGGCTACGCAGCAGCCTCTCCCCTCCCCCATCCATCTCCCGGCCTTCCACTCCAACACCCCCATCCCGAACCTGCTCCCCTCTCCCCCTCTCCAGAACCTGCTCCCCTCTCCCTTTGTCCCGCACCTCCTCTCCTCTTCCACCGCCACTCCCAGTGCTGAGCACAGCACCCGCTCCGGGTCCACCGCCGCCACCTCCATTACCACCAACTCATCTTGCTGCTGCTCCTCCTCCTCCACCACCCCCGGGGCCTTCTAGGATCAGAGAGAGCCCCGGGGACGAGGACACAACCGCCCTGCTGCCGCGCAGCGACACCCTGCTGCACCTCAGCGAGGACGACGGCACCGAGAACCCGCTTCTCACCCCGCTGCTGTCCCCTCCTCCCCCCCGCCGGTCGCCCCGCCGCTCTCCCCTCCCCCTCTCACCCGTCGACCTGGACCTGGATGAGTCCCACGTGTGAGAGAGGTGACGGATGGATGTTTTTTCTATCCAGATGCTCTATAAAACACAAAAAGTAAAGTTTTTGGTTTTACTGAAAGTCTTAAACAGTTTGAAAGGACAGGACTGTTTTGACTTTACGTCTCCTAAATGAAGAAAACTCCTTCCTCTGTCTGAAATATGACAAATCAGAGTCACTCTCTTATCTTCTCTGTCCTCAGACTGAAGGCTGAATGTATGTTACAGCAGCAATCGACATAAGGTCTCATCTCTGGTCCTCATCAAGAGCAGAAATGTTTTTTCAGCAACGATATCAAATACCTATTTAAGATAAGAGAAAGGATTATTTAACTCAGTAATGACTATTTAAAATAGAAAATATGTCTATATTGAAAAAGGAGATGATATAACATGTGATGTGGTGCAGATTTGTATAAACGTTATAAAGAGCCATTCTAAAGATAAAGTGAGTGACTTATCTTAGCACCTTTATTTGAAATGGAGTAAAGGGAATAAATATATAACACAGCATATGTATTTTAATCACATAGAAGTGGAGTATGACATGTTGTAATCCAGAAGTCTATGAGATTTTATATTTTAGAAAGAGATGTTTTTTTCTGTCATTTGCACTTCAAAATGTTCATAAAGTCGAATACACGTGTTTCCAGCTAAAACTCCATCATGTCCAGTGCTTTGTTAAGTGATGATGTTTGTAAAGTAAACATCTTGATGTGGATAAAAACTTTTCCATCAACTCTGCTAAAAAATAAAAGTTTAGGATAAATCAGAGACGCTCAACAGGATAACCGAAACAAATTCAACACAATTTTGACTTTTTGTGGTTTTAGCGTGGATGCAATCTGAAAGGCTAACGCTAAACTGTAAACATGGTCACATGACTTTTTCATGTGAGAAGATGTTGCGCCGTCTAATCGTGCTCCCTGTATTACAGCACAGTCTCACAGCAGCTTATGAAGTAGTTGCGACCTTTGTGTTCATGTATATGCACCTCGTATTTTCACGTTTAAAAGGAGAGAAAAAATCCACAGTTGCACAGATTGACAGAGTTACATGGATGTGAGAGATTACTGGGGTTGCAGTAGTTGGAGGAATGGAACAGATTGCAGAAATTGGTAGCAGGGATATTAGGGGTTGTAGGAATTGTGAGGGTTGCAGAGATGGGAGGGATTGCAAGGGTTGTAACGGCTGCAGGAATAGGAGAGACTATGGCACGGACCACAGTGTGCACCATAACTGGAGAGAAAATCATGGTGACCAATCAGGAACTTTGTATGGTAGACCCTCCCACAGCCTCTGTCATCCCAGGCTTCATCTTTGGGGCCTGGCTGTGGAAACACAGCAAAAAACCAACCAATTCCCCTTTTAAATGTAGAGACACTACATTTGAATGTGTTTTATCTGTTTGTTAGTTTTAGGAAGAAGGCAGTAGATTGCGGCTTCACCGGTAGATAAATAAACCAACACCGGTTGTGCTATCGCCATCATCATGCAGTCATAATGTCCTACCATTGTCTCATTGAGTTCAGCTCTAACTCTAAAGTGTATGTTGTGCACAATATTTTATTTGGGACCAAAGACTGTATCTTTACATAGCAGTTATATATGTAAGAAAAAGGCATATAATATTTACAGAGACACTTGTCCTGGTGTTCGTCATGCTGTTCTGTTTGTGTCTGTGATGTCTTCTATTCAGAGCAGTGGGGACGGGATGTCTCTTATCTTTATTGCAACTGTGACGATGCAGTAGATAGACGTTACCTCGTTTCTCATTTCATGCCTTAACAGAGACGTCTGCATACATCGGTTTATTTAGTCCACTGAGAACCTCATACCTCCAGGAGTATCCACTGAAACAGTCCCGCAGTAACGTCAGGTTGTTTTCTGTCTGCCGTGTTCGTGACACTCAGCTGCTTGCTGTGGCCTCCACACTCAAACCTCTCTGTGTGCTGTCAGGTCACAGAAGACAAAACTTTGTGCCATAACTCACACCAGTGCACTGTGAGTGTTTTATTGTTGGCTGCTTGTCTTTCTTTTTTCTGTGTCATGATTTGTGAAAAATTATGTAATCATTTTGGTTACGCAGAGACTCAAGTTACGCAGAGGGAATGATGCATTTCTTAAAGGGGGTTGTCGTTGTGTCGTCTAAATCCACGCAGCTCTGCAAATTCTTCATTTGATGTTTCTAAATGCATATCACGCCAAGCCTAGAGTGTAAAGACGCATCGGCATATTTATTGTTGAGGGTCGCTGGGTTTGTCACTCCCTTTAAATGTAACATGTCTGTGTCGAATGATGTCTTCTTTGTGCAAAGATTAAATAATAAAGCTTCACTATATCAGAATATTTCCTAAATATCTAAATAAATGGATATTGTTTACACTGTTTTTCAGCTTTGTCTGGGGGTTTTTTTAAATGGAGGTTTCTGTCATTTTCAGTTCTTGCTTTGAAAATAGCTCAGCAAGATGACTGACAACTTTTTTAAATAGGGTCAGGTTTCTTTCTTTTTTTTTTTACAGTAGCTCTGAGAGGTCAAACACACTGCGACATAAGAAAATAAAAGCATATATAATATAAAAATGCTGCAAAAACTTTAAAAAAATCAAGAACACAATGGGTGTGTTTTTGGGGAGACAATAACGTGACAGACGAGCTAACAATGAACAGCTAATGGAAAACGTACTGACACTATTATATTAATCATATGTTTAAAACACTTTATGTTCATCTTTTTATTCCTCACAACATCAATGAATCCTCTGCTTCTTCTAAGCCTGTGTCACTGTAAGCCTACACTTGTTTTTGGTTTCTGTCACTTCCGTAGCTGGTCCGTCACATTATTGTGTCCCCAAAAACACATCCATTACGTTTTGTGATATTTTCTTCTATTTTTCTACTTCCTTCGTGTTTTATTCGACTTTTGCTGAGTTTTTTTCTACTTCTATTGTGGTTTACTGTTGTCATTTTTTTTAAGTTCCAGTGTGTTTAACCTCTCAGGGTCATTGTATTTTTCCCTTAACAAATGCAATCATTTAAAAAGTGCACTTTGAATTTACTTGGTTAACCTCTCTGATATTAAAATTTATAGCATAAGCGTGAGAAATGTGCAAAAAATGAGGAATCAGAGAGGGGGCAAACTTTTTCACAGTATGGAATTTTATATTGCACAACTTAATGACATAAACAGATTTAAAGTATAACATGCCCACTGATTAGTACGACATATTTATTATTGAAATGTCAACAGTAAAATAGCTATTTACTCAAGTTTAACTAACAATCAGTTCATTATTAGCAGTGGTTGTTATACGGAGTTACCCACACAAATAGTGATATACACAAATATGCTGCTGTTACAGCAGAGCAGATATTTCTCTTAAATAATGATTTAAAAAAAAACATGTAAAATGTGCTCTAAGCAGCTTGGTGGGGATTAATTGTTTTCTGACTCAAGGTAATTGTAAACATAATGTTTAACTAGCTGTGAAGTAAAAGGCATTTGTTCATTTTATTTTGCATAACAACAAAAGTAATCCAGAAATCAGGCAACATTGCCATTACCAATGTGCATCATTTAATATAGCAGAAGTGCTGAAGACTTGAAAATGTAGGAAAAAAAGATAAACTTAGCATCTTGTGTCCAACATCGGTTCAGATGCATGTTTATCATTTTCACCGAGTCTGGCGCCATCTGCTGGTGCTGTTTCTTCTTGAGTCTTCACCCTGAACAGGTCCCACCTCTCTGGGAGGATCCCCTTGTTGAACAAGAGCGATGTCGCATAAGAAAATACCAGGATGGTGACCAGAGAGGACAGCATGCAAGTGGTCTTGAAAGGCCAGCGCTGCACATAAACACCATCCTCCAGAGAGCAGCCAGGGAAACGCAGGATGGCGGGAAGGTTGAACACCGGCTCGCCACACAGCACTCTCATCACAAAGGCAACAACGTAACCTGCCACAGCCCCGTAGGCATTGGATGATCCGACGAAGAGGATGCAGATCAGCTGGGGGAGCATGACGGTGTAGGTCAAGTCAGAGCTGAGGATCCAGAAGGCCAACGTTCTGCTGTCCAGGTAGGTGAGTGAGGTTCCTACAGTCCCTACGACCACTATGGAGAGGCGGATCACCCACTGCAGCTCTTTCTCTGATACCTAAACAGAACACCAAAGCTCATTTTTCCCAAAATATCAACACAAACTTTTAAGAACTCCGCATTCTGACCGACTTTGTTCCTACCTGATGCCTAACGAGGGTGTAGATGTTGGTGGTGAAGATGGAGGTTGCCGCCAGCAGGCACGAGTCAGTGGATGACATGGCAGCGCCGGCGATGGCTCCCATGGCGACAACGAAAACAGCGGTGGGGGTAAGATGCAAAAGGATAATGGGCAACGCCATGGCAGCCTCTCCTCGCTCATAGGGTGAAGGTGAGCCATAAGAGGTCAGGTTCCAGTCTGAAGCATAAGAGGAAACATTATAATGTTTAAAGTTACTGAAATATGAGTCCTCCTGCTCCTTTCTGATCTCTGGATCATCTGAATCATTCTGCTGAAGGCTCATCGTGTATGGAAGCCCCTTTTTGCCAGATAAAATATAAATTCAAAATAAAATCTATGAAAACTATTTGGATGAGTAAAAAGAATATTAGTTAAGTTTTATGTGTAGTGTTTGAATTTTTTTTAGTAAATGATGTGCAGAGGGAAAAGGGTGAAATGGAGGCAGATGATCCGCTGTGGGGACAACTAAAGGGTTTAGCCGGAAGAAAGAAGACGTCAGGTGTACCTGTTGATGCTGCAACAGCTCCGATCAGCACAGGTGGAATTCCCAGAACAATGACCACACCTGCCGCTATGAAACAAATCATTCTGGCCGTGGCCGTGGAGCTGGAGGAGAGTGTCCTCTGATAGAAGTCCTGAAACGCCAAATTTCCAACACTCTGAAAACAAAGAGCAAGCCCACAATCTACTATGTTCATTTTTTTAAGCTACTTTTTTTTAAAACCGAGAGATTTTCTTGTGTTTTAGTAATTACCAGCATAAGAACTTATTGCTCACAGTTTGTTTTTAACAAATAAAAACATATACAGGGCCAAGAGTTTAAAAGCAAATCACACTCATGATGTAGATGTCTCAAAATGCCTGAGGGCAAGTATTGATTTTCAGCTTTGTCCTTGCGCACAGAGATTCCTCCAAATTTTCTGATTCCTTTGATGATATTATGCACTGTAAATGAGGAGAGATTTAAAGTTTTCATAATTTTACGTGAGTAAAATTTTTCTGAAATTGTTCTGAAATCTGTAGACAGGTTTTTGGAAATTGGTGAACCTCTGCCCATCTTTACTTCTGAGAAACTCTGCCTAACGAGACTTTTTTATACCCAATCACATTACTTACTTCTTGCCAGTTAACCTAATGTTCCTCCCGCTGTTTCTTTTTTATTGTACCTCTTATTTTTTCAGCCTTTTTGTTCAATTTGTTTATTAGCGACATATCAACTTTACACTTTATTTGATATAATCTTTTATATACAATGTTTTTGTTTTAATATAAGGTTTCAAGGACTTCAGATCTTATTAAATCATTAGAAACATTTTACTGTTATGTCATCTCACCATTGCGAGAAAATTATCGATCCATATCCACACGTCATCAGGCTCAAGGTGGCCGAGCCAGGGCGCCTGAAATGTGTGGTTGAAAGCCGTTTGACGGAGGTCGGTGTAGACATCACTCGCCAGAACGAAGGGAGCACACAACCACTGGAAAAAAAAAAATAGAGTAAAGCTTTTGAGAAACGAATCTGCTTCAACTGTAACGTGCACTCTTTCTTGCGAGAGATAACTTTTACCTCTGGCGTGTTGGAAAAGCAGTCTTGTTTATGTGTTGTCACATTAAACTCACCAAGCTACAAAACACCTGTGATAACTGGATGACATCAGTAAAAGCAACTGAATAGAGACCTCCAAGAACTGTGTAGACGATGGCCACCGCAGCAGAGATCCAGATGCAGAGACTTAAGGGCAGATCGGAAAAGACGGAAAGTGTGACTCCTGTTGGGAGAAAAACACACATAATCGATACCTCTGAAAATCATGTTGACCATTATAAATATTTAAAGATACTCATGGCAAATACAGGCAATTAGAAGTTTTAAAACCTTCCAAAAAATAACAAAATAAGAGTTAAAAAAAAAAAACAGAACACCTGTGTGTTGTATTGAAGAGACGGCAACTAAAGTTGAATGCTGTAGTTTGTGTAATACCAGTTTGGACCACTAGATGTTGCAGGCGAGCCAGTGTTACTGGTGAATACGCTCTTTAAGTGGGCAAATCCTTATGAGGATATAACCGTATTTAAAATATGAAGTTTAGAGGTAACTGGTAAAATGCTGCCCCCTGGTTGTGAAAATGTTTGGCTAAATTCTGCAGGGTAACTACAAAAAGCACCTTTAGGCAACACTTCTGAAAGGAAGTGTTTGTGTGTTTATATTACCCAAGGAAATCAGCGTGACAGGAACCCACATGACTTCACTTATGAAAGGGATGATGGCGAGAAGCCCGGTCAGTGTTGTCCCATACTTCCTCTGAAAGGGATCCATCATGGTGATGTAATTTTTATCCCGCATCGGCTTTGCGAAGAACAGACCACCTTTAGCAAAAGAGACAACAATCAAAGCAGTGCCGAAATTAGATTTCAGGTTATGTTCGATTCTTGTGGTTAAGAGTTTAGTGATCGCTGAGGAATGTCAAGGTATTCAAAATTTGCCTTTAAGAGAAGGGGACAGTTAAGAAAAAAATCTTAAGTAATGATAGAAGATAAGGACATATCCTGTATGAGTGGATCTTATTTTGAAGAAAATAGCCCATTTTAGGCATATTTTTGGAGGTAAATACTCCTCTGTAAGAGGTTCTTACCGATGATGAATGAAACTGATATTTGTAGAGGAATGAGAGCCCAGATTAACCCCTTTGTGGGGTCATAAACAGTCTCTGCAACTCCAATGATAAAGGCACCTCCAACCCAAGTAGCTGCAGCCGATCATACAAGACAGAGCACACACAAGTCTCACATTCATGGTACAAGTTACTACTTTTATAAAAGCAAACAGATATTGTTTCATTAAAAAAAAACAAAGCAAAATGTGTTTGAAGTTAGCACCAAATTACTGATCACACACTTCTACGTGAACTCACCTGTCATGGTGAAGACGCCCACTGCCAAGGTGACCCTCCGATTAGCCAAAAAAGAAACTTCCACCTGTCCACCAGCTGAATTTTTCTCCATCTTCTTAGATTTCAAAAAAGCCCAGATCCCAATCCCCAGCACCAACAAATAAAAGATGACCATCGTTATTAGACCAGATATATGGAGAGCCATCGTGAATTAAAATGATAATAATGATAAGTTGGAGCTGCTGAGACTTTTCCTGGTGGTTATAGAAGCAATAGAAGCTGCTCTTCAGCCGTGACGGAGGCCCTGAGTGAGACGCAGGGAGAGGAGAGTAAAGGAAGCTCGCTGCTCACCACAGGGAGGGTCAGACTGATGACCTTCTTCACACTGTGTAGCTGTATCAGACTGTATCAGACCCCCCCATCCCAACCACCCACACACACACACACACCCACCCACCCCCCGCGTACACACATCTGCACCACTGCTGTCCAAGGATGTGCTTTGTAATGCTCTAAGCTTGTAAAGATTATCTTCACAGTATGAAAACTTCAGCAAGGGTTTAAGCTATGACTGCTCAAAGCATCATGTTAAAAACAAAAGAAATCAGTTTAGACTTGAGAACAGGAATTGTTGATCTTCACAAAGCAGGAGATGGATATACATAGTTATAAAGAAACTCGTTGAGAACCACTGAGAACAAACAGAGGTAAGAAGCAAAAGATTTCAAAGACTGGAAAGAAAACTAGTGAGAGATGTGTCTAAAGATCTCAGAACAATTACCAAGACACTTGTGAATGACTTGTCCAAGTCAGGAATTGTAGGAAAATCACTAGAACCCTGCACAGACTGAGAAAAACACCACTTCTGCAGAAGAAACACATTCAGGCCAGACTGAAATATGCTAAGGACAACCCGATTATGATGCATACTGGAAGCACATCGGCACATGAGACAAAGCTAGAGCTGTTAGGCCACAGAGACACTGCTTGTGTTTGGAGAATGAAGGCAGAGGTGTACAACCCAAAGAACATTGTCCCCAGAGTGAAGCATGGTGGTGGGAGTATTATGCTGTGGGGATGCTTCAGTGTGTCTGGGACTGGGATTCTCATCAAGGTGGAAGGAATCATGAAGATTTTGCTGTTGTCTGCTGACGGGGAGCACCAGTGCCAAAGATGCCAGCAGGAACAACAAAGCTTGGGAAGGGCAGCCAATCAGAAGAAGATGAGCTTGAAGGGAGAGGATTAAACTGCTTGTTATAGAGAATGAAGGCCCAGAATAAGATAAATGAGGATTATTTTAAACTGTGAACCATACCTAAAGCTATGAATGCTTGTTTCCAGCACTTACAGTAAATAAATAAATACGAAAAACTTTCAGAGGGTTGACAGTTGACAATTTGAGTTATCATCAATTTAGTTGCACAACTCAAAACTTCGAGTTACTTCTGAGTGAGTCAAAAATCCAAGTTTTCACACAAAGCGGCTCGAGTTAATTCAAGACCAAAACAACAGAGATTAAAAAGAAGAATAACAGAATCCCCTTAAATAATATTTGTTTACTGCAAACTGTGGGAAAAAATGTGCAACTAAACTCTGAAGTTGTTTTGTTAGTCTGCCACACACTTCACACTGTGAACTTTTTGTAAAAGTCTTTTATTACCGGCATATCTCTCAAGTGTCCTTGGCATTCTTCTGCTGAGATAGTTGCCTCGTCCTCATGTATGACTCGCGTGTTTCACCATCCTCTGGCTCTCGTTTGTGCAACACAGTTGCTATTTGAGAAACAAAAAACTTTATGCTTCGATAAGAACCCTGATGACTTGATACACACTGCGTCAGCAAGAAGCAAAGACACTGCAGGTCATGCAGATCATACATGTGCTAAAATTAACGTGTTTTTAATGATTAATAAACAGAAAAAATAAACTGATTTGCAAATAATGCGCATTAATGGTATGATTATGATGGAATAATCTGAATAAACAGACCTGCAAATCCTGCTGCACCTTGCTGAATCTCACAGGGTAAAGAAGCTGTGTCGGCTCTTCACAGAGCTCCATCACAGTGGGTTTCCTTGTGGGGGACTGTGTATTTTATTGAAATACCTGACTTCTTGTGCCTGAGTTCAAGGTCAGCTGTCTCTCTTTCACTCAGGGCTAGCGTCGTCATAGATTCTACACAATATCCTGCCAAAATGGGCTTTAGTCAAAGTCTGAGCAAGCGAGTGTTAAGACCTAGAACCCCGTGGGCAGCAGGGCAATATCAGCAAACTAAAATATAACATTTATCTTTTTAGAGTCTGTCTTCTGACAACTCTTCCAAATAAGCCATACTTGTTCAATTAATCAATCGTTTTTTAATTGCGCTGCATTGAACTTTAACACGCTAACTGAGGCCTGTAGAGTCTCAGCTGTAGCTCTTGGAAGTTTTGTAGTTTCTCTGAACATGGTCTTACTTTGGGGTGAATTTACTGGGACGTTCACTACTGGAAAGACTGCTTTTACAGAGGTGCTCATGCTGGCTGACAATCAGTTAATCAAGTGCGTTTGTTCAGCTACTCACCATCTATGGAAGCAGAGAGGGTGGAGTTAGCTTTTCACAGGAGTGCATATATGTACAGTTATAATGGTGGATGTTATATTTAACATAGCGAGAGTTTCAAATAATGAGGTCAGTGTCAGTGTAATCAAAACCTCAGATTTTTTAACTACTGTGATGGCACAGATTTAGAAAATATATGATTAATGACAGAAGATATGGTCATACCAGGCTCACAGCTCTGGCTGTGGGTACAGAAGCTCCACCCATGTGCTATCAAACCTTCTGCTTATGAGGGGCAGCCAATCACAAAACAGTTGGCTTAAAGGGAGAAAGAACAGCTCGTTTCAGGCAGGATCAACTGACGGGCTGCATAAAGGCCATGAATGTGATAAATATGGATTATTTTGAACAGTTAATCATGCAAAGCCACTCTAGTAGAGTCCAACAATGGAGCTGGATATGAGTGTAATAGAGCTCCCTTTAAGTTGATGTCCTGAGTAGAGTTGAAACTCCAAGCCAAAGGCTAAGCTGATGAGTTCCTAGACTTGATTTCACAGCATAGTACTGGTCATTTGTTAAAAGGGAAACTACTCTGGAGTTGTGCAGGTGTAGCTTCCAATATGTCTTAAAATCAGCCTTTTTCACATAAATAATAATGCTGATGAGTAGAGGAACCAGACACAGCATACAAGTGATACACCATTTATTAGATTATCTCACACATCCATTTTTCCCCATACCAGGTTTCCTTCAGTGCATTTCAGAGACCTGCAAGACAACCAGCAGAATCCAAAAACTAGGAGGATGTCAAAACCGTTAGTAAAAGTGCTCAGTCGAAGTCTCGACGTCAAGCATTGATTTAAAAAAAAAAAGAAAAAAGAAAAAGAAATCAAACACACGTTAACAATACATACATCATTGCATTGGTCAGATAAGTAGGTGATGAGTGCCGTGCTCCTTGCTGGACGGCACACGCACATGAAGAGTTTACATAAGGCACCGAGATTTGAAGGGGGTAGCTTATCAATGGCAGGGTGGCTTTCTGCTCTCAGAACGTGTTGCTTTAGCAGGGAGGCGATACATACAGGATATCATGTATACATCACAGCACGGTAGAGTGGAATCAAAGAGGAAAACAAACACTGATTGAACATGAAGTACTCAAAGTGACTCCAGAAATAAGAAGGGCAAGCTCGGGGATGGACACACATTTAAAGAAAATATTTATTTACATTACAAAAGGAAGCAAATTTGGTTAAAAGCTTTCACAACAGACATTAGGAAATTTAAGTGAGTTTGCAATCATGCTGCAGGACTTTTCCAAACACTGCAAAACCACAAAGAAAAAAGGCAAAAGACATGAAGAGTGGCATAGCATTTTTTTGTCCTTTTAAGAAGCATTCACCTGCGACTGAATCATTTAATTATTTAATAAAATTTGCTAATTTTCAGTCTACAACATGCTGTTCCAGCAACGTGAACAAAACCCACATCAATATTAGCATTCAGCATTAAATTGAGAGCTGAAGCTTTGAAAGGAAACTTTTTGTGTTTCTAAAGGAATTTATAGTGATCATCAACAAGGGCGTACACTGACTAAACTTGGCGTTAAATTCAGTGTACATGTTGGCTGGTTACGTGCTCATTTAGCTCTTTTAAAACACCGTTTTTTGGTCTGACCTACTTACCTAAAACTCTGCATCATAGTTGCTCACGAATGCACTACTAAGCACTTACAATGGGGAGTGTCAATGTGCAAGTTTTGTTCTTTTAGTGGTCTGTCTTCTTGAGAATTATTTAGCTTGTAAAGTGCAATTGCTGAATAGTGCCACAAGGTGGTGCCTCCTTCTGCTGTACAGACCTGAGGGGTGTACTATGAAGCAAGATGAAAGGATAACAAGCTAAGTTTAGCCTAAAGTCAAAGTCTTCAGCATCACAAAGGTGTGTGTGTGCGGGGGGGGTTCAAACTGGATAAATCACCATGGCAACTTATGCCAAACAACCTGGTGTGGAGCAGGTTATTTTCAGAGCAGCGCTAATCTTAGCTATTGGCTCATCTCAGCTATTAGCTAATGTCAGCGATGTGCTAATCTGTTGCCATTAATAACTGTTAAAATGAAAACGTGATAAAGTAGGGAAGAAAGAAATGAGAGAAACACCCTTCAGCCTTGCCAGGGGTTGATGTTGTGTGTCCACCAGAGGGCACTCTGCAACTTCCCGCTGGCAACGTATTGGAAGCCACAAACAATAACCAACTGATCCAAGCAGACTGTAACAGAGTAATCCATTACTTGTGACAATAAAACAAGATTATTTTTGAACTGCAATGCCCTTAGTAACGGCTAATAAACAATCATACATAAACATTAGGGAAATCTCAAGAAAATCTAACCAATATATCAGATTACTTAAGTCATGAAATCCAATAACGTTCGAAGGTTAACAAAGTTGATTAGTACAACAGATGATCTGTGAACGTGTTTTTAGGTTGTTGAACTTGCTTTGTTGTACACCCCTCTGGAAATGTACGGTTGATGTTAAGGAAACCTCGTGGCACAATGCATTACTGAGGAAATGTTGCACAAACACAGCACCCACTACTGGACACGGTAACTATTTGGAACTGTTGGAGAATTTTACCCATCACCAAACCCTAAGATAGATCTGCTTACAGCTTAAAGGGGAGCTTGAACTAAATTTTATGATTTAAACCCCCCCCCCCCCAAAAAAAAAACCCTAATAGAGTCATAGTGATGCCACCAAGGACATCTTAGGCTTCTTACGCACACCTGGAAACCCCAGGCAACCTCTCGTCACTGGGGGAGGGGGGCATATTTCCAAACTGCTTGGGGAGTGGTTCCCAGCAGTTGCAAGGTAAAACTGATCGCAAAGCGATATAGGGTGCTGCACCAATAACCTCTTTGTTATTGCTTCGGTGAAAGGTCGTGAGTAGTTGGTGCAAAGAAACGTTGGGTGTTATCCGAACAGTCTCCCAACTACTCTCTGAGCAGGAGTGAAACTACGAATTGAGAATGTGATGCAAACCGGAAATAGACACCGTTCAAATTCAAAGTAAAAGTACGCCTTATTACTGAAAACATGTTTTAAAGGACTCAACTTCCACCTTGAGGGTGAGCGGTCTCTATTACAGGCTTGTTTTGCACTCTTCATAGTTTCACTACTGCTCAGAGAGCCATTGCAAAGTGTTTGCAGACAAGTTGGTGTCTTCCAAGCAAACTATAAGCAACGTGTTAGAAACTAAAGCAGTTCTAGTGCACCTTCTTTGCAACTGCCAGCACCACCTACCAACTGGTGGTTGCCATCAGGTTGCCAACCTGTCTCTAGGCCTATATGACTGGGGCCTTTCCTTCAGAGTGACAAGATAAATAAATGTATAAAATGAGAGTAAACACATTAAACGCAGTGCAGTCTACAGTAAACAGTGAGTGAATTCAGTGTTCAGTATTCAGATGCCGTTATTTTTTAATTTTTAGTACTTTTCTTTAAATCTGTCATTTTAAAGTACGTAAATTTCTGTAAGCACTGCTCAATGTGCTATTTTATGTATATACTCTGGGAAATTGCCCCGTTTAATAATTACTCTGGGAGGCATCCACTAAATGTTTCTGTACTGCTCAGATCAAAACACCACGAGTAAGTAAATACATCCAGTGACAGAGGGAATGACTTCTGTTTTATCAGCTCAAATACACAGATTCAGCTTTATGAGATGTATTCTCCAGTTACTTGGGGATTTTCTTTCCTATTTAAAGAAGATATTCACCAAAAGTCCCTTTATCCTCAGGTGAGACCACAGTTTAAAAAGAGGAGAAGAAGAAGAAACCATATCCAGGCGGATCATCCGAGTCCAAACAGAGTATCATTCATCAGATCATCTTAAGGCTGTGTAAATAGAGTACCATTACCTGTACAAGAATATGTTTTCATTGACATTAGATTATTTAAAAAAAAAAAACAACCCTAATCTGCAGTACAAAAACTTGTACTCTTCCTGAACATCATGTGAGAGATTCGAGAACACCTTCGGTCATGCCGTCTCGGTCCTTCTCCCCCCTCAGCGTCGCATTCGTCTGTACGTCAGTGCAGGTCATGCTTGTCATTTCATAACCAACGGCCACATGCGTGTGTGCACGCAGACACACTCCGGCACACTCACAAACACACACACACACACACACACACACACACACACACACACACACACTCCTGAATCTACAATATCAACATCCAAGATAGGAGAGGGCTGAAGAAACTAGGATTTGAATGTAGAGTTTTTCCAAAGTGGCTTGTGATAAACCCAACCTTCACCCTGCAGGAGGAGAGACGAGAGTCAGTGTGGCATCACGTATCAGTGATAATGAAGCGTCTGCAGTGAGATAGCATAATTGTTTACCCTGATAAAGTTAGACAAAACACCAGACTGTTAAGTTGAGGCTGCAAAGTATTTGATTTCAACATTTTTGCCAAACAATGGGCATCAAACTAATGTGTGGAAACTCCTCTGAGAAGTTTTTTCTTTTTTTTTTTTTTAGCTCATGCAATTCAAATATTTTGTGTATATAAGTTGTAAGATCTTCAATGTGGCAGTTATATGATTCAATATGACTTCCTATGCAGTAAATACCAGCTGCTGTATCAGCAGAAACCTAATAAATCACCACTGCTCACCTCTCTGTCAAAGTATCGGGTCCTCCAGGGGGTTTCTGTCTCGACACGGTGCCTCTCTTCTGTCCGCTGCCTCTCCTCGAGGACCGTCTTATGCTCAGTGGCTTTCTCGACGTCTTTCTGCCGTAAAGCCTCGGTCACGTGCTGCCACAGGCGCCTGCAAAGGATCGAAAGGTTTCAGCAAACGCTATTAAATACACTGCAAGTTCGCTCCTTCAACTTCAATTTCATCTGACCTGGATTCAGTCGGTCCTTGCTTCTCTACTGGCCGCACGTGCTTCTTCGTCACAGGCAGCCTGGTGACGTCGACCACCCTCGTCTCTCCGTTAGTGAAGCTGAACTCCAAGACGCCGTTCCACTCGCCCTGTACGCGGCACACCACTGCATTGGTGGAGTTGTGCTTCACCTCTGCTGTTACCCTAAACGTGTGGTAGGAGGACCGAATTAATACAAACATGCCATTTTGAGGATTTGTTTAGATATAAACGCCCATCTTGGACACTTATTTTAAAGAGCTGCAGAACTGGCAATCAAAAACTCGTCTTACTGCCAACATCCCCAACTAGTCGCATCAGATGGCCGACCCTCCCAGAGTCTGGTTCTGCTGGAGGTTTCTGAATGTTAAAAGGGAGTTTTTCCTTCCCACTGTTGCCAAAACGCTTGGTCATGGGGTTATAGGATTATCTGTTTTCTTTGTATTACCGTAGGATCCTTACCTTACAACATAAAGCTCCTTGAGGGAACTGTTGTTGTGATTTGGTGCTATATAAATAAAACTGAATTAAATTGAATACTGTCATAGTATTGCTAGTAGTTCACCTGGTCACATAGTCAAGTTCGGTTCATTTAGAGAGCACATTTCATTGAATGAATGAAAGCATCGTCTCAATGACCAAATAAGGTCACCTCTGGGGGTTTTTCTGCTTTTCAGTTTGAAGTTAAACTTTTTTGTTTTCCAAGAAACGAAGCAGTAACTGCTTGGAAGTTGTTGCACTTTGGTGGTAAATAAAATTGAGCATCATCAGCATAACAACATAACTTTCTGAAAATGGATCCCAATGGGCAAAACCCATAATCTGATACGATTCAAACCACATATATTGATATAATGACAATCATTGCAACCACATTAAATACATTTCTTTTACTTCTTGTTGTGGATATAAAAACTAAGACTTACTTGTGTAATTTGCCTCCATAAAAGGGTTTAGTCTGGAAAGTAATGACTGCCGAGTAACCCGACTTGGCGCAGTTGATGGTGACTTTGCCGCCAAGTTCCACCCAGGGAATGGTGAGGATGGAGCGAGCATAGGCGCAGGGCAGCGTGAAGGTGTACTCCTCATCGTGCTCCAGCAAATACAGACAACCTGGAAGAATAAATACAGAAACAAGAGTTACAAGGTTTCTGCCAGTTGTAACAAAGAGATATGAGGGGTGTACTATGTAATGTATTACCCAGCAACAATAAATAAGAATACAGTCGAATCTTTCTTTTGTCTTTTTCCACCCTGTGGTATTAATAATGATAGAAATATCCAGGAAAATACTCAACCAAGTCTGAAATGTTAGTATTGCAACAGCCCTACCGCAGAAATGGTCAAAAGGAGCCTGCAGCCCAACAAGGATGACGGCAGGTTTAGGTCAAATGGTGATGGAAATGGTTTTAACTTTGTTCTTTTCAGCAGCTGGTTGACTGATAAACAACATCAAGAGCAGCTGGATCTCACAGGTCGGCTGTACCACCTAATTTTGATGCTGCCACCTGGTGACGGTAAACAGCAATGGCATGTAGACGACAGTCTGCAAAGCTGTGCACAGCCTCTGCACAATACCGACGCACAACCACGACACTTCCCTTATTTGTCTGTACTGGGTGACAGAGGAAATGACAGAGATGCTTCTGTGGTTGAGGCCCTACACAGTAAAGTACAAACATGTCCTGTCCTACATTTTTATTAACAAGGACAAGAGAGAAATACTTTTATTAAGAAATGCATTAATAGTCAAATGAGAATGTACACCAACTATGACACCTGATACACCAGAATTTAGTCCTAAATTAATTACACTGCTGCTTTTGGTAATAAGAGGGCTTTAAGATAAAACTAAAACCAAACTGAGGAGTAAGGGAGTTGGGGGCACCTCACTTCTATTGTCAGTTACAGCTGTGTATGGAAAGGCTTTTTTGGCACTGCGGCCTCGAGGTCTGAGGAGGAGGTGAGATAGCGACTTGCCAGCTCCACAGCACACATCATGATATTGTGCACGTGAGAAGAGAGCAGGTAACTTGCCAGAACTCAGCATGCTCCACCTGAGCCAAACAGATTACTTCCAGCAGTGAAAACACATCTGAGGCGGGCCATCTCTTGCTTTCTGCTACACGTGAGAAGTGAGAACTTTAGATAAGAAGCCAACCTGATTCTGCTGACGCCATCTCGAGTTCATGTGTGAAAACATCTAATGTTTCCAATGCAGCGCGCCCCTGAACTTTTTTAGACATCCAATCGAGGTGCAGGTGAGAATTAAAATGGGGAGAAGTCAGATCAGACAATAAATGCTCTACACTCTCTCTTTATTCAGCAAAGCCTGTGTGAATGAGAGTGTAGAGGAGCTAACCCCCCGCTGCACTCGCTGCTGGTGAGCGGGCCTCCTACATGTGCTCTATGTGTAAAAACAGCTCGTGTTTCCACTCCTGCTGCCAACCTCGCAGAACACAGTTTTTTTAAAAATTGTGCTGCCTTACCTTCCCCCACCATCGATACCCCAATGGACATGCCCATGAACTTGCTCTTGGTCCACACATGTGTGTTCACACACATCCGCCTCTCCTGGCATTCGGCGTAGAAACCAGACACAGGGGGATGATGGGAAACCTGCTCCGCCACAAAGCGCACTTGGTAGGAGTCCTGGCTGGAAGCAGTGGGGTCGGGGCTTCCCTGTGAAGGCTCCTTGGAGGCGTCTGGTCTCTTGGGCACCTTCCAGGAGCAGTGGAAGGTCTCGCCAATGATGGGGTTGTAGGGTTTTTTGGCAATGGCGCCTTTGCGGCCCTCGTGGAAGGAGGTGAGGTAGTACTCCACAAACCGGACCATGCGGTCCTCCGGACTGCTGCCGTCTGTGATGGTCACAAAGAGATCCGGATGGGACATGAAGTCTGCGTACATCTCCAGCAGAGAGCGCTTCTCGAGAATGAAGGTGGGGAGGACCACCTACAAGTAAAATGGACAAGAGAAGAGATTTTAAATCACATCTTCTGGAACATACTGCATTAACAAACTGAGTCTGAGGATGCTTCTAAATTAGCTCAGGTTAGGCAGAAAAATATAGTGCAATGAGGAAGTGAAAAGACGTAGACAGGACGTGACCCTGCGGATCATGGGGTGTTTACTAGAGTTCCAGCTGAGGTAAGCCAGCGGACCCATGAGATAAATCAGAAACTCAAGAGCAGGATATCGAACTACGGGAACAAACTGACACTGAAAGATAAGAGTGTCAGCGTAAGCCTCGGGTCAGGGTGTTTAAGCACGTGTCCTTGACAACTAATTACCAAGAATGAGGAGCTTACTTCAACCATGACTCCTTATCCTGCCTCAAAATGTGGTTTTTAAACAGCTTCAATTACTTTCATGGGCGGCTTTAATTCGAATACAGCACTGTGCTACTAGATATCAGCCTCATCACAGGCTGATATTTAATAAGCATTTAACTGTGACAAATATCTGTTGCTGTCTGCATAGACAGAAATTCACATTTAACAATTACATTTTCATTGATCAGCCTTCCTGTTCTACAGGCCAGCTGAGTCGAGTCCCTTCGAGTTGTGCTCAATGACAGAGACTCATTCAGACTGATGGCGAAATGTTGGCAATCTGTCTGCATTTATAAATCAGACAGCAGTTATTTAAAGACCTTTGAAATCTCTCAGAGGGATTGCAGTCGGTCCAAGTCACACTGCAAAGGTGCAGGCGACCTGCGCAATCACTTTGTGATCAAACGTGGTCATGACTGTGCAACACCCTCAAGCTCTGGGCAACTGATTATCACCACAAGCTACAGTCAATTGCACAATGTGAAAAATTCAACTTAATCACCAGGCAGCCGCTGATTATTATTTTCTCTCTTTGGTGGATGTAAGGAGTTTGTCCTTTTCAGCCATTAGCTTGATCTGAATTGTCAAGCTAAGTGCGCCCAATGTTGGATAATGTGTTAGTTTGCTTAGCTAACATTATGTCTGGATGATGGTGCATGAGATGATCCCTTTTGTTCCTAGTATTCCAAGAGTATTTTAATTTATTTAACAAGATAAATATTTGTTGTCCCTGTATCGATACAATATCACAAAAATCACAAAAATATTGCGAAAAGATCTCAAAAAGCAACACATCAGGCCACGATCTAAAGAAACAGCTGAGAAACAAAGTCAGTCAAAGTCAGTTCTCATCCCAGGAAGGAATATTGTTCATCTGGATGTTGCTTTTTCACTGGGACAAATGTTTTGTCACTAGATCTGCAAAATGACCAAACTATAGGGATATAACTTTTTCCACATAGGACCAGGTAGGTCTGTGTTACTTTTTTGTTCCTTAATAAATGATTTAAAGAATTTAAAAGCTACATTTTGTATTTACTCAGATTATCTTTGTCTAATATTAAAATTTGTCTGATTTAAAACATGCAAGTCTGTCAAATATGCAAAAAAAGAAAAATCAGGAAGGTGGCAGATACTTTTTCACAACAGATGCAGGCAATAACCAACATGTCAGTGTTAAGCCATAGTTCTTTCTATTTTCTGTTAAACAGCTAAGTTACAAAGCACCAGTACACCAGTATCAGCGTCTTTGACCGTTACTGGACCATAAGGACTGATCAGGACACAATGACTGCAGTAAATGATGTTGATCTTTTTGTGTTACATTAGAAAAGTTTGCAGGGTTTGTTTTTTTTATAATGATGCATGAAAAGCACAGGAGGATTTATTTGAAAAAAGAAAAAAAAAAAAAAACACAACCTAAGAAGTGAAAGGCAGTGTTTCTGTGTAACAGTTGCTGAGTCAAGGCTGAAATACGTGTGGAACAATCTTACCACATACTTTTAACTGTGTATCAGTACACTGTTAAAAAATGGTTTATTTAGCTGCAGATGAACATGGTGTGAACTCCTCATTTTGGTTTATTCTTTACCAGAATTCTGTGAAATTGCATTCAAAACCAATCAGAAGGGAATCTTGGCAGCATTTCACGCCTCACTGTGACGCAATGTGCTTTGAACTCTGTGTTTATTGATACAAGAAACTCCTCTCGCTCCGGGAAAATCCTCCTCTGTTACAGCCAAGCGAGCCTTATCAAAGACCCGTTCGTGCTGGCGTCTCAGAGGGATTGTTTTTGCTGATATGGGAACTTGACCTACCCGCGTGAGGTCCATCCCCAGCTTCAGCTGCGACAGCAGGTGTAGGATGACGCTCCGTTCCTCCTCCACGGCACCCAGGTCCTCCTCCTTGTCCGTAAAGGAGTCCTCCAATTCATCCTCTGCATCTATGTCTTCCTGTTCCTGTGAGGAGAGAGGAGGGAAGAAATTAAAGTTTTTTTGTATGACTGATTTTAAAACGAGGCAGTCTCACAGAGCATTAACAGAAAACTGCAACAAGCATGACACAGATAACCTCTCCCCTCTCCCAGTCTTACCCCGGAGAAGTTGCAGGACTCGGGGCTGCTGAGCTCCAAGCGGTTCCCCTCCAGCGGGCCCTCACCTGTCGTGAAGCTGCCCAGAGAGCTGCTGCCATTCTTCAGGATGTCGGGCAGTTTGGGCTCCAGCCACTCAATGGTGGGTCCTGCAGTGGACGGGGAGTGCACAGGTGCAGGTTCAGAGGTACTCATGGTCCTACCCCTTCCTCCCACCCGACCGAGGCCCCCCTACATGCACAGGTAGCGCTAAGCTCGGCCCACCATTTACCGCACGGCGCCCCGCAATCGCCTTGCAGCTGACCGGGCAGAGCTTCTGCTCCTCAGAGAGCTGCCGTCGACCAAAAGAGTGTAACCCAACTCCTCCGTGAAGACAGGTATCAGGATACTCTGGAAGCATCCCCCACCCCGATTGGCTAAACCCTCTCAGTATGGCATCCCCCCCCTCCGCCCCCTTTAAAAGTACGTATAGCAGAGGACAGATCTAATTCAAATTCACCTTGTGCGTCAGAAGACTTAATCTGATTGGCTGCTGTGGCGAGTCCGGCCTGATGAAATATACATCGAGTAACGAGATCCGCTGTGGAAAAAGTGGGACGAGTTTTCCGGCATTTTAACAAAAGATCAGCGAGTCTCCTCTCCTTCACCTTACTGTATGATTTTTAATGTGAAGCTTAAAAACAGAGCTGTCCTCGAGGTGCTGCGGATGGATATTTAACCATCTGAGATCCAATTACCAGCGAGACAGGTGGTACAAACGGGGACAGGTGACCCCATCAATAATGCAGAATAATTCCAGTGTCCGGCCAAACTAACCGCCTAGATTGGGTGCAGACACTGCATGAGCAAGACTATGATTTGTTCTTAGGATTGCGTGCCCAGTAGAGACATAAATATTTAACACCCACTTCCCAAACATCATGTATTTACTGAACTTAAAATTTAACTTGAGTTTATATAGAATTTATTTAACCCTTTATTGAACCCATGGTCAATTTTACTGGTAAATATAAAGGGTTGGTCAATAAAGGGATAAGATGGAGGTGGTGCAGAGGGACAGTGTTTGGGACGACTCAGTACCACAGTAGCAGGTGATTTTGACCATAAAGCACCACGAGGGACTCAAAATTACGTCAAAACTACAATTGACAGGTGGCCAGAGGTTCCTTCAAGTTGAACAGGTGTGTTTCCTTCCCATTGTCACCAAGGGCTTGTTATAGGTCATATGATTGTTGGGGGTTTGTGTACTATTGTAGAGTCTTTACACTACAAAATAAAGCCCCTTGAGACAAAGTTGGAATTTAGTGCTATATGAGTTCAACTAAATAAAGTTGCGTGTCCATGCTGCCTGAACACAATACAGCAATAGAAACCATGTCAAATGTGCAAACTGAGAAAGAAAATGTTTCTATGTTCTATGAATAAAATGCAGGTTTATGAGGTTTGCAGATCATTTTACAAGCCGTCCCACCTTTGTAAGTATTCTGTTTGTAGAAACTCGTGCTGGCCAAAAGCTCTCTGACTGCCAGCCTGGGTCCAGATGAACTAAACTGAGTTTGAGCTTTTAGTGTACCATCATTAATTAGCACAGCCTTAACGTAATCCAGGTACTTTAACATATACAGTTCAACTTACGTGTTGTTACCTTTTGTGACAAACACAAAAGGTAACAACAACAACCCACCACATCCCTCCACGTACCTCCTAGGGAGCTTCTCTGTCGGGCCACCTGCTGCAGGTGGAGGATGTGCAGGCACTCATTGAGGCAGTTCATGGTGGCCATGGAAGTGGCCTTGAGCATCAGCAGGTCCTGGTCCAGGGGGGAAAGGCCAGGAGTCACAGGCAGGCCCTCAATGCCCTGCATCAGGTCTTTGTGCTGACCCTGGGCTTGGCTCATCATCTGGAAATACAAGGATGTCGTGGTTATTTTTAATAAGGGCAAAGCCTCACAGGACCGTGATTAACTACCCGTGCAGGCAGCTCTGCTGATTTTGACTCAGTGCCTTTGTTTAACTAGCACGTTCTGATTAATTCAAGGGAAAAACATATTTACACCTTGCTGATTAGAACAAAAACCTGCTGTATCCCACTCAAGTTAAATAAACATGAGAGTGCCCCCTTGTGGACAATCTGCAGCATTAAACTGGCTCAGAGAGAGACTACTAAAGCTCATGACTAAACAAATCTCATTGAGCTAAAGTCCTGCTCTAAAGCGCCTCTTAAATATTTCACATTCACCGCTGCGTGCCTTGTAGGAACTAAATGTTTCTTGTACTTTTTGCTTGTACTTGGCCTCGAGTTTAAACTTTAATGAAACATTGTAGTGAGTGCCAGCACTGCTTTCTGTCTGCTCATCTTGTCCAAACACGGCGCCTTCATCCAGTCTTTTTAATCATCATAAAATGTAGCACGCAACTAGCGTCCCTTGGGATTTAGCCCCCACTGTTTGTGTCTTGGCTAAAAGTTCCCCCCAATCGGTGAGTTATGACTTCTTCAGATCAAAGTGTACCTCTCTTGCGTCCATCAGGTGGTCGGGCAGCAGGGACCTCTTACTGGAGTAGGCCGACGAGCCTCTGACCTGCGACCAGCCGAACAAAGAGGCGGGGTTTTGGCTGTGCCGGCGCATGGACATCGGGGAGCTGCCGCTGCCCTGAGACGCCGTGGAGTAACTCCGGGACTTTGACGGAGGCTGACTCTGAGGAACGGAGACCAGCACAGTCATTACATTTATGGGTCAGCGCAGTGTTTCTAGCTATAAATGAGACGGGGTGTATTGCACTACCATATTGTTTTTTCAAAATAAAAGCTTTCAAAAACATTTTATAAGCAGTGTAAACTACTGATATTTATCAGGCTTTTTCATGGCCCCTGAACTCCATACTGTTTCCTCAATTTGTAAGCGTACGTAAACAAACAAAAAGGTGTTTTTTTTAAATGCCAGACTAACAGCACAAAACATGCTGAAAGTATATTATTTTATAAAACACTTTTTATTTTATTTTAGTAAAAGGGAAAAAATCCTGTTATGTTTTTGGGTTTGTTTTTTTTTTCATTTTTTTTTTGAATCTCCAAAACTGGCCCGAACCTTTGGTTCAGTTTTATTTATATAGTCAAATCAACAATTGCCTAAAGGTGCGTCATACTGTAAGGTAAAGACACAAAGAAATAATACAAAGAAAACAGAAAACAGACAATCATATGACCCCTATGACCAACTTAAAAACTTAAAAGTCCAAACTTCTAATTTTTCAAAGCTGTCATTGGGCCTGGATCACCGTCTTTACCAGGCCAGCTCCGGCTCCCAGGCTCTGTGGTTTATAGCACTTAAAAACATTTTTCTTATATTTTTGCACATCTTTGCTCATTTTTCCTAAACTTGGCCACCTCCAGACCATTAAAATGGGCCACGGGCTGCACAGCAATCTGGAGATCAATCTCCAGATCAATACTGCTGCTTGCTGCACTTACAAACAGGCTGGAAGCTGATATTTCTTTACATAAACACCGATACTGTTCTAACTCTGTTGGATTGCCTCCTTTGGCACATGTGAAAGGAAAACAGGAAACTGTCACATCCGCTCATGAGTCATAGATTTTGCTGAGGAAGTTTTTACAACACCCTAACAGTTTTAATACCAAAGTACTGTCCGGCTGTTTCACTGCTGCACATTTATTGACAGATCAGCAGCCATTTAAGGGCCTTTAGAGCCTAAAGGTGTGCAGCAGCATGGGTTTTCTGCTCCAAAAACCAAAAAAGACTAATGAAAGAGCATTGTGTCACTGCTCATCAGCACAGAAAAAAAATGATGATTTTGACTTTGACAATGATGTCAAAGATGGACTTTGAAGTAAAACATAGCTGTTCATGGTTTACAAGCCTTTAAAGACAGACAGGACTGACTGAGCTGCTGTCTCTGGAGTGCACATTTCACATCGGATGAGTTTTCCAGGTTTTTACTATAAACTTCTTTTTTTTAAAAAAATCTGCAAATATGCTAATATGCAAATCTAGATAAAGATCCTGGACATGAAGGTAAAGTACAAAGCTTCATGCATCAAGGCAGCCATACGCCTTTAGCTTTTATTTTGTAAGCACACCGAGTTTTGAGCTTATGAAAATGTGTTTTCTGCACAGTCATCACTGCTCGCAGACACAAATATCTGCACAAACTGCTCACACAGCTGCAGACGCATTATCTGATAAGAGCTTACAAAGCAAACTTTAGCACGATTTCATGCCAGTCAGACTTCCTTCTCTTTCCTTGTTGCTTTAGTGGTGCTTCTGTGGGCTTACAACATTGTCACTTCTCTCTCTGCTTTCACGTGTTTCCTTACAGAAAAATGGTGGTGTGCCCGTCTACAAACTGCATGCAGCGATCACGACCCTTCTAATTTAGAATCGGTTAGATTTAGTAAGAAACACACAGATCGGCCATTACCTGAGCCATAAATCTGATGGCGATTTTGACTCATCCTTTCAAGGATAAGAATATTTCCACAGACATAATGAGTGCAATGAACTCATTGTTATGTTCAAGAAATCAGTTTGTGACATCGTGTGTTAATCTTCTCAAAGCAGCCATGAGTTGATGAGTACACTGTGGTTATAATTTTTGCTGCAACCAAATGTTGCAGCAAAAATTGAGACTCATCAGATCAGGCAATGTTTTTCCAGTCTTCTATTGTTCAATTTTGGCAAACATGCGTGAACCGCAACCTCAGTTGCCAACAGGACAAGAACCAGATGTGGTCTTCTGCTGCTGGTGAGATGCTCTTCTGCATACCTTGCTTGTAACAAGTGATTGTTTTGAGTTACTATTGTATTCCTATGAGCCTGAAGCAGTCGGGATATTTTCCCTCTCTGATCATTCTCTGTAAACCCAGGAATTGGCTGTATGGGAAAATCCCAGCAGATCAGTAGACCAACAAACCAAGCAACATTCAAAATCACTTAAATCACCTTCTTGCTGATGCTCAGTTTGAACCTCAGCAGGCCATCCTGACCATACTCTATGTGTCTAAATGCATTGAGCAGCTGTCATGTGATTGGCTAATAGGATACCTCTATTAACAAGCAGTCATCTGATATATGGGGTTTTCTCTGTATTATTGTGGAGTCTTTACGTCTGTGAAGGTTCTCAGTCTTCCAGGTCATCGTAGTCCAAGGAGCTTGGAAAGAAAAGCGTGGAGTCTTCACCTTACAATATAAAGTGCCTTGAGGTGACTGTTGTGGTTATTTGGTGCTACACAAACAAAATTGAATTGAACTGAACTACTGTGTCATTATATCCAACAAAAGTGTAACAGGCAGCCTGCCTCAACTGATTTTTATTTTTGACTTTTTTGTTTTTATCTTAATTATGCTTCTTCTTTTAAAGATAAATTTTTAAAACTATATATTCTTGACAGAAGAATGATCCAGTGTAAACCAACCATGGTACAAATTATGGTCATGTGCCTCTTTTCAGGTATAAACACACTCGGCACTGTCAGTCTTACCTTCCCCATGGCCTCTGTGTGGTGCTGCGTGCAGATCTGTAGCCTGCTGACCCAGTGCTGCCTCTCTTTGGCATCAGAGGCTGACACACACACACACACACACACACACACACACACACACACACACAGGAGAAGAAGAACACAACCTTGTTACAGTAACTCTACAGTAATCATACTCAGCATTGATTCCTGTGTGCTTCTGCATCACCGGCAGCAGATAATGGAAAAACATCCAGATCAATACAGCAGGAACAAGATGGAAGTTAATGAGAGCAAGGCTGAGCTTTAAAACAAAGAAAAGAAAAAGTAGAATGGAGGCATCAATAAAAGGTGGAGAGCTCAGGAAGGAGCACAGAAGCACCAGCTAAAGCCAAATTAACTTAGAGCACTCATGGCTGCCAGATCCTCACCCCTGAGCTTGTACTGCTCCCCACTGATGGCATTGACAGTGAAGGTATGCGAGTCCTCATCACTCGGGGAAATGACGGCCCCCGCCAAAGGGAGCATGCCACGGGGCTTCTGTTGCCGTGACTGCTCATTGACAAAATACTCAAGCAGGCCCGCCTCGTTGTTCAAGACAAAGAACCTGAAATCAAACAACACTGGCTTAGTCTGCTGTCCATGATATGACTTTTTATCACAGTCACACCTTACATTTTTGTTTGGTAAGTTAGAAACACATAAACACACACACAAAGGTACTTTGTCCCTATAAAACTGTAAGGTCTTTAATGCTCATTGAGATGACTTATGTCACATGAAGTTGGGTCAGAACTCACCTGTACTGCCAGCCTGTCACCAGGTTGGTATATTTCATCAGGTAGCCATCAATATTCTCCATGTGATCGCTGGTATTATGGGGCAAAAGGAGACACTCATAAAATGATACAGGCAGTGAGCACACGCCCATAAACACAGCAAGGTAAATACACAATTCAATCACAGAGCATTCCTCTGACTCAGCTTGTATACCTGAGAACCAAATACACACTTAAACACTACTGAAAAAGAGTAGGTTGTTGTGCTGTCCGGGTCAACGAAGTGCTCCTGACAACACTAAATTAGCTGCTAGCGGAACAAACTAACCTGTACTGCCAGCTTTTGGCACTCGCTCTCCCCGAGCTCGGGGTCCTGTTCTGGGGATATACATCCAGCTTGCCTTCGTTTTCCGTGATTCGGATCGTCGTGGTTTCCCCTTGCATAGTCACTAGCAACGACACCTCCTCTGGACGCAGCTTGCTAGCGCTAAGCTAACCTGTAAAGCCAGCCAAGTCTACAGAGCTGATTTTTTTTAAAGGACGGAGTCTCTCTTACTGGGAGGTCATCGCTTAACGAAAAGCACCACCGAACAGGCTACACACGCTGGACTGACAACTGGCCGATGACAGCTGAAAAAACATGGTCTGATCTACTGGAACTGGGAGTAGCTAACAGACTGCTAGCTAGCCTGATATTTACTGGCTTCGGTTGGGGACACGGTCATGTGACTCACCTTACAGGAGCGTTTCCGCATTGAGATATATAAAAATATAATCATTTATGATAAACAAAAAATCCATCCAACCAAAAAAGAAAACAAACAATAACAACAAAAAAAAACGTAAAAGAGGCGTAAATGGTTAAAAAAAAATTGAGGGGATTAAAAAGCCGCAATCTAAAACGGAAATAAATGTTTTACATAATAATTTTATAAAATATTATCAGATTTTGTGTATTAAGTAACAAGAAAGAACAACAAATAAATTAGTTTTTTGTTATTTTTATACTGACTGGTAAGTATTATCTGAAAGAAGGAATTATAACCTTAAAAACATTTATAATATATTTTTGCATTGTTGTAGGTGAAAAATAAAGTGAATAAATAATTACACAAATAGGCCACATATTATCCATATTTGTTCCCACTAATTTATTATTTGATATTTTTTGTATACGCTGAACATGTGCAGACAAGTACAACTTTAAAGATATTAAACAGATGCGTTTTGTGTGTATAAATATTTTGACAAATATGTAAAAATGTTTGATAGCCAGGAGTGTTCAATGATGGGCTGAATCATATTTATTTAAAAAGAAACGCGTTATTAATCTGCTTTGTTTTTAATGTTTTTCATACCTCGTTTTTAAATATAATGTATAAGCTAATTTACGTGTTAAATTAATTAGGGGTGTAGTGGTTTTGTTTTTTAAGCGGCATCCTTTGTTAGCAAGAGCTTTATTTTGAAAAGCCCAATGACCGGAAGCGCCTTTAAAATACGCTTTTGTTATCATGAGGTAGTAATGTGACTGGCGGTATCCCATATTTCCCGATAATATTAAATAATAACTGGCCTTTAAAACGTTCGCTTTAATATAGCGGACTTGTTGCTGTTGCATGCAGTCACCTTTAAACTCGAACCTGAATATGGGCTATGAAGCTTTCAAAAACAGTGGAGATGTCTAAACGGTGGAGATGCGTGGAGAAGGCTTTGCTGCTTATGAACTGCACATAATAAGAGGTGTAGCCGTGACAGTAAGGGCGTGGTAAGAGAGTAGCAGCGTTTTCAGGGCGTATAAGGAAGTTAAAGACTGGGGAGTAAAGGACAACAGGCTGTATTTGCAAAGCGCTCACTGTCGGAGTTTCTACTTTTAAAAATGCCCGGAAAGAAAGTTTGCATCGTTGGATCTGGAAACTGGTAACGTTTTTCTGTATCTTTTTGCCTCTTTTAGAAGTAGGAGTTCCCTTTTTTCAGCCAACTGAAAACTGATCGCTGATTTGGTCGTTTACTGGTTGCAAACCCGCTGTATTCATAATCTAATAGGCTTATCTTTACCTCTGTCCTGCACATCAGAAAGGAAGATCTGGAGCTGTTATTTACAGCCTTCCTCGATTGCTTCTAAAGAGCTGTTCGTGTAGTAGCATCCTGCTTTCTAAAATAAGGGTCTTGCAAAATAAAATCCATACACTCCTGTAGAGTACCTGTACGGAGTACCTGTGAGTACCTTTTGTGGTTCTAACTCTTGGGACTACAAAGAGTTCTCCCTTAAGGGCATGTTCCTGGAAGAAGTCCAATTCCAAGCCTAAGCATGCTTTTTTAGCCTTTTCAGGAACATGCCGTACTTTGTGTACTCACTTAATTCCCAGAGCTTCAACCTGTGGTTTTGGGTTAGGCTCAGTCCTGGCTCTCTAACCTGATCTTTGTCCGTCCCTCAGGGGTTCTGCCATTGCCAAAATTATCGGGCACAATGTCAAAGCTTCCAACCGCTTTGACCCAATGGTGAACATGTGGGTCTATGAAGAAATGGTTGACGGGAAGAAATTGACAGAGATCATCAACACCGAGCATGAAAATGTCAAGTATCTACCAGGCCACAAGCTGCCCAAGAATGTGGTAAGTGCAACAGTTACAGAAGCATCATCTGTAGATTATGCAGTCCGGTTTGCTAATTACCGCAATCTTGAAGCACACGACATTGCACCGATAAGATTATTTAACTTTTTTAAAAGGAACAATGCAGTTTGACATGGTTCCAATACCATTGCTAATTTCCTGCCCTTGTCCCTTGTTGGTCTTTTACATTCACAATGCTCAAACAGCATAAAACTGCAATGCACTGTAATACACAGAGATACAATACATACACATACTGAAAAAATATAGCGTAAGAAAGATACATTAATAAATTAATACAATTAACCAACCTTTGACCTTTACTCTAAAAGATTTGATATCTGTAATCAAATTGATTTCAATTAGGAGTGTGTTTCATAGCTGCTGACCGTCCATATTTAGATCTGTGGTGTGGTATTTTACAGTTATGATTCACAATCCTCCTCTTACTGTTTTGTTATTGAATGCAACTAGAAAGACATCCTGGGGCCAGACTATTTATACACTCGAAAACTAATTTAAGAAAATACAAATGAGTGCATTATATTTCATTAAAATGTGAGAATAATGCCACCAAACTGGCTTTTGAGACATTATTTGCAGTCTTTGGTTGTATAAAGTTACCACATGCTTAATTATAGATCATTAAACTTGAGTTCAAACTGTCATAGAATATGAAAAATTAGAAAATATCATGGAATCTATAAATAACTAAGCTGCTGCAGTGGGTATGCAGTGTCATCTTTAAATAGTTCAGATTACGGTGCGCTCCTTAATAAGTTGGAGGTCAGAAATGTATTCTATGGAACACCCACCTTACTCGAACTTCCCACTCGGGAAGTCGGCGCAGACCAACATACCCAAAGTTACTAATCCAAGATGTTGGCACTGAACCTAAACTGTAGTAAAACTGTAAACTTTTAATCTGTGCTGTCACTGTTGTGTGTTTTTTGACTCACTCAGAGCACTTCTCAGGCTCTGTTTATGGCTGTGTGTTTTAAGTGCAAAAACATAAGAATTATGCTGAATTGCTAGTGATGTCTGAATAGCTCCACCTTGATAAGAATTTTTTTCAAACCTGTTCTTCCTGTTTTTTTGGTTTTTCTGGAACATGCTAACTCAGGAGAGACATAATTCCCAAGTTCCAACATCAAGTTCCAAGTGGAACGCTGCATTAGTCATAATTATCTTTGCATTATTCCTTACATGCTTATTAAATATTTACCAACGTTAATGAAAAACGATATACCGCAGATACATACTGCCGTAAATTAGCATTAAACTAGTATATATATCAGTGTACAGTGATATATACGGTTGTGGTCAGAAGTTTACAGCCACTCGTCATGGGCATGAATATCATGGTCATTTGGGGCTTTTAATGATTTCTCTGACCTGCCGTTTTTCCAGAGTGGATTGAGTGTACAGCATACATCTTTAATCACTTAAAAAAAAGAATTGGGTGAAAAGTTTGAATTTATTTGGATTTTATACAGGGTCTGTTAGTCATGATTGATCATTGGTGATCATGACTGGGCCTTGGCTTTGTTAAGAATTTGTACAACCCTCAGCAACACATATTAAAAGATTTAAGTGAATACATGTATATATTTAAGTCTGTATGTATACTTTTGATCCTGTGTGGGTTAGAGGAAATCCAAAATGAAGTGTCTTGCATACTGGCACTGTATGATTTGGTTCTGTATGAGGACTAACATGCTGTTGTCGGCTCACTAGGTGGCTGTTCCAGACATCACAGAAGCTGTTAAAGGAGCAAAGATCCTCGTCTTTGTAATCCCGCACCAATTCATTGGGAAACTCTGTGATCAGATGAAACCTCACATCGCAGAGGGAGCTATCGGGATATCACTCATCAAAGTAAGACCCTGTGACTGTTCATGTCACATTTTCTGCCAGCATAAAAGGGGAAACAGTATCCTAACCACAGCTTCTTATTTTTCTGCGGTCATGGCATCATGAGTTTTTTGTATATAATACAATATAATACAGAGACAATCACATCCTGTATGTGTCACCATCATCTCAAGGCCAAAAGCCCATTCAGGGTAGAGGTTATGTTTTAAATTGTTGATTATTGTCATCCAGGGCATTGATGAGGGACCGGAAGGACTGACGCTAATCTCAGACATCATCCGAGAGAAACTACAGATTGACGTCAGCGTCCTGATGGGAGCCAACATCGCCAGCGAGGTGGCGGATGAGAAGTTCTGTGAAACCACCATCGGTTAGATACTTTGTACAGCACATGTGTAGATAAGTTGCAGAGGAGGTTTTGTGGTGGTCAGACAAGCTAGTGCACAGTTACTTCCTGTTTTAAGTGTTGCTGGAGCAATTTAGCACTATGTTTAATAAACTTCATTCACTACAGGAGCAAGAAATGAGGCAAACGGCCACATCTTCAAAGAACTGATGCAGACTCCCAACTTTCGCATCGCTGTCGTGCGGGAGAGTGACACAGTGGAGCTCTGTGGAGCCTTAAAGGTAAACGGATGTTTCCATAGTCAAATTCTCCTTGTATAATGGAAAACCTTAAAATGTTTGCACCCTTCCCCTCATGCATTGCTAGAATATTGTGGCGGTCGGCGCTGGATTCTGTGATGGCCTCGACTGTGGCGACAACACCAAAGCGGCGGTAATCAGGCTTGGCCTGATGGAAATGGTTGCCTTTGCCAAAATTTTCTGCAAAGGCTCAGTGAGCTCTACAACCTTCCTGGAAAGCTGCGGCGTGGCCGACCTTATCACCACTTGCTACGGAGGACGAAACCGGAAGGTCGCAGAGGCCTTCGTCAGAACGTCCAAGGTGAGTCAGAGAGGACAGTCCATCGCAATTATTGTTTTTCAAATAAGAGGAATATAAGTTACAAAAATCCAAATCCAAAGGGTAACTAAATGTTAATTATTACAATGTAAATCAAATATCTACTATTAGTATTAAGAGGAAAAAATCAAAGTTATTGAAGTGCACTACTGTGCAGTTTCAAAGGTCTTTTTTTATATAAACATTTAGCTTTAACTGTTCAGGAATTACAGCTTTTTTCTTTTTACACATAGTGCCGCATTTTCTGAGACTCAAAAGTAATTAAACAGTTGACTGTTGAGCAGTTTCAGAGACATGTGAGTGTTGTTCACATTTGCATTTCACTCAAACTCTCGATATAATGTTAAAACAGATACTAATGTAAATGAGGGAGGTCATCACTAACCTGGGAAAAAAAATCAGAGAGACAGCAAAAACTGTCGTAGTGTCCAAATCAACAATCTGGTTCAGCAACACCAAAAACCCTCAAAGCTCACAGAAGATAACTGAAGTGGATGATGACAGAATTATTTCCATCGTTGAGAAAAACATCTTAATGGCATCTAACTAAGTCAAGAACACTATAGAGGAGGTACTTATATCATTGTCAAAGTTTACAAGCAAAACGTGCCTTTATGAATCGAGATACAGAGAATTTACAGGTGGTTTGCACAAAGAACAATAAACCCAGATTAGACTTTGCCAGAAAACATCTTGAATAGCCCGCGCAGTTCTGGAAACTATGATGAACTTGTAGTAGAACAATAAAAAGAGAAAGGTGTGTATGATTAGAGAAGCAGCTCATGATCTGAAGAATACTACATCATCTATCAAACATTGTGGTGCTCATGGTGTGGTAAGGGCATGAACTGGTTCACTGGTGTTTATTGATGATGTGCCTACTGATAGAAGCGGCAGGATTAATTGTGAAGTGTACGAGGCTCTACTCCCTGTGAGGATACAACCAAATGCTGCAAAACTGTTCAACCCCAAGTTAAAACCCAAGAGTCTCACAGGCAAATAAATAGATCTTCAATAACCAAGTCAGTCACCTAATCTCAACTGAACCAAGCAGCCTTTCAGTTATTAAATACAAAACTGAGGGCAGAGAGACCCACAAACAACAGCAGCTGAAGGTGGGTGAAGTAAAGTTCTGGCAGAGCGTCTCGAGAGGAATTTCCAAGTATTAAAAACAATCCTTGTTGGTCCATGTTGGTTTCTACAATTGAGACTGAGCCTGTGAAAATCGGGGACTGTATTAAAAAGGAAAACAAAGTTTTGTTTTCTTTTAATGGCTGTTTTTTCTGAACATTTAATGCAAAAAAAACTTAAACCTCTTGAATTAAAGCTGGAAGTCTGGACTGATTCATTCAAAATCCACTGTTGAGGTGCACAGAGGCAAGACTACAAAAATTGCATCATTGTCCAAAAGGTCTATGGACCCAGCTGCACTTCATTTAACTCTTTCAGTCAGTCATGTTTTCCTTCAAACTTTAAATGGGGCTGCAGCATTTTTATCTTGAGGAAAAGTGGCCCCCGTTGGGTTTACTCTATGAATAATTGAAGTGTACACAGAGGTAGCGTGCACACGCTATCTTTGATTTGGGTCATGGACGCAGTGAAGGAAGAAGTTTAAGGGCTCTAACCAAATATTTGCTGGGCAGTCTTTATATCCCCCTCGCTCACAGCAGTGATCATCGCGGCTCAGTTCATCTCACTGTCGCCTTCTTAGTGACTTTTCTGCTAGATTTAGCTCCCTTTCAAAGCCCCTTAGAAGCAGTTTTGCTTGTCTGCTGCTTGCAGTGCTCACTCTCTGGAGACCAAAGAATGGTATCCGGGACAGCCCTGAAAAGCTTACTGCCATCAACACAATAGATCTCTATCTGTGTGTCCTTTTTGTCAACATACTTGGTTGCTCAGCCTACGCTTTTATGTTTGCTCATGCAGTCTATCGCTGAGCTGGAGGCAGAAATGCTCAATGGCCAGAAGCTCCAGGGTCCGCAGACCTCCGCGGAGGTCTACAAGATCTTAAAAAAGAGGGACATGGTCAACAAGTAAGTCCACTAATCCTTTTACATACAGTTACGTCTTTGTTTTATTGTTTTATATTAGCAGAACCAGTTTCCAGTCTGCTGGGTACGCCTTCATTACATTAATGGTTCAAGTCGGGCTGAATATTTACTCTGGCTGTGCTCTTCGAAGATTGGGATCGAAGTTATAAATCACAATTATGTTCTTGAAGTTTTGGTATTACCGGCAGCATGAAATCTAAATGAAACTAATAAGAATTATCAGCATTCCTGCTATCTGTAATTACCTGCAAACTGCAGTATAAACAGCCATAGTCCACACAAGCGCACACACAAGTGTTTTCACTTATATCGCCTGATTACACCTCTGATTAGACCAGCAGCTGTGGGCTCATTTTTATCTTGAACCTGTCTCGGACAATAAAGGATATTAAAATCATTTATTTTTTTATAGCCAGCAGCTTGTTTTGTTCCTGTTCCTTGACCTACAAACAGTTCATTTGCAGTGTCCTCACATCAACATGCAATAAACTTTGAGTCTCCTTCCTTCTGCAGGTTTCCTTTGTTCGCAGCCGTCTACCAGATCTGCTTTGAGGGCAGACAGGTGAAAGAGTTCATCACCTGTCTGCAGAACCACCCCGAGCACTTGTAAAGTAAACGGGGTCTGCAGACATGCTCACTGCTGCTCCTTCAGTAGAGATTTACTACCACTAGAGGGCGGAAGAGAATCATCAGAGAAACGCACAATTTAACAAAACGATGACAACCCAGGGCACTTCATATTATCTCCGTCAGTGTCATTTAATCATGGCTCATGCACAATATTTTCGCAGCATTTTATTATAAGTTTTGGGTTTTGCTTTTTACCAATTTTGCTTTTTTTTTTTAAACGTTGTGTGGCGTTAATTTCATTTGAAACTGTGGCAGGGATAAACTACCATCAAAGGCAGACCACTCCATTTGTACTACTGCCAGAATCTGTCAGTAACTATTGTCGTATGTCACTACAGGATGTCTGTTTGTAACCTGAAAATCCAGCATATTCTTTTTTAACTCTGTATGTGGAGGTGGGTTTTTTTTTTTTTTTTTTTTCAATAAAACCATTCATAACAAAACAGTCTTGTCATTTCTTGTTGAAATGGGAAGCTGGTATCCTGTCCTGTGTCTGCAGCTTTGTGACTGAGTGGTGTTTTAGATCCCACCGTCAGTCTGTGTTGGGCTGAAAGTGATTCCCAGGAGAGCTGCAGTAACCCAGTGTGAGAGAGCAGATTAAAGAACAAACGCCGTCCTTGTCCCTACATTTCAACCCTGTTATAGGGCAGACCGGTGAAACCTTTGATATTCTTTCAACTGTCTATCTCCATCTGCTTCCCATCCCTGTTTATCTCTGTAACATGTCCATATAAGTCACATATTATGTCTCTAGTCTCTGTTTATGTATTTATTACCTTAAAGATACAATCTGTATTTTTTAAAGGATACTGAACTTGTAGATATGCACAGATTAGCGTGTAATTACATCTTCCAACAAACTGACGCATCCTCATAAATGTGTTTATGGGTGCCTGTAGCTCAGGACGTAGAGCAGATTCTCTGGTAATCAGAAGGTTGGTGGTTTGATCCCTGGCTTCTCCAGTCTGCATGCTACTGCCTGATAATAACCCCAAATTGTTCTCTGATGTGTGTGAAGGTTAGATAGGAAAGTGCTTGTATGAATGGGTGAATTAGGTAAGTTGTATAAAAGTGCTTTGCGTGCTCAGATAGATTAGAGAAGCGCTAAAGAATCAGTACATTTACATGCATGCATAGGAGCAGGTTTGCAGTTTATGGGAGCCACCACCATATTTTCATTATTGTTATTTTTTTTGACATTTAAGTTTTTATTGATTTTGCAACATGTATAAGAGAGAGAGAAAAAACAAACAAACAAAAAACACAAGAAAACTGCTGGTGTGCACCCCTGCCCTTACAAGTCTAAAAGAAAGAAAAGAGAAACTAACTAACAGTGGGTTCCAAGAGAAGAAACACAGAAATGGGCAAATAAAAATGACGGTAAAGTAACATTTGGACCGGTGGTCACAGTTAATAATCCTTCAGATTATGATAATATGGTCATGATTTCCTGTTTGCTTCAGATAGCTCCAAAAGTAGTCCCAATGTTCATCTTTATCTTCTGTATCGTTTTTAAGTTTATTCAGCATGGACTCATGGGAAGCAGTCTCTGCCATCCACCACCATATTTTAATAAAGCGGGCTGGAAGGACATCACCCTTTACATATATTTATTTATATTTAGATTTCTTCATACATTCTTATATAGTTCTATATTGTGTATTGTGTATTTTGTTGTACAGTTATTTTATTTTCAACTTTAATTTATATATTTTATCTTATTCTTCCCAGTTAAATTTACCCTTCATTCTAATTTGTGTTGTACAGTTATTTCATTTTTAACCTTAATTTATATTTTATTCCTTCCTAGTTAAATTTACCCTTTTTAATTTTGCATATTTATTTCCTATCTTATTCATAGCCTTTCCTTTTTTTGTTTTCTTTAGGTCACGAGCAGTTGTCCAAGCATTTCACTACATATCGTACTGTGTATGACTGTGTACGTGACAAATAAAATTTGAATTTGAATTTGAATTTGATTTACACTAATGGTGTTTTATGTATGTAGCTTGAGACCAGCCACATACATATTGCACTAAAAGCTGAGGTGAAGGAATACCATCATAGGTTTCTGGTGTTGTGGACAGGCTGATACATTTATGCCTGCACCTTCTGACTCAAGATATGAAAGACCATACCCATGTTTTATCACAGGAGAAGGGGTCCCCTTCACCAACGAAACGAAAACATGAATGAAAGGTACACCACCGGTTTCTTTGTAAAATGACCTCAAGCGTCAGCTTTCAGAAATGAAATCAGGGTTTTAACAAATGAAAACATGTATAAACTTGCTTATTTATTTCTGATATTATTGTCACAGTAACTTATTGTCAGCAGATTAGATATGTGACCCTCTCATTTCTGGACAGCTGAGAAGGAGCCTGCTAAACAACAACCATTTAAAAACTATAAGCTGTTATTAAGAGCTAACGTATGCCATATTAGGCTCAGGATACAAAATACCACTTTACCTTTGATAAACAGTTTGATTACGTTCTTAAATCATAATCATAACTTCATTCAGTAAGTGTCAGAGTCGAACAATGTTGTATCCACCTAAAAGAAAGTTTCACTAAGGTTGGTTAGCAGAGGCTAACAGTAGCTAACAGCGACAAAAACAGTAGCACTTACAGACATTTCAGCACATACTCAACAACTCACCTCAGAAGTTGGACTTCTTTTATAAAGTTTTACAGTCTCTAGAGTAAATAAAGGCAAACGCTTCTTATCAAGCATTGATAGCTGAGGTACAAGGCTAAAAGCCTTCCAAAGATGAGAAAAAAATCTACTATCAATTTACATCTAGCAGTGACATTTTTACAGACTAATGTGTTGAACAGTAACTTACATTATTTTGAAATTAAGCAAAACTAATTAGTTAACAAAGAACTAGCTAGCATAGTGGTATTTTGACTAAACTAAGATGCTTGCAAGCTTTAAATGATGTTGATGTTCAGTTTGAGATCTTAGCTTGATAGCATTAACATGTTTGCCAGTTAAAACTGTAAAGTGTAGAAGTAAATTTAAATCTACTTTGATATACAAAGAGGTGTTTACAAAGGTTATAAAACTAGTTATGTATTTGGTGGTTACGTGTTTTGATATTTACATGTTTACATGTTTGAATGTTTAGACATGCATGTTCAAACCAGTAATAAGTATGTGTTATATCTACCTGGTTGTTTTCCCTGTTTTGATCTGAGTATAAGATTTCCTGGCTTCTGAGAGGCCAGTGAAGTACTCATGAGGGCGGCACACAGGAAGTGTGGGTTATTGTTGCAGTGTGCTAAAAAGTAAAGAGGCTGCTAAAAAGTTATCCGTCTCCGTCTTGCTGTACCTAATTATTCAGAGAGATTCCCAACCATCTAGTGAACCCTCACGTTACATCTGGTGGCAGCGATGGGATTTATTTTCTTGATGGATCTGTGTATTTGGTGAGTTTTACTCCCAAGCTGCGGATAAGATCGTTTTTTTTCCCGCTGGGATTTATCCCTCTCTGTGAACAGCTGATGAACTGAAAATAATAATAGTAATAATTTTTGGAGATAGTAAGGATTGTTGCAGCTTTTCTCTCTGTTTTTGTAATTTTTGTGATTTTTTTTGAGCTGGATATTTGTTGGGAACATGTCGGCTGACGAGAGTGAATCTGTGCATGAGCTGCGCTCTTCTCCTGTGCCACATTCGAGGTCAGTGGATGCAATACGGACTGTTGCTGCTCCCGCCCACCATACCGTTTCCAGTGCCCTGACAATAGATCTTCCACCTGTTTTTAAAGGAGATGGGACTGAATCTTTTACTAGTTGGTCTCGTCGCTTTGAAGTGGCAGTGCAAGCTATGACTCCACCTGAGGTAGATTTGCCAACTGTGATGTCCTCTGTTCTGCCTACTCGTCTAGCAGATGCTGCATTTTTGTACTGGGACAGTTTGCCTTCATCAGCCCAGAAAGACTATGATCTAGTGAAGGATAAGCTGAAAGAGGTTTTCGGTCCAAAATATTCTCTGCCATTCTTCCAGACACATGTGAATGCTCGCCCCCGGAAACCAGGTGAAAGTTTAGATGTGTACAGCGCGGATATTACCCGTCTTGTGCTTGAAGCTTTCCCTAACTATGACCACAATGCCTTGGAAGGTGAAAAATTTCGCCGTTTTGTTGCTGGGTTGGACCCCACCTTGCAATCTAAGATTCATGAGATGGGTGCAGAGGATCTCGACGGAGCCCTGCGCATTGCCAGCCGTTGTGAGAGAGCACGGGCAGCATTGCAACTTACAGCTGCAGGATCCTCTCATATTCCGTCTTCAGAACAGGTTGCTATGATACGTCCTCAGCCTACTGATGCTAAACTTCTTCAAGCGGTTGAGGAGCTCACGCTTACTGTAACCGGCCTGAAACATGAAATACAGCAGTTACGGGAGAAACAGAGTTACCTTGCCCAACGTTTGGACTCCAGTCGTGATAGATCCTCCTCTTCCAATGTTCAGTACAGCACCAGCAGTGCGTCCCCGTCGCCTTATCATGCCAGACAACATTCCAGAGACTATTGCTCGCCTGAGAGGCGTTATCATCGTGATCCAGAGTCTCACCGTGAACGTCCTTCTTCCCCTGTTCCCCAGAGGTTCAATGAGTGGGACAAATGTGAGAAACACGATCAACGCACATACCCTTCCCAACAGCCCCCCCAGTATTCCAGGTACAATTACCCTGACAATAACAGATACTGACGCAGTCCCAGTCCTGCTCCACGTAGAGCTAGAGATGCTGCGTCCTACAGTAGGACCGGTGTTCGTTTCCAGTCCCCGGAAAGGCCTGCACATTTCACCTCCGGCCCACAGGGAAACTTTCATTAGCTGCTGTTGAGGGGCAAACATCAGCTACAGTATCAGGGCCCCAAAACCACATCCCCCAGTTCCCCTCAGAATCTGATGGTTCAGTCTCCTCTAACGTCTTGGCTATTGTCGAGGGCATTGAAGTGTGTGCTCTAATTGACTCTGGTTCCTTTGTCTCCCTTGTGAGTGAAGATTTTCGAAACGCTCATCCAGCTTTGAAAAAACGGCCTATGGTAGCATCCTCTGTGCCAGCTCGTTCGGTCAATGGAGAATGTCTGGAAATCTTAGGCAAGTTAACCGTTGGTATTAGGCTTGGGACTCAGGTATGGCAGCAGGACTTTGAAGTCCTCAGAGGTGCTTACCAGCCAGTCATTCTAGGTTGGGATTTTCTGCAGAGGCACCATGCTCTTCTCGACCTCAAAAACAAAGTGCTGCAACTGTGGGACATGAAAATTCCCCTGTTGCCCAAAGGACATGAGGTGGCTGCCTGCTGTAATGTTTCCGTGTTAGCACCAACCAAAATTCCAGCTATGAGCGAAACTCTGATCACAGCCTGTGTGTCAGCAGCCACACCGGCTTCTCCTGTTCCAACAGACTACTATGGTTTCTTGGTCCCTAATCCAACATGTGACATTGTTGTGGCTCACACTCTCAGTGAAGTTCAGAATGGTACTACAGTGGTTCGAATGCTTAATCCCTCCAGTGATGAAATCGAACTGTACCCTGGACAGCATCTTGGTGAGTTTCATTCAGGCTCATCTGTTGATATCATTCCACTGGAGCAGACATGTTGTGCTACTTCACCTGTGTATGATTCGACTCTGCCGGTAGAAATAGATGAAACAAACTTGTCACACTCCCAGGTTCAGTCCCTGAAATCACTTCTCCAGAAGTATTCAGGAATCTTCAGTAAGCACTCAGAGGACAGAGGTCACACAGGCATAATTAAGCATCATATTCACACAGGTGATGCTACACCGATTAAACAAAGAGCCTATAGAGTGACACCTGAACAGAGAGCTGAAATACAGACTCAAGTTGACAACCTTTTAAAGGCAGGTGTCATCGAAGAAAGCTACAGCCCATGGGCCGCCCCAGTGGTTCTGGTGCGAAAGAAAAATGGTACGTGGCGTTTCTGTCTCGACTATAGGAAACTCAATGCAGTGACAATCAAAGACTCTCATCCTCTTCCAAGGGTTGATGATGCACTGGATGCGCTGTCAGGTTCTGCCTGGTTCTCCACAATGGACCTTCAACATGGCTATTGGCAGGTTGAACTGGAAGAGAAGGATCGTGAGAAAACTGCTTTCACAACCGGCAGTGGACTTTACCACTTCACTGTTATGCCCATGGGACTCACAAACGCTCCAGCCACATGTCAGCGGTTAATGGAGATGGTACTTCGTGGCCTTCCCTGGAAAACCTGCTTAGTGTATTTGGATGATGTCCTCATTTACAGCCGCTCTTTCGCAGAACATCTCCAGCATCTGGAAGAAATTTTCGGCAGATTCCAGGCAAGTGGCTTGAAGCTAAACCCCTCAAAATGCTGTTTTGCCAAAGATCAGGTACAATTTTTGGGCCACATTGTATCAAAACATGGCATCCAGCCTGACCCCAGAAATGTGAACAGTGTGCAAGCCTGGCCTATTCCACAAACAGCGACAGAAGTAAGATCATTCCTTGGACTTTGTTCATATTATCGCAAGTTTATTCAAAACTTTGCGCACCACAGTGTCCCCCTACATGCTCTCACTGAGAAGCATGCACCTTTTCAATGGACTTCTCAGTGCCAGGATGCATTCATGTATCTGAAACATGCCCTCTCAAACCCTCCAGTGGTTTCATTCCCTGACTTCACATTGCCATTTTCTCTGTATACTGATGCTTCTAGCACAGCTATTGGCAGTGTACTAGCTCAAAAACAGGGACAGCAAGAGAAAGTCATTGCCTATGCTAGCCATGCGCTTACAAAGGCAGAAAGAAAGTGGTCGACTTATGATCGAGAACTCTGGGCCATTGTTTGGGCAGTTAGACATTTTCGGCACTACCTCTATAAGCAGCCATTTGTTATTGTCACGGATCACAAGCCCCTCCTGGGTCTTCGGAAAATACCCATTGACAGTGATAGAACTGGTCGCCGTGCTCGCTGGGCTCTTGAACTTGATCCTTTTGAGTGGACTGTGATTCATAAAGATGGCCACCGCCACCTCAATGCGGACGCACTGTCACGTCGCCCTGTCACTGGTGAAACCGTAGAGCAGGACACAGTCTGCACTGCTTCTGCTACCTTGAAACCTGAAGAGAGGTGCGTGGGTCCTGCAGGCCTGCCCAACCATAGTCCCTGCAGTACTGACCAAAAACACATTCCATGCAATGACCTTCCTGATCCACGACTGCAGTGTGCAGCGCTATCTGTTTCATCCACATTTGTGCTTGAGCTGCCTGAAGATGATCTCAAAAGTGAACAACAAAAAGATCCTGTACTGTCAGAAGTCATTGGCTGGAAAGCTAAGGGTCAGAAACCACCCTACTGCCGTATGAAAAAATGCCCACCTCAGGAAAAAGTGCTATGGCACGAGTACTCTAGACTTACCTTTCACAATGGCTTACTCTGTCGTAAAGCTTTCAACCCGTCCCAAAAGTCAGTGTTGCATCAGTTGGTTGTTCCTGAATCTTTAAAAGACACTGTCCTACAGCTGCTGCATGGCAACCCAGTGTCCGGTCACCTATCAGCAGATAAGGTCCTGAAACGTGCTCAGCAGCTATATTACTGGCCATTCATGTCACGTGACATCAGAATATGGTGCACACAATGCACCCCATGTGATGCCAGACGGAATCCCACACCTCATCACAGAGCTCGAATGAAAACAATTGTTGCTGCGGAGCCATTTCAAAAGGTGGCAGCTGACATACTTGAACTCCCCATTACGAGTCGTGGCAACAGGTACGTGCTCGTTGTTCAAGACTATTTCTCGAAATATGTCAATCTCTATGCTATCGCAGACCAACGTGCCACAACAGTTGCAAAATGCCTGTTTGACAACTTCATCTGTCAGCACGGCGTCCCTGAAATGCTACACACAGACCAAGGACGTCAGTTTGAATCTGACCTGGTGAAACATCTGTGTCAGCTGCTAGGCATCCAGAAGACACGGACCAGCCCATATCACCCTCAATGCGATGGGATGGTCGAGAGGTTCAATCGAACACTTATTGACCAGTTAGCTAAGTTACTCCTTCAGCAGCCTGGCGAATGGGATGACTGCCTCAATCAAGTTGCTTTGGCTTACAACACCAGTCCTCACTCTACCACGGGATTTACGCCATTTTTTCTCACACATGGACATGAGGCACGGATGCCTGCTAATATGCTGTTGCCTACCAACATGTCAGCATCATCTACTTCTGTTTCTCCTGCTGACTACGTCACCCTGTTGACTCAGAGACTTCAGTCTGCCTTCAGCACTGCTGCATGGAACAGAGATTGTGCCCACAACCAGCAGAAACAATTGTACGATAGGGGCATCAAACACACTCCTTATGTTCCGGGTGACTTGGTGTGGTTAAATGACCCCACTACAGCAAAGCAGAAACTTGCTCCACATTGGAAGGGCCCCTTTGAGATATTGGAGTGCCTTGGAACAGATGGAGAAAACCCTGGTGTCACGTACAGGATTCGCTACCTCCTGGACCAATCAGACAAGACTCAAATCGTTCACTACAATCGTCTCAGGCCGTACAAAGCACCTGTTCCTAAAGGTGGAACCAACTCACCTGCTGGTGACATACCTGTACAGCCCCAGATTCCACAGTTGACTGCATTATCAGGTGCGTTGCCCTTCACAGCTTCAAAATCTGCAGCTGAAGGGAGCTGGAATGTTCAGTGCCGCAGCCCTGCAACCTCATCAGACCCTCAGGTTTGTCAGCCACCACCTCTAAACCAGTCAAGACCCCATTCCCACTCTCCTTTGTCCCCTTCTCCTCGGTCTGAGACTGTAACGACTTCCCCCTCTGGCCATGTGGTGATACACCAATCAGACATTGTCCCTTCAACTCCTCATCGTGTATCTGGTGTTTCACGGCGATGTGTGAGACGTCAAGTTGTGCCTCCCAGATACCTCAAGGACTATGTTTTGAACTGAACTTGTTTTTGGTTTTGCTGTTGTTTTATTGTTGTCCCCTTTGCTCGCAGCATGTTGGGGTTTTTTTTCTTCCTTTTCTGTAGGGAAACGGGGACGTTTCTTATGTGAGGGGGGGAGGAAAATGTAAAGTGTAGAAGTAAATTTAAATCTACTTTGATATACAAAGAGGTGTTTACAAAGGTTATAAAACTAGTTATGTATTTGGTGGTTACGTGTTTTGATATTTACATGTTTACATGTTTGAATGTTTAGACATGCATGTTCAAACCAGTAATAAGTATGTGTTATATCTACCTGGTTGTTTTCCCTGTTTTGATCTGAGTATAAGATTTCCTGGCTTCTGAGAGGCCAGTGAAGTACTCATGAGGGCGGCACACAGGAAGTGTGGGTTATTGTTGCAGTGTGCTAAAAAGTAAAGAGGCTGCTAAAAAGTTATCCGTCTCCGTCTTGCTGTACCTAATTATTCAGAGAGATTCCCAACCATCTAGTGAACCCTCACGTTACAAAACTATAAATTATAGTTGAGGTTCATAGCGCTTTTACTTTTGCATGTGACAGTTTAAATTCAAAGGAATTACCAAAGGCGATACCAATAAACTAGATGGCCAGGCATTGTTTTTGTCAAAGTTACTGGAAACTCATTAGCGATTAATGAGTTTCCACTAATTTTTCCAGGACTGCTGAATGTCACCACCGACTGTCACCTAAACAATGGGTTAGATAAACAAAGAGATGTGCTGGCCAATCTTAGCACTTTCTCTTAGCCATAAGCAGTAGCTTATGCTAGCATTGTAAAATACCCTGAAGTTAACGTTAGATGGCGGCCCCTCCTTCAGCTTGGTTCTGCTCAAGCTTTCTTCCTTTCTAAAAGGGAGTTTTTCCTTCCCACTGTTGTGAAGCGCTTGCTCATAGGCACTGTGTGATTGTTGGAGTTTTCTCTCTTATTGTAGGGTCTTTACCTTACAAAATAAAACACCTTGAGGCAACCACAGTTTTGTCCCATCCTTAAAGATTCTGCAAATCGGCTGATTTTCTTCTCTGCTTCCCTGACATTCTTTGAAATTGTGTGTGTGTGTGTGTGTGTGTGTGGGGGGGGGGGGGGGGGGGGGGGGGGGGGGTTGTATTGGGGGTTTTTTTGTTTTAGAGGGTTTTTTTGCAATCTTATGGGTGCAAACATTCTGGATGAAAGATGTGCATGGAGATCTAAGTAGTCTTTATAAAGCTCCTGTAATCCATGATGGGAAAGGCACCAGTTTCAGGGGGTGCACAGTGGGTTGGGATAAGCTTCCACAGGTTCCCATGGGAGAGCCGGGTCTCACAAGTTGATGCCCTCATCTCCAAACAGCAACTGTCATCAGCTGGGTTTTGTGGGAACCCTGAGACTCTTGCGGTGGTTTGACAGAAGCCCAGATTCCTTGGTTCAAAGAGAAAGCTCACCTTCAGATGAGACCCGAGCTTGAAAGAAGAGCTTAATCACCACAGTGGATACAGACGTACACTGTCTGAAAGTGAGAAGCCCTTTGGACAGCGGAGGACAGCAACATCATCGAGTCAGTCTGGGAATCCATCAGGTTCTGGAAGCTTCTGCTATAGCCAGGTTATCCATTGGTTGATAACAGGTGTGTAGTTATACTCACATGGATCTGCATGAAACCAAAGCCTGCCTCATTTTGAATTGGTCAAAAAACGTGGAAACAGAAATCTTGCAGAGATTCCCATAAATATACAAATATCTGTTGATAGAGATATGATATGACTCCTTTATCTTATTGACTCTTCAAGATAAAATATTAAGAATTACCTTTTGAGCTGCAGGAAAAAGTGAGTAACTCCACATCAGATTGATCTTCTCTGTTGACAGCTTAGTGGGAATCAACTGTACCAAGTATACTGATGAAAATCCCTCCCCATCACGAAGAGCTGGCTGATTAATACATTGTGTATGTTTTGCTCAACTTGTGTGAAAGGTGGAATTTAAAAACAGCAATTTGTGGTTTTAGTGGGAGTTGCACGCACCAGTTAAATAACAAAGAGACTACTTTGTACAGAAGAAATAGTCCACATAAAAGCTGTTGACAGTGCTGTTTTGTTATAATGAGATTTTGCAGTGTTTACATTTTTTTACAAGTACCACAAACTAAATCACATTTATCTCCATTCTGAAGAGTTAGAGAGAGCTCTGAGTCCCCCCCCCCCCCCCCCCCCAAAAAAAAACAAACAACAAAAAAAAGCAAACCTAAGGATAAATTGAATATATGGTATCTGAAGCCACCAAATGACAAAGTTAATGCCCTCAACATAGTGCTGTATTTTGCTGCACACTTCACCAAAGAGTTGCTGGAGATCATAAACTACATAGAAAGCCTCTGTGACATTGGCATCTTGGTTTTATGGAGACAGAAGCTAACAAACTCTGTTAGGACAGGGCGGCGACTCCTGGCGACCGCAGGTCACTGGGGAAAAATAGTTATTATACCCTAACTTGCTGGTGCGACCCCTACATGTTAGCAAACACTCACCAAAAACTCGCTGAACAGTAGTGAAACTGTGTGCTGCAAAGTAGAAAGACAGTCTGTTTGTCTTCAAAGTAGATGTTTGAAACATCTTAGTTTTACTTTTACTCTAAAAGTGAACTTTATTTAATTCCAGTTTGCACCTGACTTTTTCAGGTTTCACCTCTGCTCGGCAAGTATTTGGTGACTATTTCCAAGTTGCCGTCTTCCATGCAAGCGACAGGCAACTGGGCCAAGTGACCAAGTGAACTTGGTGCAGCACCCTCTTTGGACTGTTTCTAGGCCTGTGAATGAGACCTTAGCAAGCTGAATCTTTAGACTGTATAGATGTAATATATTCATTTCAGTTCACTTTTATTTATATAGTGTCATATCACAACAACAGTTGCCTCAAGGTGCTGTATATTGTAAGGTAAAGACGCTACAATAATACAAACAAACTAGAGAAAACCCCAACAATCAGACATCCAACTATGAACAAGCACTTTGGCAACAGTAGGAAGGAAAATATCCTTTTTAACAGGAAGAAGCCTCCAACAGAACCAGCTAATCTCATGCATATTACAGTAACTGAATTAACAGATGGGATTATTTTAGGGAAAACAGAAATTCCAAAGGTAGCTTAAACTCCAAATTTCATTCTACTTCCAAACATGTTAGGCTTCCTTCTCATTCCACCGCAAAGCTTCCCTTTGGATTTGGCGTTGTGGTTACGACCAGAGTGATCATAAAGCAGTCAGCTCAGCCGTATGCTGCAATAAGTTACAGCTCTTTCGGCGTTACCTATGCAGATTGTCCTTTATCAGGGGGACATTCTGTAATTGAAATACCAGGAGATCCCAGAGGCCCTGATGTGCTGCAACACTGACAGGATAGAACATAAATACAAATTTGTGTAGACGTTGATATAAACCACATGCCGTTAAACTATGACAAAGTGGCACAGTGGCTAATTTACATATAAACATTGGAAAACATATTGAATCTGATCAGATTGCCGGATTCCCGTGCATGGGCGGCTGGTTCAAATTTCCCTCTGAGGAGCAGGAAGTGGCTTTGTGCATGGCCCACGCTACACTGACAAGTTGGAATGCCACTTCAATGTTATTCGCAGCTGCGCTGGGAACCCGGCAATGTCCCCTTTCACATCAGTGGCCCCTACCAAGCATGTAAGCGTGGACCCCGAGAGGGACACAAGAGCGGCACATACGGTAAAGATTTCAACTTCCACAAATCACATGCAATGTGCTGTTTGCGCTGAAGTCAGCTTCTCCGAGTCCAAGGGAGATCGAGTTAAGGAGGTTTAGCTGAACGGGATGTAATGCAGGAAAGAAAACAGGGACTGTGTCAGCTCTTTGTCTACTCAGATATACAATATACTGTAGTGATGAATTGCAGTTACTCTCTTGGTGCTGTTTTGTAGATTTACATGCAGACTGATAGTATTTCTGATTTAATCGAAGAGCTCTTTTCCTATTTTGAAAGTAGAAAAAAAAAACAAGACTGGGCTTCCTGCCAAGACTTTATTGTAAAGATTAAATTAATTTCATTGAGTTATGGTCAGTAATTTCCTGATATGGATTGCTTTCCATCTCATCTCTGTCCATCTCCCCCCTGGCTGTTGCAGAGAATCGATGGCTGTCTAGAGGGAGCGAGGTGCAAACCATTTCTTGTGGCAATTTTTTTCCCCCGCTCTTCTTTAGGTAAGGAGATGTGACAGCCAAACAAAACCTACACAAACAGACCTTGTGTTTTCACCCTATGTTTGTATGCAGTGCCACAGCCAGGCGTCCTGCCAAGCTCTTACCCCCCCACCCCCCCTGCCAAAAAAGACAAACCAAAGCAACCGCAGGCACCACTGCCTTCATCCACCCCTGTCCCCCCTCTTTTTTCTTCAGAGTGCTGGCAAACACAAAAGGAGGCAAAGAAGCAGAGCCTGGGTGCAAGTCCCCATGAATGTGCAGAGATTAAGCCGAGGCGGTGATGAAGTCGGCCGGAGAGAGGTGAAGGATGAGGAGGAGGATTTGAGGAGAGGAATAGGAGTGGTTGTTATTCCGCGGACAAGATTCAGTGCCCTTTGCCATTGAGCCAGCGCCAGCTGGGACGAGGAGTGGCATCCTATGCTTTCTTGCTTTTGGATTTTCTCTCCGCTGCTCATGTTTTCAATGAGAGCATTGTATGAGCCGGAGGAAGGATATGAGGTCCCATTTGGCTGTCATTGACATGTAAAAAGAGTGTGGCGGTGACAGCTGATGGGATCAGTGGCCTGTAATTATCTGAGACTAGACTCTCACCCCTCCATGTCAAACACACACACATGCAAAAATGTAGGAGTGTCCACATATGAAGATGTAAAGGCGAGATTAAAAATGATGAACAGGACCAAACGGCAGAGGCTTGTCTGCCCTTAGGTAATTTTATGAGTTATCTATTAGCCTACGTGTGAGGTTTCACCTTGACGCGAAGCTTGGGTGCTATAAATCTAAAGGCGTTAACCATGTGGTCTGGCCCGGGGTGGCCCAGATATGTTTAAGAAATAGAAATAAATGCCACAGGGCTCAGGGGAGAACGTTTGACGCAAAACTGAGATGTTTATCCACAGGAGACACAGGTGTGACAAACCAACTGTGAAGAACAGCCGTTACACCACATGAGTCACATCTGGAAAATAGTGTGATGTGGTGCGGAGTGCCTTAATGTGCTTTTTGTTTTGTTTTGTGATTTTTTTTTTAAATCGATATCATCCAGAAAGTACAACATTAACGAACATTAGCCGCCTCCATCATCACTGCTTGCTGACTGATTTCCATTTTAGTGGTCTTGGTTTTGCATAGTTTAGAAATATAAAAGAAAAAAAAGAAAAAAAAAGAAAAAAAAAGAAATATAGACTGTTTAAACCATTACCTGTGTATAATATTAAGGATTTTTGCTCTTCTTTAAATAAAGTAATAGCTGAATTCCTCAGCAACATACAAGGTTAAAAAATGAAGGAAAATGTAAAGTACCACAAAACTGCAATTCCTCATATGGCCACTGGAGGCTTGTCACAAAAGTGAGTCAGTCAGACCACGTGACTTTCGCGCGTTGCATTGTAGGTACGAGTGGCAGCAAAATGAAAACACTGCATGAAGCGCTAGCATTTCCAGCACCGATAACCATTAATTTAGCAGTTTTAATCCCTACCTGCATTTTATTTGCCTCCAAAACAGTTATGTACAAAACGAAGGAGAACATGGCAGGTCCGTACAAAGACAGACTTGACGAAAAGGCCAAAAAAAAAAAAAGGTATGAAGAAAAAATCAAAGGAGTGAAAGAGTTAGACCCATACGAGCATACAGACTGGGCTAAAGACGTTAGCGTGCTGCCCAGCTTTCATCACGCTCATATTTATAATTATATGTTCCTAAGTGTGAGTGCATACACTCAAGAAGTGTTTAGTAACTTCAGATCCCTGCAACAAGCCCAGTTTCAGTTTACCGACGGATGGGTACAGGACACTGACATGTTCCGAGTAGCCAGATATGTAGGTGGACACCAGGTTTTATTGTAAGTGAAGGGCAACCCCTTAAAAAAATGGACAGAGCAGTGGAGTAGCCAAGGCAATAGAACAATATAAAACTCTATTACTAAAATATAATTTATTTCACAAAAACGATTAAAAACAGTTAAAAACACCCCTGGCCAGGGAGAACACACAGTAAAAACATAAAAACAACATTAAAAGTCCAGTGGTGTCAGCCACAGCATTAAAATCCACTAAAATCGGAGCGGGGCAAAGAATACCCGGCGGTGTCCCCGGCCGTCCTGTCTGTCTCTTCGCTCCGGAGTACTGGAAGAGAGAGGGGGCAGCGACAGTCACTATTCTTTCCAGTGAAAGGGATTTCTTGTACCACGGTGTGTTTTGGGAGTTTCCCCGCAATCCAAGCCCTCTGTTGCCTCTTCGTGACTTCGGAAACATGACTTGCACAATTTCTCTTCCACGAAGGAATCCGATAAAAACCGATCGCTTTACCCGTTGGCTTCCAGTGGCTGTCATGTGACCAGTTAATAATCCAACAGCTTCTTGCCAGTCTTGTGTCTTTAATTCCCCAACTTATTGGTGAATCGCTGTTAGCTGCTACTAGTATTCACTGTTGTACCAGAATTGTACTCAGTCGCACACAGTTTGCATTAAAGACGCCTGCATGATTGCAAACACTCACCAATAGTCACCAAACAGCCCTTTGAAATGTCTTGTTTGCAGCAGTCAAGGGCAACTTTTGCTCTAAAGGCAAATGTTCTCCCTCTTACTACAGTTTGCTGAGTAAATTGTGTTTGCAGACAAGTTGGTGTGTTCCATGCAAACTCCAGGAGACTAACAACCTGCTAGCAATCAAATCTATTGCAAGGAGGTTTACAGGAACACCTATTTTTCCTGAACGACTAGATTTTACCAAATGATCTCTGGATCTGTGTGACTCTTTTGTCAGTCGTCCATCTCTGGGCATGCTCAAGTCAAATCGCAGTTAAAACTTTGTGTTAGTTCCAAAGCCTTTTATAGCCGTCCTTTTTGAGGTTTTGGATGAAAACCTGAAAACTGTTTGAAAAGGGACGATGTTACTCTCATTTGGACAACCATTCGTAAAAAGAGAGCTTAAGATAGAAAAGCCATAGCTGGCATCTTCATGACCTCTCTTCAGCTGGCCTGTTTGCTCCATAAAACTGTGTAATCGTTTCCAAACATACCACATAAATGACTTGATTTATACCGCAAAACTTACCACCATGGGTTTGCTGCTTGACAACAAAGCAAAAAGAAAAAGAATTTAGGAAAATAGAAATATTTTTCTTTCCTTATGTCAAGATAAGAACACATCAGAACGAGTGGAGGAGGCAGATGTGGAAGACAGGATGTGATTTAGGAAGGAGGAGCAGATTCGGTCAGTGTTTCTTCACGAGATAAGCACGCACAGGTGTTTACATACGCACATACACGCACACACGGTGCACGCGTATACTGCAGACTCCACCTGTCAGCCACTCAGGTTCATGAGGAACCTGTAAAAAGCTCAGAATAACAGGGGAGATATTTACACTGTCAGCAAAAATAAAAGCTAACATTTACCTAATTATGCAAATTCAAGTCTACAAATGCTAATATTTCAAATTCAAATCTAGCAAAAGACATTTCTCTCTTCACTCCAGATTCAATAAATAAATCACAAGCTTCCAATTATCCAGTCAAAGATTTCTATTATGAAAAGCTTAATGAAGAAGATACGGTGGTTCTTGTATTATTAACCCTCTCCTTGATGCTGATCAGCGTAACACCATGCTGCTCTTTATCCCATTAGCTCCTGACATTTAGGTTTAATTGAATGCCTGTGATTGCAGGATGGCCGGGGATCTCACTCTTTCTTGTGTGCTCTGCCTTCAAAGCAGCTCAGAAATCTTTTTAGGTGTTTTTGTGTGTGCATGCGTGTGTGTGTGCGCGCGCATGAAGTCATTTATCTTCCAGCTCCCCACCGCCCCGGTGTATTGCAATGTCGTCAGCTCACTCCATCTTCTTCTGCCTCCGCCGAGTGAACAATGTTGCAATGCAGTGAGCTTACGGGGCAAGAATGCGACAAACAGAATGGAATTGCTGCAGAAATTATTGCATTTGAGACCGCAAGGAATGTAGCAGAGACAGGCTGAAAGCAGACCATTTGTTCACAGCGGTTAGGGATGAGAAGCGGTGGGCGGTCGTGCTGAAAAACATGGAACCCCGGCTTATTTCAAGCAAATGCACTTTGTGTTTTTGGTGCATCCTGCAAAAAATCAGTAAAACAAACCGAATTTAAGGAGATATAGCACGAGAGATGAGGTTAATACAAGTGGCAGGGCTGCTCTTTGAGCCTCGGATGGGTGGCAGCGAAGGAATGCAGACTCTCTGAGGAGTGCCCTGCAGAGAGGGCAATGAAAAGCAGAGTGCTGGTGGTGGCTCGCGGCCGGCACAGAGAAGTATACTTGGCAGTGAAGCCGAGAGTCATGTGCCTCCATTTAAATGAGAAGGAAAGAGAGGCAGGGAAGGGGAGGGAGAGAAATACAGGCTGAGCTAAGAGGCTGGGGAGTCCGCCAAGCCAAGACACTTGAGGAATGCAGAAGCAGGCCTCTCTTTGCAGTAATGCCATTACTGCTGTCTGAGTCAGGCAAACAGCTCTTCCAGTCCAGTCAGCAAGTCTCGCAGCCAGTGTAAACACATGACAGGTAACACCTGAAAGCCAAGCAGAGAGAGGTGAATCCTGGGAAAGAAGCTCCTCTTTAAGAGCTTCCCAGCAGTATAGTGTTTCTCTTTTATATTCTGAGGAACCATCCATGTGTTTGCACATTTCTGTATGTGTGTGTGTGTGTGTGTGCAAGGGCGCGCTCTGTGTGGTGTGACTCCTCCGGCCCTGGCAGTTAGTTAATAAACGCAGGCCTGTCAACAGCTGCTGCTGATGTAATGTGGAACTTCTCCTCACTCTCCTTATCCTCCCGCCCCACCACGCCTCCCCAGCTCCCTCCTGCACCAGCACCAGCACCACCACCCTCCCTCCCTTCTATTTACAAGTCTCACTGGGTGTTGCTGCAGACTTCCAGAGCTGGCAGCACAGATAGTGTTGTGTGTTTGTGTGTGTGACTTCCCTCCTCCCCCCCCCCTCTGTGCAACACTTCCAGGGGAATTTACAACAGCATGTTTTCAGCTGCCATCAAAGAAAGGTCCACATCATCAGGTTGTCTTCCTAGCCAAAACACTCCTGACAGTCTGGGAGCTGCAGACCTGTTGAGTGGAGAGGATCCGGCTGGCGCAGAGTAAGTTTGGATTCCTGCTTGTTTGTCTTCTGACATTATGGGAAACTGAGCAGTTTAAACCTTCATTTGGGCTAGCTGACTAATATCAGCTAGTGCCAATTTGATGTTTAACTCAATTTGTATTGTTTTCTCCTGTAGTAGTAATAGTAGCTCTGCAACATGAAAGTTTTTTATTTTGCTGTTTTTCAGTTGTTTTTATTCATTTAAATGGAACTCTTACTTTAAAACTCCAAGATTAATCCATGAAGCTGACAGTTGAGCTTTTATGGGCTAATTATAGTATTTACAGTAATGTTTCCTCTGTCTTATATTATGCAAATTAATGCAAAGTCTGTGGAAAGGTAGTTAAAATAGTTTTAAAAAGGCCAGTTAACTTGTAATTAGTACCTGAAACCCCAAAAATGTAAATGCTTTGTGATTTAGCTGGTTGTAAGAAGCAATTTCAAGATTTCAGAACAAAATTTAGCCAGCTATTTACTAAGCTAATTAGCTTTGTAAGTAAGCCCAGTTGAATCTGTGATTGCTATCCACTACTTATTTGCCACCCAGCATGTAGCCGTATTAGTAATTGGCTAATTTCTTCTTCTTCTTTTTTTCAAAATGAAATAAAAATAAATACACTTTTGAGAACTGCTTTTTGCTATTGGGAAGTCAAAATTTCAGGTTAGCATCTTGCTACAAATGAGCTAGTCTATTAATTAGCCTATGCAATTAGCAACTAGGCTAGCTAATTTGTAGCTAGGATAATTAGCTGAGCGAGGAATGTCAAGCTAAAATAAAAATGCTGTTTAGATCAAAACATGTTTAGTAACATTTTAGCAATGCGCTAATTGGCAAATCATTTAGCTAAAGAAAGAGCTAGTAAAGTTGTTTTTTACAATATTTTTTGTGATGTTTAAAAATATGAAATTACTGATATGTAAAATTGCTAGATGTTGGTGTGCAAATAGATATAAAGGCTTGTATTACTGTGTTTGTTTGTTTTTTAAATAAAACAATATCAAAGGGGTGGTTTAATTTAATTCTGAAATATTAAAATTGCTTGATTACAACTAGCTCAAGCAGATTTACAAAGAGTCTACATTTATTACAACTGTCATTTTAAAAAGCATTTTTATAATATATATTTGTGGAATTTATGTAACGTAAAGCAGACTAATCATTACTGTAAACAGCTCAAATTAGCCTAAAAACAAAAAGTGATAAACTCATAAAAAGACATGAATGTGTTTGGTTTTCACATCCTTCTTTGAGAGAAAATGCACATTGGAAAACATCCGCATAGATAAACATGCACAAAAACGCTGTTGTTTCTCAAGCTGTCAGCAGAAGCCTGCTGATGAAATGCATGTGTTCAGTTTTTCAGCAAGCTGCCCATCGCATGATGCTCGCATACCAAGCTGAGAAGGGGGCACAGTTGTGTATTTTGATAACGCTTGGAAAATTCCTCTGCCCTCTCTTGGCATGCTGCATCACTACTGGGCCTTTGGAGAATATTTTTCTGGCTTTTTTTCTACCTGAAGCACTATCATGAGAGAGTTCAGTGGAGAGTCACGCTGCTGAAGCACGCTGCAAGTCCCCCAGCAGGATGTTCAGTTAACTTTTTTTTTTTTTCCAGGATGTGTATGTAAAATGTCCTACGCATCTGGTGGGATAATCGCAGGGAATTGCAGGGACTCCCCTCATGAACAGGATGACGACATTGTAGTCATTGTTTTTCTTTTTTCTCTCCGACAGACCTCCGACCCCTCCCTCCTTTTTCTTTTAAACCCCCACATTAAATTGCCTGCTAAATACCACTGACTAAAGAGGGCAGACAGGTTCGGGCACAGTCTTTGTTACTGTAAGTGACTGAGAAAGACATCTCACTTGGCACAATTTTACTTAGGAAGTAATGAAAGCAAAGTACACGAGCTTTGTCAGTCTTCTCAGCCAAGCTCATCTTTAGTGAACAAGTAGGCTAAGTCAAATATTAATACAATCTTCAAAGAAGCATCCCGACTGTGAAGGCTTCATGCAAATTCTGTAAAATGTATCATTAAATGGTATGAATAAATAACATCACAATGTGGAGGACTCCACATTGAGACAGAACTGGAGCAAAGCGAGTGAAAATATAAGCACAGCCCTGTTTAAAAATGCAGAACTAGGTGTCAAAAATCTGTCTGGTTATTGCACACCAAATGATTTACAAATGCCTCCGAGTTACAGCTTAAAAGCATAACGAGGAGCTCCGTTTGTTCCTTACTTATTAAATATACAGGATTGTTTTTTCTCCCTTAGTCACGCTGTCCTTGCCTGTGAGCGTTTGGCAGAAACGTGGCAGACAACTGCCAACATTTGCTGGTTCCAGCTTCTGAATATCCAAAATCTGCTCTAGATTACATCTGATAGAACTGAACACTTGTAAGCTATGGACTGTTGATTTATGAAACAAGAAGCTATTTTAGCCCATGGGATCTCAAAAGGTGGATTTCTTTCATCTTGTGTGCAAAATCTTATCAACTTATTGTGGAAAGAAGTTTTCATTTGGTCTTTACCAGGCATTATCTTGCGCACAAAATATGTATTTGTCATATGAATGAGTCATCTTACCCAAGTAATAATTTTATGTAAACTGGGATCTTACTGAGCTAGTGAAGTAGTGGTAGTTCCTCTTCTCACTCGAGTAGTCTGCCATAAACTCCCATGTTCAAATGCTAAATTGTACATTATTAAAAATCAGCTTCACAGCCTTACTGCTTTACTTTATACTGTAAGGTAAAGAGCCAACAATAATACAAGGAAAAGCCCAAAATCAGATGACCGCCTATCAGTAAGCACTTGGTAACAGTGGGAAGGAAAACCTCCCTTTTAATAGCAAAAAATCTCAGGCAGGACCAGACTGAGGCTACATCCACACTAATGCGTTTTTGTTTGAAAACGCATCATTTTCTCTCTGTTTTGCCCTCCCGTCCACACTGAGATGGTGTTTTCCCCAAGGAAAAACGCAGCGTTTGGAAAACGCTCTCGAAAACGGATACATTTCAAAACAGAGCTGTCCCATCGCAGTGTGGACACTCGAAAATGCAGACTTTGGAAAACGGTGACGCATGTTGGTCATGATGCAGTCATGTGACCACTTAACCCAAGTGGTAACATGCTTTGTCTTGCCATTTCGCCGCCACGGTTCAAAGAGCCGGAATGTAAATAAATGGCAGAGGGAAATGACACAGGTCGAGTTGTCTTGCGTTTCACGCATGCGCGGAACGGCAACGTCAGCGTTTTCGGCCGTTTTTGTGTGGACGCGGAACTCTTTGAAAACAACTGAAAACATGTTTTTCAGATGAAAATGCCGTTTTCAAATCTATCCGGGCTAGTGTGGACGTAGCCTGAGAGAGGGGCTGGTTGATCCAGCTGGATAACTGAGTAAGTGGAATGGCTTGAATGACAGATGTCCTGACCTGAGTCTGGTGGGGCTAGTCTGCTCTCTTTTTACTTTGGTAGAACAAAAAGATTGGAGGTTGGAGGTCAGGTTAGCGGAAAACAAATATGCCATACACACAAGTAACATTAATGAGTCCAAGGCTAAACACTACCTGGACTTTCATAATAGTAACTCTTCTACAGTACAAGCGATTGGAATTAACCACATTCCTCTTTCAATACGATGAAATAATTTACCAGGGCTCCATAACCAAAGGGAAGCTTTTTGGATTTATAAATTATAGGCCACTAAATATCCTGGCTTAAATGAGGACTTAGATGTTACTTCTTTTTTTTTTTTTTTAATAAACTTTATTTGCCCTTGAAGATGCATTTAAATGATCTGCAGTGTATGGTGCTCTGAGGTGTTTTCTTGTCTGATTTGGACTGAATCTTGTGAATGTTTCTTGATATCTTTTTGGGCTCTTGCATTTAACCGGATTATTGAAGACTCATCCTATGGGTAAAGTTTTACTGGTGGAATTTTCCACTCTCACCCTAATTGGAAATTTGGCATGATCTAAAATATCGCCATGTTGGTGTCATTCGTACACCATCATAGTAATGTTGGTCCAGGATCAACATTGCAACTGACCTATGACAGCTGAGCATTAAGCTAGTATTAGCCTAATGCTATTAAAACTATCACTATCAAACCATTGATTGGTCAATTGCAATATTGATCATGGACCAACATTGTTGTGATCATACAGGAACAACATTAGCATGGGGATTTCAGATACACACTAGTGGAACACCGTTACAAAAGATTCAGTTTGTTCATTGTTGCTTGTTGGAGAAATGTGTTGGAGTTTTGGGTTGAATATGGCCATGCCATGAGAGTAAATGGATTTGGAGTTATGGGATATCCATACATCTAGTCACCGTGTATGTAGTGTTGGAGCTCCAAAATCTTACAGATATTGTGGCCACCTCAGAGGTTTGTACTTCAGTTTTGGTGAGTTAAATTCTACTGTTTTGTTAGTTGTAGATTGGTGACCAAGCTATAAATTATCTATATAAGGTAACTTCTGGCTCCAAAAACCAACGTGGGGGCGGCCAAAACGCTAACCTTGACGTATCAGAAAGTGGAGTCCAAAACCAGTGGGTGAGGTCATGGTGGCCATCTTTTGCGCAGTCTGTGGGTGGTAGCAGGCAAAGCTGACATTTCCAGATGTCCTTCTCCCCACCAACACTTTACTGTTCGTCCTGGGAGATCCCGAGGTGCTCCCATGCCAGATGAGATATACATTCTCTTCAGTGTGCTCTTGGTCTAGCCTGGGGTTTCTTCCCAATTTCACAGAAAAACCTCCAAAGGGAGGCTCCCAGGAGGCATCCTAACCAGATGCTCCAACCACATCAGCTGTCTCTAAGCCAGCCACCCTACGAAGGAAACTCATTTTGGCTGCTAATTATTATTATTACTATTACTGTTACCCAGATCACATGGTCATAGGTAAGGGGTGGAACATAGATGGATAGTCCGGTACAACACCCACAGTGCTGATACTGGACAAGTCTGCTTTTAAAACCATTAAAACCCCCCAAATTACAAATTAACATGACATTCATGCTCACGAGGAGTGTCTGTAAACTACTGACCACAACTGTACATGTCAGTCAAAAACATGATTAGTATTTATGTTGCCCATAAGCAAAGTGTATTTATTAGTGTATTTATTAATAAATATAATTATTGTCACAAACCCACAAACTATTTTGTCTTGTGTGAAGATAGTACACAACATTGTAGCTGTGTCCCAAAATGCTGGATGCATCCTCCGGAGGCCGCATTTGAAGGCCGATTACGTCACAGCCAGGCGACGAAGGCTGTCCCAATTCGTCGACTCCTTCAAATGCGGCCGACAAATGCGTCCTTCATTTCCCCGAATTTGAAGGATGGGTCGGGTGTGTCCTTCGTGGCCCACCATATCCCAGAATTCATAGCACGGCCCAGCCAATTTCAGTTTCCAATAATGGCGGCCGCTACTAAGTTTTAAAATTACTCTTATTAATCTTTCTGGGTCACAAAATAAACTTTTAACATATTTTCAGACGAGAAAGTAGCTGTGTAAACTTCAAATATCAGCTCGGTTTATCAAGACATCGCATATTTGCAAAAGTGCGCCGATGTTTTCGGAGACGTCTGTTACCCACCCGCTCGATAGCAAGCCGGGGGGTTCAATGGTCACTCGAGCCGGCGAGAGCAGCGGACTCCCGGCTTCATCGTTTCAGACCCCGCTGTCTTTCGCTACTCAGGTTAAACATGATTTAAAAGTCACTCGGATAACTTAAAAATGTAATTGTTGGGCTTTTTTCTGTGTTTTATTTGTTCTGGAGTAAATCGGTTTGACTGAGATCAAAGTTATTAGATTATTAGATTAAATAAAACTTTATTAATCCATTGGGTGGGTTCTTCCTTGGTTTTCACACAGCTGAATAAACGTCAAACAGAAAACTGATTAAACAGAAGTATGAGATGGTCGAGAATAGGGATGGGTATCGTTTAGGTTTTATCCGATACCGGTGCCAAATCGGTACTTTTGAAACGGTGCCGGTGCTCAAACGGTGCTCAAACCGGTGCTTAAAGAATGGAGAACACAAAATTGGTCCAAAAACCTCTCATGTTCAGCTGCTTTTTGTAAAAATATAACAATGTTAGCGTTTTCTGCAGCTATGGGGCATATATGGTATCACTCTTGGCTGGAAGCAGTGCTTAAACAATGGAAAAAACACAAACTTTGTCCTAAACCTCTCATGTTTAACTGTTTTCCACTTTTTCTTTGGTCATTTTAGCCTTTTTAGCCAGGGTGAAGGGAGCATCTGCCATCAAACAAGAAGACAGCCGCATGTAGCTATGATGATGTTTGCTAGTTCACCTTACATGCATTAATGTAATAACGTGGTTAGCCTACTCAACGTAAATTAGCTACTCACGCAGAGAAGAACGGCTGCTGCCACCATCATCTGTCATCATTTCTGCTACACTGGCAGGGCTAGGGGCCAGGACTCTCCTCTTCGTGTTTTTGGGGGATGTTGCATAACAGGCAACCCACCCGCAGTAGATGTGCTCGGTGTGAGGTCTCGCAGCAAGCTATCAAATATGGCGCATTTCTGGGCTTTTAAAAAAAATGCTATGCGTCGCCAGGTGTTTCATCGGATTTGAGGTGTTACCTCCTTTGACAGTATCACAGTATCAGCTTAAAGCACTTGTTGCAGGCTGCTGAGTTTGCATATTTTGCTATGAAGTACAGCCAGACTTTTGACCGCTTCGCCTTGGACATTTTTAATCTGTAGCTCTGCTCTAACAGAACGTACGTACCTGGCCCCGCCAACTATCCTCGGAAACGTAAAATGATTGGCTAGAATCTAAAGTGTATCACAGCTCAGGAAAAAAAGCACCGAAATAAAGCACCGAAATGTGCGCTGCTTTTCGGTCTGGTTACTACCGTTTATGTCAGAACGACACCGGTACCCATCCCTAGTCGAGAATTTACGCCAGTGTCCTGTTATATTTTAGATAGCAAGGAGCAGACGGCCGAGTTTATTAAACTCCACCGAGACAGCGTTGACGCAAATCTGAAGGCTAGACCGTCCCATTTCACAGTCTCACACTTCCAGCCTTCTTGGTCTTCGAAGGACCCGGCCCACGTAGGCCGCGAAGGCCAAGTCCTCCGACGGATGCAGCCGACGTTTTGGGACACAGCTTATGACTAACCACACACTTTCAAAATTATTATGACACTTTAGGGCCTCCATATTAGTAAGGTAAATTGAAAATGAAAATAAACTGCAGCTCTAATCGAGTTTGTCTTCACTCGGCCTCGCCAGCTGTAGTCATTCTCACTGTGTTCAAAGGACGTAGGCTGTTTATTCAGTTATGCATAGGCTGTCCTTGTTCCTTTGCAATCATAATGACATTGAGAACTAAAGGCCTAAGCAAATAACCATGCTTTCCTGCACACAGTTATGCAGACATGTGCATTACAAATCCTTTCCATACCTTCAACACAAGCCCATAATTTTCTAATAATCTAGTTTAAGTGCCAGAAGGAGACACACATGCTCATGCCGCATAATCTCGGTGCTGATAAACATGCGCATGCTGAGACTGGCCTCCTCGTATAAGATTAAAATGAAAGAACATAATCATGGTTTCACAAGCAAGCATAAAGCGTATGCGAATCATCCCTCGCCTGGATTATCAGTATTCATTTTAAAGAGCGTGTTACATTGACCTGTTAGTCTTGGCAATAAGCCTCACATCTTCACACCCACATGATAAATACTCACCTCACTTAACCTGATTACCAGCACAGTCTAAACACTGATATACCGTGGCAGAGGCTATACAACATTTAGACAAAACATTCATTTTAATGATTGGTTTCCTTAGAGCATGACAGCAACAACAGGCCAGTGTAAAATACGGCCTATTGTTTGGGACCCTCAGACGCTGTAATTCCACGTTAGGTTGTGCCAACTGTACCGGGACACATGCAGAGGCAGGATGAGACAGGCCGGCCAGCAGAGGGACTCAAAACATCCGATCAGCACAGGCCATCTGTGCTGCTCTCTCTCCACACATTAAAAACCCCAAATCAGGCACTCGCATGCTTCAATTTTCTCCCCCATGAATGGAAAGTAATAGCAGCCCCCACTCCCAAAACGTTACCCTCCCACTGCAGCAAATTAAAAGCAAGGCTCAAACGTATAATCTTCTCCCCGGTCATTCATTCATTCATTCATTCAGTCGCAGCGGACATGGCAGTCCGGATGGATCATTCAGAAGAAGAAGAAGAAGAAAAATAAAGAGAACTAGGCTGTGGACCGTAGGGGATGCCTCTGTGCTGACCCCGTTTCAGCCACCCCCCATCCTTAATTCAAGCCAGCGCACAGGGTACAGACACAAAAATGAATTGGTTCCTGGGGCAAAAGGGGGGTGCACCAATCAATGTCCAATCTCCCCTCACCACCACTACCATCCATTTTCAGGCCCTGGCACTTCCTGGCACCCCTGCCCCCCATTTTGGGGTATTGATCACAGAGTTCAGAGTTACCATTTGGCCAAGAGGCTTTTGTTTCCAAGACCTAAAGGTTTCCACTAATTATACAAAAAAGCCCCCATACTGCTAATCTTTGGCTCCAGATGGCCATTTAAATATAGGCTTACATGTATTTGCTCCACTATTTATCATATAATTTATTATATAACCCGTGACTAAACCACTTCATACTGTATACATAAAGGGAGGGGGAAATAATTTCCCATTGCTCAGTTAAATGTTTTGTTGCGCGAGTGCCAAAGTTCAGGCCACCCCCTGCTTAAACCAACCACGACAAGGACTTTCTTATTTGTGGCGAAGCGAGAATATGCGTGGGAGAATGCCTTACTATACTAGGTACAAAGGGCGGTATTGTCACTTGTGGCAGAGTGTGATCTCTGTAACACTTACGAATCAAAAGCCAGAGGGTGGAGCAACAGTGTTTCTTCAGGAGGTCCCTTTACTGTATGATTATTCAGCCCTGCAATAGAGTTAAGAGGGCCAGTAACAAAAAAAAAGCCAGTGATTGCAATAAATGCACAGCTGCCTAATTTATCCCACCTTACAAAAGAACAGTATCAAACCGGAGCCATGACGATCCATATTCATGGACAATCTGGGCTTGTTATTGCCATTTATCCACGAGGCTGTTTTCTGTACAGCGATCTCTCAATGGGTTTAAGTGTTATCATTAAGCTGTTATCCCCTCACATTATCCCTGTTGTAGTTTCAGAGCTGTCTGGGGCTCTGTGACTTCAGCTGGGTCCTCTCTTGTTCCTGGAGCAGATGTTAAAAAACGACTCCCACCTCAAACAACCCCCATTTTGTGTTGTACACAAACACACACATGCACACACCATCCTGCCTTTCCTCCCTCCTTCCCTCACCCTGGCATCTAATTAGGCCTACAGCACAAAGACTCCCAGATGTCAGCGTCCTCCTGGCCTCCTTTGATTATATCCTTTCCATCCCACTGCCTTGGTTGCCGACTGGCTGGGGGCTGTGTGGACTATAGGCGTTGACGCGTGTCACTTTGCGTAGGTCAACACTAGTCCAGTTTAACATATCAGTAATTGCTTTAGGTGTAAATCACGGGGAATGAGGAGGGAGGCGGGACAGTTGCAGAGAGGCCCCTGGATTGTCATAAATGCTTGCAAAGTGGTGTCAGTTCTTGGAATATGAAGTATAACTTCAGCTAAACGCAGGAGAAAATCACATTATGTAGATGGAGACTGAGTTACTCTAATGTCTGTATCTCTAATAGCTCGTCCAAAACTACTGTTTGTCAATCCATATTTAAAAGAGCATTCATCATGGCCAACAGACCCCAAGTGTTTCATTTCCTTTAAAACCAAGCAACCGAGAAATACGAACGATCGGTCGACAGTCAACAAGTCTGTCGTCTGAGGAAAATTGGCCATGGCTTTGACTTTTACAGACGGCGGCCACGGCCGTAACTTTCAGCAGCAATCAGATTTCCATGCTTCCATGAGCACCACATCTGCCCAGTGAATGCTTAATGGATGAGATATTGATTACTTCTTTACTGTAGAGCCCAGGATTACACTCTATCATCGAGGCTTTGAAGTATTTCACACTTCATCGCCAACTATGATTCTTTAAGAAGTGCCGACGAAACAAACCAAAGCAATTACAGACTAACTCGTCTTCCTTGTGATAGCTGTGTAATGCTGTAAAATCTAGATCACACAAACAGAAAACATATCCTGTCACAGCCTCATCAAAGCAGCTTGTTCTGTTCACACATTTAAAGAAAAGGAGTGACAGAGGAATGTCTGACAATGCAAGTTGCGTGAGTAAGGGGTCTTAGTTGCGGGCCGTATCATAAAACCTTACCTGAACGAATTTCCACTGTTGATACATGAACCTGTTGTTATGTAGCACTTTTTCACTACAAGCCCCACAATCACACACACACACATCCCTACAAGAGCTTACAAGTTTAGTGTGATTTGCCTTTGCTTTGCAAACTTGCAGTGTTGCTCAACTGTTTTGATCAAAGCCAAAAATTGTCGTGATACATGCTCAATCATGCAGGTGACGAAATACCAGAAAGTTGATTCTGTTTATCTGGACGTAGCGCTTTCTGTGGGAGAAAGGCTTCGTCACTCATCCAAGTGACTTCTTCAGTCTCAGCTGCCTGCAGGTTTCTCCAACCTTATAAACAGTACTTTTGCGTAATGACTGAAACTAGAGCCATTGAATGAACACTGGGCTTTGAGGTCAGTTACATGATCATTGATATGCAAACGCTCATGACAATTGATCAATGACCATGAGTACCATTCACAGAGAGTTGGGGAATGGCTGCAATCACAACATTGTCAGATGGTGAAAGATGTACTCTTAAGCCCCCTCCTCAGTTCAGAGATGATTGTCCCCCTTTCACATAAATGGTCTTGATGACTTCCCACTCAAACCCGCATTCCTGTCCACGATGTACATGTCCTCATCGCTTAAAAGGTTTCCACTGGCTTTTAAGTGTAAGTAAGAAGCCAGAAAATGATCTAGACTAAATTCAGTTAATTGTACAGCCCCTGACTTGTGTTTATGTGCTTAACTTTATAACTGTATATATTGTAACAATGTTCCACTTTCTCTTGTTATCAGTGTTAAATATGCTTTTTTGATCCATTTTGTTCTCTGAGCTGTTACTGAATGTTACCTGGTACTAAGGGCAACTGACAGCACTAAGACAAAACATCATTCGGTTTGTTCAAATGTCAAAGGTAGCAGTGTTCCAGTGTTTTATTGCCTGCCTTTATCTCAATGTCCCTGATATGTGGCTTGTAAGGTGTTTGTTTCATCTTAATCACTTCCCATCGATCCACTGCCTCATCCCTCACACTGTACACCCAAAGGAAAATGCCATCCATGGTTTCTTTGTTGGGTCTGTGTAATCAAGCGCTGTGCTGTAATCCATTTTAATCATTTACTCTCAATTTCCTATAACCCCTTATCTCTGAATCCAAGGGAAGATTTACTTCCTCTCCTAATCTCCAGGAGAAAATAGACCAAACTAAAATGCATGCTAAACATAGACCATCATTTCATCTGTTGCAAAACACTTTCACAATTAGTCATCACAAAGCCAGAGTAAGTGAGACGGTCAGGAGTCTGATGTTTCTGTGTCATTAAAGACAGAGCATTTCACATCCTGTTTGCTGATTAGAGAAATTCCTGCTACACTTGATTGCCCAGGGCTGTTCAGAAATAGGGCAGAAAGGGACAGTATCATGTTTCAAAATATAAGATCAGATCTGGATGAAAAGGCAGCGGCTGATCCTGATGTTTCATGTCGATAAGTTTGGACTTAACAGATTGGCAGTGGATGGAACATGTCATGTTGATGTGTGGGCATATTTGACAAGTGCAGTCATGCTGCTGAAGCTTTAGACAGGGTGTAACGGATAGCGCCTGCAGTGGATGCAAAAGGGTTTGTTTGTTGCATAAGTAGGTTTGTGAGGAGGGTAAGCACATATCACCTAAACTCTGAACCTAGTAAATCGTGATACAGAGCAGGACTGTAGATTTACCTTATAAATTTCATAAATGCCTTTTCCAAGTTCTGCCTATTCTGAACTTCTCAAGTATGATATTAACTATGATCTAAACCAAATCCACCATGTAAAAGGTAGACTTAACAATTGTGTCACCACTTTTCAGCTACTTCTGAGGTTTTGAGTTGAACCTTTTAGCTATCAGCTATTTGATTGAAAACCAAGGACACTGCATGCTCACAGAATTGGAAAGCAGCTTGTTTAACACAGGGTGGCCATATTACAAGGCCTCAGTCATTTGGCGACCTCTGTTTGCAATGGAAAAATGTGAATTTCCTAACCAGTAGGTGAGTGGTTGCTCAAGATTGCTGGCATGAAACTGGTCACAAAGAGGTACACAGGGCTTTCCCCAGTTGTAGCTGATTTGGTCAGTAATTGTAAACCTTATTAAATGCTAAATTATCTAAACCATATCAGAGTTGCAGTCACTGTGGGCATAGAAAAGATGGGCATAGAAAAGATGAATGCAACCTGAAACCAGGATCCAATTTTCCTAATGGGCAGCAGGGGGCAACTCCTGGCTGGAAAAAGAAGTCATGTTGCATAAAGGTCTATGAGAAAACAACCCTACTTCTCACATTATTTATGGCCTCAGCAAAGACTTTCCTTATTAGCTAATAGGTAGTGATAAAGCCTAATCTTTAATAATAGAATTAATATAATTAATACAGTTAATTAGTAGGTTCTTGCAATTGCCTCTAGATTGTATGTAAGAAACTAACTTGTCTGCAAATACACTTATCATAGTTTTGCCAATGCTTGGGAAGTAAATGGTGAGCATTTAAAGACAAGTTGGTGTCATTCATGCAAACTATGGGTAACCTTGAAAATCAGTTTGCAATTAAAGCAATCACAAGGTTTTTGCTGCAACACCCTCTTTGGGACCGATTTCAGCTAGCAAAAGCTACCTCCAGTAACTAGTCACCAACCGGTTGAAGAACACACATTTTTCTTAAGTGATTATATTTTGCTGGGGGGTTGCCAACTGGTGTTTAGGCCTGTGAGACAGATGGCTAAGAGGGTTTTTTTTTTTTTAAATAAATGAGACTGTAGATCTAGATCTAAATGAGATTTAGATCTATCACTGCAGACTAATAACTAATAAGGAAAGTGCGTCATAGCCACATTTAATGCTAACCATTTTTTTTTACATGAAATGCAATCCACATAATTACCTGTATTCTTTAGTTTAATTTCAACCTTTGCCTTAACTACATAACATTATAGCAAGTTTAGTTGCACTTACATTGTCTCTGACCCCGAGGCATCCAACAGCTGACCTTTGACCACATGCTCACCAATGAGGAAGTGGTATACTTACTCTGTACACCACCGCAGTGAGTGTAAAACCGTAGTTCTTTGTAAAGGAGTAGTATGCGTGAAGTGAAGTGTTTATCTTCTGCTGTGGCCTCAGTCAGGCCAGGTCGGACTGGTTCCCAGCGCTGTTTGGAGAGGCCTAGAAAAACAAAGAGCTGTAGATTGGGGTTTGGGGTTGGGGTAGAGGGTGGGATGCCTAGAGCAAGCGGTAAGACACGGCTAACAGGAACACTGTGATCCCAGTGTCCTGTCAGCTTTTGGCTGAAAGTACGGCAACAGAGACCGAATGAAGCGTTACACAAATAAGGGGGAAGGGATAGTGTGTGACTGGACTGTGCAGCTCCTAACTTGGACTTTGATCTCACTGTAAAAGGTGAAAGCCCTCGTAACAGCGGAAATACGACCCACCTGATATGAGGTTTTCCTTGTTGACTTTTTCACTGTCCTTTTGTCCTCCACTCCGCCCCTTTCCCCTCCCTGAAGGACTGTCCAGGTGTATGGATCACTGCAGGGCAGCGGAAGCATGAACAGACAGCTGGAGAGGAGAGAACAGTTAAAGAGATTGTCTCTTGACAGCAACATACTGGTAAGTCATTCCTAAACACCGTCAGTGTGTTATTTTGTTAGACTATTAACTCGGTCAGGAAGTGGACAGTATTTATTGGCTATTGCCTAAGATTATAGTGGTAATTCACATGAAATAAATATTTTTTGCTGATATTTCAATTTTCAAAGCAGTGGCTGCTTTTTCCTTTAATCGCACTGTTAAACCTTTGTGAGTGAGTTTTGTGTGGGTATTGCTTTTGGGACCATGCTACCATTGCTTGTGGTTTGTTTGGACTGCATTTCCCACGAAGCAGTTGGCGGTGCTCATGGTAAATACCTGCTCTGTTTTTGTTTATTCAATCTGGTGGGAATGAAAAATGTTTCATTTCCTGTCTTCAAATCTTTCCCATTCATGACCCTCTTTTATTCACTGTTGAGCACAAAAATGTGATGTTAAGCCTTTTACAGACTGAGATTAATTAGCTTGCAAGAATGTCAAAGCTACACTGAGATTTAATTTTTTCCCCCAAGTGCATAAACACACCCACGTGTCAAACAGAAGTGAGAAAGGACAGTCTGCCATGACTGTTTGTGAAACACTCTTTGCCCACCGGTGACTGACAGGCTTATCTTTATGCCGGGCCGCTCTTGCAAATCACAGGAGTGGAAACTTGTTTTGTCTCAGGGTTAACTGAAGGTGAATCTGCTCGAAAGAGCCTCTTTGGAATGTCAAGTGCCTGCTGTGTTGTGTCTGCATGGGAGAAGAGAAGCTTACCCCCCCTTCCCTTCGGTGCATACAGTACGGTCACTGCGCAGGAAATAATAAATCAAAGAGTCTTAAAATAGCATGAAGATATAGGAAGTGATGAAGTCATCAAGAACACGTTTGTTGCAAATGAAATGGCAAATGTTTAAAGCTGCAGTTTGTCCATGTGACTAACCAATTAAACAAAAAACAAACCCCGAAATGCTGTAAAGCCGTTAAATAACGTATGCATGCTTATGCTGCAGGTCAGGGGTTTAATTTGTAGTTTGTTGCCTGCGTTACAGACCATCAGTCTCTAAAGAAGTCGAAACATGTTTACACACTCTATTGACTTGACCTGACTTTATAGCTTTCTGCTGACCTTTCTTTACCTACTCCTGACCTGCAAGAGAGCCTCAGTCCTTAGAGTCCGTACAGGAGAAACCAGTGAACATGCTATTGATTTCTGTAATTTTACAGTCTTTTCTTTGGACGACAAGAAATGGTGAAAGTGTAAACAGAAATAAGTAGAATTTAAGTAAATATAAATACACCCTGGAAGAAAGAAAAGTTTATTTATACGTCTTTATGTATGCGTCTGTTACTTTGGGGACAAACTTAAATTAAACCAAACTGTTCTCACCTGTTAAGGAGTTGAGGTGTGAAATACATCCTAGACCCCTGAAGGTTCTTATCTATATCACATATTGTGATGTGTGCCACCTGCCACTCTTAAATTACAAATTTTGGTGTTTAGGCACCTACAAAACCTTATAAAAGCGTTGCATCACTTCATGATAGTAATATCTAATTTATATCTAATTTATATATGCAAAACTTGACTTATGTATGACATTTTGTAACATTGTCATGTTACCTAGCAACCACCTGCCAATGGGCTAAAATGACCCTTTATTAGTGTTTGTGCAACTATAAAACCTTATAAAAGTGTTGTGTTTAACTTCACAATAATAAAATCGAATTCATATGCTCAAAACTTGGCTTATGTATGATATATTTTAATGTCAACATGTTGCCTAGCAACCACCTAGCAACGGACTAAAATGACCCTTTTAGTGTTTATGCACTTATGCTCACTGTTAGTAGCATCTAAATATAGAAAAATGGAAATTAATACTTAAGACAATAATAAAAAAAAGAAAAATATTTAGAAATGTAAAAAATAGAGGAGAATTTAAAAAGAAATTGAATGGAATAAGTGATAAATAAAAAATTGATAGAAATAATTAGAGAAATGTACATAGATTGATAAAGAAATAAATAAAATTGAGAATTAAACAAACAAAATATTGTAAGAATATAGAAATAAATGGGAAATGCATAAGTAACTAAAAATAAATAAATAAATGAATAAACTTTGAAAGAAACAATATAGCCTGGAATAAATGTAGAAGTATAGAAAAAAAACCTTTATAAAAGTTACAGAAATGAAATTATGAGATGAATAATTCCTTTTTTCAAAAAATTATATTTATGCCAAACTAAACTAAATGGCCCTCCATACTTTTTATCTGTCCATGAATACATCTAACACGACGTTACATAACAGTCGGTGTTTTAACCCCAGCAGCACCTTTACAGTCACTTCACATCCAGATGTCCACAGTCACTGTCCTCACTGAATCGTTGTTGCTAATCAAGGAAATGCAGGAAAATCTGTGACTGAAAGAATGTGATATACAACAATGTAAATTAGACAATTAAGAAAAAGTAGCTCCTCAGAAAACGGTCTTGATTTTCTCTGGCATTAACCTTTGAGTCTGTCAGTAATTTACTTCTTAAACTGAGAGTTGAGGATGTCGAAGATTCACTGTGGTGACACACTTAAATCCTCTTAGGAAGGCGAGACACTTCCTGGTTTATCATTTATTCACCGCGGTTTAGCTTTGTGAATATGTAACTTCCTTTGACACAGCACACGATGACTGGATGATGTCTGTTTTTCGCTGAACGTGTGATCCTTAGAGAACTTCCAGACGTGCCGATATGGGCTGATGTGTGGCTTTAATTGCTTAAATTGGACACACAGCGGCCTGATTTACTGTGAGCCTGAATCTGGGTCATGTTTGTGATATGGCTTTATGATTCAACATGCTCACATTTGCCCACTCAACTATCCATGCATGCATTTTTTTCTCTCCCTTTTCCCACTTTCTCCTTTTTTTTTATTAAATATATCGGCTTCTTTCTGCCTTTGGTATGTTGTTAATTTCACTCTCACTTTGTGTCTTTGTTTTCTCCTATTGGTTTCCTTCTTTCCAACTCAACTATTTTCTTCTCTCTCTAATGATTTATTCCTACTCAGGGCAGCAGGAGCAGAAGGAGCACTGGGTTGCTTTAGTAGTGGGACATGCCTGGAGCATTTTTGGTAAATGTCCAGTGTAGATCTGGTGGCAGTTTGCAGCAGATTTGATTCCATGCCATGAAAAGTGGAGCAAATCTTGAAGTTGAAGAAGAGGGTTATTATGTCGCTCAATACTCAAATATGCACATATTGCACGTTGCTATTGACCATGCCGTCATGCCTTTAGTTAAATGAGGCTTTGTTCGACCGAAAGTCAGTCAGTTCGAGGCCGACCTGCGTCTTTATCCTTCCAGTGCTTGATGCGGGACATGTTGTCCATGGCCCTTGTGGCCCAGCTGGCCCTGGCACAGATAAACCCACTAAGTCCTGTAAACACTCCTTTTCCTGGGAGGATATGAGGCTCCGATACATTTATTTTTTCAGGCATCTGAGAAAACACAAGAGGCGGTTTCTGACATTCCGTCAGACGACAGGCATGAGCATTCATGCCCTCGTTTTCCTTCTGTGTCACTTGAAAAATCAGGCTCTGCTGGTTGTGTGACTGCAGATTAATCCCAGAGAGATGACCAGTAGTTGTCCCCTTTATGTAAGATTACACCCATGTTTCATGCAGAAAGTAGCTTGAGTTTCATGGCCTGCTGTGATGATGAAATGTATTTTCCACTTGAGGGACGCCCCCGAAGGCTTTTTCAGTTCACACTAGCAACACAAAAATGAAGACAAAATGCCATATGTCAGCTGAGGAACAGGTAAAATATTTATGTCTGCTCCTCTTGGATGGATTACATGGCCTAGCTTCTGTCAATGTGGGTAATTTGGCAATCAGAGGGCTTGAATGTCAGTTACATATGCGCCGTGTTTCCTCATTGTACTCATGTTCCTGAGTTTGTTTGCTGAAAGTTGTCCAGAGCTCGAGCTTTTCCGTCTTTCTGATTATGTTTGTGTTTGATGTATTGTAAATGAATGTGCAGGGAGTGGAGTCTTAGTCATTGTTATCAGCATTTTATTCATGTAACAGTCTGGGTTGGACTATATAATCTGCATCAGGTTATGTAGCTCAGTGATGGCCCAGAGTTGCAGCAGCAGCTCTCGCGAGTAACTGGGGCAACATTTGAATTACATAACAGCTGTGTTGCTGGGTTGATTCTGTGCTTCTATTTATTTTTATCATTTGATGCCCGCCTGCGGAGGAGACTCTCTTCGTCATGCTGGGACGTGCACGGTGAGCCCGACGGCCGTGGACGGTCCGTGAGCTGCTGCTGCTATCTGCAGCCAGCCAGCTTTAAGTAGGTCATCACAGAACCTCAGTCAGAGGTCTATCCAACACAGTGGAGTCTAACACACTGGTGTGGTTCATTATCATGTCTGAGGATTGAGGTGCTGAAAATAAGATTGTGTTTGATGATGTTTCAGGACTCATACCTGTGTATCCTTTGGGGTGCAAGGTTTCATTTTAGGGTGCTGAACAGCGACCAGATGTGACCATCATTAGTGGAAAGGTGAACTGAGGAATTAGTGTTAAGTCACTGCAAACACACTCACAAAAGCTCGAGCAAAGACAACTAACTGCACATCAGTTATGTTATTTGTCAGATAACTGCATTAAACTTACTCTAAAAGAAACCAACACGACAAACAAGGTTGAAAAGTCCTGTTCAGTTAATTCAATTAGCTGAGGGGATGTGTAGCAGACAGCTAGCAGCTTACACATCCATCACTCAAAATGCCCATACCTCCATTAATGTATAACCATAATAACACTTAAACGGTTGAGTCATAAGCAAACTCACACCTTGTGCAGCTGCATGAATGTACAAATGACCTATGGAGAACAAAACTGTTTGTACCAGGCTGTAAACATAATTATTTCTGCTGTAAAGCTGAGCATTTTAATGTGGTAATCTGTGAGGACTGACTTGCTTTTGAAACGAGGCTAAAGGGCCCCCCTCCGCTTTTTTTTTTTTGCATCTTTTGGCACATATGCATTGGTTTTATTTTTCCATTCTTCACCCAGGAGTTGCTGCTTGTTGTACACCATTAATGTTGCATTTTATCTCAATTAAAAACACACAAATGAAAAACTTTTACAGTTCAGGTGAGTTTAGGATATATTTAGTAAGTGTGCAGCACAGATATGTTCCTTCAATTAAAGTCTGTGAATCTGGCTTTAAACGGGATTCATTCAAAAGGAAGCTCCAAATGTGCTGGAGGTTATCAGCCGATGCAAATCTATTCCTGATCTGGTTCCAGTCATTCTTTGGTGAAAGTGCCCCACCTGAATTGCTGTCATCACAGCGGTGATTGCTTCTGCTCAGCAGTGTACACAAACTTCATCTAAAGTGGGAATGTAGAGAACACTCAATGTACACTCAATGTCATTTACCCTTACCTGAATACTGTATATTGTATATTGCATAGCTTTCTTGTTAAATTGTATTGTATTTATTTAAATTTTTACTTTTTAATTATTTTATTTGCATTTTTTAATCACTCTCTTATATTTAAATGTTCATTTGCTATTTCATCTAGGGTTTGAGAGTAACGAAATTTCTATTCTCTGTATGTCCTGTACATGTGGCAGAATTGACAAATAAAGTTGACTTTGAAAATACTTGGCAGATTGCTTGGAGCTTTGCCCGCTCTCACACCTATGTGCACCTGGTCTCACTGTTGAATTGTTTTTTGGAAACAACACAGACCTTGTATATTCAGCCTGAGATGAAAGGCCAAATTGAATCAACAGCACATGTATGTAATCACTACCTCATAGCATTGAGCCCTAGTTTTAACTGGTTAACCTCTTGACATTCATGGGAAACCATCTGGTTTGGACTTGAGGGAGTAGGGGATTGCATATAAAAGATGGATATAGAAATTAAGAATTGAAGTGTTTTAAACCTGTAGTATTTCTAATTTTCATCAGGGGAAGAATGATGGTATAGGAATCTAAGACAAAATCACTACTTTTCACTTCCTTTCCATATGTTCCTTGTGAGTTTGTGGTCTCAATCGCTCATTTCAAGTCCTATTTCATAAAACATGTTGTTAGATACAGTCAGTGAAGTCAGGGCTCTTTAACGTGCATAATAATGAGCTGCTAACTGAGGCTAACAGCAGCTAACAGAGGCTAGCAGCCGCTAACAGAGGCTAACACAGACAAAAGCAGCAGCACATACCAACAGAAAAGTTAATTATATCTTCAGCAACTCACCTTCGTTTCACTGTCAACGGTGAAAAGTGAGCTTCACTGACTCATCTACTCATATCAGACTCCTTTCACAAGTTTTACAGCCTCCTCCAAAGTAAATAGATGTGAACACCCGGCTGAGGTAAAGAGCGAATTGACACCTTAAACTCACTACAGATGAATAGTGGTTGTATGGTAGGAGTCTGCACTTGAATTGGGTTGGGTAAGAAAGTTGACTGCAATCTCCAAGTCACATCTACTGGTGAGATTTTACACAATGTACCTTTAATTTTGTAAGCCATGGTCCTATTTAGCGTGAAATAGAAGATAAATCTGGGTATGCTTTTATTTGTGCAATATCCCCAGGTTCTCCGTCAGGTACATCCTGAGCTCGTCACATCAACATGATAGTGAGGGCCAAATGCTCAGCTTTTGCAAGACATGCGTTGACAAGTAGCATCTAGTTTCTGAAAATGTGCTTATTTTTCCATTTATTATAATTTATTTACAACCCAACCCTATCTATAGGAGGTCGCTACCAAACTGGTGCTTATTAAAGAAGAGATTTACAGGAACATCACAATGGACCTGACCCCTGACATGCTCAACACTGCCAAAAATGCACTTCAGTATCATTGTCTTCTTTGCTTTGTTTTAGTGCATGTCTGCAGAAATTGCTTAAAGCCAATTCTCTTCCTCACTTGTACCCAAACAAAAGACCCTCATGTGCTTCTGTCTAAAATGTAGTGTCTAATGCATTTCCTAAAACAGTGAAGTAATAGCCAAGGATGTCTAAACTGGTGAGAGCATGTCCCTGTTTTCTCTTCCACACTCTTTTCCCTGCCAGCATTTATGATGTGCGCAGCAGTGCAATCATGCTCGGAGATAATTGATAACAAAAGGCCAAATTGAAAACACTCCGCAGGGGAGGGTTAATAATCAAGTGCTCCACATTACTGATTAAACGCTTGCTACATAGTTGTGAGTTGTATTGAGTAAACAGCATGTGGTAGTGCTTTCCTGTTTATCTCCAAAGTATTTGGATTTTAGCTAAATCCCCCTGGCTTTTGTCAAGCCGCCTCCTCGTATAAAGTGTTTTACGTGCTGATTTGCTGCCATGTTGTTGTATTGGCCTGTTTCGTTGGCTCATTCCCCAACGGCGAAAATAAGACAATAAAACTGTCCCAAAACAAACCCCAAAACAGACAAATTAGTTTGGTTTATGCTAAATTTAAGTGCAAATGAATTAGATGGCATGCCAGCGTGGAGTCCGCTAGGCAAGACTGGATTTCCTCTCCTTCTTCCCCCCTCATCCTATTATAGCTGGTTGTTACAATGCAGAATGGAGACATAAAACTAAGCAGGGGAGCAGGCTTTTTAGCTGGATGGGAAGAAATGCTCAGTCTAATCTGATTGGCTCCCACATCGTCAGGCGGACAAATGGAGAGGTTTGATATTATTACTGAGCAGCTCAAACTAATTGAGTGTAATTATACAGTAGAAATCCACCGACAATGCCGTCCCCAGCGTGGGCCTCGTTCTCACGCCATGTGTATTACAGGGTGCCAGGCTCATGGGACGAGTGCTCACTTAGTGCTCACTTAGTCTGTCAGCTTGATTCTTGAGTAACTGGTGTAAAGTGTGGTTCTGAAGCCCAGGCTGATTGGACATTTTGGGTGGGAGCCAGTTACATAAAAAAGATTTCTTCTCGGACTGGAAAGCTCCTTTCTCTCAGAGTCTCACACACTTTACCTTGAGTGCTTAAATGAAGTTTCTCGGCAGGGGTGTACCAGCCTCCGGCCGGGTCTCTGACAGCTTCCTCAGCTGCCAGGTGACATACCTGGGCTCACCGCGTGGGTAGCCACGGGGCCGCAGGGTGTGGGAAGCCAGCAAACTCCGAGACACTCGTCAAGTTTGAGAGACTGAAGTAGTGGCGTTTTTCTGCTCTTGTCTCATGGGAACGTCTCTGCTCTCATGTGCCTGATGATGAGCGATTACAACCTTGCCATTTCCCTAGACTCCAGTCTGAAATCCAGAGGTTTCCCCCATATTCCACCACACGCTGTGGATAAGACTAAACAGCCTCCATCTGCCTGTAAAATTGGTTTAATAATTATTATCGTCTGGTTTTCCAACCCCCAAGTTACAAGAATATTAATGTTAATAGATAGCTTATGTTTTTATTAAAGCAATTATTTAATATTTTGTGGATAGTCATTATAACATCAGGGTCTCTTTTTTCATCATATACAAAAAAAACCCATATACCGTTTCAAATCTGACAGATAAACACGTTATACATTTTGATAACCCAAAAAAGAATGTCTAAGTGTGGTTGTAGATAAATAAGTATAAAAGTGAGTCTGGTATCCTCATCTGGCGTCCTAAATCAACAGTTTCAGTTTCATGACTGCAAATGGTTTGAATATGGATAGTAGGCTGGATACTCTTGAGTAACCTAGTGCAAGGCATACACTTAGGGGCCTGCACTTAGGAATAGGCGAACAGTGATGTAGCCGGGCTGTTAAATGACTTTGTGGCACTGGCAGATTAAAAAAAAAAACATGGTTGGAGACTGTTGGATCGTGTGCATTGAACTCGAAATCTTGTTCATATTTGAAATGGCTGCTTCCAAGCAACCCTGATGTATGAACATGGTGATAAAACAGAACGAGACAGTCTTTCTGCTGTCGGTTTGTGATTTAATGGGGTCAAGTCGGAAATTACTTGACAATCTGTTTGTAATAATATGGCAAAGGTTGCAAATCTGTTGCTGTCTACAGACAGAGAAATTCGTATTAAACAGAAACTTACATTAACTACTTACAATCACAGTCCAGCCAAAACCTCATAGATTTGAAACAGAAATGCAGAAATTCCTCAATAAATAGTAATCTAGTTGGAATTTTATACATGGCTCAGCAATCTTGCTTTTATTTTGGAAAACAATCAGAATACAACTACTTGGCAACAATCTTAATCGAGTAACCAATTGCAAAGAGGCATGTTGCAGACAGGGCATGCTCATGCGCGCAGCTTGACTTAGATCACGGGTCTCCAACTCTAGTCCTCGAGAGCTAGTTTATCAAATAATGTCAGAAAATGAGTTCATTGCTCTTAGCAGAGGTTCAAGTACAGTTTAGAGATTTATTTCAGGTGAGCAACAAAAGATAACCTAGTTTTGCTTTGGGTGATAATGAACCAGGCTTTCTAAATGACCTGCTTATTCTCAGCTTGGCATGAAAACCTCTCAAGTGCCCCCTTACTGAAATCTCTGAGCCGTGTCACAAGTTGCGTGCAGTTTGCCTGCTGAACCTAGGTCCACATTGTAAACAGCGCTATCTTCAAGGTTTATAGCTCATCGCACAATCAAAGGCGCTTTAATAATCAGTCGGAAAATAAAAGAGGAAGCTTTTGGGTTCATTCCAGTTTGATTAAAGAGTGTTTTTACTTTGTAGTGACAGTGAGTTTTCTGCTCTGTGTGCATCCCCTCTTGCCCAGGGCCCACTGCCAGCCCTTGTAATTGGACCACCATTATCCATCGTCCAATGAGACCATCCTTTGTGTCCTTTGAGTTGAGGGGCCAATTATGAGCTCTCCTCTTCCAATCATGAGTGAGATCAAAGTTGATAGCGGGGCCGCGTGCTGTCAGAGTCACATGCGTTGTTCCCCAAACATTAGCGCTTTGCACCAATCTCTATTCAGCCTGTGGTTTCCCCTCTTTGGAGCCCAGTGCCAGAAAAACAGAGGTCTTTTGAGAGGCCTGAAGTCTGCACAGACAAAGAAAGGACAGTCTCCTCTCTATCAGCCAGCGTTATCTGCCCACACAATCAAACACGTTAAACCACTCGTTGTGTCCACAAATTTACTCTGGACTCAAGTGGAAGTTTATCAAGATAAGCAAGTCACACATTTTAGGAGTAAATTATTAGTTATTCAAGGAGATTGATGGTGAAAACATTATTTGTTTCAGTCTCACTGCACATAAGGCTTTGATTGTGCCACTGTTATGCCTTATACCACACTTAAAAGTGTGACCAGATCAGATGTTCACAGCTTTCCTGAAGGAGTTATGCTTTTCCTGGTCATGCAACATTTAGTCTTTTTTAAAAAAATCATATCTATATTTTTTTAAGTCTCACAAACTGTGCTTGTATAACCAAAGCTTGAAGCTTGAATCATATATCCCCATTTATTCATGAAACAAGAATCCAGTAAAATAACATATGTATTCAAAATATATAAGCTTTGCAACCTCTTTGTTAGGTATACCTGTTAATGCAGAAATCGAATCAATGGCAGCAACTCCATTCATTTAGGCATGCCGGCATGGTCAAGGTGGCTTAGAGATTTTCAAACCAATCATCAGAATGAGTGAGCCAGTGGAGAAGAAAGGTGATTTAAGTCGCTTTAAACGTGGGATTGTTGTTGGTGTCAGATGGGCTGTTCTGTGTACTTCAGAAACTGCAGGGATTACAGAGATTGGTCCAAAAAAAGGAGAAAATATCCAGTTAGTTTTCTGGGAGAAAATCTGCTGTCGATGCCAGAGGTCACACGACAATGGCCATACTGTTTTGGGAAGGCAGCAGTCACATAAATAATCACTTGTTATGACTAAGCTATGCAGAAGAGCACCTTGACAGCAACAGAAGACCACACCAGGTGCTTTAAAACTGAGGCTACAATTTGCACAGGCTCACCAAAATAGGACAAGATAGGTAAAACCTCACCTGGTCTTGATTTCTGTAGCAACATTAAGATAATAGTATCAGACTGGTGTGGGGGATATTTTCTTGGTACACTTTGGGCCCCTTAGTACCAACTGAGCATTGTTTAAACACTACAGGCTCCCTCAGTATTGTTGTCCACTGTGCAGCCACTTTGTACTCATCTTCTGACGGCGTTTTCCAACAGCAACTTGAGTCATGAACATGACAATGAGTCCACTCAAATGGCCTCCACAGTCACCAGATCTCAGTCCAATAGATTCTCGCAGCAACTATGTGATGCTGTCATGTCAACATGGACTAAAATCTCAGAGGAATGTTTCCAGCACCTTGTTAAATCTTTGCCATTAGGAACTAAAGCAGTTCTGAAGACAAAATGGGAATCCAACAAGGTACTAGAAATGATGATGAGCTGTTTTCTTCCAACAATAACTTCTAAGGCCAGCTATCCAAAAGTCCTATCCTAGCAGAAGATGAATTTGATCCCACTGTGCCACTCTGCTGGAAATCTCCCCAGAGGGGACCCTAACTCACAATCCATGGCTTAGGAGACCAGTGCCTTATCCATTAGGCCAATTCTGTTTGTGGAAGGGGAGATTCTGGTCATGGATGTGCAAATTTGTAGCAGTTGATGTGCTGTCATGCCAACATGGACCAAAGTCTGTTTCTAGCACCTTTTTGAATCTATTCCATGAAGAATTAAGAGAGTCCAGTGGAATTTTATACAAAGCTGGTGTAGGTTTTAAGCTAATTTACTTTTTTCTATTGAAATAGGGAGTCAGTAATACAAGTAGATGACTTGAAAGGCAGCATTTGTGTTGACATTTTCATCTCAATGGGTTTTATCCAGTTTAGTCAAGGATTGAAAAAAAAAAAAACAGTTAACAGATCCTTGCCATCTAATAAGCAGAGCCATTATTTCCATTGCTTATTCAAGGAGGGAAACTACATCACTAAGCAACCAGGAACTAGTAACTTAAAGTGTGGTCCATATAAATTTGGTCTTTTGAAAAAATTATAATTTTACTGTGGAGAAATGTTATTAAATGCAGTGAACTTGCGGCAGCTTTGATTTCAGCGTGCCTCACCATATTCATCCTCTATGAACGTCTGACTTTTACAAGCCCACAAAATGAAAATGGATTTATATTTCAAAAAACTGAAGTCATGTTTGAAATCATCAAAGGAAAGCTGGCTCCTGTTGGGTCCAGTCATTTTAAATTTTGAATAGCAAGAACTGTTACGGACCTATAAGCCTTTTCTCTGATATGTTTTTTTGTATATAGCTTAAAGAGCGTCTACTGCATGGCTCCCAACATGCATACTCTTTTCTCAGAAGCAGACAAACTTGAAACATGAGCCAGGCAGAAGGGCTTAACCCACGGTGTTAACCTCGTCCACCTGGCATGGAAGATCCATCTCCAGGGATGTTTGTTTATCGTATGCAGATGAGGCACCATATTTGGATCAAACTGGTGCTGCAGGTTTGGGTTTGAAACTGACAGAGGGCGGCTAACAGGATTGGACGTGCAGATTAAGAGCCCAGTGAGAGGAGGCTGAGGAGGGGCTGCATCTGTCAGCAGAGAGGAAACCCACCTCCTCACCTTGCAGCTGGGGTGGGGGTTGGGGGGACAAGCTCCTTGTATAGCCTCCTGGCAGACTGGGTGTGGGTGTGGGAGGCAGAAGGTGGTGCGGCAGCGCGTCCTGGCTATTCTTCCGCACAGAGGCCGCCCTGTGATCACATCCTCCTCATCGGATGCTGAGCCAAACCCTCAGCTGGGCTCTGAGAGGGCTCTTTCATGCATGGTTTCCCAAGACCAGGGCTTTAAATGTGGGGAGCTGGCTTGTTGTAGTCTGTTCAGAGACAGAGGTCCCATTTTAGCCACAGATTTATCTGATAGGAGATCATGGTTTGCATCCTGTTAGTGTTTTTTCACTTGTTTTTTGGCATTTTCTGAATCATGTTGTTTTAACTTGTAGATTTCTGCTTCAGTTTTCACTTTGCTGGTTGGATTAAGAGATAAGGATTGAAGCTCATGATGACACATGTTACGGTCGGCCTAAGATAGTGTGTCACTAACCAGTTCCAAAGGAAACCTTGTTTGTAGGTGTGACACGCCTTGAAAAAGTGCAAGAGAAAACAGCTGTCAACATATTTGTCCTTTGAGACCAGATTTCACAGGTGAGGTGTGTGTCTGACTCACTTTCGAGAACTTGAGACTTAAATGATAAGAATTCAAACACAAATAGCCCCGCCCAAAAGTGTACCCTGCTTTATCTTCTAATTTATTTCACAAGAGACCGCAGTTTCTTAAAATGAACAGTTAAGAGAGCTGCGGCCCACTTAAAAACCAGAAAATTCCACAGGGCCCACCCAATCTTAACCCTCCTGTTATGTTGGTTTCCAGGAACACCAATTATGTTCCTGGTTTAATTTGACCCAGGGCAAATTTACTCATCCAAAAGTGTCAGAAACACTGGCACTGATTATTTTACAATTTTCTTTTAGAATTTAGATTTTTTTCGTTTTCTGTAGCGATGCAGATGACATGTGACATCTCTTATGTTCTGGGTCAATCGGACCCGCAACATAACAGGAGGGTTAAATCTTCACTCACACGAGACAAAGTGGTGTACTTCCTTTCAATTTTGCTAAAAAACATAAACAACACTGACTTTTGGCTATAGATTGCTAATGCTACTCACTCGTATATAAGTTAAGGCCAATGTGTGACCACCGTGGTACTGGGACACAAACAAAAGCAGTAAATATAGGTAAAAACTAACCATCTCCTATGATTAATTCTCTTTGTATATTCATAAATAGATTGGTATAAATATATAACTGTGCATACCTATATTTTAAGGCAGTGAACCAACAATCAGACCACCCCTTATGAGTAAGCGCTTGGCGACAGTGGGAAGGAAAAACTCCCTTTTAACAGGAACAGAAAGACACCTCTGCCAGAACCAGGCTTAAGATGGGATGGCCATCTGCTGCAGCCTATTTGGGGTGAGAAGTAAGCAAAGAGAGCCTGAAGTTTTTAATTACTAATAATGAAATGCAATCCTCGGGCTAAGCTATCTTTGCCTGCACTGACTACAGGGATCTGGCTAGCTACAGGATTTTTAAAGCTGTGGAGCTGGGTCTGAACCTGGTCTCCAAAGCTATGAACAGGCTACATTTTTTACACATGTCATTGTTACTAAAGGAGCCTGAGGAATAACTAAACACTTGACACTTAGGAAGATATGCTAGTAGTGATTTGGCCAAGAGGTAAGGTAGCTATGCTCAGCTAGCATATCCCTAATGACACACGTGAGTGAATAGTATAAATATAAGTTGAAGTTGAGTCAGCAGATAATGTGCTTCTAATGTGCTACAAAACGGATCTATTAAACTATGAGATTAACCTGCAGAAAAACACCACTGTGTATAGCATAGGGAATAGATAGGATACCGCAGTGATCCAGTAGCAAGGTGCCACGAGAGGAAAGCAGGTCTTCACTCTCTATACCCAGATGCTATGTTCAGCTCATATAAAGTTTATCTTTCCTGGATGGATTATAATGTTTATGTTTGATTGAATCTATCAGAAAATGCTGGCTCATGGTCATCTCACAGATGAAAAACATATTGATAAAATAGTATATGAATAGCTGGTGCATATTTAGTAGTAAAATTCATTAGTCGGAGACAAAGAGTTGTTGCTTGATCCTTCAATAGGGGCTGTAGCCAGCAGTTATTTTTACTGTTCATTAATCTTCCATTTATTGTCTTAAAAACATTGAAAACTAGTGAATTTCTGCTTCTGTTCTTAGTCTGCAGTTGCTCTTTGCATTGGTTGGTGGTCGTGAAGTGCCACAATGACCTCTGAATCACTTACCCTCTGCCTTCCTGGGCGCTCTGTCGCACCTATACTGGTCTGGCTTGTCGGGTGAGTTCCTACAGAGCTTCCTCGCACCTGGAGAAAAGGGTTAAAGGTGAAAACTGTAAGTGTTGGGGGCTGGTTGATTTTTCTTCATTGGATTCATACATGATGCACATGCTCTGGAATTTGACTACCTTGTAATTTGCAAATAGTTTCCAACTTGATAAATGATGTAAATTATTTAGTAATTCCTACCTCACTGCTGTCTTATGGCCATTCCAAACACAATAATTGGCCTTAATTTATAATATTATATTTATGTTATTTCACCATTAATCTCATTGCAGCTTTGACAAATGGACTGTCTCATTTGCTAAAGATCTATTACTAAAACATTCAGTCATTCCCATCCAGATTCAATTTTCGGACCATTCCAGACCAAAACCATTATATGGGCATTAGTGTCATGATGCCTTTTCACTGACAAATGAAGCATCCCTAAATTGCCAAAGGATGCATTATGAAAATCTCTGTCTTTATTATAGAGACATGGATCCTCATTTAAGTGATAAAATGTTCATTATGTGTTCTGCATAGCTTTGTATTGTGTAATGGCTCACACTGGTTCAATGAACAGATGACTGGCAGCACTGGTGTCAGTCAAATAACTCATCTCTAAACCAACAGTAAAACCACAATAGAATTCAAAGTACTTTTCTATTTAATTAAAGTTCCATTACCAAATGAAAACTGCTTTGATGGTAAGCGGTTACTCATCTGCAGGAATGCTTTTGGGCAGGGCAATGATTTTGCACCTGCATCACCTCTGTTTGCTCCATAAAACCTGGCCAGTGTGAAGCTTCTGTCAGATGTCATAAATTCCTCTGCGAAGCTCGCCCAGGCGTCTGATGACTGATGAGTTTGTCATCTTCGTTTGAACAGGAGCACCACCTGCCACTCATCTCCCATCAATCACAGTGATAGCTTAAGGTCATGAGCTTTATTCTCTATTGGAAAAAAAAAGCATAGCTTATATAGGTCAGCAGGAGCAGGACTCATATTCATGGTTTGCTGCTATACCAGCTGTAAAACTGCACATGTATGCTTTTTTTTGGTGATTTATACATTTGCAAAATGTAACTATGTCATTTTAGGAGATGTCAGTGGAAAAACTCCTCTGAAATAGTCCCACTGGAGCTTCTAGATCATGTAATTTATACCAAGCAGCAACTGCCAGGGCTGAAAATTAAAGTCAGCTCGGAAGTGCCAAAGACTGCAGTTCCTCTGGCTCCAGAAGTGAGTCAGCCCCCATAGGCTCTAATGTTGAAAAGCCAAATGTTAAGGCAGAAATAAACAAGTTTTTAGCCTGGTACAAAAACATTTTGGTGTCTGTAGTTCATTTCCCCCTTTATGGCTGTTGTACAAGAGGTGAGTTTTTATATAAATCCTAGAGTCACTGAACACCAGATTTTTTTAAAATATATAGTCAAAATGATTGCTGCTTGTTAACAAAGCTTGGCAGCATTAACTTATAACTCAACACTGTACACGTTTGTACACAAGTGATAACTTCTGGCTCCAAACCCCACCCAAAAGATTGTGAACATCAAAAAGGCTAAATTGAGATCTGCCAGCCAGTGGGTGATGTCAAGGTAGCAACGTTTTTCTTTTACATATATGGTCTGTGTTATATACGTTATATAGTTTCACTGCTGGTTGAAATATTGAAGCCTGGCTGATCTTATGAGTTCAATCCTTGGTGCAAGATTTATAGTAAGTATGTGAACTGTCTACTTAAGAGTAGAATCTGATTGATATAGGACTTTTAAGACAGATACAGATTTTTGCTGATTTAAAGCCAATCTAGCAGATCAACAGATATTTTTTTCTTTCAGACAAACAAAACCAATCAAGAATTCCCCAAAAGTTGTTATGTGTAGTTATTTCTGAGTCCTTGCTAAGATAAAACGAGAGTATAGTTAAAAAATACCTTTTTGCTTTATTGTGACAACAAGCCAGGGATTACTCCGTTATGCTCTACGGAAATCTTCTTAGATTAGATTTTTGTTGTGTTCGTGGTGTTTTCAAGCATGTGTGAACATAAAAGTTGCAGAGTGCTCTCTTATGGGCAATGTAGCACCAACACGGTCTCTTCTTTGCTTTGCATAAATGCAGACACTGATATTGTCAAATTGCTAATATCCACTGATATATCGGTCGGCTCTACTTAATAATAATTTCCTGGTTTTCATACCCAGAAGTCCAAACTTTTACACCCCTCAATTTCTAACAACTTTTCCAAAAAGGACAAAGACTCAGTGGTCAACGTTTTTGTAGTTGACACCATTAAATGGTTAAAGTTTGAGAATCATCTACTGAAACTTCCTACAGACCAGATAGGAACTACATCAATCAGGCATGCAAAAATAAACTACTCTCGGTGTACACTTTAGGAAGAAATGTAGAAGTTCCCCCAAAACCACTTCCACATTTTTACACTCTGAATGAGAGAACTGCCATTATCTATTGTGTGGCCTACTTGACCAAACCACTGTGAGTAAATCCAAACCCCCATCTTGACATTTGAAGTTCATTCTCAGCATGTCACTCAGGAAACTGGTCAGCGGAGGTGGCAGAAGCTGACTCGGGATCTTGAAAACAACGGAAAGCGATCTAACCCAGAGGTCAGTTTAGAGGCTGTTGTGGAACCTTTTGATACGATCACGTGATCTTCCTTGGCAGCTTGAGCTGTAGATTGTCACGTACCTTGGAAACAAAGGTCTAGAATACTTTTCCAGGGTCCAAACTACATTTAAGTAACTGTTTTTTAAGCATGTGACCACAGTGAATGGGCTTTATCAGGGCAACTGTACTAAAAATGCAGATGTTCAAATGTTGCCTCTGACCAGTGTCCTTATCATCTAATATTGTGGCTAAATAACAAAGATTACTGTGTTTAAATCAATATGGAGACAGTAGCCAATATATTAGGATTTGCACTGTAGCCAACGGAAATCCAGGCCAAGACTTCCTGTTCCGGTTATTGTATTTGAATGCAGATAAATTACAAAAGGTAATAAAACAATGGCCAGCCAGTTTGAGATTGCATGTCAGCTTGTGTCTGCTTTCAGCTGCTCTCAAGGCTGTTGCTTTACCTGCATGCAAATAAATTCTCAGCAAATGTGTTGAGTCAATAGGCAGTGAATTGCAAAATAGTCCCCAGAAAGCTTCAAAGTACCAAAACTTTTGCTCCTTGTTAATTAAGGTAGATAAAAACAAGTGGTTTATAAAGACAGGATCTGTCCTCTGACCTTCCGCTTACATGTCTTCCAAGTAAAATGTCTGCAGATCGGCACACAGTAGTTTCCTGCAAGAGTTCACAAGTCATAAGAGCTGTGATGCTGAGAAACAGTCGTTAGGCGAAAGTCAGAGAGGTTCTTCATTAGCTTCTTTACACTTACATGGCCTAAGATTGTTGCCAGCGGTGGTAACAGCAGTGGTAATACTGAAGTGGCAGAAGTGTGAGTTTCTGGTCTGAAGCTGGAGTCGCCAAAAACGGGCAAAACCGCCAACTCAGAGTCTGAATCAGACTCCTCTGCGTGACATGAGTTAATGTTTTATGTCTTCACACGCACTCACAAACACCAGCAATTCACTGCTTCAGCCACAAACATGTAAACATGAGTTCACACAAAGTCTCCTGGGTAACTATGCGCTGTAGGTCTTGCCCAGGTGATTTAATCCAGCCTGACTTTGCTGGTTAAATATTGACAAAATGCCGGTGTGGCCTCGCCGAGGAGAGAACTCAGAAGAGGCACTTTGCTGCCAGGGCTGCACGACTGCCTGCTGCATCATCATTCCAACACACACACATACACAAACGTGCGCGCGCACACACCGCTGAATGCAAACGCACACATACACCCAGTGGCAGGCAGCAGCTGAGACTCAGCTAGGGCAGAAGTGTGGAACCAAGCGGAAGAAGAGGAAGCGAGCAGACGAGAGACAGCGAGCGCAGGATGAGCCAGTTCGTGGACCACGGCGTTGTGTCGGTCAGCGGGAAGATCCGAAGCATCCCCCTGCTGGAGCTCCTCGCGGTGAGTGCCGGTCCATACGTTCACCCCCCCCCCCCCCCCCCCTCCTTTCCAACCCTCCGCAAGCAAAGGAGGTATCTGGGGCAAGAGGAAGGCTGTCTGGAGCTGGATGTAGGTCTGACTGGGTGATAATCAGGCTAACATCCTGCCCTCCAAACCCAACTATGTTGCTTGTGCCCCAGACAGGAGGCAGGAATTGCCCTGGGTAAGAAGTGCAGGAGGGAGGAGTGAGAGATGTTGATGGAGGAAATGTTAAAGCCAAGCAGAGAGCAAAGGGAAGTAGTAGTTCAAATCTGGAGTGTGCGTTTTGTATTTGCATCTTTGGTCTTCGGCTAAAGTGGCTGTTTGTTGACTACTTTTAAATGTATGTGGCTCTCTAAGGATGCTCTCTGTTGGACTGTCGAGGATTAATCAAAAAGAGGAATCAGAGTGTTTTGAGTCTCTCTTTGCTTTTCACTGTGTGCATGTCCAAGCCTCGCAAAGTGCACGGGAATGCCGGAGTCCTCGGCAGCGCGTCATGCATCTCCAACACTTTACGTGTTTCATATGTAGGTCACTCGCTGGCAAGCTATGACTACTACTAATTAGATGCGAGAATTGAGATTGTTTTACATTTCTGATACCCCTCCAGAAGGTCTGAGTCAGGGGACCTGCTGCCATCTGTAGTTATTTACCCCATGTGGTTGAGATGGATCGCAACATGTGACAGTTTATTAGTAGGATGTGGTGATGGGTTTGCATTTTGGGGAGGAGAATCCAGCATTTGAACTTCTTCTGGCAACAGGAGATCTAAAAATACACCACCTTTTGTTGGAGGATGCCTTTCAGATATGACAACTCTTTGATGCTCGACTCTCTGTACTCTCGGATGGGTTTATACGTTTTGAAATGGAAGACATGCAGTGCTTATTGGATTGGCAGGAAAACAGGGAACACAGCAACAGATATTTTGTAAAAACAGATTACTTTAGAGAGGATTTTTAATCTTTACCCGTCTATTTCTTTCATTCTCTCTGTCCTTCTGTAAATTCCTTTTCTGGGTTAGTAAGCCAGAGGTGTTTTGTGGAAATCCAGGGGTTCTTAGCCTCGGCCACTGCTCGGACACAATTATGCAGACAAATGTCTCCGCTGAGCTCCGAGACTCCATATATCCTTTATCTAATTACATTAACAGGAGCTGGATAGTGACTAATGGCTCGTGGAGGGGAAGGAGGGGGAAGCAACACACGACGAGGAGCTGGGAGAGGGCCGCGATGCATGATTGCATTTTTCCATCCTATTTCACTCTCTCACTCTTCCTTGCCCAGATCTCTCCCTGTGCTCCTTTTAGAAATCCCCCCCTCAACAATCCCAAACCTCCACACATGTACATACAAACATACGCACACGCACACTCAGTCCCACGAGTCTTTTTCCAGCCTGAAAGACTTTTATTTTGCAGAATATGTCCTGCTTTTTCTTTTTCTTCTTGGCCGTTATGCAACGCGGCATCAATGTTTGCATTATAGCGCTCAGTATTTCACCACCGCAGTTTCAATACTGACGATGTACTTAAAGCCTAAATCAAAATAAAGCTGTGTCAGGGCCACGAGCGACTCTTCCCCGTTAACGTTGCTTTTACTGTCAATTGAATGAAAGCATTAGGCGCTCTGAGGCCGAGAGCAAATGCTGACTTTTTGCGCTCCGTTTGCTTGCGAAGCACCTTAAAAGACCAGGAGTGCTTTTTTTTCTCCCTTTTCTTTAATCTCCTCAGCTGGCAATGACTGTGCTGCCAAAATAAAAGCTCGCCCTGTGGCCATAATGAAAATAAAAATGTAACAAAGGACAAAAAGATCCTTTCTGTACTCAATATCCATCTCATTTTGCATGTTTTCATCCATTACATAATCCCAGGCGGACCATAATAAGCGTACCGTATCAGTTCCCTTAATCGTTTCCATTTTTTTTTAGTATTATGCAAGATGGAAAGACTTGCTGGAAGCAGCTATTATGTTGAAAACTGTGACTTGCTAATGGTTTAAAACCAAGCGTGCTAATACAAGTAGTTTTTTGCATTTCATGGCTTATATATTGGAGGTCATTTATCTGAATTTCAGGAGCTGGAACACACCCCAAACACTCCCCTTCTGGTCATAAATGCCTACTTGCATCAGTTACACATTTACTCTTGTTTTCATACCCCAACCTCCCTCCCCCTTTTTCTCTGGTTGTCAGCTCCTCTCACAAGTATCACGATGAGGCCTTTCCCAAACCAAAGCTAGTGACCTAGCTTATTTCTAGGGGTGAGGGTGGGAACTGAAAAAATACTGATTGAGGCAGTTTTAAAGAAATTATTTCTGCAGAACATTACAGCCATACACTTTTATTAGTGTTCTTCTCTCTGTGTTATTGTAAGTTCTTTATAGTGTAACGTAATGCGACTCAAGGTGACTGTTGTTGTGATTTGGTGCTAAACAGCAGGTTATTAGCATTTAGCCAAAAAGCAACACGTCCCAATTGTTGCATCCTAAAAGCAGCTGTGCGATAGCACACCTGTGCCTCGGCAGTGAGCGAACTACTGACTGAATAAACGAGGGTGTGAGCCTGGACGCGACCTTTGTGTTTTGATGGAGCTGAGCTGCCACATCGCACTGCACCGAGAGACAGAGATGAGCTGCTCGCAGCTGCAAAAGATTAAAACTAATTATGGGTGGCGGCGAGACGGCTCGAGGAAGAGCTCAGAAAACAAAACAATATAAATGTATGAAATCTTTGGGAAAACATTTTGCTTTTCCCGTATGATGTTTAATTAGCAGCGGCATCCAGAGTCACAGTTTGATGGTGATGATGATTGATGGCAGGCATCGTTTCTCGTCACACAAAATCAGTAAAACCACCACTGTGACTTTTCAAATGCGCTGGTTACGGCATCCCGAAGAGCTGATGTGGTGTTTTTAAAAAATGTCATAAGAAGCGTAGTTGGTAAATGATTTTAAATCGCAGCGTCATCTACTGTCTTTTAATTATCTTTCCCCGTGGTCAGTGAATAAATCTGGTGTCATTAGTTTCCTGTTTTGTCCTTGGAGGTTTGCAGCAGGCTTACAGGAGCTCAGCAGTCTACTGGCTCACATTACTTTATGCTAATAACCCCCAGCTGCAACCTGCACCACCCTCCTGCCTCCCTGCCTTGCTTTTGCTGCCTCACACACACACACACACACACACACACACACACACACACACACACACACACACACACACACACACGAGCCCCCGGGACAGTCACGGGAGGGCCATGAAAAGGAAGCCGAGATGATTAATTAACTCTGCCCTCGTTTTGATACCGCCTTATTGGCTTTCAACAGCCAAAACTCGGCTTCGGAGCTTTGCATACATTATGCTGTCGCCACAACAGCTACCACCCAAAACAGGCACACAAACACACTTCTGAAAATATCGAGGTCACGGTGTTCACTGGTGCTGCGGTGAATACGCAAAATTTCAATTTGTGGGCAGGTAGTGTTGTTCAGCAGAGAGATTTAGGTGAGTTGGTTATAGTGAACGTTGGGTTTTTCACTTACGAGAGAGAATCTGCTCCTACGGGAAGCCAGCTGTCAGACACTGACAGAGAATGGTTGTAATTATAACTGTTGAAGCTGCAGCGATGCGCAGTCGCACAAGCGGGATTTACTGTCTTTCACGTCTTGCTCAATATCCCAACAGTTACTCGTAAATCTGTGGCAGACTGTCGTTGTCTCTTATATGACCTTCACCAGAAAATCAGTCGTGAATACAGTTGCCTTTGAAAGCGAGCACAACACTGTTTCAAGAAGCTGGGTAATGATTTACTTTCAGTTATACAGTTCAGAAAATTCATGCTTTTTTGCTCCAAAAAAAATAATCAGCAGAAAAATTGTGTTTTGCTCAGAAGTTGTGGTTGTTATTAAACGGTTGCACAAGTTTAGTGTAGAACTTAGTCCCCAAAGAGGATCCAGGACACACTATATGGACAAAAGTGCTGCTTCACCTGCACAGTACCCCTACAGAATCTGCTCAGCAATGGAAATCTGTGGGATGCTAATGTTGTTTAGCTAAAGACAGACTTAAATTACAATGAACTTATTAGAGAATCTGGATAGCTGAACCAAACTAGGCACTAAACAAGACTACTCAGGACTTGTCTGTCACTCAAAGAGGCCACACCCTAAACAATTTTAAGCTTTCGTACACTTTAAATTACTGAGTCATGTAAAACTTCCATGTTATGTACAGCTGTCACGAAGGTGGAAATTACTCATAAAGGCCAAAACCACTTTTAGCGTCAGGCTGTAAATGTGTTTATGTTGCGCTGTGAAGTTTGACATTATATCATGGAAGTATATTTGGATTGATTTTCATCACAGACACCCTCAAGTTGCCACTAGAAGGAACTGCAGTTTTTGACACCCCTGTGCTGGCTTCATTTTTCAACCCTGAAAGTTGCCGCTCGTCTTCAACAAGCGTCTCAAGTCCAAGTTCCTGGTTACCACTATTATTCGTTGTCTTTGCACTGTTTTTATGCATTTACTAACACAACCCCGTGAGGTCACCACCACACAGCTGCTGCTTTAACTGCATTTAACAACTGACCACTGCTGTCAGGTTTTTGATGATATTACACACATTCTTACTGGTTATGTGTGCAGCATGTGAGCATTCATGTGCACTCAGATTATCATTGCTTGCTCATGTGCAAGCAAATACACTAAAAAAGAGGTTCGTGTGTGCCGCCACATGGTCATCTCATGTGTGTGTAGCTGTGTTTGTGCGTCAGCATCGGTGTGTGCGTCTTTTGTGTGCCCGCTCTGAGCTCCAGGTGCTCCAGTTGGTTGTGTCCCCGCACAGTGGCCCGGCCCTGACCAACCGTCCTCTGGTCCCCTGTGCTTTTCTTTTGATGACAGCCTCTTACAGACGGCTCTACAGCATTAAAGGGCCTGTCAGGCCCCAGCAGCAGAGCTAGACAATACAATAGTGCTGCTGTATTTTTCCTATACACTGGGGAGAAAGCCTGCTGCACAGTTGTCTTTCATTTTTCTCCTTTATTTGTTTTGAGGCCTCATTCATCTTTTCTGCTTTTTCACTGCTCAGTTCCCTTCCTCTCTGCGCTGAAGCTCTTTGCTCTCATACTGTGCACACATTGGGAGTTAATGTGTTTGTCCGTGTTTTATCATCAACTCCCTCCCACACAAAAGATCACCTGCCCGGCTGTGTGAGGCATCACAGGTTTGGAGCCCAGAGGGGAAAGCATACATGCGTCAGGACAGCTTCATATTGTCTTTCAGAATGTGTTGTTGGTATAGTCGAGGTGTGGCTGGATAACCTGCGTGTGACGCTTCAGGGCTTCAACAAACAGGGAAATACGGTTTAACTAAAGAACTGAGTGGAGCTGAACAGGTTTGAATAGAAAATTTAATGAAGTTCTGTAGAAATTCTAAAAAGCGTTGGCAGTGGAGCAGATTTTGACAAAAATAAAGTTGGCTACTAAATGCTTCAGGGCATTTACAAGAACACTTGTCACGGGAGTGTGAATGCTGATTTGTATCACAGTGTGGGGCTTTTAGTTCAGTTCAGAGTGAGCTTGCTTGTTCCACATTAGTTATCTATTTATTTGTAGTTATTTTTTTTGAAAATGTTTAAGTTCATTTGAACTTTCTAGAGTTCTAGTAGAGTTCTAGTTTTTATTTTATTTATCTTTTAGTTTAGTTTTAGTTTAATTATAATAACCTCAATCTGAAAAAGCAACCTTAACTTCATTTTAAGCTGCTTTTGGAGCATTTGGCACAGATGTTTGTAGCTGAAGCTTTGTTGCACCAGGACGCATCAAGGTAATAATCTCCTGCGTTTTACACATTTTAAAAGCTTTCATTCGCAAATAAATCAAATGTATGCAAAAAGTCAACCCTTCTCCCTCATAATATCTGCAGTTGTATGCACGTGCCATTAGGGTTGGGCGATATGTAAAAAATTTTCAACCGACAATCGTCCGTCCAATAATCGGGTGGAGCAATGTAATCATGCATGGACTGATTTGCGCATATACAACACAGAAGTCCAAACATGGATGAGCTAATTCCCCCCCCAAAATTAGGGCTGTCAGTGTTAAGGCGGTGTTAACACGATTAACAGTGATTTAACACACTCAACCCATCTGGAGCGCAGAACGAACAAACTTTGGACAAACTGGCTGAAATGCATTAACAGAGACATTTCAGGGATTTTGACTCAGTCTGTGCTCCAAATGGGTTAATTGTTAATCGCATTTGTCCTGATGATGGAGCGTTAACGCTAACAGCACTAAAAAAAATATAACGTTGCCAATTTGGGATTTCTTTGGCTTTAAACCAGATGAAAGAGGTAAACCTAGGATGTAACCAAAGCGGTGTGCCACTTGTGTAGACGTATAGTGCGAGCAAAGTACTCAAGCACAACTAACTTGTATGAGCATGTACATGTCCACCATCTGGCTGAGTATGCTAGGCTATCACCAGCTTCTGCAGCTCCGTCAAGCATTTGGGAGACATGCATGAGAACATGCAAACTCTGTGGAGTCAAACGCAGGACCATGGATCCAAAATGTTAATTTGATACTCTCAGAGCCACTTTGTGTGCTGGAAAATACACAGATTTTCACTAAACTACCCCTGAAACTTTAGAAGAAGCTGGTCTCTGAGGATGTTTGTTGTACTGGTCAGTCTTTAAAATGCAGGTGGGTGTGCAGAAGCTCCAGGCTGTCAATGTCAAGAACCGATAGTGCAGGAATTATCACCAACAATCAGGATTTGGCCCAAAAGCTGCAGAAGCTACGAAGAAGAAGGTTCAGTATTTTAAATATTGTATTTTCCAACCAATGTCTTTGAAACTGTTAATTGATTAGTTGATGAACTGATGCTGATTAACCTACACAATGGTTTTTTTTTGCTACTCAGTAAACTAAAACAATAACCTACTGTACCATGAAGTTATCTAACCAAAACCCACTCAAAAACTCTGTAAATTTCAGATGAGGAAGTTGAAAATAGAAAGCCATTCCTGTAATCGCTGCAAGGGTACGTTAGAGGAAAAGAAAAGGTGGAAACTCCTGGTTGGAGTTTCAAGTCTGATAACAGGAAGCTTTCTGGTTTGTGCTGCTTCTTGTTGTAAAATGGTTTTAATTCTCTCTGACATATTTTACAAAAAATCGCCAGCGGTTATTTTCATTGTATAAGCCATTCTCTGCAATGTTTCTCCACAATATCCTGCGCTGGAACTCGCTCATATGCAAACAAAGCGACGGAGCGGAGGCAATAAAAGCGGAGGGACCTGTTTTGCCTCAAACTGCTGCAGTGCGTCGCGTTATAATAAGGTGTTGTTTGTAGTAAACCCGGTCTCCTCTGACGTGGCTAATGCACACTGTCAGAAGCGTTTGCGGCTGATGCTAGCCTTGTCTCCACTCTGTTAAAAGTCACTGAGAAGGGAGAGAGGGAGCTGAGTGCAGTCCGGCTCACCATATTCGCCTGCCGGCTACACTTTCACCAGTCAAGAGGCAATGACCTTCATGCCAGCTCTGCTATCATTGGGTCCTGTCAGGGCCGATAGGTAGTCCATTTCAGTCTTTTCCCTGCCTTGGCAATACAGACCATAAACTTTGCTAATCACACTGCAGGTTGGAAAGGAAGCCTGCTTCTTTTTTTGAAAGCAATCTGCATTTCAACACTGTACTCGATTGCTTTCTTGAGGCTCTAAAGCACTTATCATGACACTGTGGGCACATTATCTCAAATGCCAAGCATCCAATTGAGGTGCAGGGCAGAGTTATTACAATGATTAGAGGGAAAGCTTCTTTGATGGCGCACCATTTTAAAGGAAAGTCACTGGCTAGAAGATTATGCAATTACACACTGAAAAAAGTCTGTCTTAAATTAGTTTAGCTTCATCCTTCCAACCTGGTTCCAACCTTTAAATGCTGATTTCTTAAATAATCAAAGATAAAGTATTAAAAAAACTGAACATCCTTTTATAGTGGTTGATTTATAAGATGAAGCTATTTGAATGCTAAACTCCAACATTAAAAGCTAGCTTGTTCCTACCAGAGTGAAACGGGATTAATCAATGTCATCTGCATGCAGCAATGTTTGTCTGTATGGCTCATCCGGCTGCTGGAGCCACTGACATTATTGAGTGTTGCCCAGTTTCTAAAGATATCATATGATCTGTATACCTTGCATGAGTCCATAAGTCAATTTTATGGTGATGTGCTCATGGCACTCAATGATTTTCCCTCCCCGTAGCCAGACAGCAGAGCAGTGATTGGGGTTTTATGAGGCGGAGCGAGCCTCAGGTGAACAGGATTGAATGAGGGATGCTTTCGCAGAGGACCTGTTTGACCCTCAGGGCTGATTGTCTGCAGCTCCAGTGGTCAACAATCGCCATTGTGTGTGGTCCCATGGTCAATGAAGGGCTATTGTGGGAGCTAACCAGAGGGCTATCACACAGCAACCCAACATCCATCTGGCTCAACAGCTGTAGGAGCCAATAGATTTCCATGCGGAAAATTATGCAGCGCAAACAAGAGCCTTATGATTATTCCATTACCTTCATTCTCTGGGATTATCATGAATTTGCTGGAAATGGCCCTCGTGTGATTACTGCCCAACAAAGCATCCTGTATTTGGCCTTTGTTGAATATTGCAATGCAATCCTGCCTCCTTCAATTTATTCACTCAGAAACAGGTTTTTATTTTGGAGGTATTCCCTGATTGGATTTTCTCTCTTCCCCACCCCTCCCCTCTCATATCCCTGCCTAAGCTGAGACACTGAGGAGAGGTCAGTGAAAATCAAGTCAAACTGGTTGAATTAGTGCATTATTAAGCCTTTCTCTTCCGAACCACTTCCCCAACTGCTTGCATGGCTTGAGTCCAGCATGGACCGGTAACCTGGAAAGCATCTGAATAATCTCAGGACAGGTTTCACAGTAAATGGACCTCTTATGTGCTAAAATGGTGAAATGGGGTGATGCTGAAAGCTCCTAATTTTTTCACTGCAACTAGGGCTGCTCAATTAATCGAATTTTAATCACGATTACGATCTGGGCTTTCAACGATCATTAAAAATGACTGAGCCGATTATTAGCCCCTCCCTAATTTATCCGCGACACCTTAAAGGCCGTTCCGTGAAAATATTGTCGGGCATAAACCGGTCCGTGGCGCAAAAAAGGTTGGAGACCGCTGATTAAGAGGACCCGAGGGAAGCTCGGAAAGCTAAGCAGAAGTTATTTGGAGAGGAGAGTGACTGCCGTTGGTTGAAAAGAGAGTTTAAAAAAAAAAAAACTTCAGTGGTGTTGCACACTATTTTATATTATTTTTTTAAAGCCATTGTTAACCCTTTAAAGCCGGTCAGAGCAGCACACTCCGTTTTGCGTAACTATTTTTAAATCCCTGTAGAACCTGAACCGTGTAAGCTAGCGCAATAATTTGTTTTGCATATGAAACCGGAGGAGTTGTACTTACATCTGATGCCATCAGCTTGTCCTCGGTCACGGTTTCGTTCCACATATAGCTTTGCAAAAATTGCATAAAAAGCGCTTGCAGGAACAAAAACATAATATTCCAGAAACACGCTTTGCCGTTCCTATCAGCTGTTCGTAACACTTCCCACAGTGAAATGATGCACATGCTGTTTTCTTTGCAAATTTGCATCATAGGATTGTTTTTTGTTTTTCCTGCAGTATATAAAAATTGCTGTATCTCCAAAATAAAACTATGAAGACACTCAAAATAAATTTCCTGTGGTGGGAAACTATTTTTTGCAACTTTATTGTATTTAAAGTTTTGAGGGATAAACCTCTTAAATTTCTCCAAGTAGAAATATATGTAAAGAAAACAAAAGCGATTTTCAATTTTTTTGTAGTTTATTGCACTTTTTTGCAATTTATGTAATTACTATGGACTTAATGCATACATATTATTAAAATATGGGCTATAACAGTTGTATTGATGTATAGCAACTTGAAATGCTCCCACAAATGGCACTACAGCATGTAAAAAAAAAAAAAGAAAAGCTCTGGTGGACTTGGTTCTATAGTAGGTCTTAAAGGGTTAAATAAATATCGTCAAATAATCGTGATCTCAATTTCAGTGAAAATAATCGTGATTATCATTTTTGCCATAATCGAGCAGCCCTAACTGCAACTAACTTTCACACTGACTTAGTCTCTCCTTTCAGGCCTCGTTACCCAAAACGTCACGATCAGTCATCAGCACCTGATATGCAACACAAGACTAGGGAAAGTAACAATTTCCTCCCCATAAAAGATGGTGAAAGATCAGTGATAACCAAACACGGAGTTTCTATCTTTAACTCTAAACTAAGCTCATCAGGTGCTTGCTGTTTAACAAACAGATATGAAAGATGTTCTTACCCAAATTAATGACAGAGCGAACAAGCATGCCTCTCAAATTATGAAGTTGTGCTTATTCATTTTTTCTTAATTAACTCATCACCAAATTATTTAAACAGGAGATCTGACATATTTGCAACCGTAAAAAATATCCACACTAATCTAAACCAGATGAAAGAGCTAAGAGTAATGAAAAGAATCCCTCATTTTAGTTTTTATGTCAAATACATTTAAAATTGCAGGGCAGATATAAACGGGACTCTCTGCTCTTCGGAAGCTATATGGTTCAATCCCCAGCCTCTCTAATCCGTGTGTCGAAGTGTCCCTGAGCAAGATACTAACCCTAAACTACATATAATATTAAAGCCATCCATTAAAGCACTGCAGTGAATGTGAATGTGTGGCAAAAACTCTATATTTCCAGTTTATGTAGCATGTTTTCAAGATTTTTTCATAAACTTTGACTTATTAAGTTGCATTTTTGGGGCTACAGCTTCATGGGACTCCAATCATTCTTGTTTCCAGCCCCTCTGCACAACAGGATATTATAGGAGTGAGAGTTGTTTACTCTACCATGGAGTGAAAGGATCTTGTCTGCTCACCCCCATTAATGCTACAGCCAATGTGATCAGCCCAACTTTTGACCTACAAGTGGAACAATGCAGAGTGCTCTAGCATGTCCTGTATTATGTACCATGGTAAAAAGCTCATGCTGAAGGTAATGCTTTTAGGGGCAGAGGGCATCTGATGGGTGTGCTATTGTAAACTCTCAGAATGAAGCTGGTGCCTCACTTTCAAACAGCCTATTGGAAGGTCTGGTTGAGAAATGGCTTCCAGAGGGTTCAGAGAATGCTGGAGCATTCGCTAAAAAGAGGGGGGGTTGCCCCAGATAAAGAGGGTTAGCCGAGTAAACAAATAATAATGATGGAACAGTGTTGTTATTGTAAGAGCAAATAGCTGGTGTAAGCAAAGGAAATTCAGGTCCTTGCTCTGCGAGATTTTCCCACAGTAGCGACACTATCACGTTCCGAAATATCTGGAAATATCTCAAAGAGTTTCAGTGCTGTGAGGATATGAACTTAATTTTAGCACAAACAAATAATATTTGATTTTGGGCTCCTGTTTGGAAAATGAGTTCTTGTGTTGATGGAAATGTGATTTATTTATCAGATAGACCTTTAACCCCACGCCTGTTTCAAGGAGAAATCCAGTGTATTTCAGCCCTGCTGCAAAAGTCTACTGATGTCACCTCATCTGAGAGGCTTAATGAGAAACAGCACTGATGTCAGATTCCTCCCCGGCTCCCATCTGGATGAAATAAAACAAAAAAAATGGCTGCTAAAAATACGACTCCACTTGAGATGATAACAAAGATTTAGTGCCATTAACTGTGTAAATACAGCGTGTGGTTGGCTCCAGATTCATATTGAAATTCCTTCCTAACCTGGATGAGCTCTGACCGTAAAAAGCTTCCCGAAAAAGGGCCGCAACAATACCTTTAAAAGTCAATGATGGTCGATTTAAATATTTTATGCTGCTGAATTATTGGACCCTCAGTCTTCTGTCAGATCACTTGACAGAGTGCGGTAAGCCGCTGCAGTGAGAGGTCTTTGTTCACATTAACCCATGAAATGGATGCAGTAGCCTGGAGATAATGTCTTCAGGCTTAAACTGCTGCACTCACGTGGAAATTGAAATATAAGACCAAAAATCTTCCTGTAAGCTTTGTGAGGCGGCACTTACCCGCAGATCGGAAACAGACTCAGCGTCATGTTTCAATGATGGTCACCCACAAATTGCAGACACATTTGTAAGACCTACATGGTCTTTCTGTGACGAGTTAAAAGTGTCAGAATTTCAGTTTCCATCAAAACAGCATAATGATGTGTTTGCTTTTTAAATCCTGTAGGGCAGGAATAATAACAACATTTTTTCACAGTATTCCAATTTTTTCCTTTAGGCTCAAGTGATTGTTTTTATGTTTAAATAAAAAAAGCCGGCACACCCTATGACCATATCACACAGATGACCGTACCATCTGAACGTTGGAGCAGAAATCAAGACTCATCAGACCAGAACATCCAGTTTTCTATTGTCCAGTTTTGGTGGTTCTGAATTGTCATCTCAGTTTCGTGTTCTGCTGCTGTGGAGATGCTCATCTGCGTAGCCTGGCTGTAACAAGTGGTGATTTGATTTCCTGACTCCTTCCTATCAGCTTGAAGCAGTCTGGCCATTATCCTCTGACCTCTGGCGTTAACAAGACATCTTCTCCCAGAGAACTGCTGCTCACTGGATATTTTCTCTTTTTCAGACTATCCTCTGTAGGGCGGCCACGATTAGTCGACTATCAAAATCGTCGACGACTAATTTAATAGTCGACGGGTCGTTTGAAGCTTTGTAAGATCCTGAAAGACGCAGAAATAAGTAGTAGGATTTAAGAGTGTAATAACGGACTGAAACAGGAGCTGGCAGCACTGCATGCACAAGGAGGCCAGCTGCCGTTAAACCTCGAAGAAGAAGAAGCTGTCTCCGGTATCGTAGCTGTGTCCAAATTCAGGAACCGCATCCTCCTGTGCCCACATTTGTAGGCCGATTACGTTACAGCGACAAGACGAAGGCTGTCCAAATTCGAAGACTCCAACAAATGCAGCCGACAAATGTGCCCTTCATTTCCCCAGATTTGAAGGATGGGTCGAGTGTATCCTTCGTGGCCCAGCCTATCCCAGAATTCATAGCGCGGCCCAGCTCAGGTTCCAACAATGGCGGCAGCTAGCTAGTTTTAATATTACTTTTATTATTCTTTCTGGGTCACAAAATAAACGTTTAACATATTTTCAGGCGAGAATGTAACTGTGTAAACTTCAAATATCTGCTCAGTTTATCAAGACACCACATATTTTCAAAAGCGTTCTGACGTTTTCGGAGACGTCTGTTACCCACTAGCTCGATAGCTAGCCGGGGTTCAAGGCTCACTAGAGCCGGTGAGAACACCGGACTCCCGGCAAATCGTTTTCAAACCCACCGCTGTCTTTCGCTACTCAGGTTAAACATGATATATAAGTCACTTAGATAACTTAAAAATGTTGTTGTTTGGCCTTTTTCAGTATTTTATTTGTTCCTGAGTGAATTGGTTTAGCTGAGATTAAAGTTATAGTTTTTACACAGCTGAATAAACGTCAAGCAGATCATCAGAAGTGTGAGATGGTCGAGAATATACTCCGGTGTCCTGTTATATTTTAGATAGCAAGGAGCAGACGGCTGAGTTCATTAAACTCCACCGAAACAATCTGCAAATTTCATTAAAATGTATCATCTTGTCTTTATTTTTAGTTAGCACATACCTTAAACACTTAAAGCTGTAAGCTAATGATAGTTATATAAGAGCAGATGCTGCTGGTGCAATAAGCTGTACGTTTTACGTCCAATGGATGCAGAATCTGATTAGTCAACTAATCGCAAAAATAATCAGTGACTAGTCGACTATCAAAATAATAGTTTGTGGCAGCCCTAATCCTCTGTAAACTCTACTGAAGGTTGTTTGGCAGATCAGCAGTTTGTGAAATAGTTGGACCACCCATCTGGCACTTAAATCACCTTTCTTCCCTATTCTGATGCTTAGTTTGAACTTTGGTAGTTCATCATGAACATGCCTAAATGCACTCATTAGATGATACACCCCGCCCTTTGTGACTAAAAATATTTGTTTAGTTGTCAGTTAGTCATCCGCCTGTCCACTCCCCCCCCCAAAAACTATCATTGCAGTTCTCTCCTTTAAAGTCACAGCTATTTCTGAAGCCTCGAAGAATACTCGAGTGGTGGTCATGGGCACCTGTCTGTTTAGGGAATTCTGTCCTCATTCATTTCCCCCCCACCACACTCAGTTTTCTTTCTGGTTGGACCTCGAATTCAAACAAACCTGTTGTGTTAACCCCGAGGCTGCCGCCTACCCCACGATCTGTCTGGAAAGATGCAGTGAGCATCCAGATCACCGCAGAAATAATTCATGACCACTGTAATAATCATAGCACAGAGTCCTGCTGCAGAGGTCAGAAGTCGCCATATCCTATCTCCTTTCACATTTCTCATTATTATTATTCTGCTCCAGCTTCCTGAGTTAAAAAAAAGAAACACCGCACTATATCTGGACCCTGTGTCTGCCAGGCCAGATAGGGGATGTGGACCTGATAAGTATGAGTGGCACAGGTGGGTTTGTGGATGACAGGAGCCTACTGCTTGTCACATTACCATTTCTCTGCTTATGGTTTCCTTGCATGCCTCCGAGGCAATCTCTGTCTTCCCCCCCTACCAGTGCCGAAAATCAGAGGCTGACATTAATGCTTTCTCTAGCAGGAATGCAATTCTTTGCCTCCGAGCTCGCTTCGACATCTGCCCGGCACCTGGGCTGGCCGACTCAGCGCACAGACAGGCCCCGTCAATAAATCAGCCTCTGGATTAAACAGAGGAGAGGCCGTGATAAAGCTGAGTCCTGAAGCTAATGTACGTGAGCTGTCAGGGAATCTGATGGAGTGTCTCAGGCAAGAAATATCCTGCAAAAACACACGCTTGGAAGGGATTTCGTCCTGTTTGCGGGTTTTGATTTGTTACCTGAGATGCTGTTCTCTCTTGTCCTCTCAGCTGAACTCTGGCACAGTAGGTAATGTTTTCCTGATTTCTTTTTAAACCTTGCTTCGTGGGTTTTGTATCAGAATTGTACACACACACTGAAATATAAAACGTACCAGCAACAAGCCAAAAGCATTGAGTGCAAACAAAGCCTCCAAAGAGTGTACAATAAGTATCAGGCAGATAGTGCTAAATGGATCCTCTTGAGGTCTTTTGCTCGATCTATAATCTACCTAATTTCCCGTGTAGTGAGCGCCGTTGCTGCGGCTGGATCGAGCCTTCCTCCTCTTGGAGAACTGTTCGGCTACAGCGTGGCTTGGTTAGGTGTGGTGCCTGTCTGTCAAAGCCTGCATAAACAGAAGCCCAGCTTACCCCTGCGAACCAACCAACATCTGGTTAGCATCAGCCCTCTGCTCTGATCTGCCCCTTCTTCTGTCACTTGCCAAAGGATTTCTCTCATGCTCGTTTTTTCTTTTTTTTGTTCCTTTTTCCCCAAAGTGTTGTCACTCGTCCTTTGGCTCAGGACTGACTGATGTTTGGCTTAAATCACTGACATAATCAACAGTGTTTTACGTATTCTGTTTATATGTATGCCATAATTAATAGTAGCTAGCTGCTGCGATTTAACTCTACGGTTCTGGTCTTGGGAAACTTCAGTTGAAGGGGATTATTATTATTATGTTTCTCCTGATTTTTTTGGTCTTGTGTTTACTGTTACAATGGTGGAAGCTCATATTAAACATGGCTAAGTTTCAAACAATGAGGTCAGTGTATATACAAGTAATCCCTGTGAGCCAAAAGCTCAGGATTTAGATGGCTCTAAATAAGCTGTTTCAGACAGTTTGTCCTACTCTTGGCTCGCTATGATGTCAATGGGACCAGATATCCCTACCCAAACAGCACTCTCCATCGCTATTATGGAGGAACGTAGCCAGTAAATCACGCTCCATCCAGCACAGCACTATTGACATAGCCTGTATGTGGTGTTTGGGTGTTGGTAGCTCCTATATAGTGGAGACGCGTGTTTGGTCATTGGGAAGAGGTCATTTCTTCGTCCCTTAGCGCTGCTTTGACTTTGTTTTACCTCTGCCTGGGCATCTCACATACAGAGGGCTTTGGTAGTGCTGATTTAGCTTGCTTGTTGTCAAGACGATGGCGCCATGTCACTTACCTCAGCTTCACCAAAGCTGCTTATCTGTCTGAAAAATCCAGCTAGAAAAGCGTTAGGTATCTTTTTCTAATTGAAAGCATGTAGCATCAGTATAGCTTAGTGCTACAGCTATAACTTAGGCAACAGTTATTCGCAAATCTTCACCAATCTGTCTCAGAGTGTGTGCCTCCCACCAGGCGACCTGTGCGAATGTGGTCACTGCCATCCTTCGCTGTCCGTTCAGGTTCAGGTTACTTTACTTGTACCTGTTGTGTGCAGTGAGTCATCCATCCTCACGTGCACATTTTCAAAACAAACAGACAACAGACAAGCGTGCAGGTGCAAAGGCACTTCAGTGTTGACTGTATACTGTCCACGACTTTATCTGAACCTTTTAGATCTCACCCAACAGAAAAAATAAACCTCCTCGGGTAAAGTCAAAATCACAATATCAAAACCGCGTTTTAGCTCTCTTTCCCCAGCAGCTGTTGCAGTTTTAAATATCCCTTTTCTTTCTTTCTTTGTACCCTTTGTCTCTCTCATCCTCTTTGACGCTCACTTGCTTTCTCGTTCTCTCGTGTAGCAGCCTCCCTGGTTTCCCCGGTGCTCTCCCGCGGCTTGTCAGGTCCAGGTTTCCTTTTGATTTCTGTCATCGCCACCCTCCCTCCCGCTCAGAGTACACCTGGCTGAATATTGGCCCCCAGATGATAATAAAAACCCAGCGAACCCCCAAGCTTGTAAAATCTGGGCACAGGCAACACAACAGACTCCCCCCCTCCCTGTTTCCTAGATTCCCATCCTGTCTGGAAACACTGGTACCAGTGTGGATACACTAAGTGTTTGTTTATATTTGGAAAGGTAGCATTCCTCGACCGCTCCTCCCTGATGTGTGTTTTGGCAGAGAACATAAAAAGGGATTAAAGAGACAAAGCAAAAGGAGAAAGGGGATTTATGTGACAAATGGAAAAATATATAATGCAGACAAAGTTCAGTAGCTCTTTAATCCAATTCAGCCGTGAGGTTTGGTCAGAGCAGCCATTGCTGGAGTACAATTCTTGGCTGAAAAATGCTTCTTCAAACGCCTTCATTCCTGTTGATATATTTATTGATTTTTTCAAAGGTTTCGACGTCACATACAAAGAAGGAACAGCCTTACTTATGTGCACAAACTATATGATGGTGTCTTGGTACTCTTTACGCTTAACTGCTTCATTTTTGTTGACTTTTATTTTGAAATTTGCACACAGATTCAGCAAAAACACATATAAACTTCTAAATCCACACGTGTATATTTTCACATGGGTGTACCACGCATCCACAGGCTCTTCCACACAGGCAGCTCTGTGGAAGCGATCAAATATTGACATCTGAGGCACTTTTTCAGCTCCCTCCCTGAGAGATTTGTGGCATGAACAGCTTGGCCACTGTTCCCAACAGACATGAATGGGACACTCTGTCAAACCCAAAGAGCGGAGAAGGAGCGTATCTTAATGTTTGGAAAGATAATCTGCTGGGATTTGGATTCCTGACGGTGGCGAGGTGTTGATGTTTGGGCTGGGCCCGGCCGTAGGTGCTGCTGGAGGAAGAACATCAGATAACCCAAACTGCTGAAACCCATTCTAGATGATGAACAGGCTCCCTTTTGTATCTTGAAGTAATCCTTGGTGCCTGACACTCCTCCGTTTGGAGCAGGTAGGCAGATGAAGAATATCCTGCTCACTGGAGGCATTTGTTACACAAACGTCCTCTACTCAATGAGGCCACTGTGTGAGCGTTACAGTTTAGGTACAATCAGGCGTAGTGTAAGCACTCAACTCAGATTCAGCAACATTTAATGAGTGATGGTTCATTAACTGCGTGCCAGAAAGAGATTTTTATTTTAGTTTTCATTTCAAAATGTAATATTTTCTAATGAACACTCAAAGCCGGGATTGTTACTGTTATTAGCTGTTATAGGTCAGTAATCTGGCAATAACATGCAGTAACTTGAGGCTTTTTCCAAAAGCCTGTCAAGCCTCATAGACTTCCATGATAAAATTTTGAACTTTACAGCAAAAATAACCTTTTTTATAGCCTAGTACAAACAAAGGTGTTAGTCTGTGTAGCTAAGTTCCTCCTCTTCACAACTGTATGCAAAAAAATAATAATTGCATATTTCAATTAAACTAAACCCGAAACATAATTAGGACACTGACAGGTGGGTGGACTTCCACCTCTCCATCATATTTTTGGTAATCAATTGCATTTCATGAAATTCTTCTTATTTTATCTACCTAGCAGTACAACCAAAACGTGATATGCATGTTGCTAACCAAGCTAGCTAGCATTAGCTGCAATCTTAGTAGTTACAAATATGGTGTCTTCTGTCTCTAAACATGGTCAACATAAGGATCCAAAGTGGTAACTCACAGTGGCTGATAGCAACCACCTTGCAGCTGGCAACAGTCAGTGGTTGTCCAGAATGCAACTTTTCTATGATGTGAGTTTTTTGCAAATCAACGGGTTGGCAACTGGTTGTATTCTGGTTACATTTCTATAAAAATAACATTACTGAGTGCAATTAAATCACCATCCTAAATCGACTATGTCACAATTTGTGGAAGAAATATGAATTTGTGTTTTAATGTGAATTTTTGTGTTTGTAGATGGCAAAAGATTTGTGATTCTGATTTCAGTTAATTGTTGTATTATCACAAAATGATTGCAAGTATTTGCTAACTTGACCCTATCAACTTGGCCAAGCGCCTGCAGTCATTTAGCCTATCCTGCAGTAACTATGCCACTATTGATGGACGAGTAAGACTCTGTCTTATTGTGGTTTTATCACCATCTTGGTGAACCAAAGTTGCTTTGGAGATGGCACCTGACCGTAAGTGGTCGCAGACCTGGTCCCTGTTTTAGAAGAAACCCAAGGCAGCAAGATGGCACAGTTGCAATAATTTGGTCATGGGAAATTTATTTTGGTCTCCTACACACTGTTTTCCCCATGTGTGACTGTAGAATAATGCAATCTTTATAAACAGCCTATAACAACAACAACAATAATAAAAGTAACGTCATAGCTTAATAACAACCTCTAGTGTTTTTGTTCATTTAAACTGTTTTATTCCTTGCATTTTGCAAGGTTTCCTTTTCCATTTTGCACTATACAAACTGTCAACCATTATAGTAGCAAAAATACAAAAACGACGCTAGGAAATGACATACGAATAGAAACTATATATACAGCATATACTATAGAACTATAAAAGAACTGTAAAAAAAACTGCTAACATAAAACTTAAAAGTCATCAAATTAAAAAAAAAAAAAAAGAACTGAACAAGTCCACATGTGCGAGCCACAAAATGAACAGCTATAAATATCTAATAACGGTAAACTCCATTCATTTCACTGCTGTGCTTAAAATTTGACTAGAATTAGTGAGTGATTTGTGCAGCGTGATCAGTAAGTTTGATTGGCTCTTTGGGAACGGGGAGGGCAAAGCCACATTTCTGCCATTAAAGAACTCTCCAATAGATTTCTATTAAGGATTCTTCGAATGCGTCTTTCTCTGTAGTGTCTCTGACTGAACCAAGATAGATGATAGCCTCTGAGGACAGAGAAGAGCCGACCTCCCACGGCAGTAGAGGTCGTGACCTTGTCTCAGCCCATTGTGTCTTCTCAAGAATCAACAATTTCCTTTATGAATTCATCAAATCATTTGGATGCAGGAAATGGTTGTCCTTTATGCGACCGATGAAAATATCTGGGATCACATCCGCCACTGACAGCAATCCTCCCTGACAGATCAAGCTGACAGCACACAGACCTCTATGTTTTTCCCACATGAATAATAACACGCATTAATCCAAGAAGCTGCGCGCTCCGGGATTAAACAGCAGGGCTATCAGTGGAGATATCGGGGTCTGAGGATATGAGCGCCTGATGGCTGAGCAGATATTATGACGCCAGGTCATTGGGGATGTGAGTAAAGACCACTGAGAGATGGATCACCACCACAGAGCCCCGAAACATCCTGATAAGACTAATGAATTTAACTAAGGCTGAACTAAACCTGATACAAGCAGCAGTGGCTTTAGTCTTACCGGATAATATGATAGGATCACAGTCATTAGAAATTATACTGGGGAAACGAGAATACATTTTCATTGACGATAATTAAATTTGCAGTGTTTACATCTTTTGCCGGTGATGTTCACATAAACTTTGGAGTATTGGATGGCAGGTGTATTCGGCAGCAGACACATCTGTGTGTTTGGCAGGAAGCCCAGACTAACAGCCCTATCAGATGTAGTATATCTCCCACACCTTGAGAAGTCACTGTCATAACTCATTCTCAAGTGTACGGTGAAAAAACCCCCCAAAACAAAACGCCCAGAACGAAATCTTAAATTCTGTTGGCCTAACCTTTGACTTGCAGTAGCCCATGTGGGACTGTTACTTTCTATCAAACCTGCAGCTTTTCAGGCTTTTCAGATGCTTTTTCAGTCCCACAGGCCTTGCTGGCATGTCATCAGTCTGCAAAAACAAATATATTCCTGGAAAGCAGAGATAGGTTGGCGGGATGGGTTGGGACGCAGGGTTAGGGAGGATCGAGGTTGTGACCTTGTCTTTGGCTGGGTGTTATTCCCAGAGGCTGCAGACCTCTACAAGGTGTCTTATCAGTCAAGCCAGGCGGAGGTTCTCATCTGCAGACACATCAAGGTGGTGGAAGGAACTTACATCAGCGAGGATTTAAAGGAACGTATCCTGACCTCTGCAGCAACCAGGTCAGTTTTATCTAGCTTAAAGTTTATTTATTTTTTCCAGTCGACTCCAAAGCAGCCGATATAAGAAGCAGACGCTCGTCGGGGATGTGGCTCCATCGCTCCTAATCTCCAAAAATGTGTGAAAGAGCAGAGTGTGCTTGCGAGGCTCATATGGATGAATAATGCATCTGATGTTTTATTACTGAGAAATCTGGACCATTAATCTTAAACAGATTGCACTGACTTTGAGTGTCAGACAGTCTGCCTGTTTGCATGTTTGTGTGGTCAGAAGTGTGTTGGGTTTTTTTTCACTTATATATATATATATATATATATATATATATATATATATATATATATATATATATATATATATATATATATATATATGTTCCCTCTCTGCTTCTTGGTGCCAAGGCAGTGGGGGGATGGCACTCACGTTTAAAAATTTCATAAAGGCACACAAGCAGTTGGAGGGGGGCCTGGATATGGGACTCGAGCCATGGCGCGAGTCAGGGGAAGCTCTTTCCTCGGCAGCTACTGAGCGCCTGCTTATCAAACGCTCTCACACACTTGAGTAAACACGGCTGGATAAACATTACTGAGAAGCAGCGGTCGTAGAGCATGAACATCTGCAAACACATTACCTGACAGGTTAACAATAGCTCGGCCCCTGCTTTTATTATAGCTGCAAAAATCAATGCTGTGCACAGCACTGGCTGTTAATGAATGGCTTTTTAAAGTGCAATATCATCTGTACCATGGGCAATCCTTCCATTCATTCACCTTAAAAAGCTTTCATTCTGCACACAAAAAAGAATAGGCAAAATGTGTATTTATAATTAAAACGGTTTCTTATTTAGGAAACCTCAAGTGCAGAAAATAAATTACAAAATAAAGGTGACAAAATAAAGAATAAAACAAAATAAAGAGTCTTAAAAGATGTTGATTCAACAAGCTTTGCCAGAATAGCTTCAGTCCTTCTTGACTTTTTAAGTTTCTGGAACTCTACTGAGGGACAGACATCATTCTTGTAAAAGATATACCCTTCATGTATTTCCTCATTAGTCCAAAATCTTCCATAGGTGGTCAGCTGGGTGTAGACCTAGTGACCACAAACTCCATGGCATATGAAGTCTTAGTAACTGGTGCAAGCTTTTTATATGTCCACACTGCAGGAACGTGGGACCAGGTTGCCAGCGAAAGGACAAAAGGAAGTACTCATCAAAATATCTAGTGATCCCTCATGCCTCATTGATGGGAACAAGATCCTAAAAGAGGCCACTTCGACTGAATGGCTCAGGTTTTAACCCCATTCTACGTTATACCTACAATAAGGAAATAAAATAACATTTAGACATTTGCTTTGAAAAGAGGCTTCACCTTGTTTAGCAGCTTCAAGTCCAATTGTCATCTTAAAACACTGAGTACGAGAAACAATTTTTAGTGAAATCTGTTACCTGTAAAATTAGATTTACATGCAGCAGTCCAACCAATCTCGCCTTATTCAGTTTAATTTACCACAACGTCTCCTGAAGGTCTGTTGCTCTGTAAGTGCACATCTTGCTGTCAGGTGAAGTATATTGGGACTTTTGTAAAAGCCTCTTCATGATTTAGTATACTTTGGAGGTGCTTACGTACTCCTTATGAGCTTACAGCTCTTAGGACATTTTAAGCACTGTAAGGAATTGCATTCACCAGAGCGCTGGTCCTGAGAAATATGCCTCTGATAAAGTCTCGGGTCAGTAAATTCTGTGTTTTTTTCCCCTCTCCAGTCTACACGTGAGTACCTGGGCCTCGTGGGAACGGTACAGCTTTCACTCACGCCGTAAAACCGTCAGGAGTAATGCCTGGCTGAAGATATAACACGCGGCATTACATACATGAGTCATGCTTTAAATCTCCGCTTTAAATACCCTCCTATTTCACATGACAACAAGCATGCTGCATTCTCTACATTCCTTCATGTGTGCTGAGGATTATTTCAGTGCCCTGTCATTAGGACGAGGGCTACGTGATGACAACACTGACTTAGCCAGCTTTACTTGACTTTGATGTGGCCTGTAAATATTTCCCCTGACACAGGGCTTTTCGCAAAGAAGGTTCCCCTTTGTGGAGCAGTCGTAATCATTATGGGATTGTGTTGCTAATGGTGTTTCAGAGACAGATGTTTTACCCAAGAAGGTTCTCTTGGCCGCTTGAGAAAAAGTCACACATTTTAGTTGATGAATTGGCAGATGTTGGTTTGTTGAATGTTCAGAGTGTGCTTGTTTTCTTTAGACCAGTGGTTCAGCATATTTGAACTTCTTCATCTTCAGGGCCACTCATGTTCAATGTGTTCACTTGAAGTCAGTTTTAATTGGATCTAGGTAACTTTCAGTTAGAGTTAGCTACAGTTATGGTAGGTACACCCTTTTTCATACCAGAACATATTGAAAAATAATCTGGTCTTTACAAGGTTTAAAATTAGGTGATGATATATTATCATACCAACATGCAGAAGTAGTTCGTGAAAACCAATCACATCTCATGATTTAGTAGCGTGTAGAACTACATTTAGCAGCAATAACTTGAAATAATTCAGGTCTAAATGACTTTATCAGTCTCTCACATTATGTGGAGGAATTCTGGCCCACTCTTCTTTACAGTGTTGCTGCAGTTCCTTGAGACTTCATGCACAATTCTCTCAAGGTCCCAACTCAGCATTTCAATCAGGTTGAATTCTGGACTTTGACTGGCCCATTGCAGCAGTTTGATTCTTCCATTTTTCAGCCATTCTGTTGTAGATTTGCTGCTGTGCTTGGGATCATTGACCTGTTTCATGACATAAATTGGGCGAAGCTTTATCTGTCAGACAGATGTCCTCACATTTGACTACCACTGTGCTGACAGCTAACATGAGGTGATTGTGCTGATGTGTTGTGTTTTGTGCATTATGGTCAAGCATCTCCACTTTGGTCTTGTCCTTCTAAAGCACATTGTTGCACAGATCTTGTGATTTTTTTCAGGTGCAACTTTGCAAACCTAATTCACCTTAGGGTGAAGTTGCCTGGGCCTCCACTCCTGGGAAGACTGGCAGCTGTCATGAACGTTTTCCACTTGTAAATAACCTTTCTCACTGCAAATTATTTGGAAATGGCCTCACACTTCCTAGAAGGCAGCACCATTTGCTTCTTTAAGGTTATTGCTGATATATGTATCTGTGCTTTCACCTTCCTGTTCTAACTTTTCTGCCATACACAAGTTACACCTTTTTATTCATAATATATAAGCAGTTTCAACTGTTTATCCACACTACTAGCTAGCATACCTCCTACCAAAGCATGAGATCTTTCTGTTAGAGTGTACTTTGTTTCTTCTGCAGAACACATTTCACAGCTACAAGCTTCTCTCCGTCCACCCATGTGGTCAGGATGAATTCAGAGAACACAAACATGAACAATCATTTGCCATGGTTTGCACTATTGATTAACTACTCCTGGAGCCAACGGTAAATTTAACTTTGGGAACTTAGCACTGAGCACTAATGGCCTTTTCGCCTTGGGTCTGAGTGCCATTCTGGCCCCGTTCTGTGACACTCTGAGACTGACAGATGGCTTTAGGGCAGTGTTGTTAGGCACTGTAATTGGTTGCTTTCCAAACATGAAAGATTTGTCATGCTGATTAAGTAAAAATGGATGATTCCAGTGATGAAAGGGATGATGGATGGAAACTGAGTTAATGTCTTTTGTTGTCATTTTTTTTTTGCATGACAGAAATTGGAAAATGTGACACCACACTGTTAAGCATCGATCTGTTGTCGTTCTTTGCCCCTATTTGCCTAATGGTCACCAGAGTGCCCTTGAATGCAAACTCGGCAGGACACCTGGGCCTTTGCCATGTTCTCCTGGCACTGGTGCAAGCTGCTGGTGATGGCTGTCTTTGAGTGGCAGTCTCAGATGCGAGATTAGGTCCAATAATTGCTTAAGAAGCAGCAGACAAAACAACTGTGCTTAATGTATTTAGATCAGCAGTCTCTGAACATCTGGTGAATTTGCTCTCAAGGCCACAGCTTAAAAAAGCCCATGTAGTGATAACAGAAGTACTTTAGGTCTGTTCAGGCCCCAGATGTGGTTCGCAGGGAGGTCAGAATCATTCTGTCCTCATATTGCTCAATGCAAATTATTAAAAGTGCTGTGTTACAGGCTGTGAAATAGTTCAGTGTTTCATGTCTGAAAAATCAATAAGGGCGTTGAAAGCCTGTGCCAAATAGTTGTATCTGATATCATTGTGTATGTGTTTTTCCACAGTATCATATGAAGTGTTCAGGGACCATCATTGCTACTCACCAGTCATGTTGTGGTAATGTCATAGCTTCCCTGTGAATCGGGGAAAAGACATAAAAACAATGCTTATAAGTAGAAGTAATAGCATAAAGATCGGCAACGTTCATGTAGTCATGACAATGTGTGAAGCTCAAAACTTTTACCCAGGAGACTGGGTTTGTGCTCTGTGTGAAACCAAAAGGGAATATTGAGCTGACTTGTTGTTTCTGCTTTTGTAAATGATCTGTTTTACCTGTTACTTTGCTTAGGCCTGGGCACCAAGCAACAGTATTGTGCAAAAGTCTTGAGCCATCCCCCAATCCTTTGTGTTTTGCTAAGAAAAACAGAATCATTGTCATGCTGCAAAATGAAGCTGCTGCTTTTGCTATTATGGCAAGAAAAAATGTTAAAAAAAGATTAAATCATAATCACGTAAAGTATATTATAATGGCAGAAAGCCCTTAAGTCAGCATGCTGTGTTATCGCAACAGTGTTACTGGTCAATTGCATTGTTGGTGCTGGGGTTATGTTGGTTTTGACCATTAATGCAATATTAGACCATTTGTCAAATAATTGGTCATTTTTGAGGCTGTGTTGCTGTTTTTGGCTGATTATGTGGGATTTCCCAATGTGTTTCCCAGAAAAGTGTATTGCTATGATATAGTGTATCACTACAACAAGAAAAATTTCCATATTGACCAAACTTGTCTCGTGTGGACACTCTGCTGTATTTTATCATCAAGGGTTTTCCCACAAAGTTTGGAAACTGCAGACACTGTGTTTGTTTTTCATTTTTTTCCTTGAATTCTGGTCTACAACAGTGACTTTGTGCTTTATTGAAGGGATTTATTTTGGCAGTGACTAATTAGAGAACTGAGATTACAATAGCTGCAAAGGGAGTTATGTTCAGATGCAGGCCAAGGCGCCGTAGTTGCAGTAAAAGCAAAAATAAAAGGATCTAAAAAAAATGGATGGTTTGCAGATACTATGACCATTTTTCCCCTCCTAGACTGAGATTTCTGGCTTAGGGACTTCTTCTTGGGAATCCCCATTATTCAATTACACTCACAGCACATGATGAGAGTGTCTGGAAATCAATGGAGAGCATCTGTCCCACAGAGATAACCATTTACCCATGAGATGTATCGTGAGCTGTCAAGCTAATATCTAATTAATTAGTCTTAAACCTCCACCGCACTGATCTGACAGCACAGTGTGTGCTCTGCTGTGTACTGCAGGTAGACACTGAGTATCTGAAAACCCAGATGTTTGAAGTATGGTGCCCGCTGTATGTGGCCTATTTCTCACAGTTACAACCCCCTTCTGCTATATGATGTCAGACCACTAAGAAGCAAATCATTAGGCCAAAGCCGAGAAATCCTAACATCTGTTTCTTCCATTCTGCTCTCAGCCTTAGCTCATTTTGTGTGTGCTGTAACTCAGTAGCGCTATTCCCAGCTGACATTACACTGCCGGGCTTGCTTCTGGGCCAGCCATTAGAAGTTACCCAGAGGTACTTCTGGAATTACACATGGAGAGGGGATAAGAGGCTAAACTGAATTATCACACCTTTTAAAAAGCACTCCTGTCTTGACGTTCTTTGACATTTATGAAAGCAACACGAGGATGCAGTCAGGGTGTGATTTTGCATGTATTCCTTTAATCATTGTTAGCATTTGACTCTTTGATCATTTACACATAAAGTTTTCTTTCTCTCGGCAGGAATACATGGACGCCAACAAATGCATTGATGAACTTCTCAAGCAGCTCGAGGAGGAGCGCCGAAACGTTCGAAGGTAAGAGGTTCTGCCTGAAGATATCAGCAGCTGCCTGCAATTCATTGCCAACCAGAGGCTGCAGAACAATGTTGTTTGGTTTTGAGCTTGAGACAAGCTTTGTGCACAGTTCTTGAGAAATGCTTTTTGTGTTGGAAGCACACTAAAAGTGGCAGACAAAGGGGGAGACTCCAAGCTCAGTTTGGGGTTGACTGGGGGCATTTCTCATGGAGGTCCTTTGGAGCAGATTTGCACAGACAATGGAAATGAAGAGCTTATGGAGATGCCAATCTAATGACCTTGTCCCCTCAATGCTGCTATCATCCTTTCCCTTCCAGCGATGCACAGCCCCCATAGAAAAGAGAGACAATTTTTAAACTTCACCCTCTTTTGTACAACCCTTTCTCCATCTCAATGGAGCTGTATTCCCCCGGCTCAAAGTAATTTTCCCCCTGAGTGAGCAAAGAGGGGCTGGGGGTTGGACAGAGGGGAAAGGGGAATAAGGGTCTCAGGATCGGTGGCTGCGGGGGGTTAAATGACCACTGACCATCCCCTTTACTCGGCCAGGACAGCCCCTTAATAAAGGAAGTGATGTGTAAAGGAATGACCCTCTCATCTAAGTCATCCCCACCCAACTTTCTAAGACATCTCGTGTGAGAGCCAGAGTGACCTAATAGCCACTTAGATGACCTGTGCAAACTGACCTGGGGACCAAATGGTTTCAAAAGCCTTGAACTTGTACAACTGCAAATGATTGAAGTACCCCGATTACCCTGGAAGCTGCATGTGAAACACAAATGCCCCGAGTAGTGTAGATTGGGCATTAACTGGTCATTAACCTGCCAGCGCCCTACCATGGAGTCCATGTGATGTCTGATTGCCCACTAGTGAAAAAATAGTGGATAAATGCCAGTGGGCTCTCTTCATGGTGCTCCCTTTTCAAAGCTCTACCTGTCCAGCTTCTGTCCAGCTTCCCATTTACTGTTTGTACCCCATGTGAGAAGGAAAAACCCCCCCTTTGGAGTGTACTCCAACCTGATCCTTCTAAGGTTGTCCAAACTGGCTTAAAAACAAGGTTAGTACCCTGTTTCTGATTGGGTAAATTATACCTTTAAATGATCTAATGCTACATGGCATTGTACTTTGAAGTGCTTAAGCGTTGACATGTAAGCGTTGTGTCTTAGCCTTTGGCCACGTCTCTTCCTTTTGCTCTTATCTCCGCAAGGCATCAAACTTGGTCTTCTACAATGTTTTTCTAGCCATTGTGCCATTGTGTAAAACGCTCAGTCAGTAAAAGTAGACAAAACCTGAGAAACCAAACCAAACCACTAACGGTCAGTTTGGTATGTTTTAAAAAGGACTAGACCGATTCTCTAAGTATCCCCCAATGCACCCCTGCCTTGTAAAACTGACATTTGTTTCCTTGAGGTTCAAAGATATAAACTCACTCATAACTCAAAGTAGTTTTTGCCATTTGAAGTACATCTTTCAAGTCAGTATCTTGATTGAAAGAATCATGGATAAAGGCTCCAGTTTTTCACGTAATGCTGGTGTCTTGAGGAGAAGTGCTATTTACAAAGATTGCTTTTGTCTTCCATGGGCTCCAGTGAGAGATTCAACTGTGAGGGGCTCTGCATTGTTGCAAGCCTCTAGATGTTGTAAACAAACCAGTGGAAATCCGTACTTTGAAAATTCCTTGTCTTTGAAGCTCAGTTTTTAGAAACAACATACCACCAGCCAGGATTTGTTCTCATTTCTTTTCCAGTGTTGTTCGATTCAGAGCGGCGACAGTGATGAATGATTTCACAAAGGCTTTTGTTCAGCTAAAACATAGACCTCGACTTAAAAAAAACCAAAAAAAAACAAAAAACAAAAAACCGCCTCCTTTCCCTTATTAGGCAGCATCTCACGATGCTGTAGATGTCTCGCTCCACCCCTAAGAATATGGGGCCCATCAATCAGTCAAGAGGAGAAAGAGAAGCCCGTACATTCCTCTAGTTCTTTGCATCCTTCCTTATGACCCAGTGACCTACTACATTCATGGCTCTCATTGTACCATATTATGGGGTAGTTTCACACTGGCAAAGTACACCAATTGGACAATTATGGCTGATCTCTGTCCTAATTTCACTTTTTTCTTTTATGTTAGAAGGCAGATACTACTTTCATTTAATTGCTAAATATGTACATCTTGGTCTTACTTTATATTTTGATCAAATGGGAAACTTCTTTTGTCCAGTTTCCTCAATTTTTTTAAGGACACACTGCACACCATGCTGAGATATGCCAAGTTTTTAGGTAATAACTCTTTGGAAATCACCTTGTTGGTGCACAAATACTATTTTATGTCTTTCAAACTGTGTTATCTTTGGAATTTTATATTTAGACACAACACTGGTTCATCCGTTGAGTGTTTTATGCTTGAATGATTCATAGGTCAGCGTTAAGTGGCTTAGGAAATGATAAATAATCCTCTGAAAATGGCCAGTAACAAGTACTAGACTAAAAGTGAGTGAAAAAGTAGCTAATGTCCAAAAAAAGCTTTGAAAGACCTCCAGAAAGCCTGGAGGGCTATTGCCCGAGAGTGCTTGAATACATTTCAAGAATATCTGGCTCATTGGAAGCAAAATATGAAAGAAATGAGTGGTGGATCGAGACTTTTGCATTTTTATAAATTAAAAGAAAACATGGATGTGATGTGTTGTGCAAAAGCTGGAGTTTTCACTGATGTTTGCCAAGTGGGTGTCATCTGTACCTAAACAAGCTCCAAATGTCGCAGAGCTACAGGTGGTAAGTGTAAATTAATGAAAAACATGGATTATTAATTATCTGAATCTAATTAAAGATAATTTTGAGTGTCAGAAACACCTGCTATATCCTCGTCATCCTAAAGCCCCATGAGTTCGCATGCAGATACACAATCGCCGTCTCTTGCACTCGGTCGCAGCATCATTGCTCGATGGAGCACAAAGCCCCAGTGGGATGCTGGCTGGCCTCTCCCACTCGATCTATTCAATGTGACCACGTCCTTGACAGACGGAAACAAAAGCTCCACGGCACAGTTTCAACATCAGATGGAGCAAATCCAAATTTGGAAACATCAGACACGTTGTACAGTTGGACACCAAACCCAGGGTTTCCAGTTATTCATCGTTTGTTTGCAGGGCACTCATTAAACATGATGAAATGTCTTTTTAAAGGTTTACACTCTCATTAGTGGTGGCCTTGATATGCCGCTGACACACAGTTGAGTCAGGGCAGGTTGGATGTGTTGAGGAAAAAGAGTTTATTAAAGTCGTTGCTGAGTGACAGACATGTGGTGGTGGGGAACATATGGATGCTCTGCAGCACTAAAAAGCATGACGGGCGGGGAGTGAGTTTGCATGACCTCTTTTTGACAAGCTGCTGTGTCAAGGCACCGTGACTGTGTAATCTTCCCTGTGGATTAAAACAATGCAGATTAGTTTTTTTCCCTCTTTCCATCTCTACTTTCCCACTGTTGATTTGTCAATGTGCTGAGCTGGGGTTTTTTGTTTTTCCACAAATCTTCCCCTGACCTTGTTTTCAGTGGCCATAGCTGGCCAGTGTAAGGGGTCACATGGCCCAGAGCTGGTCTCACCTGCCATTTTCTGCCTGCTGGAGCAGATGGCGTTTGTCTGTGACCCTTTCCACACCTTGGAGGACAAGGAGGGATGAGGAGGGTGGCTGGAAGGCGGTGTGGGGTAGGACTGAGAGAGGGGGGGGGCTCCCTCATAGCAACTGGGAAGTGGGGAGTTGTGATGAGGGAGCAGGGAGGGAGGCAGGGGACTCAGCTGGAGATGCTCGGGGCTTAGGACAGGTTGCAGGGAGCAGGCAACTGCAGCTGCAGCCCAAGTCGAAAGGACATTGACGACGACATCTGCTGATCAATAAGCTATTTGTCATGTTCATAGAGCAGCCCCGCTCCGAAGACGGCAGAGATAGAAAGCGGAGGTCAGATCAGATGTGCTCTTAGGTGGGGGATTATAGCTAATAGGACTTGCTTTGTGTAAGTGAATTCGCCTGTGGGTGGAATTGAAATTGGTCCATTTTTTCTCTGAGAAGCAGCTCAACATTTCTGCCTATTTGTCCTTGATCATACAATGTTTGAGCTTTAAGACCAACTATCAAAGACTGACTGGAAAGTCAAGAAAGTCCTTTCTTGAGCTGCAAATTCTCAAAATTGTTTGAGCTATTAAAAGTTTTCTGAGAGACTCTGAATTTTCTTAAAGTTTGTCCTTTTTAAGGGCTCGTACAAAGCGCCTTCGCCTTTAACAGAGGATGGTGGCATTAAGTGAGAGAAAGAGCTAAATGAGTGAGCCTGTAAACATGCCAGAGAAAGAAAGACCACAGGAGCACAAAGCTGGGAAACCGCTTTACAAATCTGGACCTTGCTGATGTTGCTACAAGCCATATCTGGCCTCAAAGACGCCTGTGTGCTGCCGGCGGTCTGAGCAAGATGAAAGGCTGTAATCCTCAGCTGAAGTATGCGGCGAGGCCTGCTCTGCCGATGAGGAGGTGGATAGGGTTCAGCCTCCCGCAAACCCCTCCGACGCCCCGAGGATCTGCCGTCTCGCTTGGGCGAGAGCCATGCATTTTACAACTTTAATTGGATAAGTTGACCGGTCTAATGCAATAATTTGATCACGCTAAGCCTTAAAGAGATCTAATATGCTCCCAAAGTATATTTGTGCGCCCTCTGAAGTAAATGACTGAACCTAATCCATCCATTAGAGGTCACTTTACGGCCCAGGAGTCCAGACTCCAAAATATCTTAAAGGAGCAGTTAGTGGGCAAATAAATCAGTCTGTGAAACCCTCATTTAAACCTTCATGCGAGGGTGGAATTTGCCTTTTTAAATTTGTTGGTATTTTTCCTCAAGACTTTGTTATTTTTTAATAAAATGCTCGATTAAACCTTGTGGAGTGTAAACCATGAACAGCCAGTGGTAAAATGACAAAAGTCTCTGCTCTTCATGTATAATTATCTGGTTTTGCATATTATTTTCCTACTTGATGGCCAGTACGAGTTGTTTAGCAGCCCAGTATAAATTATCAGTCGGTGGCCGCCAATAACATAACCGTGACTGCGTGGTTTCACTCTGCTGAAAGGAAGATATGATGAGTTAAGTGTGGTTTAAAAAAAATCCAATTCAGAAGCTGTAACTGTGACTTTTCCTTTCAACTTAGCTTTCCCTTTGTTATAATATTTGCTTAATTTTCACCCATTTGTTTGGTTAGTTTTAGGCACCAGAGATGCTTGGTTTGGTTTATGAATGTTTTTGCTAAAATACACCCTTGTAGCATAAATCTTGTACTATAGAGCTGAATTTATTGTGTACCGTGTGTTCTATGCTCTGCTTTGTGACCAGAGGTTACACGCACTTCACAAAGCCACTAGATTTATCTTGCTGCTTACCTTAAATATGGTATATAAGGCAAAACACAGTTTGTATAATTCTAATGAGCTTGAAAGTCAATATTTGAAAGTCAATACCTTTATTCTTCAGCACAGTCTGAACTCTCTTAGGCAGCTTTTGTGTCATGTCTTCAAGTAGTCTTCAGGAATAGTTCTCCATGTCACGGGTTGCCGGGGCAAGCCGTGCGAATTATTAAGGACCCAAAATGCAGGTGGCTTCTGAGGTGAGCGAGCTTTATTGCGACAGTGATGTACAACACAAAAGAAAGGATGGCGAGAAACAGAACTGAAAACACTCTAAACTGGGAAAACTAAAACTTAAACAACAAAACCTGAACATGAACGAGGGTACCTTGCAGGGAGAACTACGCGGGGAGAATGCACAGGAAGACGGGGCAAAATACACAGAATAACCGAAGGGCATAACACAGACGAACCAGCAACAAGGACGAGGGAACACACACTATAAATACACACCAGTAATCAGGGGATGGGAAACAGGAGGGAAACACACCTGGGAGACATAACAGCTGACGAGGCAGGGGAAACGAGACCTTCAAAGTAAAACAGGAAACACACTGACTGAACACAACACACACCAACTAAACACAGGCTGGGGGACACAGACATAGGGACATGAAACGTGAAGCAGGAGAATACAAAAACCCAAGATAACCAAAACCACAGAATAATAATAAACTTAACATAAACACGGAGTCACAGACTCCGGACCATGACACTCCAGGCTTCCTGAAGGACATTCAAAGCTCTTCTTTGGATGTTTCTGCCTTTTGTTCTGTTCTTTGTCCACATGATCCCACACTGCTTCAATAATGTTGAGGTCCGGGCTCTGGGGAGGCTGATCCATGACTGATAGTGCTCCACTGTGTGTTTTTCTTGACAGTGGGTTTGGGTTGTTTTCATGCTAAAAAAAAATTAAATTGCGCCAATTAGACTCTTTCCAGATGTTACTGCATGTTAAAGTCTGATGGTACCTTTCTGTGTTCATAAATCATCAATTTTGACAAGATCTCCAACAACACTGGATGAAATGCATACCAAACCATAACAGAAACTCCGTCGTGTTTTACAGATGGCTGTAGACACTTTTTTACCCGTCTCCTAACCTCCATCAGACTTGTTTCCACTAATTTTCAGTTCAGTTCTTCTGCAATTTTCATACCTCAGCTTTTTCTGCGTATTTCCCTTCTTTAAGAATGGCTTCTTGACAGCCACCCTTCCACCGAGACCATTTCTGATGAGGCTTCATTCAGCTGAAGGTCTACATGCATCTCTCAGGTCCAAGTTTCTTCAGGTTTTTTAAGGACATACTACACACCAGGTCGACCAAACAAAACATTCCTTGGACTTGACTCAAAATGAGAATGAATGAGAAAAAGATGTAGAAAATGTCCAAAGAAATAATGCTGAAATTTGTTGTAAATAGCAGTAAGTTGTTAACATGTGTGAGAATTTGTTTTCTTGAAGGAAGTAGCAAGTCGACAGAAAAGATTCTTGTTTATCTTGACCTCACTTCACTGTGAACACAATGATAACCTCACTGAAGCCTGAAGTTAAGGAGGTGACACCGCCGCCCTGTGACATAAGTCAACACGTGCTAGGTTATCTTCTCAGAAACTCGCTAACTCTGTCTAGCTGGGACGATCTTCCCCATCCCCCCACACCAAAACAGTCCAGGCCCTGGTAAAATACATGCATCAGTTTTATGGAGCTCATGAGAGGAAAAGGTTAATCGAATGGTTTAATGAGGCCTTTTACCGAAGCGTCTTCAAGGTCGTTTTCATAGGTGCATTCCCCTGTTCATTGCATATGAGAACCTGCCAGTAATATGCTTCGCCTCCCATATCATTCACCTTAAGCCTTCATGTTTCTGATGTTTTCTGATTGGTTTCAAGGTTAAGTACACTGCAGAGCCGTAGTGTACTGGCTGTTTTTCTGAAAATAGCTTAACCTAATGGATCTGTCCTTTCCCTGTACATGCAGTGTTTCACTAAACCATTTTCTAGTGGTTTCACAACATGCATATGCAGCGTTTTAAAGGACTTGTGACACTTATTCTTGGCATTTCCACTGAATGGGGTATTATCTGCATTCCTAAAAGCAATTAGGTGCACTTAAGAGACTTTTTGCCAGTGGGATTTTGTGTAATGCCTAATTACTGCTGGTGTTTCACCGGGTTCTCAGACACTCAAGTTAAATGTATTGTACTGTAAAGAAACACTTCTACACATTAGTATATTACTTTATCTGATTTCAGCTGAATTGACTGTTCACCACAATGTTCAGGTCTGTAAACTTTAGTTGAGTTCTTCACCGTACAGTGAATAGATTTTTGTCAAGATCAGCTCTAGGGTGAATATGTTATGACTCATTTTATGCTCCTGAAAGTGTGCCGTTATTTTGACTAAAACATGTGCTGCGAAGCACTCCGGTAAACATCCTCGCTTTAAGATGAGCAGATTGATAGAGCCCGTGTGGTTTTCATTGTTGACACAACCTGTGTGGTGGCAGTCACAGTGGTTGCAACCATGCTATTTACCCCCAGCTCAGGGCTCTCTGGAAAACATCCTCATGTCGTTGAGGAAACAGGAAAGGGTGAAAATGTGTGAAAATCAAAACACTGCAGTCCTGAAAGTGGGTGTCCTGTGAGTCTCTGATGAAGTGATAAGTTGTAAAATTGAATGTTTCTTAAAGTAAATGTAGAATAATGTTTCAGGACAATGTACTGGTCAGTTTTAAACAGAACTCTGGAGTCGGATCCTAAGTGGAGCAGGTGGGATGGATAAACAAACCCAAAGGGCTACAAATTAGACTATACAGGCCTCAGCTAGTATGTTAAATGCTCTTGACAGTACAATTAGAAGAAGACTGAACAAGTATAGTTTGTAAGGTCTTTCGGGAGAAGGAACAAAAGTGCCTAAAGACGAACATGGCAGCACAGCTTAGGTTTGCATCTGGACATAACACAAGACTTCTGGAACAAAATCATTTGGACCAAAGTGAAAATGTGTGGTCATAAAGCACAAAGCCAAACACCTCATATCCACTGTCAGCATGGCGATGGAGGGGTGATGATTTAGGCTTTTCTTGTAGCTACAGGACCTGGACACTTTGAACTCCTCCGTATACCAAAGTATTCTAGAGTCAAAAGTGACTTTATCTGTACAACAGATAAAGATCGGCCCAAAATGGGTGCTGTGACAGTACAACAAATACAGAATGGCTGAAAAAGAAACGATTCAAGGTGTTACAATGGTCCAGTCAAAGTCCAGACCTCAACCTGATTAAAATGCTGTGTTGGGACCTTAAGAGAGCTGTGCATAAACCTCAATGAAAGAAGAGTGGGCCAGAATTCCTCCACAATGATTTGAGAGACCGATAACATGAGACACAGAATAATTACTTCAGTTATTTCTGCTAAAGGTGGTTCTTTAAGTTACTGAATCATGAGGTGGACTTTTTCACAGGGCTGCACAAACACATAGAACTGATTTTAGAGAGACAGGTGGAAACAAATTTAGGTGGGGCAAACAATCCCAAAGGAGGGGAAAGAAGTAAAACTAACATTTAAACTCAAACAGGAAGTAACCAAAGGACAACAAATTGACACTGAAACATGAAAACGGAGGTGGGAGAGAGAAATGTGAGTGGTTAGAAAACAACAATAGAAACCACTAAAAACAAGTGGCTACCACAAGGGCCACAACATATGCTGCTGACCATTAAATCATAGCTATTAAGAAGACGATAACTGTCCATCTTAACAAGAATTAACACAAAAACATGATGTGCTTAAGTCTCTGTCAGTGGTGTAAGGCGCTGCATGGATCATGATGAACATAGGGTGGAGAAAGCAGTTACAGATGCAGGAAGGTGGGGTTTTAATAGTCCTGTAAAACCCCACCCAAGTGTCCTGCATTTTGGGATAATCTTCCCCATCTCCAGAGATGAGCTCCTGCAGCACTGCTGCAAGAGGGCCCGGGGCTGTAACCAGAAAGTACAGCATATAAACACAGTGAAAAAGTGAATGTCAGCTTCTGTTAACCTCTTGGTAGCTGGAGAGAGGCTGATGGTTGCTTTAGATCACAAGGACTGCAAAGCCTTGTTAAACGTATTACAGGTAAAGATCAATATCAATTTAGAGACTCCCCATCTGGTTTAATGATTGGTTAGAGTTCACAGTTTTCACTTTTCGGCTCTGAACATAGAGCTGGTCAGAGGTTCAATTCTCATCTTGCATATTTGAGTCAGACACTCCATATTCTCCCGATGGATCCATTGGTGTGCTTGATGGCTAAAAAGCACTTGAAAGGCATAAAATGAAGCGGTGAATGAATGCTCGTGTGACTGGTTGAATGTGGCTTGTAGGGGAAAAGTGTTCTGAGGGCTCGGCTGGAGTACAAAAGCACCATTTAAAGCGTATCTAATTTTGACCTGCATTTGACCATCTCTAAACCTAATCGAGCTTCTAAGTATAAGTAAGTAAGTAAAATTTATTTATATAGCACATTTCACAGATAAAAATCACAAAGTGCTTTACAATAAGCACTTTCTGATTGCATAAGAATTAGAGGATGCATTAAATGTTGTGTATTCTAAATTTGCTGCTTTCTTTAAAAAAAAAAAAAGTCTTTCTGCTGCGAGATCTAACTGTCCCTTTGATTAGAGGAGGATAAAACTAAGATTACCCCATAATAGCCCCCATTTGTGAATTGTAATCACACAAGGAATGCTCTTTTTCTTAAAAAAAGATTTACTTAAGTTTAATTAAAGATACCGCCATCAGCGTTAATCCAGCTCATTCCACTCCTAATGACTTTAAACATTTCCTGAGATCTTCCAGAGAGGAAAATCTCGGTGCACTTGATGATGTCTCACTGGACTGGCATCGTCCCCCACCCCCCCATCAACCCCCTTCCCTGCTCTAATGAAACATGACCGAAGACTGCGTTGCGGGTTTTCATTGTATTACACACTTCATCTTGCAACAAAGAAGTGAAATGACACACATGTAGATGCTCACTAACATGCAGGGAGTCTCCGGAGGAAGCCCCGCCGTGTGATTTGCATCTGTCTTGTGCAGATCCAGGGCAAGCTAGTGTTGGGTAAACAAACAGGCCTGCCTGTCTGCAGAATGGCATTTCCTTTACTCATCATTGTGCACAAAATACTCCCTGAACCTCTTCCCAAAAGATTCCCGTCCATGTTGACAGCTAAATATCCACGCCTAGCACCACCGACGTGTTTCCAAATGACTTTGCACCTCTTGCTTGCTCAGACATTTTAGATGGTTGCTCTCAGAAACAAATCTCAAGCCCAAACGTTTGGGCTAATCTAGTGTACGATTAAAGGCTGACTGGGAACACACACCTAGACTGTAGAATCGACCAGTCTGGTAATGACCTCAAGTGACGCACGCCGGTCGCCCCTGGTCGCTCATCTGTGATCAAGCTGCAGGGGATTAATGTCACGGAGGGAAAGTGTGGCTGACCGCCAGAGCAGCGGGCCGACAGGATGTTTGTGCGTTCGTGTGGTGCACTTACTCTTACTTTTCTAAACATTTCAGGGCCATGTACTACACCTGAGTGCACCTACACTTCACTACAGTTGAAATATTGCCAGCTGCAGTGCTTTAAAAACTATCTGTTGTATTTAGCTCCATCTGGGTCAGCATTATCATGCTGCCCACAAAGTAATGCATCAATTATTTAACACTGGAAGGAACTGTTCTTCATAATGAGCACTTTCAAGCCCTCTCTAGCCTCGAGATATCGCTCTGATGAAATGCGAGGCATATCCAGTTCGACGGCAAAGCAAGCTGTGCGTTCGTTTTACGTGATGTGTTTATATTTTACAGGCCAGTCCAGGAATCGGTGCTCGCTGTTGTCTCATTTTAAATAATTTTTTTTGGGTGGTAAATTGAGCCAAAAACTTTAATTTGTGCCAGATAAATCCATTTAACAAGGTTACTGAAAGCTTTGATTCCAGCATGAACTCTCCAAATGGGAAATTTGTTTTGAACTCACTTGCAAAAATGCAGTTTACACATCGTGACAGACTTGTAATAGAGTATTTTTGCATGGCTGAATTGCTACTTTCACTTCAGTAAGCGTCCTAAATACTTCTTCAACCGCTGCACACATACTACTACTACGAGCACCAGCGTCCTTCTAACCCAAAAGGACCTCAGAGGTGCTGACACTCACGCTACATGCAGCCACAGCCAGCATACCTCAGACCACCCTGCACCCTATTACAAATCCATATCGACCCACCGGCCCTCCGGCCACTGTCCCAGCACCGGCCTGTCTCCTTCCCTGTACCCCCTCCTCCCTGTGGAATGCTAACCTAGTCCGAGTGTGTGTGTGTGTGTGTGACAGTGGTGGAGCCAGGCTGGCTGTGTGGGCGGCCGAGTGTTTCCAAACAGTGGAATCTGTCACTGACACCCCTGGCAGAGCAATAAGTGGCGCCTTAATGAGCTCAGCAGATCACTCAGCACACACACACACACACACGTGCACGTTCATATACGCATATGAATTTTGCAAACATCATGCGCACACACTTACACAATGGTGTTAGTGGACTTAATTATCACTGTGACAACGTATGGATTATATTTTGCACGTATTGCATGAAGACACGCACACAATAAACTGTAAATAAAGGATGGGAGTTGCCACCCTGACTTTACATATTAATTAGTGAAGTGACGATTTCAGCTCACGCTCACAGGCTTGGTTAGCAGGGTGCATAAGTGCATAGCACAGACGCAGATAGCTGCTAATTAGTGCTGAGTATCATACAGATAAAAGAAAAGAATTTCACCCAGCAACACTGGCACGAAGAATTCTTAGGCTGTCAGTAGAGTTGTTATTGCATTAATAAGAGTCCAAAGGGCTCTAACAGCACAAATGCAGTCACGACATCCAGTTCGGTAACAAGTGGAAAGACATCTATAGGCCTGGCTAGCTAGAATCACCTGTCATTATGCCACACACAACTTTCAGCCCTAATAATGGCGGGGAAAAGGGTTTTGTTGTGCTGGGCTATAAATATGTGCTTACAGTAAGGGTGGTCTACAGGGATTGACTCTTTCAGACATGGCTTCATTTTTCAGTCCCAGACGTTGTGCACGTGTACAGTCAGACTGTAGTCTATATAGTAGTGTGCAAAAGTCTTGAATCACCCCATGTTTCTTGATATTTTGCTTTGTAAATGGGAAATAGATGCAGTGATTTACTGAAATATGTGCAAACATACATGTAAACACACACTAAAGGCAAAAAAAACAGAGATTGTACAATTCTAACAAGCTCAAAAGTCAGTATTTGGTGTGACCACCTTTATTCTTCAGCACAGTCTGAACTCTTTTAGGCAGCTTCCTTCCTTCCACTGAGACAATTTCTGATGAGGCTTCAGTAGATGATCAGCTGATTCATCTTTAGAAATGAAAAGAAAATGATGTGTTTCTGTGACAGGTTGCCAGAAACAAAGTGGCTAAAGATACCATTTAAAACCAGTTCGTTGCTGAGTTGTCTTTTATGTGTTGTCACAGCACTTGTTCATCCCTTCAGTTATGTTTCTTTTGATGATTCATAGGTCAGTGTTACGTGGCTTAACAAAAAATGCTTCGGTACAAGGACTGGACTAAAAATCAGTGAAAGAGAAACCAATGTCCAAACAAACCAGAAGAAACAAGAAGAAGAAACTTGGAGACGTTTTGCTCAAGAGAAGTGAAGAAGGTCTAGCTTGGAAGCAAAATATAAAGATATGAGGGGCAGCTGAAGACAAATATGCACCCGTGCACATCCACCAGTGTATACCTAAAATGTACGGACTTTAACTTCACATGCTTTCACAAACCCATTCATTATGCAATTACAGTTGTCAGCCCATGCACGCACAAACACACACACACACACACACACACACACACACACACACACACACACACACACACACACACACACACACACACACACACACACACAATCATGCAGATATGCACTTATGGTACCATCATTATGTAGTTAAATGGAAGTAAACAAAGCTAAGCAAACAAGCATCGCTTATTTCCTGCAGGAAAAAAACACAGTGAGCCTCACATCTGTTGCACTGCACAGCGCTACTCGCTGTTTCGGCGCTCCCCGTCGATCAAATTAAAGCCGATATTTCTTGATTACTGTGCGCGTCCTTGTGTTAATGCTGACTCAGCCATTCATTCATCTGTCTTTATTTTTTTTAACCCAAATGGGACAATGGTGTGTAATTGGTGACCACCTGCTCGTAAAATCAAATCTCGCTCGCTCCACATTCAGATTTCCCCTCACGAGACAGCTGCGCTTATGATAAACACAATTACCCCGCTCTGCGTGACACTTTGGTCACGAGCGCAATCATCGGTCATCATGAATCTCTCAGAGTTTTATGATGACAAATGACAATGTCGCTGCCGGCTTTAGGAGACATCTGATAATGAGTGTCACTTTTTTGGGGCGGTTTATTTACCTTCCCTTATCTTGACGTGAGCAAGCCGCTCCATCAGCCTCCTGCAGACTCATTTTGCTTCGCGTGATTGTTTGCTGAGGACATCACTGACAGTGGCTGTAGAGCACAGTGGCAGCGATGGCCCCAGCTCTAAGTTTCCCCTGTCCTTTCTTTACCCTCTTTAACTGAGCACTCCTGTCACCGGGACCCTTTTAATTCTCCCCTTTTCACCCATCCGGTGCCCGCCTCCTCCTGCACTGGTCCTATTGGGGAGTAGACAATAGAACCCCCCCATCACCCTCCTCTTCTTCCCCACTTTTGCCTCTTCATCCCCCCCCCCCCCTTCTCATCTCCATCCTCCCTGGGTTGAGGCTGCGGGCTTCATGCTGCAGTTAGTCACAGCCATTCAGCTGGGACTGATTGTGATTGTGGCAGATGGGCCGGAGTCACTCGGCCCAGCAGACCCAAGCACCTCCTTCACTTTTCGTCTTTTCGCTCTCCTCCTTGCTCTTGATCTCTTCCTCGGTTGTCTCTATCTGTCTTTTGTCAGCACGCTTGTCTCTTTGTGTTGCGGTGTTTTCCCCGTCCACATTTCTCTCTCTTTTTTTTTGTACAAGGGCTCAATTTGGCCGGCTTAGGCCTCAGAGTAGGTGGTTGTCAGATCATTTAATGGGGACTGACACCCCCCCCCCCCCCCCCTCCCCGATCTCCCCACAGAGCTCCCAATTTGACTATTTTCCCATTTTTGCAACTTTCTGTATGATCAAACAAGGGTGCCAGCCTCAGGAAAGGATCGACCAGGTGTGCAGGGAGACAGAGTGACTACCTGAAAGTTGCAACTTTACCACATTTTTGCATGTGTGAGCTCTTCTGTTCCCCCCCCCCCCCCTGCTCTGAAAGGAGTCCACTTAGTGGAACATTACAAGCCGGCTGCTGCTTGCCTGTTCATGTCCCCTTGTTTGAGGTAAAGATTTGCACCCCCCCCCCCCCCCCCCCAGCCTACAACGCTGTTGTCACCCCCCACCTCCTAAAAAAAAACAACTCCTCCTTCTCCGTGCAAACCCCCACCCCAGCCTCCCGGCCCTCTCTTTCCCCCCTGAGGAAAGATCCACCTTCAGAGAGGCAGCAGAGCAGCCGTCTCCCTGAACACATGTTAAACGTCCTGTAAGCCCGAGGAAGAGGAGGAGGGAGGCAGTCACAGAGAGAGAGGGAGAGGGAGGCTCGGAGACAGACAGCATGAGAGAGAAAGAGATAGAAGCGGAGACAGACTGAGGAGAGAAATATTCGGAGGAAAGATAAAGCCGGGAGGTGGGGTGGTGGGCGGCAGATCGGAGGCACAAAACACTCGGTGTGTTTGTGCGTGTGTGTAAAGAGGAGCCTCGGAGCGCTGAGGGAAGCGTGCATGTAGCAGGAAGGGAGAAGGGAAAGCGGTGTATCGGGAGAAGTCGGTGCACGCCGGCAGAGTGAGGGAGGCAGCAGAGTAGGGGAAAAAGGAGGGGGTGGGGGGTGGGAAGCAAGGACTTTGAGAGCGAGGAAGAGGGAAAGGCAGTCCGGGGCAGAGCCGGCAGCGCTCTGTTTGTGGATGTAAACTTTGTCATCTGCGGGATCAGTCGGACAGCAGCTGCGGAGCAGGAGGAAAGCGTGCCAGTGGATTACCATGCGTGTCCTCTGAATGCACCAGGATGCTGCGTCTCCACGAGGGTAAGGAGCGAGCCGGCGTCAGCCGCTCATGACATGGCAAAAAAAGAAAGAAAGAAACCTTGTTTTCTTGTAAGATTTGATTGTGACTGAAGTACGCTTGGCTTGTTTGGGGATTTAAGATGTGCATCACATGCATGCCGGCAGGTTCACTGTTACCTCTTTTAGGCTTCCTTACTTTGTCCCGAGCTGCAATATTTCCAAGTAATGCCCCAGAGGGGGACATGTTTCATATAGAAGGACTGCACACATGTGCGATTTGCACTGATTTGCGAGGGGAATCGCATGTTCTGTTGCTAGTGGCAACAGCATGGGGTCAGGGGTGCTGCATAGAAAAAACAACCCACTTTGTTTCTGACTGATAACACCAGGAAACAGACAAAGTGGAGGTTAAAGAAGCCCGGCTTTGCAGGGATTTGTATGTGCAGGAATGCATAGGCTTCAATTCTTTCCTTATACACTCACTCTCTCTGTCTCGCTTGCTCAGGCAGATTAAGATTTCCTATCCAGCCCACTAATCCCACACTGAAATGAGCTGAACTGGTTGAGGTGGTGGACAATAATATGGAATATTATGTATATATAGTCTTTCCCAGTGATGTAGCGTTAAGACCTGCAGTGTCAAAGTCACGGCAGGTCAGTAGGGGGGGGGGGTCTTCCCTTATAGGCAGCCTAATTTGCAGCAGACAGATAGATGCTCAGTGCTTGGTGCCTGCAGCCATCGCAGGGATGCCGGGGCGGCTTTATGTTTTTGGGCTGACTTTGTTATCTCTATAAACAGAACTGCTGGGGAATAGAGAAATGAGAGCATGGGAGAGCATGGGAGGTATCATCACTCTCTTGCTGGTGTTGTCAAAGCGCCAGAGAGAAATGCCATTCTGTCTTTTTTTGAGTTAAAGAGAGCTTTTTTTTTGCCCTGGGAACTGGTGCTTCCCATCACAAGAGCAAAAAATAGCATCTGGCATGGAGTGGATGCTTTACAGCTGGGAATGCCAATGAATGTAGGCAATCTATGTGAAGGGTAACAAACAGCAGATTAAAAGGTGTTAACTTAAAGCACATTACGGTTGCAGCAGTACCCCAGTATATGAGGCACTTAGGTATATACTGAGGTATTCAGCAGCGAGCGGCCAAACAAAGCCCTAAAAACTCAGCTTCATACTTGACACTGATCCCCCCGACACACACACACACACACACACACACACACACACACACACACACACACACACACACACACACACACACCATGTTATCTGCTATTTGTTTATGATTTCTTTTGCACCAGCACGTTCCTGACGCCCAGTTTCCACCGCAAAAAAGGTAGCACCAGTATTGCAGACGTCAGAAGCACCTACGCGAACCAACCTTGATTTATTTACCCCTAAATCCTGCTGCTGGCTGGTTCTCAGAAGGCCACCAAGAAGAAGTTATTGGAAGGGATGGAAACGGAGACAAATTGAGGGTGGACATGTGTCAGCTGTTTGGTCTGGTTTCAGTTTAGAGCGTTTATCGGGGAGCACAGGAGCAGTCATTGATATCAACCCCACCGACCACGGGGGAGGCAGATGTGTTGCCACAGTGGGCAGTTTGAGCCTGTTGCCCTCTCTGAAACCTACCTGGGGATTACTGGATAAGAGGATTGCCAAGTGGAGGGATTTGATTTTATAGAATTAAAACTGTAATTCTCTCCATCCCAGCCATGCCACAGTGCAACCATTATTATCATCCGCCCCCCGTTTGCCCCCGGTGCCACACTCTTTTATGACACACTTATTTCATTACTGCATCGTGTGTCCTACATTTAGCCAGCTTTGATTTAACGGTCAAAAGGAGTTCATCACGTGCTGGTGGAAGTTTTGCCATAAGTTCGTTGGTTGGAGTAAACAGTGAGTGCTGCAGTGGTTTGGATGCTGGATGCTGAGCCTAAACGACCCACATAAGCCTTCCTGGAACGTGACAACCATCCCCACTGAAGGGGAAAACAGTCAACCCTACAATATGCTGGACAAGCGTGTTAGAGTTTGCTATATTTGAGGATTATTTGCATAGTTAGCTGCGAAAAAAATCTATGGTTTCTTTGCCCTGTTTGTAGTGCAGCAGTAGTCCCACCACACTGCCGATTTTGGGCTGTTTTCCAGTTTTTGCTAGCAGATTGAAAAGGACTGATGCACCTTTACAGCTTCACATGTGGGCAGAATTTATTTGATTTCTGTAAACAGATCAACAGAGTGTACCACAGATGCCAAAAACAGACAACTTTTAACCAGGAAACTGAGTCTTGAGTCCTGTGTGGGCCCATTTTTCAGTTTGGGGTGTTTTCAGAGGCTATTATAGGTTATTCATAGAAGAAAATGATGGTTTGGGTTAAAATAAAGTATTTGTTGCTTATCTGAACTTGATGCATCTACTACAACAGCCTTCAGCTGCAGGTCAAATATCTGGATTCCTCAAAATCTTCAAGAACCTCAAAGAAGTCCAGCAGCTTTCATACCAAGCACTTTTGACCACTTTGACCTGGCACTTCTTCGCAGCACCACCAGAGGTTGTTTGCATCTTGAACACATTTTCAGGTCACGTTGACAGCTTATGAAACAGCCTACGGGATTGCTGTTGGAGGACAGTCTTGACAGATGACATAACCTGAGTGTTTACTTGTCAAACAAAGGCTGGGAAAAGACGACTGTATTTTCTTTCCACCAGTCTGCCTCACTCTCACTCCTGTGCATCCGATTTCCCCAACTTTTCCTCCTCCCCTTTGGTCTCCTCCCCGTATGTGGCGCTCTGTATTCGGTGACCCTCAGCTACCACTCTGGGCTCAGGTCAAACAGAATTACTGAGGAATGTCCCTCTGTTCAATGGCTGGCCCAGTGGGCCTCAGCATGGGAGCACTTCCCCTTCATTGACAGCCAGAGGACTTTCATTTTGAAGGAGGGAGGGGGTTGAGGGCTCCTTCCAGACAAACTTTCCCATATAATTCCCAGAGTCTTTGCAGCGCTGATCGGCACCGTGGAGCCGTAAGCCAGTTTAATGATGTATACGTGTGAGGCACATTTCAGGATCTCGCCCGCTTGAGTCTTGTTGAGACACTCTGCTTCTGTGACTGCAGGCCATCCAGCTCAATTAAGGCTGCTTTGAATGCATTCCTCCCCCCCTATCCCCCTCAAACTGCACATAGGATCCCTAAAAACAGTATGCAGAGCTCCGTCAGGCTAATACAAACCTGTTTTTGCCAATACATCATCTGAAAAAAAAAAAAGAAGCTTGGTAAAGAATCCTGACATTTTGCGACGCAGCTATTTTTTTGGATGCATGCAGCCACAATACATTTAATTCCAACTGAAGTCTCATGCTTTGGATGTTAACAAGTTGGAAATGCAGAACAATTGGATTATCAGATGTCTTTTTTTCTTTTTCTATCCTCCTCTGTCTCCCCGTTGGCTCAAGTTAGAGCAATGTCACTCGGGAAAAATATAAAGTTTAATGGTCTGACACAATTTATAACCAATAAAAGGCTTTTATTTGCTAGCTATCAATGGTCTATTGCATGAGCTGACTGTTTTGCCTGGAGACAAAGCATTGCCCAGACACCCTCGCTGACTGTTAAGTGATGTCATTAGAGCTGGAGCATTTTTGTGGTTTCTAAACAGATGAACTTGCTCCATTTGAGTTCAAAAAGGTGCGAAAACTTCTGGGTTGGGTTTTTTTTTTTGCATTTAAACTGCCTGTTTTCCAGTCAAAACTGGCTTAAAATATTGCCTCTGTACAGAAAGCTTCTTGGCTTGCAAATTTTTTCCTTTGTAAGGGCTTTTATTGATAAGTCTTAGTGTTGGAAGGGGGGGGGAGCAAATCCCCAAATTGGATTTGTTTTTTAGGTCATAGCACTGCATGCCAACAGTTTACAAGATAATATGGTGTTGTCCTTGTTTACTTTACACAGGCTGACACACTTTCACAGTGCGTGCACGCACCTCACAAGTTTTCTCGCTCAAAGCGGTCTAAGCCTGATTTGCCAGCGCTCCCACTTGTTTCATATTTCTCTCCTCGTCACGGTGACGCTTTCAACGGAGTGAGCCGTTTATGAGGTTGGAAAAGGGGGTCAGTGTCGTATTTGAGGTTGCACGGGGGCGGGGAATGTCAACAAACTTCAGCTCCCCTCTATCTTGGCTGTAAATCGTCGGATAATAGTGAGAGAAACATGCGGGACCGTGTCCAGAGGCTGAAGGTGTTGGCGCAGCTGGAAAGGAAATGGAGAGAGGCTGCTGGAGAAGCTCACCTTTTGAAGCTGTAAAACTCTTTTCCAAACACTTCTCTTGTTGTATTTTAGCCGTTTGGTGACAGTCTTTACTTAGAGTGAATTACGGCAGCGTGCAGATGCTTTTAACTGCTTGGTTACCAACATGCCAGAGGGCAAGAACAGGAGCGCTATGGCAATTTTGTGAACACATAAAAGAGAATTACTGGGACCAGACATATTTAAAGATGGAAGCTACAGTGCAAAGTGACTCTAAGTAAAGCGATGCAACTAAACGCATGAAAAACTGCCTGCATCACACATGGAGTATAGTTATATTAATGCCATGGCTTTTGCAACAGATAAGATAAGATAAGATAAGATAACCTTTATTAGTCCCACACGTGGGAAATTTGTTTTGTCACAGCAGGAAGTGGACAGTGCAAAAGTTATGAGGCAAAAATTAGAATACAATAAGAATAAATACAGTACACAACTGTACAGAATAGAATAAAATAAAATACTATATACAGTAGAATAAAATAAAATAAATATACAATAAGATAAAAATAGAATACAAATACAAATACTATATACAACTGAGTAAAAATACAACGATGACAGAAAGGATTATTGCACTTAGTATTATTGCATATGTATGGATGTGTGTGCTTGATCAGTTAAAGTCTTTATTATGGAGTCTGACAGCAGTGGGGAGGAAAGACCTGCGAAATCTCTCCGTCCCACACCGTGGGTGCCGCAGTCTCCCACTGAAGGATCTGCTCAGTGCTGTCACAGTCTGCTGCATGGGGTGGGAGATGTTGTCCATCAGGGATGACAGCTTAGCCGCCGTTCTCCTGTCACTCACCACCTCCACTGGGTCCAGAGGGCATCCTAGAACAGAGCTGGCCCTTCGGATCACCCTGTTCAGTCTCTTCCTGTCCCCAGCAGAGATGCTGCCGCCCCAGCAGACCACGCCATAAAAGATAGCAGAAGCCACAACAGAGTCATAGAATTTCTTCAGGAGTGGGCCCTCCACTCCAAACGACCTGAGTCTCCGCAGCAGGTACAGCCTGCTCTGCCCTTTCCTGTAGAGGGCGTCTGAGTTATGAGCTTCCCAGGAACACTGAGGACACATATGTGTGCCCGCAGAGGTGGATTGCAGTAGAGATGGCTGACCCTTGGCTCAAATGCGTCTTGTTTGCAGCACCTTTGTCTTTATTGTATATGCAGTGGCCGTTTGTCCGCTTCTGTAAAGGGCTACTGTTGTGTTGACAGCTGTTGTAAAATACCCTGTAGCCTCTGCATGGTCTCCATGAGTCAGCAGAACCTTCTAGCATTGTAGTACAGTAGTACACATGAGTCTCTGTTCCCCAATTACCTCAATGCAGGCTAGCCGGGGTGTGAAATACAGAACAATGGATGAAATGTGTGACTTGGTTATATGTATGTGGATGCATTTATAGCACTGAACATGCAAAAAGTGCTACATTAGCATTTGCATCTTCTGGCAGTAATGCACTGTTCAGGGTTACTGGACTTTTAAAGCTGAGAAGCCTGTGTGGAAAGGCTCACTGGAGTGGTGTTATTAAAACCTTCTGATGGTAATTTGAACATGTTCGTGCGTCTTTCAGAAAAACATCCTTAATGATTATATTAATCTGAAGTCTTCTGAAAATGTTGCTTTGTGCCTAAATGTGCACCATGCTCACTTTTCAATTGAAGATGTAATACTACTGAGTTCTAGTGACCTTTACTTGTCACTTTCAACAAAGTACATCTCACAGTAGCCATGTGCAAAACTATGGCTACCTGCTACTGTGAGATCTACTTTCCATCCATCCATTTTCTTAACATCCAGTTCATAGGTCACAGGGGAGCCTACCTCAGCTGTCATGGAGTGAGAGGTGCGGTTCCCTGTTGTCACCCCGTTACGCTCCAACCACGTATGTATATGTTGCATGTAGTTTGGCCTAGATCATAATTGCTTTTTTAAGACTTTCTTACAATAATTTGAGAACAAACGAAGGGTTCACGGAGATATTTTTTGGCATCTAACGTGATCAAATAAGCAGATGTTTGAACAAGCTTCTGTATCTGCCAAAATAATGTCCTTTTCAGACTCCTTTCTATTACTATCTCATTCCAAACATGTCTCTATCATGTCTAAAGGAGCACTTTAGGCACCTTGCCATGAACGTGATAAGGGGAGTAAGTTAGTTCTATGAACCAGAAACTTCAATCAGCTTTTGAAAGCTGAAATGGCTCATTGGAGGAGGATTTTGAGACTTTTGACTTCAATAATTTGAGTGAAAACTGACTGGAAGTGAAAACTTTCCAGCAATGAAACAAGTTGTTCCTTTCTGTTAATATGATGGCATCTCATCCTATGACTTACTTAGACTTAGTTCCTCCTACGCCAGGCGGCGCATCGGGCAGCTAGTGATCTCCATCGATGTCGGTCAGCAGCAACTGCTTCAGCTTCGTCCCAGGCAATGTCGACAGTTCTCAGATCGTCCATGAATGTTCGACGCCATGTGGTCTTTGGTCGGCCTTGCTTTAGCTTGCCAGTGCGTGGACGCCATGTCATGGCAATCTTAGCTGGGCGATGAGGGGGTAGGCGTAAAATATGGCCCGCAAAGCGGAAGCGCCTTTCTGCAACAACATCGGCTAATGGGCGGGTGCCTGCTCTTCGTAGGACCTCCTCATTTGTTATTCGGTCCCGGTAGGAAATTCTCAGGATTCGCCGCAGGCCACGTTGTTGAAGCACGTTCAGGTGTTGAATAATTGCACTTGTTGAGCGCCAGGTTTCACTAGCATAAAGTGCAGTAGGGAAGACGATAGAGTTCAGTAGTCTGATCTTGACCCTTACATTCAGGGAGGTCGAGTTCCAAATAGGTTGGAGACGTCGCAGGACACCAACTGCCTTCCCTACTCTGGCGTCGACATCCCGATCAGAGACCCCATCATTCGAGATGATGCTGCCAAGATATGTAAAATTCTCCACCTCTTCAGCACGTTGTTGGTTGATCATGACAGGAATGCGGGCACGTGCATAGCCAACTCGGAGTACCTTGGTTTTTTTGACGCTGATTCTTAATCCAACTTTCGTCGCCTCCCTCTGCAGGGCCGCGGTCAACTTTTGGAGGTCTTCCTGAGTCGAGCCCAGCAGGGCGATGTCATCTGCGAAGTCCAAGTCAGTGAGATTACGCGCTTCGTGCCAGGGCACACCAATGCCAGCTTGGTCAACTGATCGTCACATGATGAAGTCAATTACCAACAGGAAGAGGAAAGGGGATAGCACGCATCCTTGTCGGACGCCAGTATTGATCTTGAAGAAATCTGTGCAGCCGTCATCCGTCCGGACGCAGCAACGGGAGTTGGAGTAGAGACAACGAAAGGCATCTAAAAACTGCTGAGGGACTCCATAGTGGCGTAGGATAGCCCATAGAGTCAGCCGGTGGACGCTGTCAAAAGCCTTCTCGAAGGCAATGAAATTACTAGAAATCTTCCTTTGGTATTCCAATGTTTGTTCAATGATCATGCGGAGGGTGAAGATTTCCTCGACGCATGACCGGCCCCCCGAAACCCAGCCTGCTTTTCTCGCAATCGTTCGTTCACTGCGTGTTGTAGCCGATTCAAAAGAGCGAGGCAAAACACTTTCCCGGGTACCGACAGCAACGTGATGCCCCGCCAGTTGTTACAGTCACCCAGATCACCTTTTCTCATCCTATGAACGTTTAATGAATACAAGGTATATGTTTGTAGTCTTAAAGATGTCTTAAAGTATTTAAAGAACAATTTACGTAATAGGACCTATGTCTGAATGACAGTGTCACTTTATCAGACCGATGAAGGCATCAGCAGTACACATACCTACATGTCTAAAAGGATGGAAAAACATTTGAGAGTCTTGTAAAAACTCGATGTTGATGGAAAGACTATCACAGTAACCGATCAGGTTCAGCTTCATAGCAGATTGCTCAGCATCATCTCATTTTCCACCCAGGTCACCTGTAAATACCCAGACAAAGACATCAGCATGCCTCAAAAGGAACACTTATTAGAAGATCAAACAGCGCCTAAAATCCTCCCACACGTCGCCCTCTTAGTGTCACAAATATTTCTGTAGCTTTCCAACACAAACCCACCCATTTCATACCACTTCGGTCAGGTGAGGAAGTAAAATAGCCAACTTAGTCTCTTGATTGTCGTCACTCTTCACCACATCGCCAATTTTTCAATTCATTTCATCCTGCTTCTGTCTATGATAGCAGGCTTTTATTGCTGCCTTTAAGCGTGGCGTCTTGGCACACGCTGAGACATTCTTGGCCTTTAGACACAGTTGGGCTTCATCTCAAGCGTACAGAGCCTGTATAGATCTGCAGAGATGTTTTGTGTTCATCTCTGGAGAAGTATAATAATTTCTCAGGGACGAAAAAATAAAAAACTGGTTTTGTTTATCTTGTCCGAATCCATTTCACAAAAAACAGGAGAACTCCTATATCATGAGGTAATTGCAGTCTTTTGTGAAATGTGCCTCACTTAAACTCAATTATGTGTCAGAGGGTGCGACATAAGTTAGACAGCCATCACTGGGGAAAATTTTAAGCAAACACAAGATTACAACCTGTTGGAGTGTGAGTATGTGGCTGGGAATTCTTTTTGATAAGCTCTGTTTTCCTTCTCTTGCCCCATTTCCACATATCCCCTCAACTGTGTTTGCTAAGGTACAGCAACAGCACCTTTCCAGTTTGGAGTCATCTCTCATTTATGAATTGCACATGAAAGATTCAAAGTTGTCTGTAAATGTGTGTGTGTGCATGTCTTTGCATATCTTTGCAAGTGTGTTTGTACATGTGTGCTCAGCCATGTGCTTAAGATTGCCCCTCCGTGTGATCATGTCTAGCCCCATCCTCATTCTTCATGAGCCACGCTGGTGAGTAAACCCTCCCGACAGACAAGAAAGGCAGGCGGGCGGGTGCTGCAGCCATTTTTAAAGCACATCTGCTCATCCGCAATGTTTCGTTTCGTCTGGGCAGGAATGCATCTGTGGCTTGGAAACAATTGAGGTCAGGCCCTGCTCGCAGAATAAGAAAACATTTAGGTAGACAGACAGACAGCCAAGCAGGGGTAATCCACGCTTGGCAAATGCATTTCTCTCAGAGGATTCCTTATGTCTGATCTTTGTTACTTCATAAGTTTTGGAGAAGTTCTGGCCCACTAAACAGTGCATTTAAATCAGCGTCTTCACTCTGATTTTGAAGATTTTTGCAGAATTCTTTGAAGAGTTTCATGCCTCTTCAGGTGGCAGCTGTTGCCAGAGGCATTAAGCTATTCCACCCCATACATATTTGTGATACTGTATGTCTTAAACACCCTAAAAACACCATCAAATTTGGCACAAATGTAATCAGATCAAATCAAATCAAATCACTTTTATTGTCACATCACATGTGCAGGCACACTGGCACAGCACATGCGAGTGAAATTCTTGTGTGCGAGCCCCACAAGCAACAGAGATGTGCAAACACAACAACACAAACGAGCAAAATACAAGAATGGCCAACCTGAAACTAATAAATATATGTACAATATATAATAGTGTATGCATTTCTGGATGTGTATACTAAATATTTTCCTACGTGTGTGTGTGTGTGTGTGTGTGTGTGTGTGTGTGTGTGTGTGTGTGTATACACATTTTTACAAATTAAATAGTAAAAAAAAAAAAAAAAAAAATAATAATAATAATAAAATATATAAAATATACAGAGTTGAATATGTGCAAAACAAGTGGCATTTATATACAGTGTGGAGTGCATAATGTTGAAGTTCCAGTAGTGAAGCTGAGGTGTCTATGACGTGTTCAGCAGTCTGATGGCCTGGTGGAAGAAGCTGTCTCTCAGTCTGCTGGTTCGGGACCGGATGCTGCAGAACCTCCTTCCTGATGGAAGCAGTCTGAACAGTTTATGGCTGGGGTGACTGGAGTCCTTGATGATCCTCCCCGCTTTCCTCAGGCAGCGCTTCCTGTAGATGTCTTGGAGGGAGGGAAGCTCACCTCCAATTATCCGTTCAGAGCACCGCACTACTTGCTGGAGAGCTTTGCAGTTGTAGGCGGTGCTGTTGCCATACCAGGTGGTGATGCATCCAGTGAGGATGCTCTCAATGGCACAGTGATAGAAGGTCCTGAGGATGCGGGGGCTCATGCCGAATCTTTTCAGTCTCCTGAGAAAGAAGAGGCGCTGCTGCGCCTTCTTCACTGTTTTGTTTGTGTGTACTGACCACGTAAGATCCTCAGCCAGATGTACACCAAGGAACCGGAAGCTGCTCACTCTCTCCACAGCAGCGCCGTTGATGGTGATGGGGGTGTGTACTTCTCTGCACCTCCGGAAGTCCACTATCAACTCCTTTGTCTTTGCAACGTTGAGGGTGAGATGGTTGTCTTGACACCAGTGGGTCAGGGCGCTGACCTCCTCCCTGTAAGCTGTCTCATCACCGTTGGTGATAAGACCCACCACTGTAGTGTCGTCCGCAAACTTCACAATGATGTTGGAGCTGTTAGTGGCTGTGCAGTCGTAGGTGTAGAGTGAGTACAGGAGAGGGCTCAGTACACACCCCTGTGGAGCACCAGTGTTCAGTGTGATGGGGGATGAGGTGATGCTGCCCAGTCTGACCACCTGGCGTCTGTCAGACAGGAAGCTAAGGATCCAGCTGCAGAGGGAGCTGCTCAGTCCTAGATCCTGCAGTTTCCTGTCCTGCTTCGAGGGAACGATGGTATTGAATGCTGAGCTGTAATCTACAAACAGCATTCTCACATACGTGTCTCTCTTCTCCAGGTGTGACAGGGCAGTGTGTAGTGTCAGGGCTATGGCATCATCAGTGGACCTGTTGTGGCGGTATGCAAACTGTAGAGGGTCCAGTGAGTCGGGTAGTGCAGAGCAGATGAAGTCCCTGACCAGCTTCTCGAAGCATTTGCTTACGATGGGGGTCAGGGCTACAGGTCGCCAGTCGTTTAATGAGGAGATGGTGGAGGATTTGGGTACAGGGACGATGGTGGCCATTTTGAAGCAGGCTGGGACTACAGACAGAGAGAGGGAAAGGTTGAAGATGTGCGTGAACACTCCAGCCAGCTGAGCCGCGCATGACCTGAGGACGCGGCCGGGAATCCCGTCCGGACCAGTAGCTTTGCGTGCGTTCACCTTCCTGAAGCACTTCCGCACATCCTCCTCAGACACAGTGTGCGCACTGACGTCCGGTCTCATGGTGTTCGCTGCGTCGAATCTAGCGTAGAATACGTTTAGATCCTCACACAGAGAGGCCGTGGTCTGCGGTGTGCTGGTTTTCCCTCTAAAGTCTGTGATCGTGTTTAGTCCCTGCCACATACTCCGAGGGTTGTCAAACTGTTGCTCCACCCTGTCCCTGTACTCACATTTGGCTGCTTTGATCGTCTTCCGGAGTTGGTAATGTGCGTGTTTGTAGTCCGATGTGTTCGCGGAGGCAAAGGCGGTGTTCCGTGCCGCCAGTGCCGCGCGAACATCTCCGTTAATCCAGGGTTTTTGATTTGGGAAGGATTTGACTGTTCTTGATGGGACGACATCTTCCACGCATTTCCTGATAAATCCACAGACTGAGTCTGTGTATTCATCAATGTCTCTGGCGGCCACGTGAAACATTTCCCAGTCCGCGTGATCAAAACAGTCCCGCAGCGCAGACTCCGATTGGTCCGTCCAACAGTGCACCGCCCTCCGGGTTGGAGCTTCCTGTTTCAGCTTCTGCCTGTAGGCGGGCAGGAGCAGGATGGAGCAGTGATCTGATTGGCCGAATGGGGCGCGGGGGAGGGCTTTGTACGCATCCCGGAAAGAGGTGTAACAGTGGTCGAGTAGCCGGTTTCCACGTGTGTTGAAAAGGATGTGTTGATGGAGTTTTGGTGAGACTTTCTTCAGGTTTCCCTTATTAAAGTCTCCGGCTGTGATAAACGCTGCCTCTGGGTGTGCGGTTTCCTCGCTGCTGATCGCGCTGTACAGTTCCCTGAGTGATTCGTCAGTGTCGGCTTGTGGGGGAATGTAAACAGCCGTAATAATCACTGCTGTAAATTCCCTCGGTAGCCAGAATGGCCGGCACTTAATCATCAGGTACTCCAGGTCCGGTGAGCAGAAGGATTTGACCGGGTGCACGTTCGCATAATCACACCAGCTGTTGTTGATCATGAAACACACACCACCGCCTCTGCTTTTCCCAGTAAGATCCTGTGACCTGTCCGCGCGGTGCACAGAGAACCCCGGCAGTTGTATTGCGGAGTCCGGTACTTTGTCCGATAGCCAGGTTTCTGTGAGGCAGATCACGCAGCAGTCCCGCATCTCTCGCTGGAATGAGATCCGTGCCCGAAGCTCGCACAGCTTGTTCTCCAGAGACTGCATATTAGCCAGTAATAAACTGGGTAACGGTGGTCTGTAAGTGCGCCGTCTCAGTCGAACCAGAACGCCAGATCTTCTCCCTCTGCGTCGGCGTTTGCGGCCTCCAGGGCCAGAGAACAAAGGCGTCTCAGGTGAGATGAATGGGGGGTCTGCAAACGGAGCGTCCGTGTTGCAAAACTTGAACTCCGGAAAGTTATAAGAAAGACCGTCTTTTATGTCCAGTAAGGTTTGTCGGTCGTACACAAGGAGACAAGTGCTGCTCGTGAAAAAATAAAGGAAAAGTAAAATTAAACACAGAAGAAAGCCGTTGCTTGGGGGAGCTCGCGACGAGGCTGCCATACTCGGTGCCATCTTGAGGGAAATGAGATGAAAACAGAAGGCATTTTCCACATATTTCTGCAACACCAACGATGATAGTGAATGGACTGGTACTTATGTAGCGTTTTTTTACTCTGTTTAAGCATTCAAAGTGCTTTCTAACTACAAGATTCGTTCATTCAAGCACACACTCATACAACCACTTTTTTCCTATGCCTAAACACTCGTATGGCCAGAGGGGCAAAATAGCGTGTGATAGCGGTGATATGTGTTGTTTAGTTTTGTTGGTGATTTACAAATGTTGCACTTGGTAGCGTCTCGCCTGTCCCCAAAGACCCAGTTGCCTTCTTTAGAAACAGCCAAACTCGGAAACTTATCTGCCAGTTCGGCAAACAGTCTGAACAGAGTAGTGGCAGGCATATCTGCTCTTTAGGAGTGCTTGCAGTTTTTCTTGACTCACCGTATCTGTAGTGGAATTTAGCATTTGAAAGAGTTCTGGCAATATGAGACATTAATCACTTTGACAATTTTGATTGATTGATTGAGATATATGAAAAGTTTTAGGCTTTTTGTAAAAGCTGTTTGTCCTGATGAATATCTAAACGCAGGTTTTATGTCCTTTATGTCCACTGAAATCAAAGCTGAAACCCTTCCTATTACTTTAGGTAGGAGTGTGGTCTGTTTAACATGACTTGACTCTACTGTTTTAAGGATGGAAGCTGAGGAGACACAGAAGAATTAATGAGATTTTGCTTGTCAAAGTGTCTCCAAAAGCCACATTTTAGACCACAACTCAAGAACTTATCCACTGAATGTGCCAATTTTTCTACATAGACACTTAATAGGATAAAAGAAGCAATGACTTTTTGAGGTTTTGAAGAATTCCCTGAAGTTCTTTTAAGTGGGAAAGGCAAAAAAATTTTCACACAGTCTAGTTCACAGAGATTGCCGCCATCAATCACACGCTCCAAGATTATGTCAATGCTTAGAGTCGGAGGGGAAAAAAAAGAAAACAAAGCTTCCCGGTGTATTCTGTCAGACTCCTGTGAAGTACCGAGGGCTAGATGTTATCTCGGAGGGAAAAGCATAAACAACTCGGAGCGCTCAACCTGTTATTGACTTTGGATTAATCTTGCTAATCGTGATCATCTCAACTCGCCTAACTACATTGCTCAGTGTAGCACACACGTGTCCAAACAAAGTCCAGTACGCAACTCCTAAATTAAAACTAAGTATGAGTCATGATGATGAAGTTATGTATGGGTGTTGAGATGACCCACATTCTTAGTGTTTGTCAAGCACACTGTTGTCCAGATTCACATCACAGGGAGGCATTTATCATACATACTTGGTCAGACTAACAGTGTTTCTGAGTGTCTAATGCAGATTATTGCTCCACAACATCAAACAAGGACTATGTTGCTGATTAGAAACGTGTCTTTTTGGAAAATAAAGACGTTATTAGGCCACATGGCAGCCTGAAAAGGCATGTGTTCTTTGTGTGCTCACAGCAGAACCTCATCACATTTCACCTCGTCAATAATTGATGGTCTTCGGTGGTGAGGTAAGGCTCATTGTGCCGGGTTGTCTGGCTGCCTGGCTGGCTGGCTGGCTGGGTGTGAGAGGTGCTGACATGTGGCTCATGTTTTTCCGCTGCCCTTCACTGCAGACGGGGGTCCGTGACGAGCGACAGGAGGTCAGGAACCAGCTGTGGCTGGGAAACGGGGGATCGCCGCGGGTCAGGCCACTCCTCGCCATCCACCACAGTGCTTCGTGGTGATTGATTGAACCTGCCTAATGCATTGGGACCAATTGAACGGTCACAGATGTGCAAGCCCCACCCCCTCAGACGCCCGTGCAGATGAAAGTGTTTACACCGACGCTGATTTTGATGCCATCTCGGCATTTGGGGTTCGACTGCAGAAAGGAATTCCTGCATTAAAGTCTTAAGGAAATGATGCTTTAATGATACGTTGCCTTTGTTGGTACAGGACTTTTTAATTACACATAATGAAGTGGGACTTTTTCAAGTTCATTTTCTCCATGACAATGTCAGGGAATCCATGCAGAACATGAGAAATTAGAGTTGTGCAAATGCATTTCACACCCCATCTCGAGTTTACTCTCTTGGCAGTTGTAACTCTGTTTTCCTGTCAGGCTGGCTTGGATGTTGTAACTTATCAAACGCATCAGTAAGCCTATTGTCCCGCACTAGGGTTTGGGACTGGGTTGATTTTTTTGGGTGGATCGGTACAGAGAAGGTTACATAACACAGCTGTAGAAGGATTAAGGATGGGAATGACCGGTCCGGAGTCAGGATCCCTCTGAAGAGGGCGCCCTATGTGGGCCATGGGGATTGCGTGCGTATCAGGGCTCTTAACCCAGTGGGAGTGCAGACGCTAATACATAAATGCATGGCAGCTCTGCTCTCATCCAAACATTTATGCATCCCTCCTGGCCACTCTGTGTACAGTTGTGGCTGAGAACGATTGAAATGTTTAGCTCCCCCATAAGCCTCGATGACAATACTAGAGAGATGGTTTATATTTATGCATCTTTTATGCATCAGGATGCATGTGTTTATGTCAAAGTGAGTAACTTCTGCAGGGAAAAAGCTGAACCAGTATGTGGTGTTTAAGAGGACAGATTAAACGCACTTGATAGTGGTGTACAGTACCGCGAGGGAAAGAGGAAACCAAAATACAGGAGACAGCGCTTCTCCCTCTTTCATTATGTGCTTAGCAGCAAACAATGTACAGTGGATTAAACCACCTGTATGGAAGAGCCGTGATAACAGTGATGAAAACACGGGCTAAACGTCTGCCTCCCACAATGTAGTTCAAAGCGCAGGGCTCCACAACATGTCAGCTCAAGCTGTGATTGATCCTCTCTCGGCCCTGACAGGTCGTGTCTTTGCATGCATGCACGCCACCGCCGCTGCGACGCTAGAGAAAGAGCGGGTGCACACGGAGGGTTTACACAGCGTCTGAGCTCAGGAGACTGAGCAGAGGAAACAGGGTTGATCTGCTGTGAATGCGGCGGGGCGGGTGTTATGTTCGCTCTGCGCCGCGCTGTCTGTCTTATCTCAGAGACGGGGCGGCGTTTGACGCTGAAGGAAATGCATGTGAAAAGGAAAGACGTGATCTGTGAGGTGTGTGGGTGGATGGCAGGTAGTGCGAGTTAAGAATGTAACAAAGCAGGTGCACAAACGTGGCATGTAAGCCAAGATTTTCATCACAAACTAGATGTTAAATCACTGTTTAAGCTTTAAGTGGACTCTACTAGAGCTGCATTATATGATTTATAGTTCAAAATAAGCTTTATTTATCTTACACAAAGCCACTGTCTGAAACCAGCTCCTTCCTTTATGAAAACTTCATCCTGACTGGTCCCGCTTTACAAACAGAGATTAAACAGCAGGTGGGTGGGGCTTCTGTGATGACTGTGCTAGGGCTAACTGCTCGTTTGAAGCCAAGAGTAGAAAAAAAAAACCTGTCTGAAACTGAGTTTGTTTGAAGCCTGCGCCTGTGACTCACAAACTACGCTCAATATTTGAACACTTGACCATGTTTAATACAAGCATTGTAACTGTATTAAATCCACTTTAAAGTACTGCTTTTTGACATGATCAGACTACATGACCACCTTACTCTCGTTGCATTTTGTGTACTGAAGAGAAGTGCACTTGCAACTGGGGCTATCAGATACCCAAATCAGGTGGTTTGGGTATCTCCACTGGTGCTTGGTGGGATTCCCTTGTTTAGTAAGTCATCACCACTATCAGGTGATTGCAATCAGCAGGAGAAACTGGAGGCCCACACCCCACACGGGTTTCAGCGGAGGTAGAACGTGTGCACACGGTCAGCTGTCAGCTTATGCTTTCATCACAAGATCAGGATGTAGAAGACAAACGCATCAAGTGTGAAATATATAAAGTTGGGGCTTCGAGTCCAAAGAGAATCATTCACTTTTCTGCCTCAATGAAAATGTTTTTAGCTCATTTAAAGGACGGCAGGAAGCAAAATATCCAGGGCTGAAAATCTAAGCAAACATGGAAGTGTGTAAAACTGCAGTTCGTCAAGTGGCCACTTGAGGCTCACTCTAAGGGTCCCATATTAAAATAAACCGGATTACAGCGTGCTAATCTTCTGCAGCTATATTGGGGGTACCTGCGAGCAGCATTAATGTGTTATTAGGGCTGCTCGCATTAAGCTAACCATTAGTGAGCTTGTCATGCTTTCTTCTAGGTCCAAAAATTCAAGATGGTGACAGCTGTAATGGTGTAGATCTAGAATCCAAAAGTCCACAAACAAAAGGGTGATGTCACTGTGGCCACATACATCTTTTATATACAGTCTATGGGCAATAAACACAAACAATCTGACAGGTTATAAACAAAACCCAGATTATCCTGATTTATGTGGAAAGCTCTGGCTTGTCTGTTCTATTCGTGTCTTCCCACTGTGACGGATTACATGCTTTCAGTATGGTTTTGATAATTTGGCTGCATCGCTGTCCAAACTGTTGGCTGATTGTTTGCCTGCTCAGGTTTCTAGCCCCTGTAAAACTTTGTTAATGTTATCATAACCACTCGAAACAACGTCCATAACTGGGAAAATAAGACCCGGCTTGTTATAAAATGGAATTACCCTTTAAAATGAGGCGTTTAGGGACCGCGTGCCTGCGTTTTGACCCGTTTGGACGACATTCATGAGAACATGTGGAGGGAAAAATGAAAACATCGTAATTAATGTGTTAACATGGCTCTTTGCATACCAAACTAGAGCCTTCTGCGAGAGATGGGCTTGAGATAAACTCCCTGACTCTAACAGCCGTCAGGTTGGACTCTGTCTGACTATTTCGGGGCCAGTTTACACAGCTGGTAAAAGTTTACGACGTGATGGATCTCGCATCCATTGTGGTTGAAATGCACATGACAAATTTAGAGTGGAATATGTCAGCCTAAACACAGGCATAAACACACACAGAGTACATTACAGATTGCATTCATGTGCGCTTGAATGCAGTTCAGATATCATATAATTCCACACCAGCGCCAACTGGATGCAAGACGTCGCCAGTGAGCGTTTTTCACTGGAATACTGTTTTGACTACCGCTCGTGCCAATTACTATAATTACGTTTAACACAGAATGTCAAATTGTTCTATATTTGGCGGCGATTTTTGCCGCCGGGCGCAGTTGGCTCATGCTCCGTTGCTCCTGGAACATGCCTGTACATAAGTGGCCTGAAACTTAACCCTTTACAGCGCTGTGACGCTCAGCCATAACACAGACTGGAGGAATGCCAGGCCGGTCCCGTTTAACAAAACAATATCTGCAGTGAGAACTTCCAGAGAGTTTTTTTTTTTTTTAAATGAAAGTGGTGTAATGGTGTACAGTGTGCTGTAATGGGAAGAGACACATTGTGTAATGTAAACACGAGTGTTTTAGTCAGGTGTGGGGCATGCGTTCACACGGAATTTATGAATGCAGTAACCAATGCAGTAAAAGTCCAGAATACACACCCAAACGCACACGCGCACACACCCCTGCTTGCTTCACAGCATCGGCACTCTGCTTGACTTCCTCCTGAATTCGTCACCGCCACAGTGCGTGTTTCACAACCGGCTCGTTTAGCTCGCCTTTGTCTTAATCAGTGTTTTCCCATTAGAGGAATCACTGCAGTGGGAATGCCATCCAGGAGCAGAAACGTAGCCCACCTTGTATTTTGCCTGTTCAGTTCAGACGGTTGATTCATCCATCTCTGTCAGCTGTCTCTTAATCACCGGGGGTTTTTCCCTCCGACAGGTAAGCCGCTCAGAAACAACGGCGTCTTGTCAAAGACTGCGAGGCGGTGAGGAGTTGTTACTCATGAGCTATTTTTGGGGGGTTTGGATGTCTGCTATTGTTGAAGAAATGTGAAAAATGTGCAGGTGATTGGGATTACTCGGGCTGTCTGGTGTATCAGCTTCTTTATTGGGTCCCACAGCCCCACATTAGGTGTGCTGTGAAGACAAAACAGTCGGGAACAAGACTTTGACAGGAACTTTCCTCCTGAGCTGCACACCTAAGGTTTTGTAAGATGATGCAATTCATTTATTAGGTTTGGTTTTTTTGACTCGTTACTGTCTTTTTTAAGTAAGTTAATTATTTTCAAGCATTTTTTAAAGCAACTATCATATCAGCACTGTAACAAAAAATAATATCCCCCAGGGATCAATAAAGTATTCTGATTCTGATTCTGATTGATTCTGATATTTACCTCCTAGCAGACCTGGCTTTCAAGCCGGTCTGCAGAAACATTAATAAGTGGGTGATAACACATCATGCGCCTCTAGTAATGCATGTAGAGTACTATATTTACAACAATAATGACTTGAACAGATTCACTCAGAGGCTACGCTGCCAAAGGAGGCTTTTTGATCCCCTTACACATTTGTTGTTTTCCCAGAAATACGGATAGAAACACTTGTATACTGACAAGCCTTCAGCAAACACATTCACAGTCTGGCTTGTCCTGGAGCACCGCTTCAGTTGTTGTGGATGCCTCAGGAGGGGCTTTAAAACAGGGTTTTTTATTATCCGTGCTAGTGTGCCAAGATTTATCCCATTAAAGTCTGGAATGCCCTCACGTGGGAAATGGATTGGATGTGCACAGTCAATTTCTTTGTTCAGCTCTGTGCGTATTTGTGTGGAAGAGTTTGTTATGAGTGTGTGTGTGTCTGCCTGTAAGGCTGTAGGGTCTGGCACGAGGATGCCCAGCTTTTTTTTCTTTTCTTTTTTTTTGTTTCCTCTGAGCTATTTTTGTCTGGATAGAACCGCGAACTCTGTTTTGCGTAGTTAGCCGACGACCTCGCCTCTTCCATGTGTGTGTCTGCTGGTTTGCTTGCAGGTGTGTGTGGGTTCTGCCGAAGTTGGAGATAGATGGAGGGCAGAAGTGTTGGTTTCTTGTATAGTGAGCTGATATTGATCTTGGATATCTGATACCAACCACTTAGTAAACAAGAAATGATTAGCTAAGTCGAGGAATTTGATTTGCCCAGTAGAGAGCTTGAGTGTCCTCTGATGATGATAAATTTGATTTTGCAGCTGAGGGGAGGCTTCTCTTTCCATTTTCATCACAGCCTTTAGGCACGAATAGAGGGAGTGAGTCTTAGGTGTGAAGACAGTGGTTGATGTTTTTGTAAGATAAAAGTAAGATGAAAGATGGAAACAAAACAAGAATCGCTCTAAATAAAAGGATAACTAAGTGGTTTCAGGTTTGTGAGGTATGATATCCTATTGGAGGAATATCAGGATTGATTGTCTGGCAGCTGGACGTCTTTATGTTGAAGATGTTTCATCTCTCATCCAACAAAAGTCGACTCAAGGCGCTTTACATTGTAAGGTAAAGACTCCACAATAATACAGAGAAAACCCCAACTATGAATCCCCCTATAAACAACAACCTGGAGAGACTGGGGAGGAAAAACTCCTTTTTAACAGGAAGAAACCTCAGGCAAAACAAGACTTAGCCATCTGCCTTGACTGGTTGGGGATGAGGAGAGGGAGACAGGGCAAAAGACAAGTACCCATGCTGGGTGTCCCTTAGTGTATTAATAGCTAACTGTAGCAGAATGTACCGCGACCGTGGCTCAGGGGTTTGGGAAGCGCATCTGTAACCGGAAGGTCGCCGGTTCGATCCCTGGGCTCTCTGTCCTAGTCGTTGTGTCCTTGGGCAAGACACTTTACCCTACTGGTGTTGGCCAGAGGGGCCGATATGGCAGCCTCGCTTCTGTTAGTCTGCCCCAGGGCAGCTGTGGCTACAACTGTAGCTGCCTCCACCAGTGTGTGAATGAATAGTGGTATTGTAAAGCGCTTTGGGTGCCTTGAAAAGCGCTAATAAAATCCAACTTGGTCACATTTTCACTAAAAGTTTTGACGTGTAAAAAAAATCCAAGTGGTCCCGGGATTGATCCTTGAGGTACACCTTTGGTATGCTTGGAAAATTATTAGTGGTTGCCTGGTGACTGCATTGGATTTTTGTTTGGTTGCAGCCAGTTGCAACAACCAGCTGATCAGAGGTTGAGCCTGTAATAGCCTCAACGTCTGGGTGACCAGCTTTGATCTCAAGGTGATTTCACAGGTCGTCTGGTGTGAGGCAACCAGCCTCAAACTACTTTGGTCTGACTCAAATTGATTGCTGTGATGCGTCTCCTTGCAATATTAACAAATGCAAGAATTTCAAAGGCAATGAGATTGCAAGTCCGTTCCACATAGTCAAAATAATGTAAGCTGTGCCACTGTTTTCTTTCACTGCCTTTTTTAAAGCGACTGTTGTATTAAAAGCTAGAAGCTAAATGCTAATTTATGCATTTAATTTATGCGTTTCATTTGGACAAATGTTTTGTCACTCATCCAAGTAACCTTTTCAGTCTAAAGACTTTCAAAATCAACTTCATGTGATTTACTTACCTGGATGATTATTGAGGTATGCGTTGAGCATGCATTAAGGTATTTAGCACCTAAACCTAACCAGTGAAAGAAGTGAGGATAAAAAGAGAGGGAAAAATTTAATTAATGTTCAAGGTCCAAAGAAAACGGAACGAATGGGATCCTGGTTGGAAACCCAACATCCTCCTCTTCCCTATCTTCTGTTGTGATCTTTTGAGGACTCTTTCCAGCTGTCTGGAAACCACGAATGTAGTGCTGGCACCAAGGCCAAAGAGCTACCTTGTGGATAATGGAGACATGCAGGTGGCCTCTCATAAAATTGCATTATCAAAAACTCTGGGACAAGAATGGTTTGCATTTTCTAAGACATACTAGAGTCCCACATGCATAGCACTTACATGATCAGTGGACTAGTAGAGAATGAATATGTTTTTGGGTACTTCTTGATTTGCCACTTTGTTAGCACTCAGACCTGGCACACTGAGCTGCTGATTGACCACACACTGACTCATTCTTATTTTCCTTCCCCCCTCTCTCTCTCTCCCCTCCATCTCCTGTTTCTTTGGTTTAGGGAAAAGCTGGCTGTGGCTCGCCTGCAGAGGGAAGTCGCACGGAGCAAGAGCGAAGGAACAATGGTAAAGTACAGTGGAAGTGCTTGGCCCTATCATCTTCACGAAGCCAGAAAAGCCACAGTATGTTCACTCCACGTACATACCCACACAGAAACCGTCAGGCTCTGCCAAAACTGTTGTGTTGGCTGAGTGTCTCGACACCTCATCAGAAGCTCTTGAAGGCAGTAATCCTGTAGAAATGCATGTGTAGGCAATAATAGAAGCAAGTACAAAAATACTGTGTTATGTGACAGTTGCCTGTTTGTGGAAAAAGCAGTGCGTTGCATAAATTTGACCTTTTCTGCACAAACTACAGGTACTTGAATGCACTGCCAGGCTCTGTGACCGTAGAATGCTGCACACTGCATTGTGTCTCTGGTAGAAAGTGCTGATGTGCCGTTCTTTTATGAGTTCTGGAGGTGGTCATTAGCATACATATGCGCTCAAAGCAGCGTATATGTTTGTGTCTGCGTTTCCACAAGTGTGTCTGAATGCATTTATAGAGTGTGTGTTTGTAAGCGAGGTCAGGAAGCGAGAAGAACCGGGTGATGAAGCGGGGCTCAGCTGATTGCAGCCTCTGAGCAGACGCTTTAACCACAGGCCCAGCTGTTTCACTGCACCCCAGTGACGCCTCTGATTCTGTGTGGCAGCAGGCCTAAAGCTACAGCACACAAGGGCCGACACGCTCCGAGATCTCCTCACCGCTGCGTGTGATTATTGATCCCCAAAGGAGGAATGCTCTATTTTTTCTTCATACCTCTTCAGAGTTGTAGAGGTCAGAGCACAGGGTCAGATACTGAGCAGAGCTCCCTCCTTGGAGATGGGCAGGGGTTTGGCATATTGCTCAAGGGCATTTTAGCACAGTAGATACTGAATTTATTGGCTGTACCAGATGTGTAGCTAAGTTTGTGCTTCGGCTCGTAAATATAGACACTAAAAGAGCACAGACAAAGACCGGCTTTACCTCTAGGACTTGTTGATGTCAGCAGATGTCAGAGGAAATCACGCCGGAGTCAGCCAGCGCTTACTTTCTGACCTCTGGTTGACTCCAAACTGTCGCCCCCAAGCATGGCCCAGTGTGTGAAACAAGAAGGTTCATTATTGATTTTGAAAAAGGTTCAGCATTGATGGGTTGACATACTGTTGATGAATGGAATATGAACCTGACCATCACTGTTCCTTATAGGCTAGTTGTTTAAGTTGTGTCCAGTGTGTTGTGAAATGAAAATGTATATGTAGATGAAAGTGATTTGGTGTTAGACCTCAATATTAAGCTATTCAAAAAATTCATTCACTGTGTATGTGTTTGGGTTGTCAGTTTTGGGATTGAAATATTAAAGAAAACAAATGAAACTGAGACTTTTCAAAGTTGCTGGGAAAGAAGTTTTTCCTGCAAGTTTGCGTGATCATATTTTTGTGATGATATTTGGGCGACGTGGTCCAAAACAGCCGTCCTTTTTAAGATACATTTGGGCCAGATCTGACAGACTAAACAGCCCAAAATCAAGTTAGTGTTTGTTGAAGAATAAAAGGGCCATGGACACTTGGTGATTGGTGGTATTTCCCTTTAAAATCAAATTTTGTACAAACCCAAAAGATCTTTGTTTCAACCACAGAATGTCTGTAACAGGCTGAAGTAGCCACTTTGAAGTTTGTGGGTTACTGTGTTGAAGCCTCTTGTTTAGTTGTTTGGTCACTGATATCCTACGCTACAGTTACAGTAGGGAACAAAACAGTAACTGGAGATCTCAGTGTGGCCAAAATGAGTGAGACTGTGTAAGATCACCACTCATAGTCAGATGAGATCTTCAAAGTGATTTGAAGGCGATAAAAAAGTCAGTCTGCTCTCAGTTTGCAGTTGAATGGGGTCAAATTGACAATGAGATGCAATCTGTTTGTGATAATACAGTGACCGAGTGTGATAAATTATCAAAAATGATAAATCTGCTTACGTTCAGACCCGAGCCACAGATATGAAACAGAAATTCTTCCACAAACAGCCACGTAGCTGCTGCAAGAGGGTGATTTAACTGCAAAATGACATTGGTGCTCGATAACCTTGCTTTTATATAGGAATGTACCCAGAAAACAACCAGTTGTTTGAGTTACATTCTGAGTTCCTACAAACTTCTAATCCGATGGTCACATTGTCCTGTGGTTGATTCATTTTGTGCCATGAACACAGTTTTCTTGGAGACCCACATTCTGGTCCACCAAACCAAATGCCAGCCATAAGCAGGAGATGTGTTGATGCACGCTCTGTCATCAAGGCGAAGAAGTCCCAGAAAGCGGAATCTGTTCATCTGGATGTTGTGTTTTCAGTGGGAAAGCTCTGAAGCCTCCCAGGAATACCAGTGAGAAAGTCAAAGGGAGTCCATTTGGATGTTGCGTTGGACATCCCCACTGAAAACACATCATTCAGATGAACAGATTCAGCTTTCTGGGGCACAAGTAGGAGAGTTCATGTGGACCACACCAGCAGAGGTTGGTTGCAGTTGCCCCCCACTTTTTCCTTTCTTTTACCTGCGTGTGCTCACACCAAAGTGACAACACGTTTGCATGTCAACACCTCCTCCTCTAACAGTAACCCAGCTTCCTCTGACCTCAGTGCAGCCCAACCAAAATATATCTTTCGCCATGCCGCGAGCCTCCCCAGAAGGCCCGGCTCTCCAACTGACACGACTGGATGACATGCTAATTATTACTTTAGAGGGCGACGTGAGTTACTGTCTGCGCATGCACAGTGTTGAGAGAGGGATGAGTTATCTGTGCCAGACAGGAGGAGGGTGAGGGAGGGGGGGGTATGGAGGAAGAAAGGGAGGAGGGGGATATCACTAAGCTCCATTTGAAATTGGGATTATCCCCATTGGATTCCCCTTCCACTCTCTCTCTGGCATTCCTGGGAGGCTTCGGAGCTCAGGCGAGGTTCTTCAATAGGAGTGAAAAAAGAGGCTGCTGTGTAAAGGAGATAATTGTCAAAGTGCTGCCAGAGTGAAGTGGAAACTGCAAACCACCCCCAGCCTGCGTCCAGTCATAGACCCCCAAAACCCATCGCCTTCTTCCCCAACATCCCCCACATCTTCGCCTGCAAGGGGATGAACCGATAGAGTCAGATTAAAACAGCGCAGACTTTTGAAGTGGCACTACCCCGCCTCTGTATCTGATGCCTCTCTTTAGCAGCCTCTGATCGCTGCCTCGATCTGATCGCATAAGGCGATCAGAGATGCCGCGAGAGTGTGCGGCAGTGTTTTTGCAGCGCCATCACGACTGCATTGTGTAGGAAAAAGAAAGGGAAGGGTATCTTTATGATCGTGCAGGGCGCTAGGAAACATCGCCACAATCGTAAGCCTCGGGTTGTGCATGTGAAACAGCACTAACTGCACAGTTTACTGAGGAGTGTGTGCTTTAATTCGGCGTCCCGCCGCGAAGCACGCATACTGCTGGCAGCTTGAAGCTGCACAACTCTTGTTATGGATCGTTTGGGAGAATCACATGAAACCTTTTTAAATAATTTGCAGGGCAATCAGTAATTAGGCCTGCGCTGCATTTCACCACATATATGACCACACAAGATGCGTTTTGTTATTAGTGAAAATGATCCGCCTGTCTTACGCCTCTCACTGCTTCTTAAACTTCACATCAAGGCTCGGACGTGCTGCTTTTGGCCCACTCTGCTGAAACTCCTGCTAGAAAAACAGCAGGTTTCCCTTTAGGTGTTTGACAAAGCACAGGTCGGGGTTTATACTGCGAGAGTCTCGGCCTCTTTCCAGCAAGCTTGCTCCCGTTTGTTCGCGGCCTCGTCGCTGCTGTAGGTTTTCCCTGGAATTCTTCCCGATCCCAGAGGCGTGGTGTGGTGAGGTGCCGGGCAGGGCAGGGCAGGGCAGGGCAGAGCTGCTCTCTGTCTCCCACTTTTCTTTTGATGCCACTCCGAAGTGCAGTCTAAGTCCATCAGGGGCAGGATGCCGATGTTTCCTGTCAGGGGCAGAGAACACAAGTCTACGTGTAGGCTTGTAAAGGCGGCGCTGCCTGCTCTGTGGGCTGAGGGGGCGGAGGGGGGCTGGGCTCGCCATTAAAAAGGCATTTAAAGCTGTTAGGTGAGATTATGACCGCTGGAAACGGCTGTCTAAACAACATGTGAAAATAAATGATCTGGCTTTGAGAACAACTAGCTTTATTTTTCTTTGGGTTTTGTGGATGCTCTGTGATATCCGAGCCTCGCCTCGTGCATACCCACACATTGCCGTTTCCATGGGCGCTCGGGCTGATTGCGGCGTTTGATTCTTTCACGGTTGAGCGAAGCATACATGCAAGTGATAAAAGGGAATTGTTTTTTTTATTTGCCTCAACTCCTCGGCTTAATTGAGCAACTTGCTCATTTAAAAATCTGATTTCTCCGGAGCATTTCATGTAGAAAATGAAGTTAAGATAAAGGAGGAGGACGATGGGGGAGGCGCTGCGTTTGTGAATATAAAGTGAGAGCACAGCATGGTTAAATAAGCCTCCAAGCCACGATAGGAATCAGCTATTTCTGTACATGAAAATGGATTTTGCGTGTGCTGCAATCTTCAAGAGTGTGTGACATAGTTTGTAACGCCACATCAAGTAACATTTGCGGTTCTCTGATGAGGGAATGCCCCTTTTTTAACAGGTCGTTTCACCCGAATCTATCTTGTTGCTACTTCAGCTTCAGGATTTCATTCAATAATTCAACATAGTCACTGAAGAAGCAGCCCTGGATAGCTCTGCAGTATGTCTGTGTTGGACTTTTACAAACATTTACACACTTTTATAGCTGGTATCAAGATTCTAAGCTAAAGCATGACTTGGGGTAGGCTTTAATGTAGACTGATAGAGGAGGTGTCAGATATTCCAGGAAATATCTGACTTAAATAATCCACCTACTCGTCGAGAGGTCGGTGAGTTCATCCCCTTGCTCTTTTCACCTACATGTTGAAGTATCCTTGGGCAAGATATCGAACCCAGAGTTGCTAAGAAAAGCAGCACTCCAGACAAGGGGTGGTTAAGAGTGAGGACCCAACATCAATGGTAAATAATTTTTATACAGTGCTTTTTAATGCATTTCTTATATTACACAGGATGCATCAAAGAGCAACTGGGTTTAGTATCTTGCCCAAGGCATACAGGCTGGAGCAGTCAGGGATCAAACCACCAACCTTTGGATTAATAGATGATCTGCTCTACCTCCTGAGCTACAGCCAGGCCAAAGACAGGCAAGCTTGTTTAACAAAAAAGCAAGATGTCTATTTTGGCTGATGGCAGGCAGTACAAAACAGTTCAAAACACAGGAAAACATGCTGGAAACCCTGTGGCGAGGAGGTGGTGACTATAAATACTGAATTCTTTGCTGAATTAATCAGCAAAGATGACACAATGAATCAAAACTAAAAGCAAAGCACAGTGAACTAACTCTCATAATAAAGCAGGAAGTGGGAAAACCAAATGGGGAAAATGCAGACACATGGATGAACTTAGCAAGGAAACTTGACAAAGGTGAAATGAACACTGAGGGAGGAATAAACTCCAAAGCACCAGGGAACTAGGAATAGCACTAATTACACTAAAGAGGAATATATGAGGGTAAATGTAAACACTAAACAAACCAGAAATTAAATAGATCTTAAAAATAAACAAAACTCTAAAGTCCAAAAACTTAAAAACGCTCAATAAATGGACCACAGGTTGTTCCACTTTCTCAAGTGTCACTACAGCTTAGAGAGTAGCTGGTGAGTGTTTACAACAAGTTGCTATCTCTCTTGCAAACTGCTAGCAACAGCATCAATATGCTAGTGACCAAAGCGATCGCAAGGAGTTTGTTTTACCTATTAGTGCCTGTTAGCAACCTCCAGCAACCACTTGCCAACCAGTTGGGGAATATAAATTTTTCCTGAGCAACCTTGTAGCTGCCAACCAATCTCTGCATCTAAAACACCCTTTGCCATTTTTTTTCTTTTGTATTCTTCAGTACTTGCATTCGCTGATGGTTGGTTGGAGAAACAAGATTTACCAGCATGATGATTTTTGATGTCAGCTGTATGGTTGGCAATATCCTTTTAATTTAAGGTTCCTACTGTACTGGGTCTCAGAGGGTGGTATCTTTAGGATTAAATAGTAGATTTCACAGATGACACCGCTCTTTTGGACCCTCCTGAAACAGAACATCTTAGTATTCTAGAAAATGCTGCAACTCCTGCTGGATTGAAAGTCAGCGAGCCAAAGACTAAAGTCACATCCTTCAACTATAGAGATCATTTTAGACTTTAAACACTGATTTTATCACAATGTCACCTGGAATAAGGACAAGAAACTAATATCAATGTGGCAGCCCAGGCATCTGCATCCAGCTGAAGTTATGACTCTGACTCTCTTAATATTTTTACAAACACCCTAAAGACCAGGTAATCGCTTCACAATACCAGCTAACACACAGTGTCTATTAACAGCTATCAGATATATAATTATGCGAACTTTTGCAGGAAATGAACAAGATTTATTCTTTCTCAGTGTTCTGGCACATACGAGCAGGCTTTTGTTTGAAGGAGAGTTAGATTTGCTCCTGTTGGCTACCCCTTTGTTACAAAAAATCATCTGTATTTGTAAACAAAGACCGGAGGCAGGGGGGGAGATAAAACAAGAAGCCTTGGCCTGGATATCTGCTGGCTACACAGGCCCCCTGAGGCTAAGTCATCAGACTAGCTAATGATTGGCTGAACCGCAACAGACACCAGAAAACCGTATCAAAGAAGTCTGAAAGCAGCATAACAGCAATTACTGTCACAAACTTACTGCATTAGAAAAATACTGTGTTATACTGGAAGATAGCGAGATTTTGTCCCTGAAAGGCACCAACATTTAAAATAAACGCAAAGAATAAGACAAAAACTTTCCTGGACTTTTCCAAGATTACTAGATAAGTGTGTAGCATTTGCATATTATCACCAAATAAAACTTCTGTAATAACTAACACTGTTTAAATAACCATATGTGTGGCTTTTCTGCTCACCTGGATTACATTTAGCCAAATCAAATAAGCAAATAAGGCACACTGGCAGGGCTCCGGGTCGGCAATATTAATTAATTTTGAGCACGGGGTTTAATTAGTTAGCTGTAAGTGGATCGAGGTATGATGATTATCTGACAGTGATTTATTGGTGTGTAAAAAAGAAAAAGCACCTTCAGAGTGGACATGCTCCGTAGCGTGCTGCCAGCAGATAAAGGGGCTCTCTGACGGGCTTAAAAAGGAGAGGCTCCACGTGGAGCTCGGGCGCTCGGGGACCCTCATATAGGGTTTCTGACAGCTGTTTGGAGGATGTGTGACAGCGTGGAGGTTTGGGAACTGGGGGGGACTCAGGTGCTGTCTCTGCAGATTGGCCTTATCAGCCACGGGCAGGGGCCGCGATGGGGTCCCCCCGCAGGACTCAGCACATTCACCGGGTGACGAGCGCTGACAGCCAGGTCCAAATCGCATCTCCACACCGTCCCATTCTGGGTGTGTGTGCGTGGGTGGGGTGGGGGAGCTCCCTTGGCAATGATAAATGGGCCACTCGTATGATTTTGCATATTCCTGGGGTGTGTGTATTATTTGCCACAGTGCCCGTGGCTGTCTAAGAGAGCAGTGGTACACTCCAATAGTGGCCCTCCATGATAATTGAATTGATGGAGTCTTTTGGTGTGGGGTGGGGTGGGGTGATAAAACACTGTTTGGGCTCACTTTAGTCACAAGTAATCAGAAAACACACACTCCTGCACTTTGATGCTTTCTCTTCTGTTTCTAAACAAACAAGAGCATAATTATAATTTTTATCTTTACGACTTGTATCTGGGAGCCAGCCAGGCAGGCCAGGAGGCCCGATCCTCCTCGTGTTACACTTTCATTTGAATCCAGCCTTGCTGATGCACACAAACAGCCCGGTGGCATGTTTTATTAATGAATGGAGAACCTGCACAGTGCTTTGTGTCCCCGATGTTTGCTTTGCCAGCGAGCCTCCGAGCCGCTCCCGGCCCCTTTGATTAGGCAAAGAGCTCCAACCGAGGCAAGGGGGGGGATGTCCTGTGTAATGAAGAGATTATTGGACCTGTACCCCCTAACCCTGAACGAGTACAGTGTATATACAGTTGCAGATGGACATCCTACAACACGATGGGACACACACACATGCACTTAACCTGATAAGGTCGCAGCACAGCACAACAAGGAGAGGCAGAGGCCTCTAATTAATTTAGAGTCCTCAGTGAATCTTAGAGGGTATGAAAGGGGGGCTCCGAGTATTCTAGTAATTCAGCTCGGATGAATACCATTACCATCTAATGTTGTCCAATTACCGAAGCGGGAGGCTTCATTTTGGGCTCGAGTGCAGCTAATAAAATCTTATGTTCCAAAGCCGCTCGGTGTAACAGATTCTTCATTTATTTCTCAGGCTTTGCGTGTTGATGGTGATAAATTCTGTCACATACAGATGGATATATTTCTTTATTTATCTCTCTGTGGCAGAGGTCAAATTTAATCCTCAAACCCCCTCACCCCTCACCCCCCACCCCCTGATGCCCAAATCTGGGCTTGTTTCTGATATATGTGGTATAAAAATCCAGCAGGAGCTATTTTATAGATTACACCCCATATTTCATTTGACATTGGCTTCTTTCTCCTTTTTTTTCTATGCGCTGCATTGTTTAATAGAACAGGAGCATGTTGCCCCCTGCAGGACAAAGAAGGCAGGACACCTCGCCTCATCCCATCCATACAACAGTGACAGGCTGTCGAGAGAGCGGGGATTATCTCCTCAGCGGCCAGATTAACTAAAATAAATGTTCTCACAGAAAGTTGCCAGGCGTGTTTTCATCCTCTCGGTGTTGACTTTGAGATCTCTTCCCAGGGCTTTTTCTAAAGAAGTGTTGTCTTTGTGGCTGCAGTGAAGGCTTATTAAAGAATATGCTTTCAATTAGAGCACCAAAGGAGGAAAAAAAAAAAAGAGAGAAGTTGCTGCAGACAATAAACATTTCAATCGAGGAGAAATGTATTGCCGGGGATTTCTGGCCACAGAAAGATACAGCAATGTTTGATTTAATGTCCTCAGGCCTTGTAAAATTGCAGAAATTATATATTGAACAAAAGCAACGCAGGGCTTTTACTACAATGTAGAGACTGTAAATCCTGTGTTGTTATTGAGGTTGTTGGCAAGACTGTCAGCAGACACGTAGCGGTCGGTGGTTTATGCCTGGAGGCCTGTGTGGGCAACAAAAAAATCAGGACCAAAGCTGCTACTGTGCTTTTTTTGTTTTGTTTTGCTGAACAAAGCCATGCATGTTGATGCAAATAAAAGGCCTTTGTGCTCATTTGCATCGAGGTGAAATTCAGCTAAACTGCTGCGACGCTGGAGGCTGAAATCGGCGCCCGTTTCTTTAAACGCTAAGTGGAAAATGTGTCCTATAAAACATAAAACAACTTTATGTGTCATAAAGAAAGAAGAACCAGAAAAGTCATATATATATATACATATATATATATATATATATGTATATATATATATATATATATATATATACATATATATATATATATATATATATATATATATATATATATACGTCCAGCTCCTGGCAGGGGGATGCACTACTTTACATTCTTGTATGAGTGGATTTACAGCAGCCATTACTCCTGACAGGGAGAGCCTCCCCGCTGCACATAGTAGCCGTGAATTTACTGCCGCGGTGAAGACGGGGACTGGTTTTAATGGTGACTCTGGTTTAATATTCCCCCTCAGCAGCTGAATCACCCAGTTAGGATCTGCTTTTGTAACAGAAGTAACAATGTAGTGACACAAGACAGTTTATAAGGAGAGTATGGTCATACGGAGTAATGGAGCAATGCGACTCGGTGTCACATTATAGTTGTTTCGATGTTTTTCTTTCCAGTTTGGTTTCATGGTTTTTCACGAGAGACCCGGCATAAAGGAGGGCCTCATGTCGAGGAGGATGTTTTGTCCATATGCCACACAGAGTGACACGCTCACTGTCTCTGACCTATATTCTTTCACGCCACAAGATGTCCCCATAATGCTTGTCTGAGAGAAAGCACTCCAGCTTCTTTGCAGGCATGCACTGAGTAATACCACATCATGACTGGTGCTGACGATGAGGATGGGCAGTAAGTAATTCCATTTGCACTGAAGAGAACTGATGAAGAACTGACAGGATAATCTGGTGATTCCCAACATTTTCCATTGGCTCTTAAACTCTGATTGACTCCAAAACAACTAGAATATTTAAGCATGTGTGCACACCCTCTGTTTAGAGTTAACCAATCACATTTAGAGTCATGTTAAATAGTAGCCAGTACACATCTGTAAACAACTGAACTGATTCTCATTGAACTCTTATATAAAGTTCAAATGTTTTATCCAGAGGATTATCCAGAGACTTACTTTTACAGCAAAGAGCTTTCAAAACTTCAGATGTTTAAAGGAATCTGTCAGGAGAGGTGCAGGAGAATTCCCAAGGTAACAGATGTGTTTCCATAGATATACTGTAGAGTACAGTGAAGGCTGTTATTTAAAAGGTTATTTAAAACTTTTATTCACTTATGTACAGTAGTCTCTGTTTAAAATACTAATGCATTCACTTCAGATGTTTTCTTCCACAGAGCCAGACTTTGTGGTAATGTTTAAAGTGCTCTGGGTGAATAGTTCTTTAGGCTTCCTGAAGCTTTTTTTGCATGTTGACTCCTTTATTGCTCATTTTCAGTCCAGTCCTTGTAACTGACCATTTTCAGAGGAATGTTTTATTTGTTTGTTGAGCCACTTACACAGACCTATGAGTCATTTAAGCACAAAAAAGAAACTTAACTCAGGGGATTAACTATTCTTGTGACTATGCATAACAGAGAACTTTGCAAATACCCAATTATAAGATGTGTCTTTAGGCCCTCTGTGCGTTTTTGTGACGGGCTGCTAGTAACAATCTGTGAAAGATGTCAAAGATACCACAGTTTGACAGAGATAAAATAGTACTTTTGCACCAGCAAGGTGATTCCCAAAGAGATATTGGCTGAAAATGTAACATATCTCACAATGGTGTGCAGGGTGTCCTTAAAAAATTTGAGGAAACCGGACAAAAGAAGTGTCAGTATCTGTTCATTTGAACAGTGTCCCATTTTCCTAGCCAAAGAAAAGAAATCAGAAGTGAGTCGAGACTTTTGCACTGTATATCCACATATACGTTTTTCACCACCTCCCTGGGTACTTGTACTCCTAGGTGGAAATAAAAGGATGATAATCATCTCTAATCAACCCTTGTTAAGCCAAAGTTGAATCTCTTATTCACCAAACACTGCATCTTTGTTTGCAAAAGAAGAAACTGTCTCCCTTTTTCTTTCTAGTGTGTGTCTTTGGCCTCAGACCCATTTGCAGATATTTTACAATCTTGTATTTTTAGCTGATATTCCTGGCAAGGCTTTGACAGTTGGTAGATCACCCAAATCTACGGAAATGGAAGCCAGTGGCTTTGTCATAGACTGTCAGCAGCAGCGACAGATGCTTGGCTTTATGTACAATAGAAACTGCCAGACCAAGAGAATGATCCCGTCTTATTTGCTCCGTCAGCTAAAAAAAAAAATCCTCCGCCTTGCTGCTAGGAATTTGCTTAAAGCTTTTTTTGCAACTTTGTCAAGAAAACTGGAGTAGGGAGTGTGCCACCACAGGGACCTTAGTCTTTGAAGTTGGGTTTGAGGCAAGGATGTCTTTCTCTTTTGGGATCCAAAGACAGAATCCTTCAGAAATGAAGAATCCAATTAAAGAATTGGAAAAGACCAGAGAAAACTGGCTAAATGCTTCATGGAGACCATATACACCACAAGCAACATTTATAAAGCTCTGAAATCAAGGAATGGAAAGCAGAGATAAGTAGGCATAAGTGATCCCTCCCTCCTCTTACCGAGGAACTCCAGCTTTTTAATTCAGGATCTATCAATAGTTGGGTCGAATGAGGTCATGTTTACTCATCATCATAACTATAACGTAAAGGGGGGAAAAAAAGGTGAAACACGCAGAAGAAGAGAGGACGGTTTGCATGGTGTGAGGAAGAGAGGAGCAGGGTAAACATGCTATTCATAGCTTCAGTGATATCGGGGAGCATTTTCTGAATAGATCTGAAATGAAATGAAAAGCAGGAGAAAGACTGAGGCACGGGAGGGCGGGCTCAGTGATTTCAGATGACATTTAGTGTGAACTTTCTCTCATAGAGACAGAAAGAAGCGGAGGCTCATTATGAGTGTTTCAAAGTAACAACAAACTACTGGAAGTAATGCCAATCGAGGCGGCCTAAATGTCATCATGCCCTTATTCTTTTATTTCCTCTCACACCTAAAGTCAGGGGAAAAAGCGGCGAGGCGTGGATTGTTTTTTTCAGCTAGGACAAGCTGTGTTTGGTTTCAGATGTTTGGTGAGCAGATGTTTTGGTGATTATGATGCTGAGACAGCCTGTGTTTGCTTGCCCTCATCCGAGGAGGGTCGAATATTCGGGGAAGGGGGTCGTAAAAATTGTGGCATGTGACTTGAGGGTGATCTTTTTAGCCCCAGGCCACACACTGCCTGAGAGTTGATCGTCCTTCTGCTCTTTCCCACAGCGAGAAAAGCTGATCCACGAGCTAGAGGAAGAGCGACGCCTGCGACTGGAGAGCGAGAAGCGTCTCCGGGAAGTGACGGAGGAGTCCGAGCTGGGTCAGGCGCAGGTGGTTTCACTGCAGCTGCAATTCTCCAGGTAAAAGAACCCAGGAGCACAGAGCGGGCTTTAAATCCCATTTTTCAGCCCTCACTCATTACGTTTGAACAAAAGGAATAAATAAAAACAAATAGAGGACGAATTACAAAGTTGCTATGATACTGATCCTGTTTATTCAGCATCAGCAAATATTGTATTCAGCCCTCTGTAACCCTGTGTGGGAGGTGATGAAAAGTACGAGCGTCTATAAAATGATTGTGTTTCACTTGAGTGATTTGATCTCCTTTTTATGCAGTGCTGTGAAAAAGTATTTGCTCCCCACCTCATTTCTTTGTTGTTTGTCTAGTTGTTTTACCCTGAGTAAGTACAAAATTCAGTTTTTCTTTGATGATTAACCACATTTGTTAGAAAGCTGAGTTCAGTTTCACAAGACTCACTCAGGCTTGGTTACTGGCAGCCCTGTTGAATCCAGAAACCACTTAAATAGAACCTGTCTGAGAAAGTGAAGCAGGTTAAAAGACCTCAAACAGCAACACATCAGGCCACGATCTAAAGAGCTGAGAAACAAAGGCACTGACATGTGTCAGTGGAAAGGGTTAGAAAGCCATTTCTAAGGTTTTGTAACTCCAATGAACCACAGTGAGAGCCATTATACACACATGGAGAAAACTTGTATCAGTGGCGAGTGACCAGCCTACCAAAATTACTGCACCAGAACAACATTAAAGAACCACAGGCCTCACTTTGAACTTTGACCTCGGTTAAGGTCAAAGTTCACATTTCACATTTACCAAAAACATCTTGAAAAGAAGAAAATATTCTGTGGACTGACGAGACAAAAGCTGAACTTTGTGGAAGGTTTGGGTCCTTTTACATCTGACATAAAACTAACAGCATTTCATAAGACTGGACCAAAATTCATCCGCAATGATGTGAAAGATTCACCTGCACTTATCACTGAAGCTCGATTGCAGTTCTTGCTGCGAAGGGCGGAACAACTACTTTTTAAGTTTATGGGCATTAACAAGTAGGTTTGGATAACTGTTGTCCCTTATCCATTTCTTTGTTTAATATTCAAATTTGCTTTGTTATCTGAAACATGAAAGTGTGACAAATTTGCAAAAAAACCCTCAGAAATCAGGAAGGAGGCAGATACTTTTTCACGGCACAGTATCTGTAACATTTTAAAGAAGAAAAATTTTACTTCTTAACCCCATTTAAGGGCAACCACCCACACATAAATCCTTGAACTGCTTTTCCATTTATTTTCTGTTCTTATTTGAGACTTTATGGATGTGTCGGACACCACGCTAGATGAATAATCCTTGGGTAATAAAAGGTTTTAAAGAGATGACCTCACACGCTTTCCTTTCACTAAACTGCAGGTCATCACAAGCCATCTGCAAGAAATTGTAATCAGTGAAGAAATGCGCTTAATCCTTCAGAGGTTTGACTTATTTCGAGTCCCTTGCATTACTTGTTGTCCTACTTTCATTTGAAAAGGCCAAAGCATCTGGTCATCGAGTAATTATTGTCTCTTTGCTGTAAAAGTTATGACAGGAGTTTGAGTAGATTTTACTCAAAGTCTGTAGCTCGGAGTCAGAGTCTGGACTCAGAGACCCCTGGATGTTTTTTCCTCTCTGGTTTGAACTCTGTTGCCCTGGAAAAGGGCACCTGTGTTCACTTTTTTTTTATTTTTTTAACTTTTCATTCACGAAGGAAAAATGAGCCATGCTAGACTTTTCTGTCTTCTAAAATATGTCTTTACCAGAGGCTTAATAAAACTGGACTTTTGGACCCAATGCTAAGAAAAAACGATAGATGTGCAAGAGTGAAGAATCTCAACTCCCATATTCTTTATAAAAGTGCATTTAAAAGTATTGAAAGCTATGTCCACACAGAAAGCATTCACAGTGACATTCAGCGAATTCAGGGGGAAAAATACTGATTTCCTAGTCAGATACCTGAGTGACCTCCCCTGGCTCCTTTCGATGTGGAGGAGTAGCAGCTGTACTGTCTAAGATACTTAAACTCATCCACCCTTGACAACAACTCCTTCCAGACCCAAAGTGGGCATTCCACCCTTTTCTAGCTGAGAATCATGGTCATAGGGTTAAAAAGATATTGCAGACAATACTGAGTATAGTTGTATGGAACAATACAGCCAGTTCCTGATTTCTATTCTGATCAATGCTATCACCCAGCAGACAACCAACAAACACGACTGGGTCAGACATGCAATGAAAAGGGTGAGCTGGGATTGAGGTGGGTTGCAAAGCAGCTTGCAGAGGCAGCAAAAAAACGGAGCCAGGTTAGGCCAAAATTGGCACGGTGAAGATTCCAATCTGTCCCAATGCAGCTTTTGAGTTAGTAGTGCTTTTCTACTCTATTTGAGCACTCAAAGCGCTTCCTTACTACAAACGTCATTCAAACAAGTACCCTTTTCTATACCTGTGCACTTTTAACCCAACAGCTCGGGGGTTCAGTATCTTGTCGAAGGATATTTTGGCATGTGGACTAGAGGAGCCACAGCCACCATCACTGTACTAAGCCTTTGCCTGGGTACTGAGTTTAACCCTTTGCTCCAATTTCTTAAAACTTCACAGTAAGCTGCAGTAATGGGTGATCCAAGTGATCAGAGTAAATCTAATAAAGCAAACTTGGACATTTTTTTATCAAACTGTTTCTCTTTAAGGAGATATCAGTGGCATGTACAGCAGCCTGGAGCATTTTTTCCCTGAAGCGTCCAGAAACCAGTAACTATCCCTTTTAGTGAAAGCAATAGATTTTTGCCAGCAATTTTCTGCAATCAGCACAATCTTTCAGTAACCTTCAAAATCGATACCTTGTTCCCACTTTTTCTATTTCTCACATTCTTTTCTTTGCTTTTCCATTTCATCAGAGCACTTCAGTGCCATTTCTCTGCGACGCTTGACCTTGTCTTCGTCAGAAAAAGATCGTCTGATACATTACTTTTGCTTTGCAGAAAGGGAACCCATAAGGTGTGAAGCCCTTAAACAATGCTCTCGTCATAACTTCAGTAACCTCTATTTCATGAACTCATCCTCCTCTTTGCAGCTGCTGAAGTGTGACAGAGAGGGACAGCAAATCAAGAGCCAGGGCCCGAGTTGATGCCATAATTAGGCGATAGGCATTCAGTATGCAAAAGGACGGGGCTGGGGAAAAAAGAGTCTGGGGGATTTTACATTGACTGCTTATCTTCTCATTAAGTTGGTTGGAGAAAATCCGGTACGTTTTAATGGTCCCAGTGTTATAGTGCAGACGAGGGCAGAGTCGCTGCCAGGGGAGGAATAAAATATTTAAGAGCCATTCCAAAGATTTATCACATATTTAAAATGTTCCATTGATGCCTCTGAATTAAGCTCAGCGGTGTTTCTCACTCATGTTGGCCTTCCTCACATTCCTGATGCACATTTATACAGTTTACACTGTTTTGGAGATAGCTGAGGGGAGTTCATTTTGCTTTATCCTTCCTAAACCTGAAGCAGTTTTCTATTTCCGGCATTTCCCCTGTCCACGTCTTCCATCGGGGTCACCTTCTGACCTTTACGTAGACTTATTGGGTTTTTGCACAGGTTCCCCGGCATAATAAAGAGTGCAGATACAGTGCACTCGCTCCTCAAGGCTAAAAGTGAATTAGTGAGATAGTAGCTCGCAATACAAGAGTCAATGTGCTGAAGCCAGAGTGAGATGAAGTACAGCAATTCTATTAGGGGGGAAATATATGAAGCTTATCCCTGATTGGGTCCTGCACAGGTCCCCGCAGAGCCAGATGAATTTGTCTGCATGGCAGGGGTTGTCCAGATAGATGGCTCTCATCGGGCATCCGGCGGCTACCGTTCCTGCTGCCAAGCAACGGCGTGGCAGTAAAGACAAAGATTCCATTATGTCCTTAAAAAGCGCTCATCGAAGTGGGGATGTTCGGCCCTACCTCGCTCGGCTGTTGCCATTCCAGCGGTGTGGCGCGCTGACATCATGCTCGATTGCTGCAATTTCCCCGCGTCGTCAATGCTTCTTAGCAACTCCCAAAGGGAACGCGGGGTTCGGGCTGCAAGTTCGAAAGATATCTCCCCGCTCCCCTAACGCCTCTGCACAAATAAGCTAACAGGATTTCACTTTCAGAGCCTTAATCTTTGTTTAAAGCGATGCCTGAGCGCTTATCTGAATGTGAACGAGTCCCCTAACAAGCATGTGGAGTGTGTTTACTGGTACCTGGTCCCTTCGCCGCATTAGCATGCTTACATGGCAGCCAATAATCTGCGGTGGCAGATGGGACAACAGTGTGGTCACTTTAATTAGCCAGTAAAAAAAAGAAGCCTTCCTGTAAACCTTTGCCCTACTTGCATCTGCTGTTTCAGTTGTTGGCTTACGGATGCTTGCCTTCAACCGGCAGACGACACTTATTTACCTCTCTGCTGGCTGATTGATTGATTCGGGCTCATTATTTGTTGTGCATTTGATGTGTGTGTGTGTGTGTGTGTGGGGGGGGGGGGGGGGGTGGGGGTAGAAACCTTAGTTCATCAATGTGTCTTTTTGAGTTAATGCCCACAAATCATGTTAAGTGGACGTCCAGTCTTATAAATAGACCGTGATCTGCTTGACCTCAGGCAACAATTGATTTGCGTGTCGCTAATTAATTGAGGTGGCACTTTTGGAATCACAGAGATGAGGATGGAAATAAGGCGGACCAGTCGGAATGATAAAAGCCAGCCAAGTGCTTTAGCTGTGGGATCAGACTCTATGCAAATAAGTAATTTCTGCTCCGAATTCTTTGCTTTTTGAGCTCTCTGCTTTGTTGTGTGATGATGTGAAGCAGGAAGGTAATGAGCTGCTTGTTACAGCTGCTCTTTACTGTATCAGATACGTGAACAAAAAGCAACACCAAACAGAAAAGATCAGTCGGTCACCCCTACAGCCAGACAAACTCCAGGGAATCTCGGCTTCTTACAGCCTTTGTTTTGTCTCCTTTGCTTTTTTTCTGTCCTTTGTAATGCTCAGGCTATTTTTTTTTTTCCTTTTTTGGCAGGGGTAACAATTTAAGGCAGGAATTGGCAAAACTGAAACAACTGGCTTTTTCTTTTCAGCTTTCACCCTAAAGAAAAAAAAAAACAAAACAAGAAAGAAAATAAAAGAAATAGCTCAATTTGCTCCCGAGATCAGAAAGCTGGCATTCTTCAACTGACTGGCCACTTAACTCTAGACATAGGTCTATATCCTCTCCTCTGCATGCACATGCACCCTCCCCCAACCAGTTGGGCTCTTAGCCTGGTGTGGGTCACATGCCCAACCTCCCCTGACCGACCCCCTCTCTAAGGCTTCCCCCCACTACTTGCAAGGCCTCTGCAGTCATTAAACTCCAGTGGATTAGCGGGAGACTTCAGCAGCGTCCTCGGCCCACCCTGGACGTCCCCACAACTCCACACGGACACTTTAAGAGCCAGGACTGGCCCAGCAGGGGAAAGACAGAGAAAAGATGGGGGACACAACTTAAAAATCTTCTTGTCCTTCCTTAAATGATGGCATAAATTAATGTCAGGGACAGAAACGATCGAGCACATTTGGATGTCTGTTCTCCGAGGCCTTGACTACATCTCGGCTCCAAGCTCAGACAGGATGACCGCCGGGGAGACACAGGGGCCACTGGGGACCCTGCATTAAAAATGTGGCTTGAGGATGAAGAAGACAGTTTTTGCAGGTAATGAGCACAAGTGCAAATTTCATTTTTGCAGTGATTTGTTTTGTTTCCTTCCTCACACTCTAAAAACTTTATTGGACTCATCCCTCTGCCTGTTCTTGGAGGTCAGACACTTCCAGAAAGGAGTGAAAATGTGAAGTCCTTGTTTTCCAAGAGATTCCTCTCTACTTTTTTCTGCTCTATCTTTAAATCAGACTCTCTGTCGCCCAGAAGACGGGCGCGCTCATTGACAAAACTGGGGCGTTTACAGCCGACTCGCTCCACTTGACTTTGACTCATTACTGTCTTTGAAGGGCCCTCTTCACGCAGGATATGGGAGACTTATGGCCAGACTAACAACAGCAGCAGATGACGACGGGTGCCTGCAGATTTACAGCCCAGCGGCGTGCTCTTTTCAGCACGGTGTGTGAGAACATGCATGCACGCTTGCATACGCAGCGTATTTAGGAGGCCGGTGATGTAAACATGCAGGAATGGCAGCGCTTTTCAAGTCTGGACGCGTTGTTTGGACAGTCACGCTCAGGTTGAGATCCCACCGCGGTCTGCAGCGTTCATGTTCTGCTTCCATTACCACCACCGCCGCCACAGCTGGACCGCCAAAGCCTGATAGGCTCAGACAGGGGGAGCTGAGTGATTGCGCTCTGTTTGCAGATCAATGCCCTCTCTTCTAATCATTCAAGCATCCAGCCACGCCAGGTCCAAGTGTTTTAATTTGGTGCATTCAAAACAGATCTTCCCCCCTCCTCCCACTCCCTCTGCAGGGTTTAGCCAGATGAATCAGGCCCTCTGTTCAAGGCGACACATCTTGGGTCATTAACAGGATGGAGGAGGGGTCAGTCTTTTTTGAAGTTACTTCCTTACTGTTGCCCAATGGGGGAATGGGGCTGTTAAATAGATAATAGGTGTCTGGACTATTTTGGGAGCACCTCATATTTGAAAGGATTTATTGGTCCGTTTCAGCCCCCTCCCTCCTCTCTTTAACTTCCAAATCTGACCAGGGAATTATGTCTGATTGAACTTAATTTGGGTTATTCTACTCTATCACATGCACTAAATTACTAGCCCATAAGAGGGCTTTGGTATCAATCTTCACATTTTTCTTTGAAGATAAGACACAGTCCCCTCACTTAAAGTGCTCCACTGGGTTTCTGTGGCAAAAAGTGACCCGTTATCTGCTTGTAATTGTGTCAGACGGCCACAAATACTTGCACATGCCCTCTCCATTGCACCACAGCAACTTCCACCTTGGATTAAACATGCTGGTTATGATGTTAATAGGTCAGATTACAAGCGTGTGTGGAAGTAGGGCATCCATCTACAGCAGCAGCAGCTCACCGGTTTTCTCTGGAGTGTGAAGCTGGTGACTGTAGCCTAAAGCCAAAGAGCATGTAATTCAAACTGATCTCATGGTTGCACTATAGATTTCGCTGTCTGGCAGCTGCTCTGAATGACACATATACACAGATGTGTTACACAAGCAGCTCACCTACTTCCTAAAGGGTCGATTCGTCCGCCTCTGCCCCTGTAGTTCAGCTGAGGTGAGTTTAAAAAATGTAAACGCTGAATTTCTTCCTCTGAAATAAATCAAAGAAGGGTCACCTCGGTGTAATAATCTGCCTGTTTGCCATTCATTGCTGCAGAATGCTAAGCAGGAAATCTTTATGGTAATCTTAACTTACAGGATACAGAGTTGAGGTTTGATTTTATTCACAAATGATTTCTCAGTTTTATTCCAGTATTTAAATTTGGCTGTTACTTATTTATTTGTTTGTTTTTGCCTGAATTTTTGCAAGAAAGGCTGATCAGTCAACCAGTTACTTTCTATAACAACTTAGGTCTCATTTAGTCTCCAAACTTTCAGAAAATAGCCAGTGTTCAGGCTTACATTTTGAAATTGCGCATTCGACTTGATATAAAGGAAGGCTAGTCAGATTTTACTCAGTGTTAAACGGAGAACTTGGAGTTCACATGGGTTGCAAAGTGGCTTGCAGCCCCATTGTCAAAGGAGAATAAAATTAAAGATTAAGTAGTATGGCCCAATACTTTTGTCAATGCAGTGTATATTGGACGCTTGATGTACGGTAGAAACCATGCATGAGTGATAACAGACATGCCATTGGCTAAGTCAGACTTGAATTTGCATTAAATGGAGAAAATTGGGTTCACATGTGTTGTAAAGCTGCTTAAAGATGCCAGTTACAAAGCTAAATAGTAGACTTCAATGACTTCCATGGGTGACATTAAAGATGGATGTAGCTTCCAGGTCTGAAAAGTGAAGCCAATTCAGAAGTGCCTTAAATCTGTATTTCTTCCAGCTTGTTAGATTGCCTAGAGAAGTTTGATTGTTTAAAAGTCTATGAGGAGGACGTCTATGCTTCTTGCTAGATTTATGTCCCCAGTAAACATTTTCCTAATAGGATTATAGTTTAAATAGCTTGTTTGAAGTTAAGTTTAATACAGCATAAAGTTCTTATTGTGAGTAATTATCCCATTTAGGGTAAAATAGATGACAAATAAGAGAATGATTTAAAGAGTGGCAGCCAAAAGCTTAGCTCAGAGCTTTTAAATCCAGTGGGTACATACATCTTTTTGTCTAATCATTAGAAAAAGAAGCCTGAAATATATTTAACTTATCCAGACTAAGAGAGACACATACATATCCACACTTCTTTTGGGAAATCAGTACAACTGATTTGGTTTCTTTGCTTTTCCTTCAAAATGGCTTGACTGGGTTTGGTCAAACAATGGTCTTCCACCCCTTCTCTCCATCTTTACCCCTTCAAATTCCCAAAAGTCCATGGTAGGAAGAGGCTGTAGGGTCTGGGTGTAAGTAATGCGCTACACGCTGTCATCACGACTAAGGTCTCCCGCTGGGATGTCTTGCTCAGTCTGTAGCTCTCTCTCACATGTGGGATGCACATGCCTGCAGCCCATAAGGGAGATGCTTAGAGAGGCTCCAGCTAGATGCTTTCGAGAGCCGATGGCTTCTTTGCTGCTAAATGCTTCCTTTGGCCAGGGGTGAACATGTGGGACAGACCTCGTGAATTTGCACTCTAAATCCTCCCAAACGTAGTGGAAGTGCTGGGGGTTGAGGGGGATGAAGGAGGAATCTAAATCTGGTCGCCTCCATATGTCCTTTTTAATTTACACTCTTGCAGGCTAGTCCTCGATTGCACCCTGTCTGTGCAGTCTGTGCAGTGCTTCTGCTAAAAACCCTTTTGTGGTTATTTCAGAAGTCTTGGATGGCTGAACTGTTGTGGTTTTTGCACATTTTTACTATTTGCCGTTGTTGTCACAGCAAAGATTTATGAAATATGATTTACGGGGCACACTAAATGCTCTGGCCGCTTGATCTCTTTTCCCCCTTGCGTCTCTTGCATGTGTGTCTTGTTGGTCAGGTTAAAGTTCTCTGGCGAGAGGCAGCGGTCACAAGGGCGAGGACCTTTGAAATGCTACTCCACTGTAACATGCATGACTGATATGCATGACTTTTACAACTCTGACCTGTCCTCAAAGCCAAACTCTTCACCACCAGTTTTGTTTGCCTCTCTGCTTCATTTAGGTCACGTACTAGAAAGGGTCTCCTTGCGAGTTTTCTGCAAAAACAGCTCTAAGAGGATAAGAGTGGCTTAGCATTGTGTTAAGCTAGGCAATCACCCGGTGGGTGTGTGTTGCTGGAAAGGAGTCTGAGAAGAAGAATGGACTATTTCGGGGCCAAAAAACAGACAGTTTCGCAGCGCCTTGTTAAGGTCAGATAAGGCGATTGGAGCTGTCGATGAATCAGTCACGCGAGGGCCCCTCATGGCCTCGATTCAGCTGCACAACCAGGTGATTGTTCTCAGTATCGTTTCACCAGCTTTGGGATATTCCAATTGTGCTCCGGTCAAATCAGATTAGAGGGTTTCAGTCAACCGAAGCCTGACTGCGGCGCTGATAAAGTGAGAGTGCGACCACAGTTGGAGAGAGCAAGAAGAGCGTCCTCTTGTTCAGGTGAAGATTCTTTGAGGATTCAGATATTTCATCCTCACATTATGGTCTTCATTCTCAAACACATGCCTGTGGGACTTTCTGTGATAAAGAGGAAAAACAAAGTAAAAGACCTTGCTTTTATTTCTAATTCGGGATAGAGACAAAGTGCCTGCCGAGGAACGCTGGCAGCATGAATATCCCCACAATAGGAGTGTGTGTGTGTGTGTCCTGCTTCATCTGAGCTGTGAAACTTGCAAACATGCACGTGGCAGGAGAGCACTGACTAAAATTAACCAAAAATGTGATGGTAGAAAGCGACTCGCTGGAAGTCCTGTAGAGATCTCTGATCGTGCGGTGAGTGTCCTGGCACGCTGCCTCCCTCTCAGCTTTTCTTGCACGGAAAGTGTCGATTTTATGAAAGCCAAAGCCTCTTAATCACTAATAAAGACCCACACAGCTACACATGTGCGTGTACACAAACACACACACACACAGGCTGCCAAACAGGGGGATCCCTGTCCTTACTTGTGCAAGTCCATCGCTGCTCCCCCCCCGCCACCGCCTTCCCCATGCTATCTGAGACTGCTGGCCTGCTTGCCGCCCAGCAGGTGCCCTTCTCTTGTGTGGAGGGCTTAACATGGGACATATGGGAAAGTCTTTGCCTGCCAGATCACTGTCTTTGCACAGGCTAGTGCCGGATAATGACACGTTGGAGACACAGCAAGTACAGAGTGATAACAGGAGCTGTGCCGTCAGGCTGACTTGGTTGACCCGGCCGCTGGACTGACTGTCGATTGAGTGAAAAGCACTCAGGCTTATATGATGACCGCATGGCCTATTTTAGCCCAGAGACCCACATATGTGCTGTAGTGTCTAGGTCACTTTACAGCGGATGACTTCACATATGGAGCTCAGGGATGTCTGCACGGTGCTTCTGGCCTTTTTCGGAAAAAACGGCGGCAGTAAAAATGGAGAAAAAGTCAAGACGGGGTGAGTTTTGAGCTACAATTTTCAGCTTTTGGCAGAGGTTTTTGGAGCCCTTTGATCATTTTCAGGTCTGTGAAGGAATTTGTCATTGAAGGTTAGAGCTGAATAAAGGGGGATGCAGTTTTGATGAATAGAAATAGTTTTGAATGAAGCGTTTGAAGTCATTGTGGCTTCTGACAGCTGTATGGCAAAAAGAGGAAGAGGACTGGAAGTTTTTCATATGCTAACTGTATCACCCGCTCTGTTCTGACAGTGCATCGTTTTGTACCGCTGCGGATCGCTGACACATGAAGAGCTCTGAGCTCGTGTGCGTTCTCCGTGTGTGTGTGCGTGTTTGAGAGGAGGCGAGAGGGGTGTGTTAGCCTTAACATCGTCGACCCCAGGCTGAAAATTGATTGGAGTCTTAATTGTATTTCCTGGACTGCTGACAAGCACCACACTTGAAATTCAGCCGGTGCACCACAAGGGTCACGAGAGTCAGAATTGGCATTTGCCTTTTGTCCTTTCCTTCGTCTCTCCTTCCCAGAATGGTGCTTTGAGTAGGTCCCTGCAAGCACTTTGAGATTAATCACACTATCACACTGAGCATGTTTTTTATGTAAACTAATGCTCTGTCATCTGAGGGTTATATTCCATCCATCAAAAGCATTTAGCGTACTCCCTTTCTCTCACATATGTTTCAAGTAGCTGACTTTAGCAGAGACAAATTGCACTGTTTACTTGTCTTGTTTAGCTGGGAGCTTGTCCTGTTCTTTACTTAGCTCTGGAAACATACGTTTGCTTATTTAAATGCACTATTTTAATGCTCGAGGAACCGCATTACTTCATAATTACCTCTCTCGCAAACACTTTCTAACAAATTAATGCTAATTATTCAAAGCACTCTTAGTCATAGTGCCGTCTGCATGAGTTGCTGAAGAAAATGAGATTAGAACGAGTAGTTCAGGCACAAGACGTCAGATCACAGTTCAAAATTCAAGCAGATGAACTACAAGTCCGTTCCAAAAACTGCTGGTGCTCTGTTAGCTGTCAGGAATAAGAGAATGTAGGGATTTTCAAATAAATTGGAAACTCTATTTAATTGAATATGATTTTTATGAGATTGAAGAAATTAATCTGCTTGTAGATTTAAGCATTTACATTATGATTAGGGCAATAAAAGACTGAAAAAGTAAGGTAATGATAAAAAAATAGAAACACCTAGTGCAACCTGTGAGGTTAATTAGTAAGATAACTGGATGTACACTTACCAGACTCTTCATTAGGTCTGTCTGTTCAACTGCTCATTAATACAAATGGCACATGGCAACTTCTACTGAAGTTCACAATGAGCATCAGGGGAAAAAAGTGATTTAAGTGACTTTGAATGTGGTATGGCTGTTGGTACCTGAAGGGCAGATCTGATTTCTCCCCACACAACCATCACTAGGGTTTACAAAGGACACACTTCTAGATCTGAAAAAGAGAAAACATCCAGGGATCGGCAGTTCTCTGGGTAAAAATGCCTCACTGATGTCAGAGGAGAATTGGCAGAATGCTTGAAGCTGACAGGAAGGCAAACGTAGCTCAAATAACCACTTGTTATGAGCAAACTACGCAGAAGAGCATCTCAGCAGCAACAGAAGACCACACCAGGTACCATTCTGTTTAGCTAACAACAGGAAACTATGGCCATAGTTTACACGGGCTCACGAAATCGGACAATACTAGATTGGAAAAAAGTGTCCTGGTCTGATGAGTCTTGATTTCTGTTGTGACATTAGCATAAAAAACATGAAAGCACTGATCCACTGAACACTGGTTGGATGTACAACTCTGCAGCAACTCTTTGATGCTATCATGTCACTATGAACTCTGAGAAATGTTTCCAGCAGCTTGTCATATCTGTACTACAAAGAATTAAGGCAGCTCTGAAGGCCAATAGTATGTAAAATGGTAGTTCACCACTCTGTAAAGGTTTGTGAGGACAAAAGTTTCAGAGAAATTTGAAAATTTCAAAGAATTTGCAGATTCCTGCATCTACAGTATCTACATCATTTATATAGTAACAAAATTCAGAGGAACTGTGTTCATAAAAGACGAGGCTGAAAACTAATATTCAGTGGCCATGTACCTCGGGCCCTCAGTGTATTGAAAACCGGATTGATTCTGTAGTTGGAAATCACTGCGTGGGTGCATTCATTGTTGAATCTTCAAATGCAAGTAAAAATTTATAGTGTACAGGAAAAAAAGGGGATGTTTCGAGCTCAGAAGATCTCAGATCTTATTGGAAATCCTGGAGACAGGAGCAATAACTCTGAGGAATATATTCAGGTCTGGAGCCACGTACGCTGCCAGCAGATGACTTTTTTAGAGAAGGCCTTGCCTATTTCAGCAAGACAACGCCAAACTAAAGTCTGCAAAAAAAAAAAAAAAAAAAAATCTAAGCAGCAAAAAGAGGAAAACACTGCTGTCAAAGCCACAGAAGCTGGTCTCTTCAGTTCCCAAATGTTTACAGAGTGATGTTCAAAGAGGAGGTGATGCAACACTGTGGTAAACATGTCCCTGTCCCCAAGTAATAAACGAGCATAAAATAGAATTTCAACAACATTTTTTTTAATATGTTGCCTTTATAACATTTCCTGGTCACATATGGACGTTAAATGATTTGCAAATCTGTGGAAATGTGGTTGTAGCTGTAGCAAACGGAGAAAACGGGAGAGTTATCGCCACGCAGAATAAATCTTTAGTCCAGATGGAGCCAGATTTTTTTTTCTGTCAACAATGAGGACCTCCAGTCCCCCAGCACCACCGCAAAACTTCAAAGTCTTTCTGCCCGAGCCTTCAAAAGGACCAAAGTCTATCCAGTGAGATGCCACACACACACACGCGCACACACGGTCGCTCGCACACACACACACACACACACACACACACACACACACACACACACACACACACACACACACACACACATCTGTGGCTTCAGTGATCTCTGAAATGGAAGGGGTATGGAAAACGAGGCACCTCCAGAGCGCACCGGGTCTCTTTAGAAACACAAAGGCTCTCTTTCAGGTGTGCCACAAAACCAGACCTTCTCCCTCCTCCACCTCCTCCTCCTTCTCCAGCCACAATATGAGCAGCAGGCAGGCATCCTGAGGCATCAAAGTGTTTCTCACCATCCTGCCACTTTAGTAAAGTGAAGGTCACCGAGGCCTTGCCAGTTCACAGCGAGTTATGCAGGTGTGGACTTGTGTGCAACAAAACCAAACTTTTGGCAAACCATGTCATTCATGTATTCATTTAATTCTTCTGCTTCGCTTTGCCGGCTTATCTGGTGCATTTTTCATGTATTAGAATAATTTCGACTCCATCTGTTGTGTCGCTTAATGAAATGTCATCGCAGTTTAGGTTTAAAAGCCCCCTACACACACACACACACACACACACACACACACACACACACACATTTACCCCACACACTGCTCTACATTTTTATAGTGCATTCTCATAAATTGTTGGCAATTCGTTCCTGAATTGTCGTGGATGAGATCAACAAAATAATGAAGTGCTGTTCAGAATCAGCTCATGCACGTCACGTTCGGTTGGAATCAAGAGTCACAGCTTGAGAAACTGAGTGTGAAACTGAAAGTTAGGTGTTTTAAAAAAAAGACCTTTGTGACTTCTTGAAAAATTGCTAGGGATTTATCTCTCAGGCTGATAGATATCTCAGTGGCATGTTAATACACAGAGGCAGACACTGGTGCTATATCTGTTGGTGGTCATCTGCCCAAATCCCCTCAGCCCCAAGGACGGCAACCGCTTGCAATGCTGATCATGTTCGTCCTTGACCCATTTCGGCGTCTCCGGACACCGAAGCTATCCGTGTCTACGCCCTCTTTTCTCTATAGGTTGTGCTGATTAAGGGCAGCATTTAAAGCAGAAACTGGAGCAATCTGCCATCAGCTCTGCCTGACTGCCGCTTTGACTGTTCGTTCAGCAGCTAGCAGCCTGATTACAGCCGGCTTTATGGCTCAGCCTGGACAGATGGTGTTCCTCCTCTGCCCTGCCTCCATGTGCTCATTTTCACCCACTACCACATAGCCGACAGCCACTGCTGATCACTGAAAAGCCACCAGGAACATCGTTGTGCTCTTCTGCCTTTGGCTCCAAAAATATGAATGGATAAAACCACTGGTCAGTCACGACATTATAAAAATGAAGACAGACAAAATGAGGAGCATTGGTTATCGTTGGGTCCTGGTATTTTTATGGTTTCTACTTTGCACTTTGTTAGTCCACCAAAATCTGTTTCAGACCAAACACACAACTCCCCGGTGGCACCAGCTTCCTTGAAAATGGCAATGCTCCCTACCATAACGCTAAAATAAGAAAGACAATAAGAAAGGGAAAGAATAGCGTCCATGGGAGAGGCCAAGGAGAAAACCACTGCTGACCAAAAACAACACAATGGTTCGTCTCACATTTACCAAAAACATCTGGATGATCCCAAGAAAATATTCTGTGGACTGACGAGACAAAAGCTGAACTTTGTGGAAGGTTTAAGTCCTGTTACATCTGACATCAAACTAACAGCATTTCATAAAAAGATCATCACAGCAACAGTCAAACATGGTGGTGGTAGTGTGATGGGGCTGCTTTGCTGCTTCAGGACGACTTGCTGTAACTGATGGAACCTTGAATTCTGCTCTGAAGGAGGATGTCTGACCATCAGTTTATGCTCTGAAGCTCAAGAGCACTTGGGTTTCGCAGCAGGACAATGATCAGAAACACAGCAGCGAGTCCACCTCAGAATGACTCAAAAAAAAAGAAGAAGGTTTTGGAGTGGTTGAGTCAAAGTCTGGACTTAAATTGGATTGAGATGCTTTGCATTGTCCTTAAACAGGCCCTTCATGCTGGAAAACCCTCCAATGTGTCTGAATTAAAACAATTCTGCAAAGAAGAGTGGATGTAATTCTTCCACAGTGATGTGAAGCACTGATTTCCAGTTTACACAAACTCTTGATTGCAGTTCTTGCTGCCAAGGGTGGCAGAACCAGTAATTAGGTTTAGGAGGCAGTTCATTTTTTCACACAGCGACAGGTAGGTTTGGATAAAATTGATCCCCTAATAAATGAAATCATCATTTTAAAACTGCATTTTGAATTTACTCAGGTTATCTTGACACATGTAAGTGTGACAAATATATAAAAAACGAATAAATCAGAAAGGAAGGTTCCTCACAACACTGTACGTGAGAATCCTGAAACCTTGAAGAATTTCTTTGAATTACACAAGTATTTTTTAAAACTGTGTAACAGTGTCCTCGTAGCCCCCACATACAGTTTATGAATGTTTGACATTCTTGTACAAATAAGTCAAAACTTTGATAACATTGCCTGTAAATGTGTAAAGGACATCCAGAAATTGATTGAAACTCTGGTTGGTTAAACTTTTTGAATGATTCATGCACTTTTGCACTGCCTCAGTAAGTAATACAAGGCCTTCTGTCACACTGACAGGCACATGAGTCCCGACTTTGAGGCTAGAGAAAAAAGGAGGTGATAGTCCTTGCTAATGCAAATAGCATGCGGCAGACTGGGTTGAATGTCGCTCTGAACGTTCAAATTTACATCTCAGCTCCTTCCGTGTGGGTCCTTCCTTGTTTAACTTCACCGCAAATCAAACCAATCAAAAGTTGAAGAAGAAGATGGTGTCATGAATCCAGATGATTCCCAGCTGACAGTGTCAACGTTTTTTCTTTTGTCGAGACTTTTTTAAAATTTTTTTTTTTTTTTACAAAGACTGCCTGTTACTCTGGATCCTCTGGTGCTCCTGAATGTCAGTTTCATCTTATCACTTCCATTTACATGATCCCAGCTGGGCCCGAGATTATCTTTCACAGCTTATCTGGTGCTGGGGTAGGTTTTCTTTTCTTTTTCACAGAATCACAAAGTGAACGCCTGTGAGGTGAAAGGTCACCGTACAGCGCTGGGGATTGAGAGGGCATGTGGCTGCTATTCAGATGGAAATAGGTAGAGGTGTTTTCACTCTTTGGTACCTGTTCTGCATGCAGCTTGCAGCGTTCGCAGCACAAAATAGAAGCAAAAGATTGTTTCTGAGCAGACGGGGGCCTTGAAGGTCAGGGTCGCTCGCTTGGTTTGTGCTGCCGTGATTGCGCTTAATTCAAGTCATCAGCAGACGTGAATACAGCTGTGCGCTGACACACGCCTAGAAAATCTCACACAATAAGTCAGTAAACACTGCGACTGCAGTTTTTTGCACTCAGTCTGGTCATTTTGGACGACATGTTCCTCGCATAGCGAACGGAGCAGAAGTTGGGATTCAGTCCAGAAAAATTGCGACTCATCCATCTTGTGTCTCTGGCTTTGATTCAGTCCCATTCCCCTTTCTATTTTCACTTCTGAGCCATTTGTGTGTGTGTTTGTGTGGGCTTTCTTATGGAGAGTATTAAAACAAAGGAAGAAGAACGCAATGATCCGTTTCAAACAGCAAGCCTTTAGCTTGAAAACAGATTCCACGTCAGATGTTTTTAGCCGAACATTTGACTCTGCTCATCATTTTGAGGCTGCTGGTATCACATGGGTTGGGATGTTTTATATACTGTTGAGGTCATTTGGACCTTGGCTCTGAGTTACTATCTTTTTTGGAGTAGTGGAACCTAAAACCCTGAAAGGCACCGTTATTAGCCTTTATCTATCTTTGTTTTTGCTTGGGTGAGCGTGCATGAGAACAAGAAGTCCTCGAAATTAAATTAAAATATGCACCATCCTGCAGAAAAACACATCTGCCAGTACATGCCTCAAATCTGAGGGTGGTGGTGGAGGTTTTATTAGATTTCTCAGGAAAGATGAGGGTTTGCTTTACAGTAAGACAGAAAAATACAGTACATGCACTACCCCATCTAAAAATGGGGCAGGTGCAGGGCCAGAAGACGTATCGACACATGAAAAAGTCCAGCTTTACCTATTTATTATTAATATTATTTATTGTTTGGGATCATTATCATGATGAAAAATGAAGATGTTACCAATCAGATGCTTTTACCAACAGTTTTGACAACACTCGGTCCTAATTTCATGTGTAAAAAAAACGTATTTAGAGCTAACAGGAAAATAAACTGTTTTAAAACTACACTTCTTCACTCCTACATGTTTTGTTGACCCTACATGCACCCTGAGCTCCTCCGTACGCACACAGTGGCAATGTATAACATTAGCATACTTCCTCCTTTGCTGGGCTGATATTTAGCAATGTTGTTGTATGAAATAAAATAAAATAAAATAAAGAACTTAATATTAGTTTTAAGGACATTATAGCCTCTGACTTTTAGGTCTCCACATCATCATCATTTCCCACTAATGCATCTTTTTTTCTGACGATGTGTGTTTCGTGTGCGCAGGATGGAAGAGACAGTGCGGTCACTGCTGCAGAATCAGGGTGTCCTGGAGCAGACTGCTGTGGACACGGTGGACATCATGAAGGTCTACAAGGTAAACTCTCATTTAAAAATCTCATTACAGTGAGACTGTGATGCCAGTGATGGTCCAGAGAGAGGTTATTCTTAAAGCTGCTTCAATCTTAGGAAAAAGTACAGAAATAATGAAAGGACAAATGAAATTTGTTATTTTCAGAATTTATTTACTGACATGCAGTGATCATTTAGTAGAGACATGCGTCTTTGTCTTCCACTGTTTGTTTTTTCTTATTTAGCTGAGAGCCTGGGTATTGACTAAAGCCAGACTGAGTCAAGGTGAAAGAATTCATTCCCGGCCCTGTTATGTAAGAGAAATAGCTGCTGGGATTGAGCAGAAATGCAGAAAGAATAAGTAATACCGTGTATTTTTGAAGCTTGGGTCACCTTTGGGGTCTCACTTCACAATTTGGAGCTGAACATGTTTACACAGTGTTGCAGTGCAGAAATGCTTCGCTCGGTCTATCATCAGTGGGTCATTATCTGAGAGGCCTAACTATAGAAAACAAATGTTCTTTTGCCCCCAGCTATGTGTGCTGCATTCATTTGTAGTCTTGAAAATACTTTAGACTCTTAGAGTATTTATTAAGCCTCACTGGTCGTTTGTTTCTTATATGTCACACTAGGGGCACACGGTAACTACAGTGTCCATAAAGCAGCAGCCACATTATTGTCTTTAACTTCGAGCCGGTGAAATGAGAGTGAAATGCCTCGAGGGAGGAGAAGAAAAGGGCAGCCACTAGTTCATGAAGTATGCAATAAAAAGAGTGTCTTTATTAATGACTACATGTGTATATCACAAGACAGGAATAGATGCAGAAAAAAATCATCCTTGACTGATGAGTGCGAATCAAAGTGTCCCGAATAAAGAACAAGGATCGTAAAGTTCACTGTCAGTGGCTCTATTGCTTATGTATTCCACTGAGTACATGTGAAACATGGGTTTAGCAGCCATAATAATAGACTCATGTCTGAAAGTTGTCCTGAGGCGCAAAAGCTTCATCACAAAAATGCAACTCGACAGTGCAGTCTTATGAAATATATATCAAATGAATCCACTTTGTTAATATGCAGATAGCGTTGTCTGTTGTCTGTGCATATAAAATAAACCCTTAAAAAGGGAGTGTGAGGGGAAGAAACACTCAGTCAGTGGTGTTAAAAAATTTGGGGTTCTGAGCATGAAGTACTAAATCTGCAGTTCGTCTAATGGCCACTTGAGGCTGTTCTCCAAAAGCGATTCAATTCACCCTGGACACCCATGTTAGAAAATACTTTACAGCTATAGAAAGCACATTTACAGTTTAATACAAGAGTGTTTCTGACTTCTGTGCTTCCTTCTTCACAAAAACTCTGAATGGGGTTAATTTTTTAATAACATTTGCTAACCTTTGGTTGTAGGTGCGATTTGAACCTTACTCTCCCAAGTGAAACTTCTGTACTCTTTATCTAAAGCCTTAAAAGGAAAACAATAGACAAACTTGAAGAAACTCAAGAGCCAACTTCAATAAATTGTCCATCAAATACTGGAATTAGGGGTAGCAACTGTACTAATGGATTCCTGCTACTACCCACTTCCACTAATTGGACTTAATTGGATCTCTCTAATGTTGTTGGCAATTGAATTATCTGAGGAAAAATATGACCTGCTGTGATGTATAGAAGATTGTGGCTTATGAATTAAGTTAGAGTATTTTATTACAGTGTAATTAAATCTATACCGTAGATACATCATAACCATTAACACCGAAGAAGCCCTATGCCATTTCCTGACATGCACCTCCATTGCCTCGATGTAGCTCAAAACACCTTTGATTGGCCTGTTTATGCATTTTCAGCTACTTCTTCTGCTGCCATTTTCAAAAGCGACTGTAAGATAAGGGATCAATTTGAAGAGAGAAAATCAGCCACCAAATTGGTTTTTGGTGCCAAAAGTGCACGAACAGGTATAAATGCTGGCAACGGTATTGGCTACTTGCCTTGGCTCAACACAGAAGTCTAAAATAAGCTTTAGTCTCTTACTTAGGCACCTGTTATCAGATGGCACCTTGCTAACTACACTTGCTAGTGTTAGCTTATAGCTTAGAACTCGTTGTACTCCAAACATGGTAACTTTTGCCGTCAAAATACCAACAAGAACGCTAACACTGCAAAGTTTTTTAACTGCAGAAGGTGGAAATCTAGAAAAACCCATTGCAATTAAACAACAGGGAGACTCCCTTCTCAATTGTTCTTTGCCCCTCCTACCAGTCAGTGCTAATTTTTGTCTTCAAGTGAGATTTGAACTCTACTCTCCCAAGTGAAAGTTCTGTGCTCTTTATTTAAAGCCTAAAGACAGACCAACAGGAAGATCAGGAATCTATATCCCCCTCAAAACCTTAGCTAGTATATTCTGAAAGGCTACTATATATACAAGATATGTTTTTTATGGTAGCCTATATTGTACTACATTACCATTAGTATGTTAGCATGCCAGCTCTCTACATAGTGAACTGCTAGCTAGATTAAAGCAAATTAAAATGGATATACATCACATAAACCTTCATGGAAACGATCACAAAATGATAACAGATATATGAAGGACTTGGATTTCTTTATCTTTTTTAGCAACAGAAGTCAAAAATTTAAAAACAAGCTAAACTCAGTGATCTGCTGCTTGATGTAAACTGTAAACATTTCCTTATGTGATCAGCAGCGGATAGAGAATATACTTGGAGGGTTATTGTGCTATTCCCATATGCTGTATAACTAAACACCAGCCGCTCCTACGCAGTGATGTGCTCCTGCTGCCGCTGCTGTATTCTGTGTATTCAGCAGGCAAACTCAATAACTTGAAAGGGCAACGTGAGGGACAAAGTTCCCTCCCCTCTCCCACTCCAGACTCTCTCTGCGGAGATTATTACAGAGCCCTTTAACGCCGTCTGATGAGCAGTCTCTCAAATCACAGGCATCACAGGCGAACGAAAGCAGACTTAAAACCTTGACTATAAAGTATTGCCTTGAACACAATTGTCTGATGGAATCGAACAAGATTGAAAACCTAATACATGTTTAGACGACATTTAATCAAGCGGTGGGGTGGGGGTGTATTCTGAAGGACATTATTTCCAATTCCTTTTAGAAGAAAGTAGCAGCTTGGTCTGTGCAGCTTTCAGATTAAAAAAAAAAAAAGAGTTGCGGCTATTCATCTGTGATGCTAACCTCACTTTTGTCGAGCACATTAACCGCAGGTGTCTTCAGACTTCATCTGCTGAGGAGGAAAATTTTAAGGCACATGCACAGTGATATGTCGCACTCAAGTTCTTACTCTGCTCTTGTGACTTAGGATGCAATAATACCTTCATTGTCATCTAGCTAACATGTTATTAACATTTATTCAACACATCTTTTTACCAAAAGCCTGCAGTTAGTAAGTATAAAGAACTGCAACTAGGGATCACTTCAAGAGGTTTTAGGATCAATCTGAAGGGTCACAAGATGATGAATTTGTGAGGGAAAAAAAAGAAAAATGTGCATCAAATTTGGGTCTTTACCATCCAGCTTTTCCTCACATATTTATTTTATCCTGTGAATCTTTGCCTCTTTGAAAACCTGTTCAAATGAAAGAAATCAAAGACCACTGGGGGGAAAATTGCCCTAAATGATCAAGCACTGAGACACTGCTGATTTTAAAGAAATCAGCCACTCTTGAATATCAGATACAGCAAAGTATTTTACTTCATTCATTTATTCAAGTGCAAGACTTATTGTAGGAAAATAACAATTCTTTTCTCAAGAATCATCAGTATATTCAAGCTCTTATGACTGAGATCCTTACTGGACTCCTGAATGACCCAAACAAAAGTGCTTACAAATCTCCAGAACCAAGCACTGTATATCAAAGTTTCTAGCTTAACAGGATTAACGTGCTGTTTATCTTGTTGGGAGTTGGAAGGTGTCAAACTGTGTCAGTTAATTGAATTACTGTGATGTAGTAACAATGCAAACAGATAAATACCCAGTTTTGCATTTTTGTAAATGGTGAAACCTCTAATAAGAATTCCACTATATTTAAAAGAAATCGTCAATCATCAGTCCACTAAATGTTATCGCCACAGGCCAAAGACAGAAAAGTCACCAAGGAAGTAAATGTCACCCCTTAATTGGCCAGACTGGATCCCTCATACCTGAGAAGGTTGCTGGAGGAGGATAGTACGCTGTTTATTTGCAGTTTATATATCAGGAACTATTCAACAGCACATTTTTGAGAAATATTTGCAGGCAGTGAAGTGAAATATTGGAAACACTGGTTGTTCTCGATTCTGTCATTATTTGGCTGTTTTTGTCCATACCCATGATTCTCTAGTAAAACTAGAATTTTACTAATTAAAACTCAGTCAGTCAGTTTTAGTTCGTATTACTGCTCAACAAGCACTATTATTTGTCGACTGACTTTTAGGGCCAACTGGAAGTTGATGTTAGAGGAAGTGCAGCTTTACTTGCCCAGAACTCCAGCTGGGCAATCACTGGTTGTGGGCAAGCACTGACTTGGTTTTCCTTGAAAGTCCAAAGACCAAATCTGAGTATATCTCATCAAAAACAATTATTATTTTCCCCCCAGGTTTATATAATTTTTCTTATTTCAGAAGTTATCTTATACTGGCTACTTCTTGTCTCTTACACTTATTAAGGTACGGTGAAAGGCAATATTTAGAGAACATCAGTGCTCAAATTTTATTAACATGTTCAGCCTATGATGAGCGCTTGCAAAGGTCACCAGCTGCAAACACTGGAACCACTATTTTAGGTTTAAAAATGCCAGAGAGCGATGACTTTAATATCTAAACTACTGCCAAAGCAAAATTCACTTCAACTGAAAAGTGGAGTCAGATACTTTTACAGCTTTTAAAGTAAAAAATGCAGAACAAAGCGTGCATCAGAGTTTTCATCTAAGGTGATGTCTTCAAATTGTTTTCTCAGACAAACACAAAAGCTGGAACAATCCACTTTGGGGCTTTTTTTCTTCTTTAAAATTCAATGACATTACTATAAATTGTTTGTTTTGTTTTTCAGCCCTTGTAGCAAAGAAGCAGATGATCTTTTTCCAGCAAATATTGATGAATAGATGTTTTCAGTAAGCATCTAATGTGAGGCTCCAAAGATCCCTTGAAAAGCATGAATAGTGTTCTAACTGTGACCAAGAGTTTGTTTTTAGCAGTTTGGCGCTAGCCAGACAGTACCTCATTATTAGCTACTTATAACCAGTGTTTAATTATCACAGATGCCAGGAAACACCAGAAGAGAAAAGATTGCTGGCAATGAGACTGCGTGAGACAGACACTGTGTAAGGGCAAAGAGGGAGAGCACAGGATCCCCATTATACAGAAAAGAAAGCCCCTGAAGGTCACTGCCACTCTTTAGAAAACAAGAGAAACATGATTAGGGATTATGGGATGTTTTGGAGCTCTGTTGTTGAAGCTGCTTCCCTGTTGTCCCATCTGCCCATCTGATCCTCTCCCCTTTTCCTTTCTTCTTCATTCACTCCCTCCTTCCCTCTGAGTTCTGCCTTTCACGCCTCCTTAACCGTTTTACCCTGAAACATTTGTCATACCTCTATTTTCAATTCTTTCCTCCCATCTGCTCTGCTTTTTGCTCGCCAAATTCATGCTTTGATTTTCTGTTCCTTATTTTTCCCCCCCCTCTAACCTCTTTTCGCTGTCTGTGCGTCAGGATAAACTCTCTGAGGAAGTGCAGAAACAGCACGACGGCCCAGTAGAGAAGGGCTCCCTGCCGGTGACTCAAGCAGAGCTGGACCCCAGGCTGCTGCTGAATCCTGAACATGATGCCAGCCAAGCAGAAGAGGATAAAGACAAAACCAAGCTCCTGCTGGAGCGCCTCAAGGCCCTGGAGGTACTAACTCGCCACCACGCATTTCTGTTGTCTCTTTAAGTCTCTCCTGCTTTGAATTTTTCAGCTTTCTTTTTCTCTCTGCCTACCTCCTTTTCCTTCTGAGTTTTCTTTATTCGTGCCTCTGTATACTTCTTGTATCCATACTCCTAGCCACCCCTGGCTATCCTTTGTGGCCAGCCCGTCTGACAGTTGTCAGAGTCCTTGCTCGGTTGTGTCTGAAAGCATGACAGCTCATCAAATTCTCCGGTCTCCTTCATTTGGAGAGCAAAGTCATCCTGTGAGAATCGCCGCCGGGGCCTCGGGCTGTACTCCAGCTTTGGTTTGTTTTCCTCTGCGCTTGGGGATTTGGGCTATACTCCGCCACGAGCCAAAGCAGCCAAAGCAGATGCTCAGCCACAGCGATCTACACTGTTTGTTTTTTGTGCTGAAGCCACTGGACACATATCCGCTCAGATCTCTTCAGTAATTAAAGTGCTCAGGCTTAATTAAGTTAGGCTTTTAGTCTTCACTGATACACTCCTAAGTGGCTCCACGTGGCTTTTTGGTTTTGGTGTGGTGAAGGGTGCGTGGCACTCGGTCTTACCCCGAGTCATGTCACTCATTTCATATATTATCATCCCAGTGAGTGGATGTCATCCTTTGTTATTTGTCACATGCATACGGCCAGGAGCTGCCCTCTTCTACCTTCTAGTCTGGCTCAGGAGGCTATTATCCTCCGCTGCATCAGTGATAAACAGAGAGCAACACAGATTATCTAGGAGGAAGTGAAGAAGTAGAAGTAAATGTCATGACCATTTCCTAACCCCAGCCAGACACTTTGGTGCCTAAGCTTAACCCAGGGGTCTCAAACTTCCAGCTCCAGAGCCACATGTGGCTCGTTTATCCAATTCCAGCAACTCTTCTAATGACGGTAACAAAATAATTTAATTATAAAAATGAACAAAGAGGTTTGTTGCTTTGCTTTTTTTTTAAAGATAGTTTTCTTACTGGTGTGCTTGATCTGTGCACTTCAGTTATAATTGAAATGAAAATGTTACTTTTTACTAAAGCTATTATGCTACATAGAGCACGAGCGATATAGCATTTTTACAACTGATATCGAGATTTGGTGATTTTAAAAATCTGATATTTTATTTCTTTTAGACACACATTACAGTAAACTAATTTTCCAAACATATGTTATGCGTAATGATTAATCATTATTAAGGTAATATGATAACACAGTTTAAACATGATCTTGTTTTATTGGCACGGCTCGTCATTTACTCGTTTATGCTCAGCTTGGATCATCTGGTTATTGTTTGTGCCATTCCAAACACATTAAAGAGAGGCTGCAAAGGGAGTGCCCTCTGGTGGACAAACTATGTAACATCAACATTCATAACATGGTTGAAGGGTGTTTTTTCTATCCCTGGTTTACTTTTTAAATTTTCATTTATTGGCCTTTATAAATAGCAAATCCAAAATAGCTACGTTCAGTCGATAATATCAGCCCAGCAGATATATATCAGTCATGCTCTAATGCTACATGTTTTATTAATCAAAAGCAGGCTTGAAGTAGGCCTTTATATGTCAGTAGGTTTTTTTAGTTATTTCAAATATAAAAACTTATTATATATAACAAGTACACAGTATTGCACCTATTACTTATGTTAATAGTGTAATATGTATTTAGCTGACTTCATTATAACCCCACACACAGCAGTGTCTCCATACAGCTTGTTTAAGCCAAACCTTGCTAAAAAGTTGCTCTTTTGATAGTAAAGGTTGTTGACCTCTGATATAAACAAACAGCGCACATATTAAATAAAAATAGAGTGAATAAAATTGAAAATAAAAGGCAAGTTGTTAGAAAGCTTGTATAAAAAAATTGTTTTGAGCTCTGGATTAAATGGATAAAGCTTCTACCACCATTCATGCTTCATTCTGCTGAATTTGGTTGCTGTTTTCTGCCCTTTGCTTCTGTTTCACTTGGTGGAGCAGCTTGCATTTAATGAGGTGGCAATTACCTACTAGATACTACAGAGTACCTACTACTCAATTTAATGGGTTCAAAACAAGTGCTCACAAACATTTTTGTGTACACAGGCTGATAATAAAACAATCCAAATATTTCAGCAGATGCCATCTAACAATTAAAACAATCCAAATGCGTGTAGAAAAATAAAGATGACACTTTGGTAGCAAGAAAGACACATGAAGGAGAAAGAAGTGAAAAAGTAAAAAAAGTCCTCAGAGTGTATTTGATCTTTTCTTCCTTTTGTTTGTTCATCCCTGAAAGAAAACAGACCCTAATTACAGCAAAGTGGCAGATAATTGCCTGCCTGTTGCTCCTCCAGCGGTGAGTTATCTTCTGAGACTGGCGAAAAGTATGGTCAACCTGTCCCTGCGATCCATCTGGTGAAGCGCATTACGGAGACGCTACATTTTAAACAGCTTTATCAAAAGTTATCTGCCGTTTTTATTCCTTGCTGCTGTGTGGGTGATGGATGCACCCCCAGCTAAAGCAGCAGGAAAAAAACAGAGGCAATACATCACTGCCCCTCATTGTGCATAAACTCCACTGGCACTAAGTAAGCACCGCCCGGCTCCTGTTTCTGTTTCTCTTCATTAACTTGGCAGGCACGTGCTGCAGTCTGTAACCGGGGCCTAAATGAATACACATAGCACATTCTGGGAGAAATGGCCACTGGTCATTTTACTGATTAGGTGATAAGGGCATTAAAGCTAAAATTACCCAGGAGTCCACACCTGACAAACACAACCTGATAAATATTTACCAAAGACCCAAAAATGCAAGCGTGTGAGCCTGTTGTAAGACGTGTCAGGGTATATACATTATATATGGATTAGGTTGAGTCTAAAGATGTCTGTACTTCACATATTGGTGGATAAACTGGATAAGCTATAGGTTTGTAATTGCTGTAATATTATTTGACAGCATAGATATATTCCTATCAGCTATGTAAATTGTTTTGATTTTACCCATGCCAGTTCATTACTAGGAAGCACCAAATGACAGGGAGATAAAGTAGAGTACTAGTTGATGAAGAAAATGACTAAAGAGCTAAAGAGCCAAAGAAATGTTCTCAGAGAATGTTGGGCCCCAAAAAATAGAGCATAAAGAAGAGTCGAATCCTTAAATTATTAGTCACTAAACAGTGAGAAAAAACTACTGTCAAAAGAAGATTAGTATCCCATGTACAGTAATTTGAATTTTGCAGTTCTTTTCTGGAACATTCCCACCCTCACATTTACGTGCACTATATGAACTAAAGTGCTAGGCCACCTACACTTCCAGGAGCTGCTCAAGCATAGAAACCCACACCATTAACATGAAGGGTTTTTTTAAGTCCCATTGCCACAGAGGTATAAAATAAAAGATTAAGCTGTGGAACCCAATAATTTTGTCCCTACAGTGTAGATTGGAAGCATTAAAGGTCCACAGCAGGTCCAGTACAAAGCAGGCATCAATGATAATAGGCATGCCATTTGTTATGTCAGACTTTACTCAGCGTTAAATGGAGAAAATGGGGTTCAGTGGGGTTGCAAAGCGGCTTGCAGATGCAAGTTAAATAGACTTTCATGACTTCTATGGGCAACATTAAAGGTGATTTAACTTCCAAGTTTGAAAAATGAAGCCAACGTAGTAGTGCCTTAAACCTACATTCTTTTAAATAATCACTAGGGGGCGACAGCTCTGGTTGCAAAAAAACTTCCAATGCTGTAGATGTCTGTGGGAAAACGCCCCTCAGCCCTTACCTGTGTACACACTTTCCAGATGAGTTAATGAGCTCAGTCATTCATTTTGGATTGTATAAATTATTTAAATTAATTAAATGCATTTTCTAAATTATGGTCATTCTAAGGATGAGAAGCACATTAAATGTTTCACTGTTAGATGCACCCCTCGCTGGTTTCAAAACAGCGGGATGGTAACCGTGACAATATTTCAAACCAGTGGGTGATGTCATGGTAGCTATATCGGTCTTTTGTACTGTCAGTGGTGACTTCAGATGAATCCTGTTTCATTTCTAATGACAACAAACAGCTTTAAAATGGCCCAAAATAGATTTTTTTCACATAACATGAGCATTATTAAATAATCGAAGGTTTTTAGAGATTATATTATTTAGGCGTCTGCTCTGCCCCAAGTCATGAATAGATTTTAAAGTTAGTTACAAGAATTGTTATTTACACTGACATTATGACTGCAGGGTTGTTGTGGTGTTATAATAATACACTGAACTATGGCAGAATATGATAGCGGGATTACACGGTTTGACTGAGAAGGTTTATTGTCAAATTTTTAGTGCCTGTTGTGCTGAGTTGTACTATTTTCAATGACAGACTAATCCTTTTACCTTGATTCTTGGTCTCAGAAAGCATCATCCCTGAAAAATATTAAATTCCAGTCTCAACACAAAGAAAGTTAATTTTCTGCCACCTGCCAAGGATGTGCTCCCGCTTAAGTGTTTTCCCTGGTGTAGACACCTCAGAGCCACCGCCATTCATTCTTCTAACAGCGACATAACTTAATACAATGAAATGTTTTTACTATTTTGGCATAGTAACCTTGAAATTAAATGCTATATGATTATTTAATATAATATTTCTGGTGTCTTCTGAGGGGCAGGAATGTAAATAATCCGTCCAAACCGTGCTACCTCACAGACCTAAATGTCACATGCATGTGTTTCCATGTGCAGCCCTGTTGCTAAGAGAGCGGTGCACTTCCAGGTTGCTCATCTCTATAACTACAGCACAAAGAAAGAAGGACACAAGCACGTCCAGTCGCCAACACTTACAGACTTGCATGCCACTAAAACAACATAGCAAAACTGATTTTAGGCTGCGTGCGGACGTGTCAGATAGCGCCTCATACTGAAGCTTGAGTTAAAGAAAATGAGCTGCCGTGTAGGCGAGGCTCTGGTTAAATCATCACATATTTTGAAAAGTCATGCTCATTTCTTTTTGGGTGTGAATAAATGGGAGCTGATTTATTTGTTTTTCTCCTTCTGCAGTTAATGATGGGAATATGAGTCTTCGCTGGCACATTTGAATCATAAATTAAGTTGTGTAACAGTGATAAATACACTGTCAGGGGGATTTCCCAAGCTAAATGCATCTCTTGAAAATAGAAACTAACACATGAGATGCTCGAGCTCTCTTTAATTGCTCAGGCCATTCATTAGATTTGCACTCATAACCACACGTTGCAGGCTTTGAGGCTTTAATTAGTCAGTGTTTCTTCGTAAGACAGCATCGTTGGACTGTTTTGGGTTGTAATCATGTTTCCCATGTTTTCATCAAGGGATTGGTAGTTTCTAGTAAAGGGCAGAGGGCGAGAGAACCAAAGAGTCTGACAGCTCCTAATATGCTGCCTGCCTCTGACAAATTGGAAACTCCCAAAGATCAATAGGACGCCACCTCATCGCTTGGCAAGCAGAGGAGATATTCTTATTAGGTCCGGGCTCCAAACGGCTAGCTGCCGCCCCAAAGTTCAGCATCATAACTTCCATCCCCTTGACCTTTTTCTCAGTTGCACTTGGTAAATTTTTATTGGCTGTCCTGGTTCAAAGTTGACATATGACCTTTGTGAGGGAAGTCTCAGTCTTAGCCGGAGCAACGCTCGATTGCCGCTCCTGTCTCTGTTGTTTTTTGTTGCATCAAACATAACTGGAGTGTGTGTTCTTTGCAGGAGGAGAACTCCACCCTGGCCTTAGAGAATGAGAGTCAAAGGGAGCAGTACGAGCGGTGTCTCGACGAGGTGAGTGCACACCTTGTTTATCTTTATTCATTCCAGGCAACATTCAAGGACGTTGAGTGGCTTGTGAGATGTTTTACTTACCTTGAAACTGAATTTGTTTTGACAGAATAAAATAAATTGTATTGTGGACCTGAAGATTAAGGTTTTAATGAGGTCCTGAGCCATGCTATGGTTATCTTACAGCTTGGCAATTTACTCCAGCCACAGCTCGAGGAAGGCTGGAGAGAATTTGTTGATAATGACAATCAATTTTATTTTTCATGCAACTAAATCTTAACGCACACTCTTTTATCTGACATTTTTTGTCTTTTCACATCCTCTGTTTACTTTTAAACTGTTAAGTAACAACACACACACATTTACATAACTCTATACTATCCAGGCTAAATTAATAGAAGATATGATAGTTAATAGCAGTTGCCTTTGGAATTTTGTTATGTCTATGTCTGCACTATATGTCAAATAAAGAATCTAAAACTTCACAACTACATGGATACTACTTATTTTCCATACTATTAGCAGCTGCAGTATACAGCGCAAGTAGCTGGTAGGCCATCAACAGTATATCTATATGATGCAAAGACAGGAAGGAAGTGAGGAGGAAGGACATGAGGATAGGCAGACAGTAGGTGTGACAGATGGGTTCAAATTGGAGGTTGGGATACCTGATAACAATTTTCTAAAATTGAAATTCAAAGACACAACTAGAATTTCACTCATCAAAACTGAAGCATAGACTTCTTTACAGGCTGTCAATACAGTTACCCACACATTAAGCCGTATTATTTGACAACTAGTTGCATAAAAAATACTCCAAAAAGCACCAACACCACAAAGACAGCAGCACAAAGTATCTGAAATTAAGCCTAGTGGACAGCTAGCAGCTAGGTAGGCACTTACTTTTTCCTTAAACAAGGCCAGTTTGCAACAATGTATAATTTTAGCATTATGATAATACCCCATTCTTTCTTTCTTTGGTTTTGTTTTTTCATGCTATAATTCACCAGGACCTAATGCTAGCTAGTGTGAATAGCATAATACACAACAGAAATGCGGTAATCAGTGCTAAAAATGAAATACAAAGAAACTACTAGAATTTCACTCTTCGAGACTGATGCACTGAAGTACAATTATACACACATTAAACTGTAAAAGGCACTAACACTACAAGTACAGTCACTCAAATTAGCTTAAGCTAAGCTTATCGTACAGCTGTTATAGCATACGGCTGGTATCCATCCCTCTGTAAAGTTCTCATGGAAGCTGAAATTATTTATAGAGCCCAAAATGCTTCTTGCATTAGCCTTTAAACATGTTTATTTCTGCTGTAAAGTTGGTCATTTTAATATGAAAATCTGTGGGGATTGACTCATACTTGGTGCCAGCTTCAAGTGGCTATTTGAGGTACTGCAGTCTCTTTTGCTCCTTAACTACTTATTTTTCTTTCTTTTTGTAACTGTAACGTGCAGTTAAGTGCTTGTGATGCAAGTCTGAAATGTCAGCTTGTATGTAGCTTCATCCTGACATGAACCGGTGTTTGTGCAGAAATAGTTTACATAACAATATCACTTCTGTGCCCTCTGGTTATTTTGCGAGAGCTTGTTAAGCACTGTTTAGGGAGCTACATGAGGGAAATGAAGCAGCCCCGGCTCTGGGCTGTGCCTGCTTGCTGAATCACTCCGGGATGGAGGGAGCGCTGCTAAAGGAAAGCATGTCCAGCAGGGACAAGTCGCCCAATTTGTCCTCAAACCGACAAGCTCAGCAGACTGAGCAGATCTGCCGCAGGGTGGGAAAGACTGGTGAGAGCATAAGGGGAAATAAAAATGAGAGGGGGTGAGGAAGAAGATCGAAAGTTAAAAAAAAGAAAAGAAAGTACAGGGAAGCGGGGCCATTGTTATACAGAGCTGCATCCTCGATGGATTGCATCTGGAGTAAACTCAGCCTTCGTCTCCTTTCTGCTTCCCTGCTCTCACTAAGATGGCTCAGCTCGGTTTTGTTGTGTTTATTTGTCAACTGTTTTCCTTTGTGGTTGGCTTTCGGTGGAAGGACGGCTTAGCAATAATCCTGTTTTAATGATGGAGACTGTGTGCGCCCCTCTAACTAGAACAACAGTGTAACAGAAGGGATGATTATTTTTTATGTTACACCAGCTGTCTGTGTGAAATTTTAAAGTCGTTTGTTGTGTTTGTAACTTGTTTCCAGGACGTACAGCGTGCGCAAGTTCACATCCTCTGTCAAACACCATTAACTCCAGTTTGTTTGATCACAAGAGGCAGATCTGTAACTTTGCGGTTCCACAAGCAGGGCTCATTTTGCTATGTTTACCCCCATCTCTCTTCGTTCAATAAACGAGAAACAAGGCGCTCGAAAGAGCCGATGGGGCTTCACGGGGTATTAATGAGCAATCAATGGGCAGTAATCGTAGACGCTCCTCCATCGGCGTTGCGGTCTGAAGTGCGAACCGCTCTGAGACCAAGACCCGGGCACAGCAGCACTTAAGTCAGGCACACCTCTGGTACCCTACATCAACCAGGCACTGTCAATACCACCATTATGCTGTGAGAGCTCAACATTGTCTGCACGAGTGTGTAAAAGAGACACACACACCCAATAGCGGAGGAAAAATGTGCAATGTATTGTGCCACAGCGGTTGCTTGGGCTCATAATAATTCATCCGAGGTGTAAATTGGCTGAGGAAGTACAAACACTCCAAAGTGCAGTGTAAGGGTTTCTATAGAGGCCCGGAAGGGTCATATGAGGTCAGGACTTTATTATGGTGCCAAAGCAGATAAATTATATTCTGTGATGTTTTCTTTTTCTCTTTAAGGTTGCCAATCAAGTCGTGCAGGCGCTTCTAACCCAGAAGGTTTGTTACTTCTTTTTCTCTTAATGCATGCTAATATAAATTAATGGATATACTCTCAGTGTTGTTCTAACTGTCATGTGAATTTTACACTCAGACGATGCTCTTTCTATTTGTCCTCCTGAATCAGGATCTGAGGGAGGAGTGTCTGAAGCTGCGAACAAGGGTTTTCGATCTCGAGCAGCAGAATCGGGCGCTCGGTGTTTTGTTCCAGCAGAAGATCAAGCCGGCCTCGGACCTGCTTCTCCAGGTACGCTGCCCTTCCCAGAACCTACCCTCCTGTCGATACACTACATTGTAGGTGATCAAATGGCAGGAAATGTATCGTTAAACAGGTAAAGAACAAAAAACAAAGAAGAACAGAGTGTGTTCCTCCCCTCAGCCGACCAGACCGGTCGCTGTAGATGGCCGCCCCTCCCTGAGCCTAAGGGAGGTTTCTTCCTGTTAAAAGGGAGTTTTTCCTTCCCACTGTTGCCAAGTGCTTGCTCACAGAGGGTTGTCTAATCGTTGGCCTTTCTCTATATTTTTGTAGAGCCTTTGTCTTTCAATACAAATCACCCTGAGTTGAATGTTGTTCTAATTTGGGGCTATATAAATAAAAGTGAATTAAAAATACAGAGGAGTTCATGGTCCACTCAGTGACTGTAAGATGTCCAGGCCCTGTGGCTGATGATCAGTTAATCGAGTGCTTTAACCCTCTTAATGTGAATCAGTAAGGAATGATTTAGTTTGCACAGAGCTGCAGAGAGTCCTGTCATATGCAAGCTTTGCAGGATTATACCGTCCTCAGCTACTCCTTTGCCAGTATACTTTTATTTTAGTCTCGCTACTACCACATAAATGTTTTAGTAATGCACAAAGTACTGTATATAGATATTTGAACTCAAACATAAGTCTTTGCTCTGGCTTCTCCAATCGAAACAGCCACCTCCTCAGGTTACTGGAACAGTTTATGTCTCCTGTTGCTCAGACAAGTTACTGGCAAACTTGAGCAGCAGACTGAATATCATATTATATAGTTAAATTTTATAGTTATTAATATTATTTATCCTGAAAAAAATTCAAGGTATACATTTTAAAAATTAAGTAGGTCAGTTTGGGGTCCTATAGTTTTAGCCTGAGTTTGCATATCCACACTCAAACATGGTGGAAAGAACTCCAGTAAACGACCCTGAGTACTTCTTCTCATGCATTTGAAGTTGTTTTCCATTTTTAGTTGTTTTTAAAGAGCTTTGGGGTCCTAACCAGAGAAAGAGACTGCTAAAAAAGAAAAGAAAAATAACCCGTAAACACTTTGATTGTTTACGGGTTTACATCTTTCTCTCTAAGCTTACATATGTGCCGTTTAATGTTACTTTTATAGTTTTATGTTGAGGATTCACATGAAATCGGGTCTCCCTGCAGCACGGCTTTCTACATTAAAAACTATGTTGGAAGTCTTTAAATGGCAGATACAAACTTAAAACATCTCCTGCCTTCCCCCAAAGTAGAGCGTCTTCCCTGGTGCCCTCTTGAAAACAAATCCCCTCCTCCAAATCAAAATAACACACTTCACATAAGTTCTGAAATGTTTGCAGCGCCAGGGCTATAATCTCCAACTCTCCACATCCAACAAACAACAAAGATTTGAACCCTGTAGCCATCACCAAACATCACTGTACTTGTACACCCCATAAACCCTATATTCTCTTAGCAGGAGTGGGTGTTTTTTTCTCTCCTTTTGGTCCCAATTTACTGAAAAGTGTCCATGTGTCCATCCAGCAGACTCTGTAAGGTGTAATTATGAGGCTGACGGACCTGCGGCTGTGTTTTTACGCAGCTATTGTCAACCATGATACGAAGTCAGAGGGGAATATGATGAGTTCGGAAAGTGGAATGTCACATAATTGTGGCTCTTTCGGGAGAAAGAAATTATGGGTAGATAAGGAAAAGGAAGGACATGAGAAAGCAAAGCAAAAACAGGAAGTGGTACAAATGCAGAAAATGAATTTAAAAAATGAGGAAAGAGAACTAATGTAGTTGTAGGCGTGTTAGAAAGATCCTTTCAAGGTACTTCTGCTGCCATTAGCAGACAGGCAGGAATATTGTTAAGTGAAAGTGCAATATAAAAGGCTGGAAGAAGGATACTGCCGATACCGCAGCGGAAACCAAAGAGGTGCAATCTCACTGAAGAGGTGTATTAAGGCACTCAGGAATATGATAGAGTTTGAGATCAAGTTCAGTCGTTATTGAGATCCCATGCGGGTAATTGGATTGTGGCGTATTGCTTTATATCCCTCTGGCATCCAGCCGAGACTGTTTTTCTTCTTCTCTTTCCGGCGTGATTCAGACATTATGAGTACGTACGTAACGTAAGGCAGGTGAAAGGAACATAATCATGTAACGTGTGCGTGCTACAGTGCTGTTTGTGTGGTTTCTACAAGCGTGTGGGTTTTTGTCCGCTCATTATTTAATAGCAACATTTTAACCATCATCAGGGTGATTCAATGTAAGAGTTAATCATAATGTGATCACGCCTCTCCGGATGCTCGGCGTGTCCTTTATGAGGGCTTCAGTCGTGTGGGAGAGCTGTTAAAAACAGCTATATTTATCCACGTCACAAAGGCTCGGGACTTCCTACGGAACAGCTATATTTTTATCTGTCGTGCTGTATAATTATTATTTTTATACTTATTTTTTGCAGAGTTAGATAAGAAGATCGAGGCCACTTTCTTATCTTCCTGTTCATTGTAACACTACAACCATAGACTCTATAAAAGACGGATTTAGCTGCTATTCATGGGTAGTAGTGGTGGTGAAGTCACTCTGAAGCCTCGAGCTGAGCATTTCCTGTTGTTCTTATCTTAGTGTTTTCAAACCAGATGTGACAGCTGAGAGGCAGAACCAACCAAAAAATGAGTACAATGAGCATAGCCAATGAGCATACCCTTGATAATCCTCCTTTCTGACTCCAATAGTGACCATGAGTTACAAAATGAACTTTGTGTTTTATTTAATAACGCCTGAAATCAACAATTGAGGCCATTAAGTCATCAAGAAAGTGTTTATGGAGGTCCCAGAACAAGGGAGCTTAGACTTCAATGCTTTACCTCACCCCCAACCGATTGTGACAGATGGCTGCCCCTCTTTGAGCCTGGTTCTGCCAGAGATGTCTTCCTGTTAAATGGGAGTTTTTCCTTCCTGCTGTTGCCAAGTGCTTATTCTTAGGGGGTCGTTTGATTGTTGGGGATTTCTCTGTATTGTATTGTTTCTCTGTATTGTTGTAGGATCTTTAACTTACAATATAAAGCACCTTGAGTTGACAGTTGTTGAGATTTGGGGCTACAGAAGAATTGAACTGAGCTAAATTGAATTAAATATACAACCAGAATGTCATGGGCATTCTGGTTGTATAGATGGGCAGCCATCTGTCACAATACATAATGAATGTCAAGTTCATTATGTATTGTGTATTTCTGATACACAATACACACGGTCTGCCCCCGCAAACCGTGACACAGAAGTCTGTGTGTTCTTCTTATAAAGAATACAGGATTTGTGTTAGCACAAAGCTCACAACTACACTACAAAATGTTACATTTATTAAATATGGTCAAATGGAATATACTGCATTGGTACGCATTCACTTTATATCAAACACATTTTCCTTATTAATTAAACATTTGAATGATTTGATTGTTTCCTCTGACTGGTCTCTGGGCCTATGTTACTGGGGCCTCAAATAAAAGCTAGTTGATAGTTAGCTTAACCCTCTCCTCCCCCTTTTTAATGGATTACACATTTAGTGAAGTTGAAAAATGCAAGAATCTTTTTTTTTTTTTAACATAGCTTCTCTGTTTACCGCTGACGTGCTAAGCACAGTGAACCAATTACACATTCATCTTATAGAAATGAGGCTGTCATTATTTAAATAGTCATAAATACTCAGTTGAGAAGTCTGCGTAAGCGTACAGCAAAGGATAACAAACGGGTTTGGATTTTGTATCTGTCAGATTACAGATAGATTTTGTGTTCAACTTACTAAACCAATTGAGCTGAATTACTTAGGAGAATATGAAAATAACCGGGGTGAGTTTTCATTTCTTTTCTGTCCTACACCCTCAAGCCGAGGGAGACTTAATCACCGATATGAGTGTACAGTTTCCCATTTAGCTCTGGACCTTTTTGCTTATCAGTAATTAAACGTTCCCCAGTTCCCCGTGGGCATCTTGAGTTCCTCTGATAAAGAACCATAATGCATTTGATAGTGAATGCACCGTTTGTGCACCTTCGCTGCCTTCAGCTGAAATGTTTTTGTGTGAAAATGCCACATATTCATTTCTGACATCCACATGTTAAAAAAAACAAAACAAAAAGCAAGATTTCTCAAACTCTGCACTACGACCAGCTATGTGTAGTACCAGCCACTAATGCTGCTCGGGCTAGTAGCAATTGAGTCACCCATTACTGGGACAAATGCTTGTTTTCTTTTTCAAACCTAAGAGCCCCAAGGACACAACATGCATGCCGTGACCTCATTACTGCTCATGCGGTTGTGAAAAAGTTGTAAAAACTTTGTGCACAGAAGAAAAAAAGAAGTTTGCAATAGCAGATTTAAACAAATACTCTTCCACAAACATAAATAACAAAATTTGCAGAGTGGAGCTTTAGAATGTCTGTTTTTAATGGAGCTCCATATATCTTACTTTATTATATTGCAGCGGAGCATTTGTCTTAGTTCCAGCTACAGTGCAGTGGGCAGTGTGTAGCTGGAAATTTAGGAAGAGCCTTTGTGATGAGTCAGACGTATAGATCAGGTCATGCAGGTGAGCATTATGTGGATGAGTAGGTGTGTGTGTGTTGTGAATTAATCTGCGAGCACGGCTTTTCTCTCTTGTGCATGTGTGGGTGTGTTGCAGGACGATGTGTTTTTGACAGCGAGTGCCAATACTGACGTATTTGTTTGGAAGCTATTCTGGGCCGACGTTCATTATCTTGAAATATGACCACTGTCAAAGCAGAAAAAAAGCAACAACAAAAGAACAAAAGCAGGAAGGCTTTTTCCTTCTGTTCAGTATATCTTGAAAAGTTTGGCTCCCAGACTAATGAAGTTACTCCAGACGTTAGCTAATAGTCAATAAAAGGCCATTATTTGCATGATATATTGCAGTCATCCCTGCATTAATGGGACAATTTACATTTTTGACTTTGAATGTCAAAAAGTTCAAGAAGCGTACAGTCGGCCTTGTCAGCTAGCATTTCCTTCACCTATCTTTCCCCCCGTGACCCTGTGACACTATTGACTGAATCGTTGATGAGGATGCTGAGGAGGTGAAATCCAGCACCGTCATGATAAGATCAGAGCCCCCCCGTGACAGCTCAGCCACTCCCATCCTGTGTGGACAGCATCCAGGCCCGGCCGTGTCGCATCAGAGCTTCATACACAGTTATCTCTGTGGACAGAATAAAATAATAACCAAACAATGTTTATTTAGATGGTGCCTTTTACAAGCAAAAACTGCAAAGTGCTTTATAGACAATAATCTAAATTTTAAATAAAAGGAAAAAAAAGATCAACTACAAATACTGCACATTTATTAAAACATGGTTAAGAGCACTGTGAGGGTGAAAAGGTTTAATGTAAAAAAACACAAAAGCAGAAATGGAACGAAGCCGGTTGCTAAAATAGCAACGAGTGTTTAGCTTGACGCAGGTCGGTCACTGTGACCTCGGCAGCTCAAACACCGCCTGTTCTTAGTGAGATTATGTTTAACAAAAGATAATTTTAGATAAAAAATGTTACAAGGAAAGTGTGAAGAACTAAAAGATTAACAAAGTAAAATGACAATTACAGAACCTGAACTGTATTTTTTTTCACAAAACAAAATAAACTCAAATCCTGTAGATGTTTTTTCATCTGTCTTAAATTAAAACTGTTTCGATATGGTTTTGATGTTTTCTTGATGAAACATTCGTTGAAAAAGGTTGTCAGCTTTGTTTTTTTAACAAACCATGTGAAAAAGACAGCTTTTTATTTAAAAACCTAAAACTATCACATATCATAATAATAAGATAAGATAAGATAAGATAACCTTTATTAGTCCCACACGTGGGAAATTTGTTTTGTCACAGCAGGAAGTGGACAGTGCAAAAGTTATGATGCAAAAATTAGAATACAATAAGAATAAATACAGTACACAGCTGTACAGAATAGAATAAAATAATATACTATATACAGTAGAATAAAATAGAATAAAAATATACAATAAGATAAAAATAGAATACGAATGCTATATACAACTGAGTAAAAATACAACGAATAATACTAATTAGGCCGTTTATACTGCACAATAATTAAAACATGCTTAAGAGCAGTACAAGACAAAGTTTAGACACAGAAGCAGAACTGTCACAAACCCGGGTACAGAATTACCCGAGTCCTAGCTGGCACAGGCTGATCACTTTGACCTCAGCAGCTCAATCGCCGTCTGTTCTTGGGAACAGTGGGATTGTGTTTAACAAACAGTTACAAACAATTTTACAGAACCTGAGATGCACTGTATTTTGACAAAACGAAATGAACTCAAATTTTATTTTATCACGTTTAGTCCTGTAGAAGTTTCTAATAATTAGTTTTTCAGCAGTTTGTCGGCTTTTAAAAAGAAAAGTGAAAATTGCATATTTTTTATAAGACAAGAATTTGCACTTAAAATATATTTTTTTTATTTAATCAAAGAAAACCCCTAACTCTCTGATGCATTTTTTTTATATGTTAGGTTTTTTTTGCTCTTTTGCTGTTAATGCCTTAACACACACACATACAGACATATATATATATATATATATATATATATATATATATATATATATATATATATATATATATATATATATATGCGCCCAAACTAGTACAACTGCACGATATTACTACTACTACTTTTGCCTTTATTTGCTTTTGAAAGAATGTGATCTCCTAAGCTTTCCAGGGCACAGAACAGACCCTTTATATTTATAAATCTGATGAGTGTTCGGCAAGATCATTTTAAAAGTTAAGTTTTGATCTGTAACAGGCAAAAAAAAGATAGAAATCCTCCCTGTAGCTTAACTGTTTTTGAACTCACTGAAACCTGAACACGTTAGAAAGAACTCTGTGCCAGCATCTAAAGCCGGATGCTTTTATAAATTTTACAAATGGTAAAGAATACGGTCCTTATACAGTCTGTTCAGAGGAAACATGGAAAATGGGCATCGATCTGTTTCCATGGCAAATTACCACCTTGTCGCTGATGGTACAAAAATCAGTCACGCTAACAGCTTATTCACAGGCTTTCTCTAATACAAAAAGCAGCTTTTCTTTTGGATTTTTTTTTGTCTGAAGTTGGAGTGAAAAATCCACAATGAATGCAACACAGGTTACTTGTTCTAAAGAGACAAAAGAAAGCAGGGAAGTTTTGGTGTCATTAGAAGTCGTGTATTTTTTCTTTTCACAAGTCGATATACACAGTCGGGAAAGAGGTTTATGGAAGTAAATAAAATGGAAACCATTTTTATTTTAAAACGTTCATGCCATTGAAGGAAAATTTGAGGAGATCATTTTCAAAGCTCAGTTTCCATTTACCGTGGGTGACTTTTGCTTTTATAACACCCAATTTATTTTCTTCAAGGGGTGCACAGCATGTGAGTCGCCACTTACTTTAATGGTAGAAACTGAATTAAAAAACAAAACAAAAACAAAAGAAAACAAAGCGACCAGTGCGTAGAAGCACATGCATATACTCCCTAAGTGAGCATTAGTTCTACCCTTGGCAGGAAATGCAGCACAAGATCAAGTGTTCTGTTCCTGCAGATTTCTAGTTTAAGTTAATTTGAGCTCAGGGAATCCAGTGTAATTAAGTTCTGGGATTAATATGTGGAAATGTATTTGGTTTTGTATCCTTCCCTCTTAAGCATGAGAGTGAAATAACAGAAGAGACTAGCACAAATAAAAAAGGGGGAAAAAATCAAAGCAATCCCAAACTCCCTGATGCAATTATTTCCTATTCACATTATTTTTTTTTTTTTTTTTTCTGGACGATGACATTAATGACTTTGAGAGAGAGAGGGATGAATCGGGGCTCCGTTTGGCACCAGTGGAGGGAATCAGATAGGTAAAAAATATTGCTCCGCCTCAGCCTACTGTGCTGTTGTTTGAGATTTTCAAAAATGAACTCAAATGATTACTTTGTTTAATTGCTTTCTTTTAATATTTGTCATTCGAGGGAGATTTAGACAATACTCAGATCAAAATCCTCACGCCCAGCTGAGATGCTACAAAAAGGAATTTCAGGCTATGCTGTGCGCCGCATAAAGTACTGATAAAGATCTTCATACCAATTATGCTCTTCTGTCATCTCAGATGCTCCTCTTGAGATCCCCCAAAGTCAAAAATTCATCTTTGCGTGTACTTCCCGTTTGACTTTCAGAAACTCCACTCTCGGATCATGGATCTGTCTGCAGCAGATTTGCTCCTGGAGCCAGAGAGAAGCAAGGCTTTCCTACTTTCCAGGAATACAGACTCCCCCTCTAATGTAAGCCTAATGGGAAACATTAAATGTACTTTTTTTCCCCTACCCATATAACTCATCCAAGTGTTGCAGCACAACTATACCCCCGTCTCCCATCAAGAAATCATTCCAAGATATTAAAATACAGATCTAAAATCCAAATCCGTGACCCCTCCTGTGCTCTCAGCAGGAAAAGCCAGCAGTATCACTTGGCACTAAGAGGGATATATCCTTGTCATATTACCAGAAAACCATCGATTGAGACTCGTCTTCAGTAAAAATGACTCCACAGGACACTCTGGAACATTAATCATCTTATATATTATGCATTAAGGCCCGAAAATGAGTTTGCTCCATTTCCTTTGCCCTTTTACCCCTCTGAGGATGCCACCTGATAAACCCTAATGCGTGCCATCAGAGCAGAAAAAGAAAATGAAATAATAATGGCTGAAAAGCGAATTATGAATCATCTTGTAATCAGGATGAGCAAAACCTCTACATATCCTTAAATAAGCCGTGTTAAGTGACACGCACACGAATGTGAGATTAGAGAATTGAAAACTGTGCCATGGATGTATCAGATTCCTCATCTTAAACTCCACTGTCATTGTCAGATTGTCTTCAGGGAAATGCTAATTGGACAAACATCTGCCGCGGTGTGGTGACTGCACACGAAAGATGATTGATATCGGTATTTCTTTAAGTTTGAAAAGTGCAGTACATCGACAATTTAGTCGACTTTTCTGTGATATTTGATTGGGTGTCTCAAGGTTTTCTTCAATACCTTTCATCACAAAATCAACAGCATGATGGCAATTAGATATGCAGCAGTACCCAACACATAAACACTTTTGATGTCTAGTCGGACTAAAGGAAAGCTTATGTAACTCACAAACATTGTTAAGCGGCCATGTAAGTGACTCCATCTTAATGCTATGTCGCCTCTTTTCTGTGTCATAGGAGGTTCAGTTGAATGGAAAGGCAGGTCTCCCTGTGGCCAAATGTCTGAGCCAGCTGAGCCTGACAGTGCCAGCCCCCGTGTACCCACGCAGCAGCTGTAGCAGCAGTGAGCTGTCGCTGTCGAGCGCGTGCAGTGAATTCTCCAGCGGCTCGTACACCTGGAATGATGGACGCTCCTGTGGGAAAATGGTAAACCACCTCGCTCATCAGGCTCATTAGGGGTTCTTTAGTCTTTATTTCGAGACCTTAATTAATCCCACAACCTTCATGCATGAGTTTGCTGATTATGTTTCCAATTGGAGTTTAAAGCTTCTGAGAAAATGTGAGATTTCATATTTAAAGACAGTCCTGCACCATCCTAATTCCAAGCATTTAAAATATGTGGTGGAATAAAAATAGCTTGCACGCAAAAGCCAACATTATGATTTGCTTTTCTCAGTTCTATTGCTTTACGTACTAAAGAATATGTGTTCTTACTACACAGAGACTGACTCTGCCTCCTTTCTCTTTCCCATTTAGTCATCTCTGACGTGGGAGAAGAGGCTGAGTTTGGGTTCGTCAGCCCCTAGTAATATCTGTGCTGCTCAGGAGGAGCACCTCCCCACAAGACGTAAGGAGAGCCACATACTGGAAGGACTGAGAAAGCTCCAAAGGAGGAAACACAGGAGCTCCTCCTGTTCCTCCAAGGTCTCCAAGTCAGGCTACAAAGACTGCATGAACTCCAATGAGGGCATCTACTCACTGGGCATCAAGAGTAGCAGTAAAGGGGTGTCTAGGCCTACCCATGTGGGGAGAACTGCTCAGGGAAAGAAGTTCGCTTATGATTCTGATGATGCAGATGATGAACTAGCACATTCTAGTTGTAGAGATAACATCCCCACCAAGGACAACTGGTTTCACTGTAAGAAGCTCTCACACAGCATCTCAGACAGTTTATGTAGCTGGGAGGGAACGCAAGACAGCGGAGGTGACACTATCTCAAGTCCTGTGGCTACTAAACACCCTTCTGGGTATGACTCAAAGGAGCAGCCTGAAAGACTCATGAGTTTTATTAACAGCCTTCTCCCTGAACGAGGGCGGATATCAGCTTTTACGAGACCATCGAAGCTGCACCTCACCCCTACTGAACCAGAAGTTCCCCGTCTGTCTGATGCGGATGATCTGGAGGAGTTAAAGTCTGAGTCAAGTGACATCCGAATGTCCTTTAGCCAGCCACCAGAGCAAGCCGAGAGGGACTCGAAGAGGTTGTCAAGAGATGCTGCCAAGCTGATTACACAGCAGTGCTTGCGGAGAGACCAGGTTCGTACCCAGTCTGCAGATGGAAGACCCAGGCCTTTCAGCCTGATTAAGGAGCCCAAAGTGGCCAAATGCACCCAATCTGAGGAGAGCGTGTTGGCAATATTTGATGCAGAAGGAGAGCCTATTGAACTTTGTGCAGAGAAACTTGCAGCAGCTGCTGGGACTCAAAAAGACATTCAGGGTAGCAAAGTAGTTCCTGACTACACAGAACTGGTGCCCCAAGAGAGGCCAACAAAGCAGAAACCCTCAAAATCAAGAAACTACAGTGTTCTTGAGTCTCCAGAGAAGCCGTCTGAATATCAGATCAGGACCCACAAGCCAAGGGAGCAAAGCAGTAGCAGGGAGGGAAGTGCAGAGAGGCTATCAATGCAGCTGACTCCACAACGGAAACTTATCAAACCACCAAGCAACCGAGCTAGTAAAGGCCTTTCCATCCCTCCCATGAATGATGCTGCTGGTTCCAAGTACAGTAGTTCAAAGATACCTGGTAGTAATAAACCTTCAGGATCCCCACTGAGATTATCTAAGGGCTCTGCCACTGAACCAAGTAACAGCGGGAACTCAGGACCCCCTGGGCAGGAGAAGTCCCCCTCCTCTCCGACAGTTAAAATGTCCAGATTCATCAAGACACCAGGAACCTGTATTCAAAGCCCAAAAGCGGTGAACTCAAAGCTCCCCAGCAGGGCCGAATGGAATAAGGGCGCCTCATCGAGTTCCCCTCACCTCTCAAGGAGACACCTGGAGTATGCTGACAACGGCGAACAGCCAACCAGAGACAAACACTGTGAAAACAGCAAAAATAAACTCAGGTCCCCCTCTCCTCCCCCTCCCCCGGGCCGCACCACCTCTTTACTGATCAGACCAAATTACGAGGGGTCGCCAACCACTGTGAGGGGTCCACCCCCAAGTTACCACACCTCACTTTTACCAAATATGCAATCAACGCTACCCATCAAGGATAAAGACTGTTTAGACTTGGATGCAGGCTACGGGACTGCACTTGCACCTCAGAAACTGGTTGACAAAACCAGTCAGCACCTTCAAAAGTCCCCTGCCATGACTAAGACACCTGCTAAAGGCGATTCCAAGCGGATGACCACGAAAGACTACCTCCCTTCTGCAAACTCAGGGTGTGCTCGAGAACCTGAAACCGCACCTAAAACCTCGAAGAATGTCCCTCCTCCCTACAGTGCCCTCAGAGGGTCCTCATTTCAGAACTCACCTGCAAGCAAAAAAGGATCTGCTAATAAAAATGTCCATCAGTCAGTGCAGAAGACCTCTATTAGTTTACCTGTTTCACTTCAGGACACACCTCAAGGTCAGGCAGAGCCACAAACTGGCAAAGCTTTAGACAGCTCTATTATTATGTCCCCTAACCTAGCAGAAAAAGCCTCAAAGACTCGCATCCCAATGGGCTTTAAGGCATTTTTAAAGTCTCCTCCTAGCCATAAAAATAGTCCCTCTATACCAGGCAAACAAGAGAAAGATCATATCAACTCAGTCTCCAAGGAGACTGTGACTTCAAATGCTTCTGCCCAGTGTGACAACTTGCAGACAGAGTACAATATTGATTCGCCATCCAAGATGTCTGTTACAGAGGGGAAAGGTGAAGTCCAGTGTAGGTTACTGGAAGAAGAATTACAAGCTCTTATGGTGCCAGAGGAAGGGGGTGTTTGTGATAATGGGAAAAGGAGTAGTCAGCTTTTTGGCAGATCCATATCTATTGCTGCCAAACCTCATTTAAAGCCAGCGTTAGGGATGAACGGGGCAAAAGCTCGTAGCCAGAGTTTCAGCACCAACTACATTGAAAAACCAAGCATCAATTCCTTAGATGGGCCGGGAAAAATCAGAACTCAGATCATTACCAACTCAGGGGAAAGGGGGAACTCTCTGTCGAGACAGAGTTCCTTAGAAGCGACCTGTGCTGGGTTAGCAGAGAGCCCTGTTCATTCTCCAAGGACAAGACTTAGCCACTATGGAGGGATGACAGGGTCAAATAGTCACGGCATCCTCCCTGACAGAGCTTTCAAATCGGGTTCTAAAGTTGAGGGGTCACAGGGCACAGGGAAGGGGGAGGCAGTCATGTCACCTTCTCACAAAGTGGTTCGTAGTTTACCCATCAGTGATCGGACTGGTTTAAACATCCGTAAGCCATCGAAGGTTGCCTCTCATCCACAGTTTCATCCTCCGTCCTCTTGTGTCTACGGCTTGGAAAATCCAGTTAGAGAGACAGAAGACAAAGCAGCATTCCCTAATGAGGCAGACTTCAGCAGGGAAGTCAAAACCCAGGCGGACTCCCCAAACAAACACCCAGATATGGAGGAGAAAAAAATCAGCCCAACAGTCACCACTATTGAAGAGAAAGTCATGATGGGAATTGAGGAGAACGTGCAGAAATGTCAAGAACAGGAGAAAGTCGCTGCCACCGAGGCCAAACAGAAGACGGGTCCCTCTCTGGCAAACTGGTTCGGCCTCCGTAAGAGCAAACTTCCAGCTCTGAGTATTAAAAAAGCCGACTCTCCCAAGGGAAAAGAGGAGAAGAAAGAGCTGAAGATCGGAGGCAAACAGATGAAGTCTGACAAGAAGAAGGATAAGAAGAAAAATGATAATCAGCAGAAAGAAAGCCAGGAGGTGCAGGGTCTGTCTGAGATGAACAACAAGCTTAGCTCCATTATGGACCACTGCAACAATCAGATGGGTCAGATTGCCAGTCAGATCCAGTGCACGACGGCCTTTATTGGAAAAGACCAGTTCGTGAAAGAGCTTCTTGGCAGGTGAGTTAGCAACACCTTTGTCATTAAGAAAATCAAGTATTATTATCCTAATTGATCGGATGCTGTGCTGATTATTTCCTGTCACCGAGCTTTCTCAGAGATGCCTTTCTACCAAGTGAATCAACGATTCAGAAGCAAAGTAGTAGCTCTATTACATTAAACATGAGCAATCCCTACATTAAGCTTGTGTGTTCAGAGAAACACAAACAGCAGCTGTCTGTTTGAGGTGTGACTCTTCACTAGTGAGCATAAACAGTTTGGGGATCAGACACATAGTCAGCAACACTCAGGATTATTGTGTGTTTAAGCCACAGTCATCTACTCTCTTTGCTCATTTTCCTCTTCAAAAACCCAGCTGACAGATTTCAAACACTTGTGAAGTACCACTTCATGCAGGTTGTTAACCGTGCGATGACATTTCCATGTGTGTATGTGTGCGTGCACACATGTGTTTACCTGCGCGTTCATGAAGCGAAAGAGTGGGTCAACGCAATTTATCAGGAGTCTCGCTTTCTACCTGGTGAGTTGATAAAGGAAGTACTCGGCACACAGACATGAAAAACAGATCAAATCTTATTTCCTGACAGGACCGCTGTGAAGGGCAACTCCGTGGCCACATCGCCGCCTGGGATCGCCACGCCCAAAAAACACAGCGAAACGAAGGGAGATATGGAGATCTGTTCAGATACTGCTGTAAGTAGACAAACATGCACTGCGGACTTTGTTACAGTTTTTGGGGCAAGCTTGTTTGCAGTGCACGCATACGTGCAAAATTCCCATAGGTTTTCACACTTGTACAGTATGAACATGTTCACAAACAGATCCACAACACCTCTGCCTCTTCACCATCACATCCCCTGAAGGCTCAATATTGATTCGCATTGTGTTCTGACTCAGCCTACAATTCATCGCCTACTTTTTTTATTATCAAACCCAATCCTGTGTTGTTGTTGTCTCCACAAAGCTGAAGGTTTTTAAGCTATATCTCACATAGAGGCAGCCATCAGGCTGTGGATGTAGTACAGACTTAAATTAGGCTCCTATCAGCTGTTTGATTTTGTAAATCATATCAGTGCACTTTGTAAGCAAAATGCTAAAATCTTGACCTTGTGGGTTTATTCTTTATTACCTGTCAGTCAAAATGCCAAAATATGACGGAGAGCCTGAGAGCTTGAGAGCGACTGAAAGAAGGGAGACAGCAATAATAAAAGAAACTGAAAGGAGCAGTCTGAACAGGGGGAAAGAATGACAGTCTCACCGCATAATGTAGGAAATTTAATCCAGATGATGTGAAATTTTGATAACATGGAGGAGCCCCTTATCGCAGACACTCAATTTGACAAAAGAGCCATTTAATACCATCCTCCAAGCTTTCCGTCTATCTTCTCCCCACAGAAATACAACAAAAGAGCCACACTTTATGACCTACAAGCTCCTTTTACACCACCCCCAAAACCACATTTTTAAAATAACCTAATTAAAGTATGGCAGAAAGTCTGTGACAATTACCTTACTTCTTTCTGAACAAAACTTTCAACACATTTCACAAAGCCAGAAGCTTGTCCAGTCCTCTGGAAAGTCATATAGTACGTGAATCGGTTTAACCGATCCTTTTCATCCACAATTTTCTTTTGCACATTACCTAAAAGAAAGCCTTTTAAATTGATAAATGTTAACAGCTTATACTAACAAAGCTGCATCTATACGGTCTAATATATCCAGAAGGTATCCTGGGGTATGTGGACAGCTTAGCTCAACTCATCTAAAAGAAAAAAATAATTAATTGATAAGCAATAGAAATGTAACTATAAACATGTATAGGGATTTGGATTGCGTAAGTAATAAAAAATTAAGAAAAGGCACGTCAAAATACCTGGATAAATGTTGGCATAAGCAAGAGAAATTTTTTTGCAGGAAAGTCACAGTAGCTCGCTAAAATTAGGGTTAAAAAGGGAGTAATTATGACCTAACAGCGTACCTATCAAATAAAAATTTAGATGAAGAAATGAAAGAGCAATAAAACTTGCACCATCTAGCTAAAACTAGCTTAAACCATTACACAATCTAGCTAGAAATATGAATCATTTTAAATTATTAGCAAATTATTAGCAAAATAAGAATAGATGAACAAACTGTCAGTCATCTAATAGTTGGGATATTTCACTAGTGCTGCAGTTATACTAGTCATACTATACTAAAATTATTCAAAGCACGGGCTATCACTGTTATTTCAAAGTTGGGGACCACTCCCAGTAAATGTATGCCAATCTGTCTGAGAGTGATTGCAGGCAATCTGAGCTAGACTAGGATTGTTTGGAGAGCGGTTGCTGCAACATCTTGCAATCAGTTGACCAATGTGAAAAAATTCAGGGCAGTTACTGAGCAACCACTGATTTTCTCTGTTCAAGCAAGAAGGTTTCTGTCCTATTTGTACTGTGGTGTGACTGAATTTAATTGCTATGATTGGTTACTAAGCTGAAAGTGTTTCCAGTTTAAAATAATTTTCAAATAAACGTGTTTGAACTTGAAAAGTGGGGATGGTGAGGTGTTCTCAGGTCTATCTGACAAACCTTTAAGGGTGTGTCAGAAAAAAGGTTTAAAATCTCTGCTTTACGTCATAACTTTGTCACTAACATGGAGTTTGTTCATTTTCTAGACCCTCATAATGACAGAGAAGATCAACCTAAAGGCTGAAAATGTAGAGGGACACATCCCAGACGCAGCTTGTCAAGACCACATGTTAGGTGAGTCTATGAGTTACTTTTCAGCTTTCACTAAAGGCAGTTTAAAAGAACAATATCTTTCCTCTTCTCTGATTTGAGTTGTTACTTTGCCTAAACTTCACGTCTTCTCTTCTCTGGGTTTCATACTCTATCTGCAAGTGTTTATCTCACTGAGTACAGGTTTTCATTTGGCTTAAACCTGTCAAAAATCAACCGGTGCAACAAAGCATTAACACATTTTTACAGTTGCAATTTCCTGATGTGACTGACAACTCAATTCCGTCGCCAACTGATTCCCCTCACTGCCAGACTCACCATTACTGTGGGGAAATAGCAGCGGTTGCAAACGGCACGTTGACAGTCTGTTCAGGTGATTGACGTGCAGCCGGGTGATGTTTCACAATGCCTGAGCAGCTAAAGAAGTGAAAAAATAAATGCATCAAACAATTGTGAGATGAGATGATGACTGTTATTACTGCAGAGCGACAAACTTACATTGTAGATTGTAGCTCGGTGAGGGGAAGGAGGGGGTGTAGGTGCTGTTTACTGGATGTGGAGTGCACCGTGTTCATTACTCGGCTGTCACTCACCGGGTTATTGACAAATTGTTTCACAGATTCATCTCAAAGTACATAATGGCATGCTTCTTGAAATGTAGCTCTATTGCAGGTGTGAATTTAGATTTGCTGATAGCAGGGTAGCGATTTTGTTTTTTCTCTTAGTTTTATTAAAATAAATTAGATGGGTTATAACCCCAGCCAGTTTGTTTCGGAGGGAAAAGAGAGGTGTGCAGATAAGTCAGAATCATTATTTTATTTGTTCCTTCATTGCCTGATTTTATCTACTGTTCTGATTTTATCTGTTTTGATTTTATATACTGTTTTGTTTGTTTGTTTGTTTGTTTGTTAAGTGGGTTTAGAGCTCTGGGTAGCTCCCCAACTGGGTCTAGACTGGGTCTAGAGAGTATTTTAAATTCAGGGAATTTAAAATAGAAAGTAGCTCGTCCACAGAAGGACTGGTAGCTCCCCTTACGATAAGGGTTCAGATCGCGCGAACAGGTGTGGGATTAGAGCTCTGGGTAGCTCCCCAACTGGGTCTAGACTGGGTCTAGAGAGTATTTTAAATTCAGGGAATTTAAAATAGAAAGTAGCTCGTCCACAGAAGGACTGGTAGCTCCCCTTACGATAAGGGTTCAGATCGCGCGAACAGGTGTGAAATGTGTGTGTTTAATTAGTTTGTTTGTTTGCTTGTTTTAATCAATTTTAAATCATGCTTTTTATTTGTTTTTGTTTCTAATGTCTCTGTAAAGCACTTTGAATCACCTTGTTGTTGAATTGTGCTATACAAATAAATTTGCCTTGCCTTGCCTTGCCTTGCCAAAACTTGGGAGAACACTAAAACTGTAAATAAAATAGCTTATTCTGATGGCAAATGGTTAGGATGGCTGTACTATCAAACCATTTCGTGCTTTATATGTGCTATAACTGTAAGAGAGAAGAAATCGAAAATAATAAAAGATGTAAGTGAAGTAAAGGTAAGAACAGTATCGCAAATAAAACTTCAAATAAAATAAATAGTATATTCTAAAATCTCAGAAATGCTACAGGGAGCTGAAAACCACTAAAAATGTGTCCTTCTTAGAAGCCGAGTTGGAGCTGCCACTTAGAGCAGCTGTCTGAGGATGCAAAAGACCCGAGGGCCAACCTGTACATGCATGTTAAAAATAGAATTGCAGGACAGCGTGTACTGCATGTAAAAGAGGTCATTTAAGGTGATGAAATTCCTGACTCTGTGATTCCTTTTAGACAGGGAAAAGCCCTATGGGTACTTTTTTCAAGCATGTAACTTTAGAATTTTTGTGTCATTTTCAGCTGTGATAGGTAGGAGTTTTCAGAGAATGAAAACCTCCAAAAACCAACTAGCCACCAGACACAGCTGGTGAACATACACTGACCGGACACTTTATTAGCTACCCACTGCTAGTAAAAGTATTGGACCCTCTTCTTCAAAACTGTTTCAATTTTTCATGGCACAGATTCAACGAGGTGCAACATTCCTCAGACTTTTCTGCCCATATTGACATGATAGCGTCACATAGTTTCTGCAGATTTGTCAGCTTGCACATCCATGTGAATGGGCTTTTAGTTGCTTAAGCTCTGGCGACTGTGGTAATCTTTTGAGTACAGTGAACTTTTTGTCATGTTCAAGAAACCAGTTTTATTTGAGTTTTGCAACAAGGCACCAACGACAACTATGCCATGTTTAAAGACACACCTTACTTTACCATTGTGATGCTCCTGAAAGGATAAGAATCTTTGATTGCTGCTGCTAGCACAGACAGCTTAAATAAACAAGCCACAATGTACCGGCTGTACACTGAACAAAATGTTTTTGTTACATTATTACAGTGTGCACACCCCAGTGGCCTAATGGATAAGGCACTAGTTTCCTATGCTAGGGATTTTGGGATTGTGGGTTAAAGTCTCATCTGGGGTGAGTTCCAGCAGTGGACTTTTATGAAAGTTGGCTCGCCAACGACTGCTCAGAGTCGTGGTTTTGTAAATTCTAGTATTAGGTTAGACCCCCTTTTGCCTTCTGATCAGTCTTAATTCTTCATGGCATAGATTCAAGAAGTTGAGATTATCTGAATTTTGTGAGACAGTGTGTTATCCTACAGTCATCAGAAGATAGGTGCACTGTGGTTTTAAAAGGATGGACACGTTCAAGCTCAGTTGGTACTTAGAGCCCAAAGTTTTCCATTTTGTTTACACCAAATTCTGAATGGCGTGGCAGAAATCGAGACTGATCAGACAACAAAACATCCAATAATCTGTTGTCTTGTTTTGGTGAGCCTGTGTGAATTGTAGTCCCAGTTTCCTGCTCTTAGCTGACAGGAGCAGCACCCACCGTTAGGGATGGGTATCGAAAACCGGTTCTTGTTGAGAACCGGTTCCCACTGTTTCAATTCCTTGGAATTGTTTGCCATTTTTGCAAACGATTCCCTTATCGATTCCAGTCACCCTGAATGACATCACCACGTTGCGGAGCGTCATTTACCTGGCAGGAAACACGGCGGCTCAAACGCTCAAAAGTTTGGTTATACTTTACGAGAACGGATTACAACAGGGCAACTTGCAATACTTGCAAAGTAGATATTTCATTTAAGGGAGGAAACACTACGAATATGCAAAAGCATTTGCTCACAAAACACACGATGACCTTAAATGAATGTCGTGTTTTTAATTCCGCTCCGGACTCGTGAATCTCAACCCAGCAGCAGCGGTAACGTTTCCACGTCCTCTCCCGTTAATGCGGCAGGTAAATAATCAACTAACAGTGCATATTATGTTAGTGCGATCTGCCTTATTACAAAACCTGCCATTACTGTGCATTTAGGTGACCATGATGAGAGAGACAGACAGAGTCTGGCTGGCTCAGATGCTGGCAGTTCTTGCTGCAGTCTACCGGTAGCGTCTCCTTTCAGGCCAGGATAGACGAATGTCACCGAGCAGTGACTAAGTTTGTGGTAAAAGGTTTGCACCCATGTACCACAGCAGATGCCCTGATTTTTGGTAAGTGAATGTGTTTAATTGTAGGCAGGGACATTACTGGATATTCTTGTGTAATTGCTACAGAATAATTTATGTTATACTTTTTTATTGCTACAGGAGAATATTTATTTTATTATTTTACATTTACAATTTTTTTCCTGGGGACCCTGTGACACCCCATTGAAGAGCCATAGGCTGCATCTCTTAAGATCTCACTGTTGGGTTTGTAAGGCCATGTTACTCCTAAATTTCTATCTTGTTCAAAGAGAAGATATAAAACAAAGTTCTAAGCTAATCGACTTTAGTGTTCTCCTTTAAAAAAAAAAAAAAAGAATCGATAAGAGAATCGAATCGTTAAACAGAATCGAAAATGGAATCGTGAAAATCTTATCAATACCCAATCCCTACCCACCGTGGTCTTCTGCTGCTGTTGAGATGCTCTTCTGCATACCTTGGTCATAATGATTGGTTATTGTACTTCCTGTTGCTTTCCTATTAGCTGAATGTAGTCTGGCTATTCTCCTCTAACCTCTGGCATCAACATGCTGTTTTTACCCAGAGAACTACCAAACACTGGATATTTTCTAATTTTTCAGACCATTCCCTGTAAACTCTAGAAACATCTATGTTTTTGAAATACTCAGACCAACAACCATGCCACATTCAAAGTCACTTAACTCGACTTTCTTCCTTATTCTGATGCTCAGTTTGAACTTTAGCAGGTCGTCTTGATCATGTCTACATATCTAAATGCACTGAGTTGTTGCGTTACTTATTAGATTAGATATTTGCATTAATTAGCAATTGAACAGGTGTACCTAACAAAGTGGCCAGGGACTGTAGTTAAGAACTTAGGTGCTAAAGAGTCAGAAAGTTCCTCCAGGAGTTGGTGGAGATCAAAACGGAGCAAAAACAAAACTGAATATTCAAAGGTTTACTAACAATAGCAATAAAGTCTTAGTCTCCAAACGTAATATATTTTAACTAGATGGAAAAGCTGGCCATTGTTCTCTGGGGTTACATCTTAATTAGTCCTGTTTGTATGCAAAACATGCATGCTGGTGACAGTGAAAAATCTATACATCTGCCAGTTCTCACAATTAAAATAAATGTGTTTGTTAAGGCTGAGTGCAGATGGAAATAATCTCCACAGAAGCACAGAGTTGGCAGATTGAGCTGCGAAGCTACTAATCAATCACAAAATACTTTTGGCTTGAGCCACTAATATTGGGTCTGAGCCATGTCACCAAAAATAAAAATGTTAATTGTCTCTGTATTCTGGTTAACAGGCTGCCTTCTTTACATTCTGCCAACTAAGCGCTTCCCGACAGCCTGAATTAAATATTTAATAAAGGTTCAGCTGTGGCTGCTCGTTGCTTTTCAGCACTGCTATAATGTCACGTCCCTCCAAAGTGCAGCATTCACAGGCTTTAATGCCAGGTAAACACATCAATCATAAAAATAGTTTACATCCAGCCAGTTTATGATGCAAGCAGCTCGAGTTATGAATGTGGGCTTGGAGGTTCACACTGGTCAGTTATTGTACTGTGCATTAGAAGAATTTCCCTCAAGGCAGGTATTTTTTTCCTCATAAAGGGACAATAAATAACGTTTTGACTGACCCGGAGCTCAAAATGACTCTAATACGTCTGCAGAGGTTTGATGGCACTGTTGATCAATACTAATAATTCAGCTATTACTTCACCAGGTGCTGATGTGTGTGGTGTTCAAAACTTACTTTGTAGACTTTTGTTTTTAGAAAATGGCGCTGCCTTTTTAAAACATTTTTAACAAGCACGAAAGTACAAAATAACAGAAAAAGACTGTATTCTTCAGCCAAAGAGGAATAATTTCAACTGGATGTTTGCTCCAGCAACAAAAGAGATAGTACACTCTGTTGTATTAATCCAGCCTTACAATTTCTGTTGTGTTTTTCTTCCTCGAATAAACCCATTTCCACGCAGAGGAGGTATCAATAAGGCAACTCTCTCTGCTCAAACCCTGGAGGTTGTATACAGAAGTGATAGGGAGCTCATGAAAAACTAGATTATGTCCAGTCGTTGTTCCCTCTGGGTAGAATTACTGTGGACCTTGTTATAGTTTGGTTATAGAGGGCATTTTGAACTGCCAGGCTTGGCATTCAATTACACAGCCGTGTAATCTATGGCTCTCTCCGCCTTTCGCTCTCATATACAAGTAAACATCCATGTGCATACGGAGGCTATGACATGCACTGAGATCAGCATTTCTGTTTATTCCAGTACATGTAAGTGTCCTCGAGGGCCTGATAGCAGATACATTTGCAACTAACAGGCCATCTGTGCAATGAACATGGTGTATCTGTACATCCAAACACTTATATAAGGACTTGTTTTCACAGTATGTTGCGAAATCTGCTGAAAGTTGGCGACATGCACCGATTTTTCTTCTCAAAAACTCGCTCAAATATTCCCCTACTTTGTGCATCTATTGGCAATGCTTTTAAATTTAGATAATGTACATTTAAGTAATGTACTTGGCATCCTTGCTAGAAAAACGTCCAAAGAGAAAATGGATAGATGGTATGAGCTTCACATCTAAGTGTAAATATTGTTTTCTGTTTTTCTTTCTAGCGGTAAACTAATTCTGAAGTATGCCCGATTAAGTACTTGCAAATTCTTTTTAAAGCTCACTGTGAAGCACAACAGCGTTGAAAGAAACCCTTTAAGCTTTAGTAACACTGAGAAGCAGAATCTGTAAATATCTACGCATTTCTGAGAGACTGAAGAAAAGAAAGCCTTCAGGTTCACTTTAAGAGTTTTTAACAACCAATACTTGGAGATGCAGAACTGAAAAAGTCTTGAACTTCCACTGTTTTTTACTTCAGACAACTTTTTAGGAGGTTTACACTCCAGTATCTCCGATCATACTTCTCATCTTTCTTGTGTCCAAGGAACCAGACTTGAGCAATAGTTCTCCAGACTTTCTGAAGGTCTTTCAAAGTGTTTCTTTAGACATTGGCTTCTTTTTCACTCACTGTCAGTCCAGAACGTGTTCCCAACCATTTTAAAAGGAATGGCTTTGTCTGTTAAGCCACTTAACTCTGACCTATAAGTTATTCAAGCATAAAAAGACTCCTAACTCAATGGATGAACCAGTTTTGTTTTTGTATGTAACAGCCACCTTAGTGAAGAGCCTATTTTACTTTTTTAACTTTGTTATTAGCAGCCTGTCACAAAAACACTTTTTTCCCCCAATTTCTTAAGTACAATCTATGAAAAATACCAAAGATAACTGTACTAGTATGGTATTTTTGCACCAGGTGATTCCCAAAGAGATATTAAGTAAAAACTTGGTCATACCAAATTCCGACTTTCAAGCTCGTTGGAATTCTACACATTTTGGTTTTGCTTTATACACTGAAAAAAATATGTTGTTGGATTTACTTAATTCAATGGTGGACATTTGTTGCACACAGATGTTTTGCTTTGGCAGCAACTTAAACAATTGAGTTAAATTAACACAATTTATTCATGTTCAATAAACCTGTGCAATTTGTGTTGATAAAATGTGACTTAAACATGTTTTGATGAAGTAATTTGAGCTCTTGAAATATTTTAATCCTTCACAATTTTCTCACTTTATCCCAACACCATTCAATAACTTTTACCCAATACTACTTGGTCCCTTAAATACTACATGTTATCTTCAAATTACATTTTGCTATTATATTCTAGTATCAAATACACAATTTTCAAATGGAGGCCTTATAACAGATTATATTGTTCTCTTCCAAGATGGTTGCTGGCATCCACCAGTAACCTTTCAAAACAAAATGTCTAATTTCACTGCATTGACAGTAGGTAAAGAATTAAACTGACATTACTCCACTACTGAATCTATATAAACCAACAGTTAAATAATGTCAGTTCTTCCGTGTTCTCTGGAATCAATCACAGCAAAGAAATTAGACTCTTTCTTTTGAAAAATGTTGGGAAAGAACAAATCAAAACATTCTATTTAAGGCCTCTGACGTCAAGATTCAGTTAAACAACAATTATAACTAAACAATTTGAGGTAATGTTAGTTTCCATTAACATTAAATTAGGTTACTGAATTGGCAAACACCTTCCTATTAACATTACCCATTTTACCCCAATAACTAAAGAAATTAGCACTTGCAGGTCAAAACCTTTATTCAAGAGATGCAAAAATAACATTGATACAGTGACTGTCAAAAATTACGGCACTGATCATACTGTGACATCTTGGTTCAAAACAGCAAGCTTAGAAATATTCAACGTTCCTTACTTCAACTGAATGAAACTGAAAATACCATTTCACACGGCCCATATGGGATATTTAGACTGCATAACTGTTCATGCTACATCTCTTCACTAGTAAAAGAAAGAAAAAATACAAAGAGAAATTTAAAAATGCTGCCAAACAGACAGAGAACTTGTACAGAGCAAAAGGAAAAACAAACAACAACAACAACAAAAAAACGGCTCGTCCTCATGGCAGTTGCAGTGTATATAAAAATGAACCCTGCGATCTGTTCCTGGAATTGAGCTTCAAAAATGCAGCAGAACAAGTGTGAGATTTAAATGTCTTCTCACCTAGAGCTGGTCACCTCACATGCATAACAGTGAGCTTCGTTGCAGGAGCAGTTTTGTCTTAGTTGTGAGCTTTTCTTGAGAGCTGAGTTGCTTCCAACTCCATTACCACCCTTTGAATCACCTCAAAAGTGTAGCAGAGTTGTGATGGGTAACTCATATTGAAGGAATAAAAAAGGTCCAAACAGCATGGCTACTGCAAAGGTCACGTTATCCAGATCTTGAAGAACTACTATACCCTCGATGATGATGCCAACGTCAGAAAAGTCATTGCCTGGTGCATCCTCTGGAGACAGATGTTCATTGTGGTTTTCTCAATCTGTGCAGTGGCCTCAGTCAAGTCCTGGTTAAAAACAAAACATTTCTTTAAGATTCCTTTTTAAACTCATCTCTTTTGAATCTACCAGTTCTAATGTTAGAGTAATTTAAACCAATGCAAGCAACATAGTAAATAGCTATAGCCAAAGAGTGGCCTGCCATGCTGCCATTCATGGTCTAACAGAGTTTCTAAGAGAGGGTGAAAAACATAATTTCAAATGCTTTACATTAGTTTTTCTTAGAAAGACACTGGCCCATCAGAAATCCAGGTTTTGTCACTCAGAAGATGTTAGAATTTAGACTTTCAGCCCCACAATTTGGTTAGCTGTTGGTCTTTTTTTTTTTCAAACAAAAGCTAATGTAAATATTGGTGGGATTTTCCTTTGTTCACTAGAATGACAAATTTAAAGTTTTTTCACACTGATGTGACCCCTAATACAGGGGTGGGGCCTCAAGGGCCGGCGGCTGAGTTCACTACCAGGCCTCATGTGAACTTCAAATTATTAAAGAGGACTACTGGTCCTAACTGGTCCAATGAGGATCAAGTGGATAACTAAATGCATTTTTAAATGTTGCAAAGCCACAATCTACTCATAAAACACTCACCATGAACTCCTGCACCAAGATGTTGCAATTGTCTTTCACACAGATGTGGAGCACTTTGATGAGACTCCCTTTGAGCATTAATGTCATCCTAAAGTATTATAACAAAGAAAACAGAGATTTGTGAACTTTTCAGTAGCACAGAAGAAAATGATCCCAGACCAAAACTTAAACCAGTCAACATGCAACACCAGCATCTACAAAGCAATATCAAAAGTTCCTGTTTGACATCCACTTTATGGATATATAGTTTCCAGAACATTTATTTTTTTAAAAAGATCAATTTTTCTCAGTGGGCCAGTAAATGCATGACGAAAATTATGGCATCCTTTCGGTGGAATCAGTACTCACAGGTAATAGTTGACTGTTTCAATGGATGCAGCATAAAAATCTTTTACTGACCTAATGCAATACATATACACTTTGTAGTTAAAGAATTTTAAAGTTCTTACTGTCATCATGGCAGCTACATCCTTTAGCTTTGTGCCCTGTTCCCCCGATCACTTTGCAAACACTTTCAGCAGACTGTCAGAGAGAAACTCAGCTCCGTCAGAAACCTGTAAAGGCATGGTTGGGATGCACTGGAATGCTGCATTTCATCTGAAATGACATAAAATTATTTTGAAATAACAGCAGGCACTGTGCTTGGTTAATAATCAGTAATGTTTTGTTGAATAAAAACTGTGTTTCCAGATCTTATGGGATTAAAAAAATGTTTATTTCTGATTTGCAACCCAAGAACCCACAAGTTACAACCTCATTTTAGTTCAAGTGTGCATTAATGTGAGTCCAGTAATCACCTTTCTGACAATACATACAGGTATAAGTTAAACCTATGGCAGATTTTGGATTTCTCAGTTGTATTAATAGGGTGGTCTATTTGAGTATGCATGCACCTAATAATTATAAAAAACCTATTATAATTAAGTTACAGAAACCTTAAGCGAAACTAGAATATACTTTCTTACCATAACACCTTGAACCCACAATCCATCAGCTGACTCCTGGTGAAATGCAGAATAGATGTGGTCTCTCAATGTGCATCAACAAAAACAAAAACAAAAACAAAAGGACAGCAGGTGAGGGCAGGAGGGGTAGGGATGTAAGCTAGCATAATGCCGCTGATGATATTAGCTAAAGCTGTTCAATGTCCAAAATCTCACTAACACCACGGTGCAGTAAATACACAATGTAACTGAAGAGTCAGTTGACAAATCTATTCACACAGAAAACCAAATTATGTTATGAGTGCCTTGTAATTAGGTTTAATGTGATATTACGGCTCTTGTGCCAAAGATAAATTCAAATGAAAAAGCGCCAATTCTTTGATAACAGATAAAACAGCAAATAAGCTAACGGCTCTTTTTTAGCATGTTACATGGCGGCACTTTAGACGTTTAACTACATTTGGCTGAAATATGGTAAATATTAATTCAAAAAATCAAGACATACCAAAAAACGTAGAGTTGGCTGCTCGACTTGACTGAGATGGATGCATTTTTTAAACCACGATCCAAAGCCCGCGAGATGAAATCACGCGTGGTTTCACGAGATTTAACGTTGCTATCTTATTGACTTACTTCACCTGAACATGATATAAACAATTTAATACACCCTTTCTGCATATCATGTAGTTTTTACACTATATAGTTACATTTATCTTTAAAACATGAGGCAATTGTGTTAAATACATGCAAGATGCTTACATAAATCCAAGAGATGGCCAGTCCCTTTTTTTCAGTGTATGCTGTATTTACATGTATGTTTACACATGCTTCATTAAATCACTATTTCCCATTTTCCTTGCAAAATAGAAAGAAGTGGGGGTGGCTCAAGGCTTTTCCCAGTGCTGTAAATTAATCTGAATCTTTTTGACCCAAGAATTACTTTGACGTACTTTTATCTCATTATGTAAAACTCTGGCAATGTTTAATATGAGCGTCCACCATTGGAACAGTATACACAGCTGAAAACAAGAAAAAGAATAACAGGTCCCTGGTAAGAAAGCTAATTAATCCTCAGTGGTTTTCAGTGTAACTCAGCAAAAAGTTGCAAACCACTAATAATTAGCCGATGTAACTGTTGGCCATTACCGTTCACAGTTACAAGGGCCTGTGCTGTGCTGAATGGCCATCCATCTGTTCCAGCCTGAGTCAAGGCTCTGCAAACTGTGGTTTCTAAACGACATCCATCTGTTCCTACTCGCTGTCACATCGCCTGATTACAACCCAGCGTGCACTCTGATGAATCCAAGGAGCATGTCCTCGGGTTGCAGCTCAATCGTGTATTTAGTTCAGAATTGCTGGCAGCAGGTGTTTCTTGTGTACTGTGTATATGAGAGCTGTGTGCCTCTCACCATAGTGATAACTACAAATGGGCACCAGAAAGGAGCTTCCAAAAAGTACTGTGTCAGTTTAAAATGTTTTGTTTTCTCTCTTTTTCCATTTACATTGTGTTTTGAACCTGCTACAGATTCCTTGTTTAAACACAACCCTTTCCGCTGCATGTAAATCCAGGTCCTCCTTTTCTTTTCCTGTGTCGTTGTCTCCTGCTTCTCCCAGACGTCACACTCCTCTCCCTGTCACTTTAGGCTTCGGCTGTCAGATGAGAACCCTGGACAGTGGCATCGGCACCTTCCCTCTCCCCGATTCTGTCACCCGGGCCAGCGGTCGCCACATCCCTAAATCTGAATCCAGCCCCGAGGGGGTGACCGGTGGCTCCTCTGAGCTCGATCGGGAGCCTCCCTCTTCTCACCCTGACCCCTCACAACCTGATGTGAAAGTGCCTTCCCTTTCAAAACCCCACCCGCATGTCTCTATGAGCATGGGTCACTCCCTGTCTGACCCCACTGTGACCTGCAGCAACAACAACGCCCAGGACACCCAGAGCCGCCTGCCCAAATTAGCATCCTCAGGTAAAACAGGAATATTAACTGTAAACAAATGCCTCACAACATAGCCTTCTTTTTCCTGTTTGTAGACCCTTTATAGTATTGACCGGTCATTTTAAGTGGAATGGCAACCCATTGAGTCGAGTCCCCTATGGCATCGCAGACAAGTTGTACTCATTGGTGTAGAGTGAATCTGATTGACTGCAACATGATGGGAGTTTCATAGATTAGAAGCAGTTACTTACAAACCTTTGCTGAGAGCGATTGCAGTCAGCCAGAGCTGGTCTCTGATCGTTTGGAGACAGGTTGCCTTCCAATAAGCAACCTGTTTAATTGTCTTGTGATTGAAACTGTTTCCTTAGGAGTTGAAGGCACTGCACGATCAACCTCTGGGGAACCAGTTGGTTGCTGCTAACTACTTGCATTCGGTCACCAAATGCAAAAGAAAAAAATCAATGCAAACACTGGGCACCCACCAATTTTTCCTAAATGGAATGAGGTTGTAGTCCTGAATGGAAATCTGTGGACAATTTTTTTGAAACAGCAGAGATGGCGATTGCCCAAAGAGGCCAACTGTTTGCTTTGAAACAGTCAAAGTGGAGAATACACCCAGCTACTCGTGTTGTTACACTGACATGAGTGCATCGGTATTGGATTAAACACCTAACCAAAATATCAGCCAAGTAAATATGGCTGGCTAGTTTGTGAATCTCTTGGATGAATATTTGATTCCTAGTCAATCTGCCTTTCAGGCCAAATGAACAAATCCACTACAATGACAGCAGTTTCATTTCTGAAGAGTTTCCTTCAATGTTACAAGTGATGGTTGATGAGTTTCTGCAGTATATCTACCTGCAGTAACCCTAGCTTGTGCATTCGCTTGTATAAGCATTACATTTACAACTTGCAGTGCTTCTTAAATCAAAGCAAAGGTGCCAGCCTCATTTATATCTTACAGATAATAGATGTCTGGCTTTATTAATCTAATATATCACTGATACTCATCAGTGCTTTGTACTGTTAGTTTTTTACAGCACTTTTTTTCTTTAAATTAACTTGAAGGTCATCAGAGCTGCCAGGATGTGGCACCACAATAGAAAGAACAGTGCTTTTCATTGTGCTTTTCAGGCTATTCATGTTTTCCATCGAGGTCACAGTGGAAATAAATTTAAATCCATGCCTGTAAACGTTACCATTATCATGTTTGATGGACAAAAAGCCTAGGCTCGAAAGCCTCAGACAGCTTATTTACCTTTCAGGAAGTTAAGTGAAGTATTGAATGTCACTGTACTTTATGTTAATGCATTTTCCTCCTGACTGCTCAAGGGCTCCCGAGGAGCAGACAAGAGGAAGCCGTTTGGTTTATTAAACTCTGATTAAAAGAAGAACCTTATTTGTTCAGCTAATTCAGAGACTAATGCATCAACACTGACATCTGATACTCAGTTGAGATAGTAGAAAGCCATACACTCCCACTCCCCGAGGAAAACCAACAAATGCAATTAGATAGGCACATCACCGCAGCCATAGATCATAAAGCACCTTCTGCCTCGGCGTCGGCCATGATGCACGGCAGAACTGCGGAGGGTAGCATGCAATCAGATGGCTAATTAAAGCTACAATAACATGCAGGGATGAGCGCTCACACCCGGAGATTTATGCTTACAAGACATTAGGCGGCATCTCGTTCACCCCAGTGCTGCGGTGTCACTGCAGAGGCAGGAATCTGAGGCAAAACTACAAACATAAAGTGGCTCCTGTTGAGTCTTCCCTGTGAAACAAGTTGATTATGAAAGCCTTAACAGTAAGCTGTGCGTCTTTATCACAGGTTTTACCTCTTTGTCCTTTCCTTCATCATTATAAAAAATTCAAAAAAAGCAAAGGATACCTGAACAGACAGAACGTCTGTCACATTGTTTGTTTCGTAATGGGTGAGAGGAAGAAGGGGAAAGGACTTTTATGATCTCCATGCAGATTTCTCAGATGGAGACAGAACACGAGCCAAAAGCAGCCCGTTGTTGTAATGCAGCTGAAAGAGAGGTTTCTGAATGCGAGACAATTAAACTGGCGTCTGACAGCACTGGGTAGAGTGATAATAAGACGGCCCGACGTCATTTGGGGACGACAGCTGAAAGCTGTTCTGTTGGCTGCCAGGAGTTGTGGATGGAGCAGTCACAGGGTGGACGCTGTTAATGTTTCATTCAGATATGCGAATGGGAAATGGGTTTGTAGCCAGCTGGATAGGTTTCGACTGAATGGATGTACAAGATGTACTCATCCCGTGTTTCATCAGCCTGTCAGCTCAAGGAGAAATTACCACGAGAATTACAGTGGTCTTTCCCTGCTCCACTCCCACGTCTATCTGCCCTACGTCCAAATATGTTGCAGTTTGTAGTTTATAAGTAAAAGTCCTTTTCGATTGTCGCTCTGAAGTATTTGACTGTTCCTCAAATGACTGTCGTGGTAGACTTCTGACTTGCTAGCTTTACAGCTGTTTCTCCTGTTTGTGCGGTAGCATTTAGCTGGCTAACAAACCATTCCGCTTCTGTTTTGTCGCTGAACAGCCTCTAGTTGAATTATTACCACTTTTTGGCAGCAGTGGCACATTACACACTATCAGGCACATCGATTAGCACAGCAAATATATCAATTTTAAGAGAAAAAGTAGTTGCATAACCTATTTGATCACTTATAATTTAATGATTTTTCAAATACTCAAAAATCCTGCGTGTATCTAGTTGCCAGTGGATATTCCACGCTCTGTTTGCACAGGTAATCCACTTGGTCATATGTTAGTTCAGATCTTCTTGTAAAATTCAGTGGTCAGTGTTCGCCACATCACCTTCATCACCTTCATCCCCGTCTTATCATGTTTGTTATAAACCTCCTGCCTCATTTCTCTTTTATATCCCCCGATTTCTAGACGCAATCCAGACAAAGAGGTTGAGTTTTTGTGCCCCACGCAGCAACATCTCAGGTTCCACTGAGGACAAAGAGACAGAAGCAGAGAGGAAGATGAAATCCAAGGACCATGATATGCTGGGCGTAAGTCGTTTACATTACACTTAGTCTAAGTTGACATATTTGTGGTTCTTAAAGGGACTCGAGAGATACCCAGACACTGTCTCAAACTTTACACAGTTTCAAAGATGAAATTCTTTCATTAGCTGCAGAGTTGAAAATGGTCATTGCTTGTTTTTGAGGAATGAGGTAATAAAGTGGTGGCCACACACTAGCATTTTTCCCACTAATGTCACCAGGGAGGCTGTATACTTACCAACTGTTGAGGGTAACGTGTTGTGAAGGAGCTTCTTAGAAATATCTGTTTTTGTTGCAGTTAATTGCTTTTGAATTAAGCAGTTACAGTTTTTTAATGCGTTTCTTTAGCGCTGCTAAGCTAGTGAGATGGCAGAAAAGACAGCCTTTTCTTCATGGAAGTATTCACTTTATTTTGAATATATAGTTGAAAGGAGACAATAACTGCATCACAGTGAAATGCAGTGTGTGTGTGTTGAGAAAAATAATGATGGCCGTGCTGCAGCTACAGAGCATCAGTGCCTAGCTTTTAGGTCAGCTGAAACTGTCACTCCAAGGGGGATTAATTAGCTTGTTGCTGATTATGTGGTAGAGGAGAATACATTCAGATGTAGAAGTCCGGTAGGATATACTCCAATCTGACAACATAACCAACATGCACAAGCTAATTATTACCTTTATTTAACCAGTCCCATTGAGATCAAAGAAATCTGGCCAATATCTACAGCATGATGTGCAGTGTACAGATACTCACACAATCACTTCACTGGTTAAAGTGTGTTTAGAATCAGATGTTTCTGCAGTTAGTCCATGTCCAAGGTGCACAGGAAGAAAATTAAAAGAAAAAGAATAACCCAAAAGTACTGTAGACTTTGCTCTCCTCAGCAGGTAAGATCACACAGGCCCAGAGACTGGTCTGCAACCTCGTGGCAACCTCCAGTCATGAGTGAAAAATGCGTATTCTCCTCACTTACGTTTCAGAAGGCTTTTTATTTGACAGTTAATAGTCTCTGTTTCTGGTTTGTGTCACACTTTTCACAGTTTTACTACCATTTAGCAAGTAGTTGAGAAGTGCTTGCAGACTAGTTGGCAACTGTTGCAACCACTAGAGACCAAAGCAATTAAAAGGAGGTTACTCCCCAAGCACAGTAAACCTCTTTGCAACTAGTTTCACCTAGAAAGCAACTTCCAGCAGCCAATTGCCAACAAAGTTATTCTTGGTTGCCAGGGGGGTTGTTGACCAAACTCTAGACCTGTGTGACTGAGGTCTTATAGACCTGGGATTCAAATGGTGCTTTTCTAGGCTTACTGACCGCTCCGCTCCATTTATAGGGTTAGTATAGTTGCTAAGGGGACACTTTGACACTTTGGGATTGGGATCTATGGCTCCCAGCCGGTCTCCAGGCCTTTGTGACTCTGTAACATTACCGACTGTTTTATAATGTTGCAAATAACTTTTAAAAGTAAACTTTCTCAAAACTGTAGGTATCTACATATGAATAACTAAATTTGCTACTGAACTAAAAAAGAGAGAAGCTTAAACACCACTTTGCTTTGCAAAAAGTTAACTTAGTCATGAGGGCTATATTTAAAGTTTTTTCCTGGTATCTTCTCTGTGCAAAAACCAGACTGCATAATAGTGCTCGTATGGCTTTGAAGGCGCGTTATGTCTCTGTTTTAAAATGACTTTTTTGTTGTCCATGAATAGGAAAGAGCCTTGCGAGTGTGCACGTACTCAGGCAGCAGCAGCGACACTGAGACTGAACCCGAGGGGACGGGAAGCACTTTGGGCTCGCCGCAAAAGACCCTGATCAACAGAGCTAAGAGGAATGACTCAGGTGTGGTTGAAAGTTGTAGTCGCTGAATCTTTCATGAAGCTTCCTCAGTCTTTATCTTTTGTAGAAGTTGGATCAAGTTTAACAAAAAATGCCTTTTTTGTGAATCTGTTTCCTGTGTTTCTAGTCGAGCAGAATGAGGACACCCTGAAGAGAAGAAGTGTGGAAAAATCCTTGTCAATCATGGACTACTACCAACACGACATGTTCTCGCACCTGGAGAAGGACAGCAGGAAGATTTCGCAGTACAACCTGCTGCACAAGGAGTCGGCCCTTGATGGAAAAGCTGGAGACAGGCTCAGTGTGAGTATTCAAACTCCTCATTGTTTCCCCGCTAATCAGATTCGCTCATTAACAGCTGTTTTACAGGCTTGCTGCCGATTCCCATCAAGCATTTTATTCGTGTTAAACTTTCCTGTCAAGGAAGCCGTCCAGTAGGTCACTTTCTAAGTGTTTCAATTTAGCGGGTGAATGTTCTGTATATTAATAGTTATTATTGATTGGTAGGCCTCAGAATACCATTAGAAAGAGAAAATGCACTACGCCCTGTGTTTGTTGTTCTAGGATAAATCAATTGGCTCTTAGCGTAGCCCAAAAAGAGGCACTTTAAAGTGTTAAAAGCCATGCAGCTCCCAGATGTATGCTTCTTTATGCAGCATAAAGAGGATGAGTATTGAGTCAGAAAAACGGCGCCTGACCTCAATGAAAGTCTTCCCAGGATGGAAGATGCATAATTTCGCTTTCCTTGCAGCGGAGGCAGAGGGAGGAAGAATAAATTGGACCGTTAGGATTCTCGTATGTCGCAAACTTCGGCAAGGAGACTCCTCAGATGGTCAGACTCCCAAAGCACAAGAGCTCTTTCAAAGTCACTAAAAATCCAAGGTTTTTTCTTTTTTCTTCCCGATAGAGTTGTTTGCACTCCCAAGGTTTTTCTCTTCGGCCGTTTGGAATCGTTTACAGATTTTCACGGAAAAAATCCGCCTAATTGCTTTCGATCACCTCACCCTCTTGTGTCAGCGGGTATTTGCCTACAAGTATTTAACGCTGCTGAATGACAAATTAGAATCAGAGACCATGAAATGGCCTGCAGCCTGCAATATGCCGGCTCTCTGGGACAAACTCTCTTACAGTGCGCCTGCCCCAGCAGCAGCAGCCCTGACATAAAAATCCATAATTTAAAAAAAAAAGGCCTGAGTCAGCACGACTTTTTCAGAAAAACTATTGTCTATTAGAGATGGGGGAGAAAAATCTCAATTTATGGTGTGGGCTGGTTCTCGACCTCTGAAGTCATCTTGGAATTTAAAATGAGATCAGATCGAATCTATTTGTAATCATTTACACCCACAAATTAGAAAAAATAAACATTTTTTCGAATTTAGATCTCATTCCCACCATTAAACAGTCAAGTTTTGTTGTGCACATGCAGCCTCCATCTGAACCATGCTGCAGATTATTATGACAAATTGCGCTGGGTGTAGGTGATGCAGTGAGTCCAGGGTGATTCAGCAAGTAAACACACACCCGAGTGTCCTGAGAGCGGCACTCGAGCACAAATGAATCCCCCTAAGCTCCGAGGTCAGTTTGCTGACTCTGCCAAGTCAAGCAAAAGCAGCGTTTCGATCAAGTATTACATTATTGTACAGAGGCCGATTCGCCATTTAACAAAGCAAAGTTCAGCGACTCCACTCGAACTACAAGCGAGGAAACAGGAAGAGAGAGATTTCTGATTCCGATCCGAGTCCCGGTGGACAGGCAAAGCATCGAACGGGAAGCTTTTGAAGTGACGCTGTGCGGCCAAGCTGCAAGCACAGCTCCATTAGCCCACACGCAACGGACTCAAACAGGACAAGCAAGGCTGTGTTTGTCTCATCCTCAGACCTGCCTGTCATGTAATTGGATGCGCAAGGCTACGTTTCCCAGTTGAGTGTTGGCTTGCAACACTTACAGGGACTGCTGCAATAATGTGAGGTCAGAAGTTCAACCCCTGAAACACCCAAGAAGCACGCCTTGTCAGAGTGAAACCCGTGAAAACTTGCTGTCATAAAGCTGCTCAACTTTCTTTAAAAAGCTGCTTAGTATTGTTTCACAGCTGTGAGATTATATTAGTCTGTGGATGTGCCTAATTCTAATATTCACGTGTTTTTGAGCACGTACTTTAGGACCAAAGCTGCAATGGCCCCAAATGCAGTTTATCAATAGGCCTCCATTGTACAGTAATACAGCGATAATGAGTGTTAGCTGCTACCACTTGGGATCAATGGCTTTGTGTGTCGTAGCATTGGAGGTTTATGAACTGATCCAAGAGATTAAAGAAACAGCTTCCTCAATAATAGCTGACACTGTCATGAGGAGTAATTTACTTGTAGACCACTTTGCAGGTTTCTAACTCTAATTTCAAGACACTTTGCGTTTGGTATGAAATGTGTCGTATTTTTCTGCTATTCGTATTATGGTAGTCATGTTTACTGCAAAAAGTTCAAATAAAGCAGCAACTTCCATACATGAATAACAAAAACAACAACATTTCAGAAACTGCAGTTTCTCTACTGGCTCTGAAAATGACTCGTTCCCCATAGACTTCCAGTTTTACAGAGGAAATAAACAACTTTCCACCCAGCAGCTAAAAACTGTTTTTATGGTTTTAACCAATTTTCCCCCAATTTAAGAGCCTGGCTGCTTTCACTGGAAGATGGGTGCCAACGCAAGTATCCACACCTGTCTGCTAGGCTAACCAAATAATGTGACGAATGATATCTGTTCCTGCTACCCTTAGCTTACATCTCAAGTCCTGTTTCTCACAAGGTAAAGCTGGTTGTTGTTAATCCAAAGGTTAGTAGTTTGCATGTCACACTGTCCTTGAGCGAGATACTGACCCCAAGTTGGTCCCAATTTAGAACTCCTCGAACGAATGTTAGACAAAGTGCTTAAAGTACTTGTAATACCTGTTTCTTAGTACGCCTTTAGTACCAACTGAGTTTGATTATGTCTATTGCTACAAGACAGGATGGATCTATGCATGCGTGGGCCCTGTGATTGGCTGGTACTGACTAGGTATTTGGATTAATGAGCAGTTAAACACACGTACCTAATGAAGTCACCGGTGAGTGGAAGTACCAGTCCGTGTAAAATGTGACTTTTCAAACCCAGGGAGACAAATCCAGATGAAGAGGAAGTCTGATTAGCTTTAATAAAAGGTAAAAGGTGTTTCAAATGCAACAACAGCACACCTGAGTTTGTCTAAACTTTTTCTTAGGTACAAATAGTATTGTAAACTTACAGTTTTTAGACAAAGCACCAATAAAAAACCCAAAATACAAATAAAAAAAGAGCAGCTGTAAAATTTAACCTGTAAAGTTTGACTCCACCTTACTACTGCTGCATAGTAAATTTACTTACTCCGATGGGAACCCACTTACTGAAGCATCCTATCGCACTGTGTACGTTTGCTGTGATTTTACTAGCAGCTAATTCCACTGATTTCAAACTTCTGCGTTAAAATAAGCATTCGTGTCAACAATAACCTTATTCGTCAGCCGTGAACCGACCGTAATGATGGATGACTGCTTCTGAACCCATTTATCCCGCATTATTGCTCTGAAAAAGACAATCTATCCGAGTGTCATCACCTCCTCACCCCTGGCTGTGCACGTCCACACCTGTGCGGCCGCTCTCCTTTTGTCGTGGCTCGGGAGCATTTGACTGTCACCGGCTTTAGTTTGGGGAAGTTTGGTGGCTGGTAGCGGGCCTGTGTCAGAGCCCCGTGATTTAAGCGCCTTTAATAACCTTTCACAAACACTCAGGAGAGTGATGTAAAGCTCAGCGGCTCCCATCAGGGCCCTCACAGCCCATGCTGGCCTCCCATTCATCATCCTGACAGCACCTGACAGCCCCGCTAACGGCGCCCCCCACCCCCTTCTCCTTTCTATCCTCTCCTTCCTCCCAGTCTCTCTTTCTCCCACGTGTCTTTGCCTTTCTTCCCCTTCAGTTTTGCCCCTCTCTATTTCTGTCTCCCATACAACTCTCTTTGTCTTTCTTCCCAGTTGACTTTGCCCGCTTTCGCTCTAAACAGGTTTCCTTTGTCTCCTTCTGTCTTGTTTTTGTCCTCCTTGAATGAACTTTTGTGCTTTTATTGCTTTTCCTGCTTACTCATTACTTTCCCCCCTTTATTTCCACGCTTTGTCTGGGATATTGCTGCAGGAAAACAGCATCAGAACTTGTGCCAAGGTGTGGCATTGGTGATATTCCTGTGGCCCAGGTCCAAACAAAACCCTTCTGTGTAGCACAAATCAGCAGACTCCTCAAGCGTGGAACAGCTTGTTACCTTGGGCAGTAATTACATGGTGAGGGTTAGGGGAACATTTCAGTTGACATGCAGTTTGAAATAAGGCTGCTAGATAACCAAAACTGCATCAGTGTACAAATAAATATCAGCAGCAGGAATATGCGCTTCCCACTGTGTCACTGTCAGGCTGATAGCATCACCAGAGTCAGATGGAAAAGACCCCGAAATAGAAAGCGAGAAGCCGCCATCGCACTTTCACCACACTGGCCCGCGATCAAATTACTCGCGCAGTGGTGACAGCAAAGACAACACATAGCCCGAGACAATAAATAAGTTATATTAGCATTTCCCCTCCCACCACCACTGTTGTCCTCATTGTAAAGTAACCCAGACGCTACGATCACACGATGCACGGACACGAAGTTGCTGAAATTCTGTCAGCAACAATAGAAAATGAGTTTTCCAATTACTTCTCCCTCCAAACTTTTCTCAAACCTGACACTGACCAAACTTGTGATTTGTTGCCTCCTTTCAGCACAGTTCACACTGAATACACTTTCACGTCATTGAAACTGGCCATGAATAGTTTCTAATAACCATTCAACACCCAGCTTGATGTCTGTCCACAGCTGCTCTGATTTTCTTGCAGATAACATGGGGAAAAAATTGTTTTGTTAGTATTAACACAAATCTCGCTTCATAATGCCTCCATGTGCTGAATACAGATCTGCTTCTATTAATTTTTTTTCTCATCACATCCTTTCAGCAAACTTAAATGCCAGCAGTGGACTTGTTGCTTTATTTTGAGGATGAACAAATAACATCTATGTCAAAGTCCTTGAGCTCTCAATCTTGGCTCGTGGTGACAGGAAGGTTTGCTAATTGGTTTACAGTGCAGATAATAATATTTGTCATCTTATTGCAAGTTATATCTTTAATAAACCAGTCAAAAGAAGCAAGTCAATCCTCCATATACATTCCTGTTAAAAATACATACTATTCAGGAGAAATAAACATGTTTGCAGCCTGTTACGAAACTAAACTAAACTAGATGAGGGCTCCTTTAAGCCACCCATTTTAATCGTATTAAGGTTCCAAGTTATGCAGTATTAAAGCATCATCTACATATAAATATATAATGATGAACCATGCATGTATATACCAGCATAGCCATACGTTTGACACTCACTGATATGTCAGTAAATGGCAGTCGTTGCAATTTTCAACCTCAGAGTTTACTTCTGGACCAACTGCTTTGCATCAGCTGCTTTATTAAATAGAAAAACAAGAATAATATAGTTATAAATATGCACTGATTAGTGTGTAATTATGTTTTCTAACAAACTGCAACTGCAGACTCAAAATATGAGGCGTCATGCCAATGTTTTATTATATGAGAACGTGTCCTCTCCACCAAAGAATGCAAAGGAAAGAGAAAACGCAAACAACATTTTAATAAAATGTTATCCTCAATGTCCTGAACACTAACATGCAAAAATGTGGATAAATATACTCATTTATTCCTGATACTGTTATTATCAGCACATTAGACATGTGATGCTCCTGTCTCTGGACATCTGACAATGAGCTCGCTAAACAGCAGCAACAGCTGGTTATAAGCTAACATTATGCCAGCTAATGTTAGGCTTGAGAGTCCTAAAAACCACACTTTCCCTCTGATAACAGTTTGATTACATTCTCAAATCCTTGGTGAGTTTATTCACTAAGTGTCTAAGTCCAATCCAATTGAAGACAGTTTCACTAATGTCAGATAATAGAAGCTAACGGTGGCTAATAGAGGCTAACAGCAGCTAACAGAGGCTAACAGCGGCAAAAACAGTTGCACTTACTGACAGAAAAGTTCACACGCCCTAAACAGCTCATCTCAGCATCACTGTCACTAGACAGAAAAATTCTTCATTGTCAATATCCCAGCATAACAAAATTACTGACAATAAATACCATATTTAAACATAGCTTACTGACTAATTAACAGATACATGAGGGTTGTAATGGTATGATGCTGAGCACTTTACATGAGTTTTTTTGCATAATATAAAATCCCCATAAGGAGGTGAAACTGCACATGAGGTTCATGCATAGTTACTGTGGGGTCGTGTTAAGATGGGGAGGAAGCTGTGTTTCGGTCGGTCTGTATGTGTTTGGATAGTTTTAAAGCGCCTGCCATAGTCATAGGAGCCTGAACACAGATCGGGGCGGTCGTGGCTCAAGAGTTGGGAGTTTGCCTTGTAATCGGAAGGTTGCCGGTTTGAGCCCCGGCTTGGACAGTCTCGGTCATTGTGTCCTTGGGCAAGACACTTCACCCGTTGCCTACTGGTGGTGGTCAGAGGGCCCGGTGGCGCCAGTGTCCGGCAGCCTCGCCTCTGTCAGTGCGCATCAGGTTGGCTGTGGCTACAATGTAGCTTGCCATCACCAGTGTGTGAATGGGTGGCTGACTGGTTGTGTAAAGTGCTTTGGGGTCCTTAGGGGCTAGAAAAGTGCTATACAAATACAGACCATCGTCCGAGGGGTGTGTTGTCTTCATGGTTTTGCTTGGCCCTCTTTATGATTTTGTTTTTGTTTGTGCTGCTTTCACAACATGCTTGTGTCACCTTTGGTGCAGCTACCATACAAGGCTGTCATGCAGGCTATGAGAATGCTCTCTGTTGTGCATGTGTAGAAGGTGATGAGCAGCTGTTGGAGCGGTTTGGCTCTCATCAGCCTCCTTAGAAGGTAAAGTCATTATTTTGCCTGACCTGTGGCTGCTGATGTGTTCTCATTCCAGTAAAGGCGACCCCCCCCCCCCCCCCCCTCCCTGGGGACTCCAAGATGGCAACTGTTACTAGCTCCATCTTTTATTTACAGAGTGTGGCTATTACAATTTTGGTCATTAAAAGCTACTAAGTATAGCAGTGTGCATACAATTAGTTTGACTTCATGAGAAATCTGAAGGATTACAGATCTAAAGCATAGACGTGTAACATCTGTACGACTCAGAATATTAACGTAAAAAGGGAAAAATACATAACAGCAGGGGAAAACGAAAAAATGTTTCTTGCTTGAGTCTTAATAAAAGACCCTTTCACTCAGCTTTTGTAGCAAGCAGGTCTGCTGAATTTGAGTTTAGACATCCTATTACTGGCATGTGATGCAGAACCAATTGCTGATTCGGGCCCTCGTGTTTTCAAGAAGGAAGCTCTCACTGAGACGTCCGCCTGGAGCCTGAGTTATGTGTGGAGCCATCATTTTGGATGCGCCCGCAGGTGGTACAGAGACCTGCACCGGGAAGCTTCGATCTGCTGGTAATTGTGTTCCTCCGAAATCAAACCCAATCAGCGATAGCACAGCCAACCCCCCTTTCTTTTCTCTCCTCTTGTTTGTGACGAATGGAGGCTGGCTGAGAGAATCAGCATCTGAAGACTGTTTTTCACTGTCGCACAGCTAATCACAGATTCACGTTGTGCACTCTTTTCTTTGCCCCGAGGCGGTTTAACGACAGGTCTTTTCTTTTTTGTACAGCTGACAAAAATCTGACACAAAAATAGGAAAGCTATGAAAAAGCACGCGTGGGTGTCGAATTAAAACTCGTCCGGTCTAATCTGCATTCAGCACCTGTTTTTAATTTGGAAGTTAACCTCCGCACCTGCAAAAAAAAAAAAAAAAAGCTGCTCCTGTGTGTCAGATGTGAGTCACACGTCACCTCTGGGTACATTTTTCCTTTAATATTTCTTTTGATTCCGACCTCTTTACAAATTTATGATGACTCCGCCTCCCAACAAAGGTCACCGTGCAGATTAATGGGCCTCGATGGGATGTTAGGGTTTTGTGTTGATTCGGCATCAGTCACAATATGAGGTGATTACTTTCATTTTTAGCCTTCCTGTTGAACTTTTCAGGCATTTTCTTTTACATTTGCATGTTTAAAACTCTTCCAGGATTTGATGCTCTTATGAGACCTGCTGCATTTAGAGGCAAATGATTTCCTCTCTTCCCTCTCAATCCTTTCCTCATCATGACATAGTTTACACCTGGGTTGGCACGTGAATGTAATTAGGTTGTTAGTAAGAGAAACTGAGAAGACTTAACTAATGTTTCACTATAGAGCAGTGACATCCCTGTATCGAGCACGAACAGCCTGCTATGTCTCACAGAAAGATTTCCAGTATGTCATTTAGTCAGTAAGCTGTCACTGCATACATCTACAGAAGCACCACATCACCAAAGGTGGAATATTTTGATAAGATAAGAGATGAGGCTACTTGATAAGGAGAAAAACATGCTAGATCAGGCTGCAGCAGGAAATAGAAGAAACCCTAAATGGACACACTTCCATTACATACAGACCTTAGAATGAATTAAAAATATAAATAATAAAAAAATAAATTAAAATAAGCTGTTCAATCAATGGTTTCACAGACAACAGGACTAATTAATTAATTAACAGCTGTGCTTACATAAAGGGACACTGTACTTCCTGCTACAGTTCAAAATTACGTGACTTCAGCTTCTTGTAGATTGATGCTATGAGCCTGCTCCTGCTCTGTGGCTGGAAATGTCAACCCTGTGGACCAGACTAACAGCAACAAGCTCATGTGAAGCTTTCACCCTACAGTATATTAATTAGGCTGGGATATAGCAGCATTATGAACATAGAGATTTTTACAGAGTAAACAAAGAAGGTGAGCTAATGTCTCCTTAGGTCGCCCACTTTTACATACTGTTAAATCAGAAATAACCAAATTAAACTTTTCTCGTTGTGGCCTCTTTGATAAAAAGGAGAAATTCCTTGCTTTATGACTTATTCGATCAAACCCTTTTGGTTTTTATTTAGGTGGAACTTTTGTAATAAAGGCTGTGAAAGCATGTATTTATGGCTAAGTAAGACAAATGTGATCACGTTTTCAGTGTGATAAGAGGCAGATGAGACCTTCATATTAAGGGGAACTTTTAAAGATCTCTGTGTGTGCGTGACCCTTGCAGTAAGAGTTTGCACGGGCCAAATTGTGCTAATAAAGTTCAGTGGCGTATGTGTTTGTGCTCCTTGTGTGAAGTAGTTCTGGATTTATGTCCGAAGGGAGCTACAGCTCGCAGCTAAATGCTAAACGGTCCAGGTTTGGAGGGTCCCTAGAGGTTGTCCAGCCCCTGCAGCTACTCCTCTGTGTACTTACCCCTGCAAAAAGCACCTATGAAGATAGCTGCTGTGCTCCCAGGCTTTATTTGTTGCAGAAATAAAGTTGTTTACAGCCTCTGAGGAGGTGTTTTGATGCTGAGGGGTACAGTAACTACCTTGTTAAAGTGTCTTTTGAGACACGCATTAAAAAGATACTGGGAAGCAGGTACATTATGAATAAGAACAGACTATTTTTAGGTGTATGTGTTGTGTTGCTTTCCCTCTGAAGGGATTATTTTACTCTGTGATTGTGTGGCAATGGGTCATATGACAGTGAAGCAGACGGCTAATGCATGCTTTTACAGTTTTTGTAGCTGAGTTAGCTAAAGGTGTGTTTCTTGGTCTGGCACATTTTGGCATCAGCTAAGAGATGAAACCACTCCTGCTAATTGAAGCAGTGTTAACAAACAGCAGCTTTTTTACTAATGTATTCCTACAAAGCAGATGGTCAGAGGTAATGCAAAAGAAATAATAACGTTGAATGGCACAGTTAATGTAGCAGGAAGAGTGCCGAGGGGACCAAATTCCCTGCGATGAATGCCTGCCAGCACCCAAGACGTACATTTGGTCGTTGAGCGTGACAAAAATCTCAATATAGATCACTGTCGTACTCACTGTTGTTAGAGTAGAGACAGGGCAGCGCAAAAAGTTCACACTGCAGCATTTACCGTAACATGAACTAGCGTGTATTTGCTCTTCATTAACAGATGTTCCTTTCTCTCTGCAGAAAGAGATTCCCATGGAGAAGATGCCCGTCAGCACAAGCCAGCCGCTCTCTCTCAACTTCTCTTTGGAGTCCTTAAACAAGCTGAATCAGAGCAGCTCCAGCAGCCTGTACCCGGACACGGGCTCGGGCGGCCGCAGAGCTGACTGCCACGCCGACGGGGGGAAGAGCGGGGAGAGCTGCTTCAAAGGAGACGAGGCCTCGTCCTCCTCCAGTTTCACGAGCAGGCCCGCGGTGGATCCCGTGGGCTCCCTTAGCGACTCGCTGTACGACAGCTTCTCTTCCTGCACCAGCCAGGGATCCAACGAAGTCTGAAAAAGCAGGGCTGTAGAGATGGAGTCCAGTTTTCAAGACATTTCTCTTTCAGATTCTGTCCTTCTTATTGGAAATCATGCCTTGATTGGCTGGAGGTTGAACGACACAGTGGACATATGGAGTGGATTTTTTGGGTAGATTACATCTGTTTTTCTAGGGGATTACCCCTAACAGGGTTGGGCGATACATTAACATTTTCTGCCACATCTCCACAACTAATTATTTTGGCAAACTGAGGTACACCTTAGCATCTTAAAGCAGCCATTCCCAAATTAAAAATATATATTAATTAAAAAACTATCAATTTGAAGTGGCATCGTTTTGGAAAGCCGACATTTTAAAAAGTTTGTATTTATTTATTGAAAACGCCCAAACTTTGGGAACCACAGATGGGATAACAGCAACTCTATCAAACAATTAGGGTAGAAAACCAGGAACATTTGGCATGTCAGTGAAAAACTTTGATATCTGTGTACAGCTTTCCACTCTTGCTCATAAAACCTCCAGAAAGTAAGGAGCTATTGCACTTTAGAGTTAATTATTTACAGCGACATTATAAAAGGTGGACGTACTTCCGAGTATAACAAAATAAATAAAGAAATAAAGCCAATGCAGAAGTGCCTTAAACCTGCATTATTCTTTAATAACCACCAGGGAATGCAGACCTGTAGTTCCAGAAAGACTTGTTGTCTATGGGAAAATAATCCAGAGACAACATAAGTAAACACTTTTGTGATGAGTTTATTAGCTCACTTGCTTAATTTGGGTCATACTCAGTAAATATTTAAGTCCATTCTGTACATTCTTTGAAGTTTAACGATTATCCGGGGTGTGCCATGTCCGTCCCTCGTCAACTGCAGTTTAAAAACATCGGAAGTTTGAACTTCTGAAACCAATGGGTGATGTTACCACAGCCACATCCATCTTTTATACTGTCTACGGTTGCAACGCAGAAAATTAGCAAACTAAAACGCCAAAAATCTCCCGCAATAATACAACCGCCAATCATCTGAGCCGGTCACTGTCCTATCGCCCAACCCTAAACACTAGTTTGTGTTTATTTTCTTCTTTTTTCTCAGCCTTGCAAAAATGTCTTGGTTTTGGTTTGGATCTGCTCTTGATTTCCTCTCAACCTTCAGCTAATCTTGGAGAGGACTTGTCTCAGTTACAGCCCTGCCATGAAAGGACGAGTGCCGGTCCCCTCTGCCTACAACAAGAAGCCCTTAGAAGAGCTACAGACGCGAGGATGAATCCTCAACCTAAAAAAGAAAAGAAAAAAAAACAGGACTTTTAAAGGTTTGGCTTGGGTGTGGTGGACTGGACAGCAATACACGTTTGTATCATTAGTGACCACCCCTCCTCCTCTTCCTCCCACCATGCTGGTGTACTTCTTATCATTGCACTGTAACAAATACTGTACAAAGATGTGTAAAATAAAAGAAAACACGACAAGCAGAATGGGCAATATTTGCATAAAACTCCATTTTTGAAACTCCACATGGTACATGAATTAATGAGACCAGGTACAGATAAAACAAGCAAACATAAGGTGTCGTCGCCCGTAGCTCAGGGAACATACTGGACTAAAGTCGATTGTAAAAATGAAAACGCAGCCATCGGGAAAGCGTAGACAAATGGCTCTCCAAGCATCCAAACGTAGTCTCATGTAGCATAACACACCCAAACTCTCCAAAACCTCAGCTTTCCTCTCGTGGCTGTATATTATGTTGTATATATTAAAAAAATATAAGTTAATATCAGAACGGGCATTGCTGATCGATATATATGCAAGTAAGAACAAAAAGAAAGTAAAAAGATGTAAATTGTTTGCCAATCGTTCAACCTGTTTAATGTCTGCTGTTTGGCGTCTTGTGTTTTCTTTCGGGCGTTCTTCTTCTTCTTGTTGTTTTTAAAAAAAGTAAAAATATTATTTTGATCAATAAGAGCTCACGCTAAAATGTTTTTTATCACTTTTTTTATCACATTTCTCTCTGGAATTTGACCAGCTGGTGCTAATCAACAGAGCCGACTGTGTGTTTTCGATTTTTCTATGAAACTGTTAATATTGTATGAAGAGAGTCTGAAGAGGACTTGTGTATTTTTCTAGATGTCCAGTATTTATACCCACATTTTGTACTGTCAGACTGTAGTGTGATTGTCATGCTTCACCTCTTTCCTTAAACCTTCCTTTGTAAAGAGAAAGTTACCAGCAGTGTTACTTTGGTAATTAATATTATTGTTATTATTATTATTACTGTGTGCAATTTGTCTGTTACACTAGACTTTAATGCTATATTTTATGTAACTATTTCCTAAATAAATACGAGAAACTATTTCCTATTTCAACCTGAGCTGCAGGATGTCTGTGTGTTTTTCTGAGCAATATAGTGAAGGAGGTGCTACGTGTACCTTCATACGCGGTGATTCATTTGACCTTTCTTTAAGTGTGAAAATCCAGGTTTGGAGAAAGCCCTCCCCAAAATGTTTCATGGCGTGTAATCACCGCTTCCCCCTCACAATCTGTCAGCAGGGGCTGAAGCTCAGAGCTCTCGCTGCAGAGGGATTTATAACCATTAGTCCCCTGATGGGCAATTATACGCATATAAATAAACGCAATTAGTTTAAGCACGCTTGGAAGATTTCTCTTTCTCTGTGTCTGCCTCTTAAGCATAGGCTTGTAGGTTATTTGATCAGCACGCGAGCAGATTTAAAGTCGAGGTTAAGTAGTATGCTTTTTTTTTCTTTTGTTCTGTCCAGTTCCTCAAGGTGAATCACAACGTAAAGAACTGACAGTATTAGACCAATAACCCCTGTGAGCAGCATCTGGTGACTGTGGGAAGGAAGAACTCCCTTTTAACGGGAAGAGATCTCCAGCTGACCAAGTCTCAGGAAGTGGAAGCAACTGGTAGAGGATTAGGAGAAAGCGAAGAGAGGAAAGAATAAGAGAGACATAGGTGCACTGATTTATTATTAGAAAAGACTGTATTAAAATTTCATGAAAAGGTCACAGAATTTGGTGATGACTACACAGCGGTATTACAAAAATAAAAATGAGTCACAAAGTGCAGAACTTAATGGATTTTCACAGCACTGAAAATATGACTCAAAAACTGAAAAGTAGTTCAAGTTCTCAAAGTGAGTTTCAGAGACGTGCAAACGGTCCGGAAGCCAAAGCTAACGTCAATTGCTGCAAATAATAAAATGGAGCAGTAATCAAGTGATTATAAAAGTCTTCATGGGTTAATAATCAGGCACACAAACACTAACATGTCTAAGTGTCCTTTAAAGTTAAACCTTGCTTGTACCTGCTAGCTCCTGTGTGCAGCCCCAGTGGCCCAATGGATAAGGCACTGGCCTCCTAAAAGCCAGGGATTGTGGGTTCGAGTCCCATCTGGGGTGCTGTCCAGCAGAGTGGCGCAGCCTAAGCGTGCTGGGCCCATAACGCAGTGGTCGATGGATCAAAACCATCCTCTGCTAGCACTTTCAGACAGCCACCTTGCTGTCCTCGTATACAAACGCTGGCTTTGCCACTTCTAGTACTGATGTGTCCCTTTATTCCTCAAAGATTTTGGTCTATTATAGACTTGATGTCATCGCTGAGTTGCTGCAGATTTGTCCATCTAGCATCCTAAAGGCGCTCTATAGGACTGAGATCTGGCGACTGTGGAGAACACTGAACTCATTATCATGTTCAAGAAACCAGTTTGAGATGATCTAAGCTTGTGACATGGTGTGTTATCCTGCTGGAAGCAGACACCAGCAGCACTAATACGAGGCAGGATGGATCCATGTTTTAATGTCTATGCCAAATTCTGAAAACATCTGAAGGTAGCAGCAGCGATTGATACTCATCAGACCAGGCAAGATTTTTCCAATCTTCTGTTATGCAGTTTTGGTGAATTTGAATTGTAGCCTCAGTTTCCTGTTTTTAGAGAAGAAGAATAAGACGACTCTTGGTTGATGTCAGGAGTAGAGATGGCACGATACCCCTTTTTTATGTCCGATACCGATACCGATATCATAAATTTGGATATGTGCCGATACCGATATGAATCCGATATAGTGTTTTTAATCAATAAAACTGTTTTTTAAATATCTTGCTGCATTTTGTATAAGTTCATACTCAAGTTTAAATAAACAACAACACTAAAGCTATTCTGTTATACCTGTATGTAAAAAATACACTGCACAAAATATTTCATAGTTCAGCAATACTGATCAATCTAATAAACTTAAACCTACTACATCCTTCCTATTCTGGTATTTTAAAGAGTACTTAGCAGAAATCTTAAGCAACCTAACTAATAGGGTTGCAAACTCCCAGCAAAAAAAAAATAGGGAACCACCACCCATCCTCCACCTCATGATGCTTAATCGACGTAATCAACTTTAATTTGATGCAGTGTGGGGAAAAAAAATGCACAGAAATAAATTTTTTTTGAAAAATAATTAAATAGATTCAACATCTTCCTTCAACAGAACTGCAGACTGCACAGATGGTATCTTCCCAAAGGAAAAAGTACTATAGCTTACTAGGGTATATTAGACTTAACAGTTACTATATACAGTAATGGACTTTGGGTGTAAGATTCAGATAGTTATTGATTAAAAGCTAGACATTTTAAATGAGAATAAGAAAGAAAAGTATGTCTTTGTGCCCCCTCTTCCCTGTTCATGCCCTATCGGCCCCCCTGGCTAAACTTTGCTAGATCCGCCCCTGGACAGTTACCAGCCGTCAGCTGCAAAAGATCCTCGAGTAGAAAGTAATATTAAATAAATTCTAACAACAGCTTATCAAGCTTAAACGTGCTGCTGTTGTTCAGCCGCTGGTTTCCTCTTTCTGGCGCGAAGTGGGCCAAAAACAAAGAAGAGAGAAGGAGTTGCACAGAAAAGCCGATCAGCTGATCATTAAGCAGTTTCACGATTGAAGTAGCAGCAAGAAGATGCAGTCGCTCCAGGTATTGGTTGTTAAGCTTAACGCGGGAATGCTTTACAAACATTCAGAGATGAACTTACACACTTGCTTTACTTCTCTCTGGGATAACCTTCTCAGAGATGAAATGCTGGTTTGGTAGCAGGCTTCAAATACACACAGCCTCTCTATCACTTGAGCACACTGCTCCGACATGCTACGGTTATGAGCCGAGTTACGCCATGTCGCAAGTTTTGTGAGGTGCTTTTTTTTATATTTAATGGATCGGATTACATTTTTTTTTATTTCTCTCCGATATCCGATCCAGTAATTTACGTCAGTATCGGACCGATACCGATACGTAATATCTGATGTCCATCTCTAGTCAGGAGTGACCCTCTGCTCCTGTTGAAATGCTCTTCTGCATACTGTAGTTGCAAAAAGTGGTTAGTTTAGTTAGTATTGCCTGTTTTTACCAGCTTGAACCAGGCTGGTCAACAACAAAGAATTCTAACTGAGAGAACTGCTGCTCACTGGATATTGTCTCTTTTACAGCACATTCTCTGTAATGAGGATAAAACTGAGATCCTCCTTATTGGCACCAAATCCAACCTTTTGAAGGCGAACCATTTCTCACTCACCATCGATAACTCCACAGTTTTCCCTTCTCCTCAGGTTAAGAGCCTTGGTGTCATCCTAGACAGTTCACTTTCCTATAAATCTCACATCAACAATCTCACCCGTTCTGCCTACTTCCATCTACGCAGCATTAACAGATTGCTTCCTTCTCTTTCCACCCAGTCTACGTCCATTCTTGTCCACAGTCTTGTTACCTCCCGTATTGACTACTGCAATTCTCTTCTGCATGGTCTCCCCCAAAAATCCCTCCATAAGCTTCCACTGCTTCAGAACTCTGCTGCTCGCATTATCACCAGAACCCCCTCCTACCAGCACATCACCCCTGTTCTTCAGGAACTTCACTGGCTCCCTGTGAAATTCCGGATAATATTCAAACTTCTTCTGCTCACCTTCAAGGCCATTCATAACCTCGCTCCTCCTTACCTTTCTGACCTGTTAACCACTACCTGTTCTGACCGTTCACTTCGATCTTCTTCTTCTATCCAGCTTGCTGTACCTTCCTTCCGCCTCACCACCATGGGAAGCAGAGCTTTCAGCTGCTCTGCTCCCAGGCTGTGGAACTCTCTGCCCCCAGAAATAAGAAACATTGGTTCTCTCCCCCAGTTTAAATCCCAACTCAAAACTCATCTGTTCAAATCTGCATATTCACTGTGAATCCACTGTTTGTTCATTTTATCTTGTGCTTTTGTTTTATTGTTCTTATTCTCCCATTGTTTTACTAAGTGTTTTATCCTATTATAAAGTGTCCTTGGGTGACTTGAAAGGCGCTCATAAATAAAAATGTATTATTATTATTATTATTATTATTATTATTATTATTATTAAAGCCTAAAGATAGTTGTGTGGGGAAATCCCAACACTCAGACCGACAACCATGACACATTCACACTTAAATCACCTTTCTTCTCCATCCTGATGCTCAGTTTGAACCTCAGCAGGCTGTGCCTGAGGGCCTCGAGTTGCTGCCATGTGATTGGCCAATTAGATATTTGCATTAAACAGGTGGACCTAATGAAGTAGTTGATGACTTAATTAGCCACATGTTCACCAACAGTGGTGTTCACAGGTGTATTGAGCACAGATTAATAAGCTCAGGACCCCAACACCTGCAGCGGAGGGAAACACTGGAGCAACAGCGATGGCACAATCTTCTCCTCTGAGTATTCTGTGTATGTACTTAGAATCCAAAACTAGATGATAGTTGTTGTTGTCGTTTTTTTGTTTTGTTTTGTTTTGTTTTGTTTTTAAAGATGGATTGCCTGAGTTAATTTAATTGTAAAGATAACATTTTTCTGCTCTGTGTAGTTTGAACTGACAGACGTTACTTAAATAACAAAGTTTAGCTCAGTGCACACAGGCAGGTACAGTTACAGTGATTCAGTGATAATTATCAATAGATAAATCAATCTATTAGTGTAGGGTCTTTACTTCACGGTGTAAAGTGATTGTTTGGTGCGATATAAATAAAATGGAGTTAAATGCATTCAGTGACACACACGCGCGCGCAGATAAAAATGTTCACATTACATCTTTTATTTTCCAAAGTAAAATGATCACATGATACGTCATTAATAAGTTCATGGCGATTACATGGCGTGAATAAGAGTAATAGTAAACGCACCGTGGCCCTCCACCCCACCTTAGAGCTGACTCAGTTACATTAATTAATATTAAAATGTGCGTCTGCACGCGGACTATTTACGCCATTAAAAAACATACACGTCGCGTGCTATGTGATCCAGGCCACTGAGAGTCTGACGTGACTGAAAGATCTTAAAAGCAGACGAGGGGAAAGTGTTTCCCTTTGCGGGGGCTACGGACTCCATTCACTGAAATATTCTGGCGAGCTGTTAGGAAGCACCAAAACGCGCCAATCCAAGTTTTGCGCACGGGGGATTTTATTTGTTATCCAAATCCACACGCCAGCGCCGAGAAAGAGTCACGGTGAGAGGATAACAAGTAATGATGCGCAATTAGTGCGCGGGCACAGGATGAGAAATGGAAACGCCAACTGTGCGCTCCAGTCACGTGGCTGCGCTTTATGATTTCTGCGCTCCGGATCTGTCTCCAGTCGCGCTGCGTGGAGAGGAGACGCGCACTTTGCGGGCAGGAGCTTCTTCTTCTACTACTTCTCCTCCCCTCTCTCTCTTTTTCTTCGCTGTCACTTCAGTCAGCCGGGAGGATGAGCGGATCCGAGTCCGGGCTGCCTCTGCGGCGGGTCGACCTCCTTGTCTTATAACAACCTCAGGGAGTCCACGCGTGTTTGTCCCCCCATTCTTCTTCTCTTCATGTTTCCCCTCCGAGCATCATTTGGGAGAGAATGCGTCTGCTCGTTTTCGCGACTTTGCTCGGAGTCCTCCTCGATGCGGGTAGGTGCAACTTTGGGGAGACCGCAGTGGTCTCGTATGATGATAGAAGTCATGTCCACGCACAGAGAGGAAATGCAGACTTCGTTTAGAGCCAGTCGAGATGAACTTTACTTTATAGCCGGTGTAACATTTTGGAGACTCGTCTTTGTGCCAATAGATAAAGAATAAAAAAAGAGAATCTTTCCAGATGTTTTTAGATAAGTGGAGAAACAGCAGGAAGGATTTATGGTTTTGGAGAAGGAGTGCCCCCCTCCCCACCCCACACCTCACACACCCCGAGCTCATTTTGGAGCAAAGTGGGAACAATAGTAACACAGATCCACGCCAATGACGCCCTTTAAAAGTGCGAGCCGCTTGTTCCCGCTGCTGCATGACTTTCTGCCACATCGCGCTGATAGTATTTAGTTGTTCCGAAGTGCGTCAGGTGATTGGAGTTCAGAGGATGGCGATATAGAAGTAGCAAAAAGGATGTGGTTTGTGGTCTGTTTTCTTTAGCGGAACTAAGAAAACGGGGGATTTGAAGCAGTTTTCTAGAAGTGATGAGCAGAGCTCGGGAGCTGGATGCTGCTCTGGTGTCCTGATTTTGCAGGTTTTGCTTGGTTTAAATGTTTTAGGGTGGTGTTGTGGTGGTGGATATGATATGAGGACCTTTAAAGTTGGAGGTGAATGCTTGCTGCCATTTAAATGATTGCACCAGTGATATCTATAAGCTTGAGTGGGATGTTTAGAGCAGGCGTTTCTGCAGGGATGGATTTTTGAGCTGCTCTGATGAAGATATCCTAGCATGGAGCAGTAAGTGAGCATACGCAGTGATCTGATGAAAAATGCTGAGATTTGATTATATAAATTTATAGACTTTGCTTTTAGTTATGATGCAGAGAGGTGGCACTGAGTCTGTAGATCATCTGATTTCCAACCGTAGCAGTCACTTAAACAGGACTACAACGTCATTGTGGGCACTGTGATGTCTAATTCATATGTTTACTTACACTCGCTTTCTTTTTGCCTCACGGTTTGAGCAGATCTCTGCAGAGCATGAGGCATCTCAAGGTTTCTGGCAATAGGAGAAGAATAAATATTTTTGTGATTTCTGGGCTCATTTTTTCTCACACAGTATAAAAGTTAATAAAGGCCTATGGTGCTCTTTCAAAATAAAGGCTGAATATATGTATTTCAAATTAATCCTCACGATTTAGCTTGATGACTGCAAAAGAAATATGTCTGCTGCATCTGCAATGACTGACGGAGTCCAGTCCACCTTTTAAATTAGAGCTGATCTTTTAACGCTCCACAGAGAACATGCAAAGAACAGAATGATTTATTTGAAAAATGAGGACCGAGTAGGTCTTTGAACAGCTCCTGTGGGGTCTGCAGGTGCCTCTGCTGGTAAGTTAAAAAAAAGCGGCAGATGAAATTGGCAAAAACCCACATAAAAGTGCATTTGTATATTTACAAGAGGTTGCCGTAGCAATCTGGACTCTGGTTTTAGTACCTCAGGGGATGAGGATGCAGATGGGTCATCTATGCACTGGCAGATTACATTTAACGCGGCAGCTTTGTGTTGTAAATGGAGTTTTATCAGCTATAAAATCCACGGGTTACCAGGGAATTAAGAACAGCCACTCTGAGCTTTGCTGATGTGTTTTCTTTACGGCTTATTCTGTGTGAATTTATAACCTCTCTGCTGACACTCGAGACATCCAATAAAAGAGAGCAAAGAAAAACATGTGCTTTTATGTGCTTCGTGCAGTCAGGAGACCTTGTCACTGTCCATCTGCTTGTAGGCGTAAAGTCAAAACACCCAGCGGGAGATAAAAAGATGACAGAGCGCTCTCGTGGAGCGCCATTAGTCATGTTTGGAGCAAATATACCGTTGAACAAATGGTATATGTGCTAAAATCTGTACAAGCATCTATTGCTCAACTCTGGGAGAACACAGGGGATGAAATAAACACACAGCCCTGATTCACAGATACTGTGAACAATTATCAATAATCCAAGAAAAATAGTCCTGTGAAGAGCAGCTTCAAACTTGAGAAAAGTCTGGCAAACTTCATCAGTCGTCACCTGTGCTGTTCATATGACGAATAACGCCTATCCTGACTTGCTTTAAAGCTGCTGTTTGAAGAGGACAGGCTGAAGCCCGTACACACTCACAGGATCAGCCATGATTAGGTTTACAGTGAGGGAGAAAGGGTGACATCACCACACACCTGTGGTGGCCAGTTGCTATGGTGCATAACGCCACTGAGAGGAGGGGGAGGTGTGAAAAACCCTGTTGTCTGAGTCACTGAGGTCCAGGCTCTGGAGAGGCCAGTCAATCAAATAAATGTAGCTGTTGCCAATTAGACACTTTCCAGATGGTTTTGCATGGCGGATCAAAATCTGACGGTAGTTTTCTGTGTTCAAAATATATTCATTTTGACAAGATCTCTAACACCACTGGCTGAAATGCTGCCCCAAACCATGACAGAGCCTCCACCGTGTTTTACAGGTGGCTGTAGACACTCGTTGTTAAGTTAAACTGGGACTGAAAATGAGTTTTTTTTGTTTGTTTGTTTTTTTGTGTCCCGTTTGGATCTTTAGCCATCAGAATTGTTGTCTTAAGGCCAAGAAAGATGCCAAGCGGATTTATTTTACCAATTTTACAACTGCAAAGCTCTCCAGCGAGTAGTGCGGTGCTCTGAACAGATAATTGGAGGTGAGCTTCCCTCCCTCCAAGACATCTACAGGAAGCGCTGCCTGAGGAAAGCGGGGAGGATCATCAAGGACTCCAGTCACCCCAGCCATAAACTGTTCAGACTACTTCCATCAGGAAGGAGGTTCTGCAGCATCCGGTCCCGAACCAGCAGACTGAGAGACAGCTTCTTCCACCAGGCCATCAGACTGCTGAACACGTCATAGACACCTCAGCTTCACTACTGGAACTTCAACATTATGCACTCCATACTGTACAGTAATGCCACTGTTTTGCACATGTCTCACTCTGTATATTTTTATATATTTTATTTTATTGTTTACTCTATTTAAATTGTAAAATATGTGTATACACACACACACACACACGTGGAAAACATTTAGTATACACATCCAGAAATGCATATACTATTATATATTGTACATATATTTATTAGTTTCAGATGTAGCCATTCTTGTATTTTGCCTGTTTATGTTATTGTATTTTGCACAACTCTGTTGCTTGTGAAGCTCGCACACAAGAATTTCACTCGTATGTACTGTACCAATGTACCTGCACATGTGATGTGACAATAAAAGTGATTTGATTTGATTTGGATCATCATGGCCTTGCCATATTGGTCCATTTGATTGACCTTTATTATAAGTATGAATTTATTTTATTTTCGGTTGCTACAAACGGGACAGACATGACTGGGGGATAGGACAGGGAGAAAGAATGAAAGAAAGAGAGGGAGAGAAAGAAAACCAAAGGGGAGAAGAGACGGTGAGAAGGGGGGGAGGAGAGAAAAAAAAACAAAACACCTGAAAATGAGTTTAAAAGCAGGCAATACTCGTGGACCAAGTGACTTAATTTAATGGCCGGCAGGGGGTGTCTGCTATTGCTTTTCAGATTGTACACACTCTCCTTGGTTTACGACCTCAGTAAACACTTTTTCTGATCGTTTGATGGACTCAAACGCTAGATTCAAGTTCTAGGTAATGATTGGAAAATTAAAAAATCATATTGCTTGAAATTTCATAGCTTTGCACAGTCACATTAATCACAGAGCATCATTCATTATCACTCAGTGGTACATAATAGAAGAATGCAGCTTATGGGCATATTTTTAAGTCTTTAAAGTATCAATAAGTAATATCAAAGTTTATTCAACCGATCTCTCAGGAAGCTAAGATTCCACCTGCTGCTAATCTTGAGTTTGCAAACCTCTTGGAAACAGTGGCTAGGCCTATCTTTCTAATTTTCTTCACAAGATAAAAAAATCTAGCCAAGTTTTTAAGCTCCGCGCTTTTGACATTTGACAAAAAAACAAATGTTAAACGCATTCCTTTGCTTATCAAGCTGTGACGGGAGGATTGATTATCCACGTGAAGAACTCTGTAGGGCGGGAAACAAAAAAAGTCCTGCAATAACTGAACATTTCTGCTTCCACTCTGTGTGGCAGGAGATACCCTTCAGATTCAGTGCTACCAGTGTGAGGAGATGAAGCACAATGACTGCTCCACGCCAGAGTACATCGTCAACTGTACCGTCAACGTACAGGACATGTGCCAGAAGGAGGTGCTGGTCAAATCTGATGGTAAGCCGCTTCTCGTTGTTAGCTCATGAAGTCTGGCAATGCCTCAGTAGAGGCCCCAACGTTACAGAGATTACAGAATTATGTATGCTTGATGGAGGAATGTCTTTCTTGGTTTTCTCATTCCTTTACGCGCTCCAGAACAGAGTCCATAAAGGTTGAGAGACTGGGATTAATGCACAGTCTGAGCCAGCCAAAAGTACAAAGATAGAGTTTCTGTTTATCAGTAGAAAGAAGGAAGGTGACCGTCTGGAAACCAGAGATGAAACTGAAAACACATCGCTCAGAGAGAACGTGACTTCTTAAGTTTTCTTCTCTGCCATTTAGGTGAGGCTGCCGTAATTGACTACGCTCGTTTTGGTCGTAGCATGACTTTTATTTTCGAGTCACGTAAGTGGAGCCTACATAAACAACTCTTTAAATTAACTGTGATGTTTGCAGATGTGTGTAATTTTCTCTGTCATTAGTGACAAAAAAGAAAGTACCCAAGGATACCTAACTTCTTCCATCCCAAAATACCTGTTAATCGTTGTGTCTTATTGACTGGTCCAAAAGAGCAATCTCCTGTGATTTTCAGTGAAATAGATATTGTTATCTGTAATTTAGTTCCTTTGCTCTGCTTTGAAGGAAAAGAGAAGCACTGACTGATGTGTAGGCTGACTCTGGTGTAGGACTCGGTATCACAGAGGGGACACTGGGCTGTGGTACAGTGTGTAAAAATGTTCCAGTTGTAAACCTACATAAACGTTCCCATCCATTGCTTTTTTTATTTTATTTGCAGGCTCGTTTTCACATAAGCCTTATTTGTATTGTGATGTTGTTTTGCTGATCCAAAACCCCAGCTGACTGAAACTACTTCATTCAGCTCATATGTCAAAGACAAGAGGCTTTCATTCAGCTGCCACTGAGATTAGATTAGTTTTGTGCCGCCTTACAAGAAATAAAATAGCTCAGTCTATAGAGTGAAAAAAACTGACAGTTTGGAAAAGAGGTGGGACAATTTTTTAAGCAGACATTTTTTTAAAATTCCAAACTAGGAAACCTACCAGGGGTCATGTGGTAGAAAATGCAAAAAAAGATTAACAAACCTCCATTTATTGTCTAAAAATGTATAAATATGAAATAATAAAAGGAAAAGTGGATACAACCACAATACGGGTGTAGCGTTTGAACTTTTATTTCACATCCAGAGCAGTATAAGGTAGGAAGTTTAATTTGTTTTGGGCACCAGAATATTATTTTGAGCTATCTCAAAATTTGAACTTACTGAGTATCTTAAAATTTCAAGTTAAAATTTTGGCATATCTAATTCGAAATTTCAAGTTTTTTTTTTTGTTTTGAGATGCTATCTAACATTTTAATTTATTGATGGTAAAACTAAATAATTAAAATTCAGTAGCAAAATCAAGCTTCCATAAAATATTTATCTGTACATTTATCTGTGTATTTATCTGCTAACATCTGTTTGGCTAACTAGCATAGCCAAGTATGAAAAGTATTAGCATAGCATTTCTTCAAAGACCAAAGCTCATCATTAACTTTAAGGTTGTTGAGTTAAATCGTATTTAAAGAGCTGTGAAAGATCCAAGGTGCTCTCAGTTTCTAAACAGAAATTATTAACGTGATTTTCATTACATTTTGAGGACGTTTACACTTTAGCATCCCCAGCTAACATAATCAAAAGATGTGCACAGACAACGGCTAGTTCTTCTAAAGGTCTTTTCTATTATAGTGTTGGGAAAAAAACATTTTCAGTTTTATTCAGTCCTGTTCCTTTAGTTCAATTTCTTCCATGTAACAAATGTATTTTTATTTAATCTAGATATTAATTAACCTAGTATCAAACATATATTTGTAACATTGCTTCTAAGGCCCAAACAGTCATTAGCTATCAGTTTGCTTTGTTCACTCTTATTTAAAGACCCGAGTGGGAGCTTGTGCAAAATGCTATTAGAATCTGAGTTACAACTGTCAACAGTAACCTGTTCTTTGTTGGATTTTGGTGTTTACATATAGCTCGATTTTAAAAAAAAAAAGAAAAATCTTCCGTTGTAGTACTGATATTAATATAATTAATCCAAGGCTAAAGCACATCATTAATTATCATTTTATTGTGTAAATGTTTTTTCTGCCTTAACAATTATGTTATTATATATATATTAATATCAGTTTAATTTCTGATATTATGCAAAACAGAAATTAAACCAACATTAGTGACTGTAATCTGTTTTTTGCTCAATTTTTACTAAATTTGGGGATGTTTATTTTTCAACTACTCCATCTTTACACGGTATTGTGCATTTGCTTTCCCTAACATGTTTGCAGCCTAGTATTTGAAGTAAAAATATTCTTTATTTTTACAGACTGTCAATATTATGTTTGCAGCTACCTGCAAAAGTCCCTTCAGATAACAAAGTTATCATTGATTGGCTTATCAGATTTTTCCTATTAGTTGTCAAATCTCAGACAGCACGTGGCTTGATGAAGTGTCTTATAATTGGAAGTTTATAGGTTCAGTGCTTGCAACAAAGTAGCCTTGCGTGGTGTCCTTGAGTAAAACATTGATCCCTCATAGCATTTCCTCAGATAGTAATTTTAGGCTTTACCTTGACAGACAGAGAAGCAGTTCTGTAGAAACATGTGCCTTATTACCACATACCAAACAAGCACTATCAAGGGGAAAAAATGCTAAGATGCACATTTTTCCTGCCTTTCCACTTAATGGAACTCCCTGCTGCAGAAATTGAATTTATCTGAATTTGATTTAATCCACACAGCAAAGGAATGTTTCATTTGCAGACAACAGAAACAACCACATGAATAATACAGTAACAATACCACATAGATGACAAAATGCTTCCTATATCAAGCATACCGTAGAAAAACATAACAAATAACAGCAATAGGTACCAGATAGAGAAAGGTTACTTGATAAAGAAGTCAGAAAGTGCAGAGTGAATAAAAAGCATTTTTCCAACACATCGCAGAAACAAATTGTCCCTCACCGCACAACGTTAGTTAATAAAAGGAGACAGGAAATCAGTACTTTCAAAGTCCAAATAGGACAATAAAGTACTGCAGCTCTTATAAGTTGAGTCTAAGCAATCTTATTACAGCAGGGACAATGAATCCACATTTCTTTGCAACTTTTGTTAAATGCATTTCCAACTACTGGAATCTCTTTTACTATTTTTTACTATTTTTTCTGTTTGAACACTGGAAACATTTAGAGAGCTCTTGATTATTATTTTCAGGGATACATTATCGGAAATCGTGTGCATCCTCGGGGGCTTGCCTCATCGCCTCCTCTGGCTACCAGCAGTTCTGCACCGGCAGGTTGAATTCAGTCTGCATCTCCTGCTGCAACACCCCACTCTGCAATGGCCCCAAGAGGAAGCGTCCCACCAACTCGGCGGCAACGACCACCCTGCAGACGAACCGGCCTCTTCTTCTTTTCCTGCTCGCACTGCTGCTCCTCCTACTGACGTAGATGATGTTCCCGCCACAACTTCGCTGTACAGTTTGTTTTCTGTCTAAACCATTTAAAAGAATTTACCTTTCCAATCAGAATTAAAGTCAAGTTTGTAAAAGAAAGCATGGTGTTAAAACCACATAAGCGAGGGGATAATATGACGGTAGATTTAATGGGTTTTTTTTGTTTTGTTTTTTTAAATCAGTGTGACCCAAAATGACTGAGGCACTGAGCTTATCAAACACAACAGTAATTACTCAAGTCAGGGCCAAGAGACATTTATCCACAGATTTCTGCAAAAACCAAAGGGTTTTTACAAATTTGGCCGTGGGGCCATTAAAAAAAATGCAGGTTTCAGACACTTTTGCTTTGCTCTCACCTTGCACACAAGGAAAGTGCATCCATCATTCATGCGGAGTATATTTTTCCATAAATAGGTGATATAAACAGGGATATTCCGTACTGCAGAGCCAGTGATCTATTGCTGCTGAACTTCTACTTCTAAAATAAAGCCCAAGTAACAAAAACCCCAGTTCCTTGAATGGCCACTTGAAGGTCACTGCAAAAGGAAGCCAGTCCCCCGAGTACCTTTAAATCAGATATACACATGCTCAAAGCATCTCCCCCCCACACCGAAAAAAAAAAAAGAAGCTTTGGTTTGTTTCTTTTCAGTAAAACTTAATTTTTATGACACTCCATCATTTCAGTTTTATTAAAACCTCAGTTAGGGACCAGTCTGCAACCATCTGGCAACCACCGGTGCCAAGGGAAGAATCTGTATTCCTCAACCAGTGAGATCATGATTGCTTTTGTTGGTAGCATTCAAAGAGGTCTCCTTTTGATTGCTTTAGTCACTAGCCGTTTGCCAGGATTGTCAGTAGCTGACATGAGAGACACCGACTTAGCTGCAAACAAATCAAACAGTGGGAAAACTACAAATAATGCAATGGAAACTAGAAATGCAATGACCAAATAAAGGTATCTCCTTTTTTAATGTGTTGCTTGCATCAAAAAGGTACAACATTTACTTTGAAGGCAAAGATTCTCTGTGTCTGGTTTGCATCTTTTGCAAATTTTACTAAAGATTGGGAAGTAGTTGGTAAGTGTTTGCAGACAGGTCAGCATCTTCCGTGTAAACCACAGGTATCAACAGCAGTCTGCTAGCAGCCAAAGCAATCTCAAGGAAGTTTTGGCACAGCACCCTCTTTGCTACCAATTTCTCCTGGTAAAAATCAGCAACCTCCAGCAACTGCTCTCCATGTGGTTGGTTTTTCCTTGGCTTCGAGTTAAGCATGATTAAAGGTATGGACAGTACTGCAAGGGATGAAGTACCAAACTCAAAGCCTCAATGGATAGTCTACAAATCACTGGGTAATGTTATGGTGGGCCATCCGTCTTATATATACAGTGTATGAGCTCAGCCTGTAGCTTCACCACAGAGAGATGGAGCTAAACTAGGTACAGGACCTTTTGTCGGCCCTCTTTTAGGTAAAGCTGATCAAGTGTGAGTTAATACTTTAGTTCAGAGGTGGGCAACTCCAGGCCTCGAGGGCCGGTGTCCTGCAGATTTTAGATCTCACCCTGGGTCAACACACCTGAATCACATGATTAGTTCATTACCAGGCCTCCGGAGAACTTCAAGAAATGTTGAGGAGGTAATTTAGCCATTTAAATCAGCTGTGTTCATTCAAAAACCTGCAGGACACCGGCCCTCTAGGCATGGAGTTGCCCGCCCCTGCTTTAGTTATAGCTCACAACAGGTTGTCTTAGTTGTGCACAAAACCTGGAAGCTATGAGAGGAACCTGACCTGGGTGACAAAGGACACTGTGCTTCTTTAACAGATTAAACAAATAAGTCTTGTTATGTCATTTTGACAGTTTTAGAAGTGAAGGTAGGTGACTCTTGTCTTCTAGACAGAGCGAGGGGGATTGTTTTCCCCTTTTTTTCCAGTGATTAGCTGAGCTAACTACCATCTGGCTGTAAACGTAATGGGCAGATGTGAGACTAGTATCAATCGTCTCATTTGATATGCACTAGAAATCAAATTAGCATATGTCCTCAATCTATTACTCTTAAATTAGCTAAGGGAAATCTTAATGCTGCTCTCTACAGTGATAACTGCTTTTCCTGCTTTGCAATAGTTTGGAGGCCCTAAACAAATAATTGTTCTCATCTTTTAATAAATGAATGTGAGTGGAGTGCACAAAGCCCTGATTTCAACCAAAATTCAACAAAACAGCGAGTGTCGGATCGTATGTGTTGCCTGAGTTCACTGGCTGTGAGATATTTAGCATGAAGGTGAAAAGACTAAACACACACAGAAATGGTTTCAAAGTTACTGTTTTAAGATAGTGTTTTCTTTTTCTTTCTTTCTTTCTTTTTAAACAAATACATACGATGTGCTTTTTGTTGCCACAGGTTCATCCCGGGGTCTGGACCTTACGAGGAGATTTGGACACCACATCGGCTTCGTAGCTTCTCAGCTTTATGGAAAACTGTCAGTGTTATTGATAAAATGGCGTAACCGCTGAGAGTGACACGGAAACCCCGGAGAAGTGAAAGCATACAGAGCTTTGTGAATCATTGATTGCTCGGGTTTGAAGAGGATGCGGCTGAGTCATCTCTCGCCTTTTTTTTCTTTCTTTTCTCTTTTTTTTTTCTCTTTTGGCTTTTTGTGAAGTGGAGTGTTTATGTGAAGAAGCTGGTCTCAAGTTATTTTCTGGTTATTAGATGCTGTAAAAAAAAAAAAGTGCTGGTGGAGGTTATAATACTTTTGAGCTTTTTCATTTTCTGGTCTTACGGTTTGAAACGGCGCTGCTGGTTTCATTTTCCTGTCGACGCTGTAGCTGTTTATGCTCTGAATACACAGATTTGACCTTACGAAGCCAAACTTTAGTTTTATTTCTCATATGTTACCGTGAAGACTGCACATTGACTGAGGCAACAAGTTGAAGGTTTCCCAGCTCTCTCACACCTTCCTTTCACATTTATGCTTATTCTCCACTATCAACCGTCATTTCTCTTTGTTTCTGCGTTGTCAATCATAGGGTTGCTTCTGCGATATAAAGCACTATTAGTAGGCATTAATATTCCTGTGTAGAATGATCTATTAAATTGTCTCATAGCCTTCATATTACATAGTGCAGAATAATAAGAAAAAAATATAAGTACAAATAAAATTCTCACTCGAGACTTGCTTCAGGTGATCTCTGTCATATTTCCCTTTAAGTATCCTTCATGGCCCCAAAATCACGGTTCCCTCTGCATGCTGTAAAACAAATTTCATAACTGAAACCTGATTTGATTCTCATATTTCAGTGTTCAGATGAGCATTTTAGAAAATTTCTGCATTTATATTTGCCTCTAAATGATCTGTTTGCCTATTTATTCTTATCACGGATATTTGTTTTGCTGCTTGCGTTGGCTATCTGTACCGTATCGTATTTATTCTGTGGTGAATGTGCTGTGGACGGCGATGCAGACACTCCGGCGCTGTATTTTAATGCCACACGTGAAGGTTTTAACGGTCCCGAGGAGAGCGCAGGACAAGAAACTGCAGTTCAAGAACGTCAAGAGGAAAGGCATACTTGAGTTTATTATTTCTAGATTTGAAAAAGCTGTGTCAGAGACGGGGCCATCTGATAAACTTTTGTCTTTTTATTGATCTTCTGTGAAGAGTAACACTGTATTCTGCTGATATGTGATGTAAATAAATGTTGCAGAAATGTTGCAGAAAAACTGCCGTTAAGCAGCAAGACGTCGTGATTTCACTCTAAGAGCTCGTTCACTTTGTGTTTGAAAACTAAGAAGTTTAACAGATAATGGAGCGCAAAATATTAAACATTTAATAATAACTCTGTTACTTTTTGGAAACTTCTTGGTCTATGTAATTAAGACAATTTAAGGCGGGGAAATTGTCAAGAAATTGCAAGACTTCTGACCAAAGCAATAATAATTCATTAAAACGACACTAGAAGCTAAAAATATTAGAAATTGTATTTAAATGAAATAACAATAAAAACAAACAGAAACAATATTGTGTGCTTATAAAACAAACTAAATTTATAATTTATGGATAGGGAAATGTCCTCGGCTTTAGTCTTGGTCAGTGTGGTCAAATTTGTCCAACAAGCACCGAGACAGTCTGGACATTTATCGAGACCAGCATGTCCGCATGTCGTCAAGTGTTTGCATTGTAACTGCTAGTCTGAACCTATCAAATCTGCCCCTAACAAATGTCACGCACATTACAAATGCTTTCATTGGCCACTTTATACTTTTTCTAAAAACATATCCCCCACACTATTACACCACCAGCAGACTGAATTGATAGAAAGCAGGCTGATCCATGTTTTCATGTTGTTCACACCTAATTTTGACCCTACCGTGTGAATGTTGCAGCAGAAATCAAGACTCACCAGCCCATGCAACGTTTTTCTAATCTTCTTTTGTCCAATTTTGACGAGCCCCTGTGAATTGTAGCCTCAGTTTCCTGATCTTATCTGACAGGAGCTGCACCCGGCGTGGTCTTCTGCTGCTGTTGAGATGCTCTTCTGCATAACTTGGTTGAAACGAGTGGTTATTTGAGTTGCTGTTCCCTTCCTGTCAGCTGGAAGCAGTATGGTCATTCTCCTCTGACCTCTGCCAACAGCAAGACATTCTGCGTAAAACAGACGGTGGTGTGGCAAATCACAACAGTTTCTGATGCTCAGCTTGAACTTGAGAACATGACCATGATCGGTTGTGTTCATGAGCAACAAAAAACAACTAAAACTAACACTGAAACTAGGAAAAACCAAACTGAAACTAAACAATATAAAGTAAAAGAAAGGTTGGGGTTCTTGGCAGCACGGCCTCACCTCTGCTCAACAAAGCAACCGCGGACCCTCAACTCTTATTAGTTCAGCCAGTACTATTAGATCAAGCACCATTTTCAGCTCTGCTACCATAATTGGAAAAGAGTTTCTCTAATGACCAATCAGCATTTATAACATGATAAACTTACATTTGGTAACACAGGGGGCAACTGCACAGGAGCGATGGTTACTGAATGTATGCCTGTGTAGATGTTCCCTTAGAAATCAACAATGAATGGATTCCTTTAATCATACATTTTTATTTACGATATATCTACTGACCTTCTGTGCTCCGACTTACAGAGGTTACTGCTTAATTAAAGTTAATTTGTTGAAAAAATTCCTTTGAACACAGATTCTTTTTCTTCCTTTGCAGTAATTAGAAACAAATTAAGCCCCTTAACAGAATATTGCTGTAAATTTACAGCCACATAATTATTATCTAGGAAATTACAGGGAACCTTTAAAGTCTATGAAATATTGTGCTGGACTATCACACGTTAATGTCTTTTTCATAATAAAACCATCCTGCTTCCAGTCTGATATTAGAATTTCACTGCACCTAGGCATTAACTTTTTTGAGGGGGTGAAACTCCAAATTATATTCACCTCTGCTGGTGGTCCCTGCTGGGTTAGGTATGCCTAACCTCTCTGAGTCTTTAACCTTGAGAACAGCCAGCCCGAGGACGGCATGGATGTGGTGTTTTATTAAATTAACCACACTTTGCTGACATGTCTCTGTACTGTTCTTTTTAAATGACTATGCATGTATGTTTTTGCAGCATTTTTTATTTCAGACATCCCAGAAGGTTGTTCATCTGGACGTAGCGTTTTGTGGGAGAAACGTTTCATCACTCGTCCAAATGACTTCTTCAGTCTCAGCTGACTGCAGATTTCCCCAATCTTATAAACAGTACATCTGCACAATAACTGAAACTAGCCCATGATCAAGGAACTGACCTCACAGCCCATTGTTCTTTCAGTCGGCTAGTTTCAGCTATTGTGCAGATGTACTGTTTATAAGATTGGGGAAACCTGCAGTCAGCTGAGACTGAAGAAGTCATTTGGACGAGTGACGAAACGTTTCTCCCACAAAACGCTACGTCCAGATAAACATGGATGATTGAGCATGCAAGACATTCATTTCAGACAGTTTGCAGCCTGCTTTCACTTATCGTTATTGAGCAGGAAGCACAGTCTTGTTAAGTGAACCTGCAGTTGATAGAAAGACTGCCAACAGTGTAAACGTGATAAAAGTGTTATATCACACAGAGGACTTTATCAGAATGAACAGCAAACCTGTTTTACACCTCTGTCTTCGAGTGGCTGTTTGTCTGGTAGCTCGGTCTTTGGAATTTGCAGCTCATGTATCTACAGATTCATTTTTTTCCCTGGGAAAAACAGTTTTCCTCCTCAGTGTATCATTTTAAATACACTGCTGTGAAAATCAGCTTCCCCCCTTCCTGATTTCTTAGTTTTGGGATCTTTCTTCTTCTTCTTTGTTTTGCATAGTTGTTGCACCTAAATGTTCCAAATCATCAAGGACATGTTAATATAAAAGATAACCTGTGTAAATACAAAATGCAGTGTTTAAATGATGATTTAATTTATTAATGAGCAGCTCTCAGGTGGGAACACCCCTAAGCTGTGACTTCATGTGTGCTAAACACTGCCTCGTGAGCTACTTTTCCAGTTTCTTTCCCGACCGCTTTGAAGGCTTTTGACAGTCCAGTTGTGGCTGCGATGATAAGCGTCACCAGTAATGGATGATTGACTTGTAAGAGCCATAACAGTGTTTCCAAGTAACCGTTTTCAATTATACGCCTGACAATGCAGCGGTGCATTGTTTGAGACACAATAGAGCAGCTCCCACTCGATGAGTCCTGCAGACTATAGAGAGAAACATGCAATAATTTTTGGCAAAGCGATGAAAAGACAACCGTCGGCTTGTTGGAGCCATCATGAACGCGGCAACGTTACTCACATTAGGGGAGGTTAAACCTCAGTTTTGTGTGTTTGTGTGTGCGTGTTGCTGCTGCAATTTAAACTTTGTGCCTGTCATCAGTGAGAGTCCTGCAGTGTGAGGGCGCGCCTGTATGACTGAGCATCATTAAGCATGAATACGGAGGAGGAGGAGGAGGAGGAGGGCGAGGGAGTCAGGGCTGACGATCACAGAGGGGAAGTGCCGACTGCAGACCTCTGGGGGATAAGAAGCAGTAAAAAACAGGAGATTATTAAAAATAATAAGGCCCTCCTCTGCCTTGCTCTAATGACGCAGTCACAGTACGACTCTGGCAGTGGAAATACTCAAGCTGACGAGGGACCTCAACTCATCTACTTTTGTTTACTGTTGTCTGGAAATGAGAAGGAAATGATCAGTTCTGGTGTGGGAGGCACAGATCGCAGGACAAGAGAGGACGGCGAGATCGGAAAAGCTCCAGAGGGTCAATTAGCCTCAGATATTGTACACATAGTTAAACTAAATGAAAGCAACCCTCCATCAGTGTGTCCAACCTCCTTAAATTCCATTAGCTGCAACCAGCGAATCAAAGCCCAGCTGTGGGCCTTAAATTAAGACGAGACTCTATTAACAGATTGCACTGTCTACACCGTCAGGCCTGGAAAGTGGGTAGAGCCAATAATGATCCTGAATCTGATGACTTGGCAGTCAAGCTGACACAAACTGCTTCCCTCCAATCCACTTTAGAGCACAAACACAAATCTCCATTCCACTAAGTGGGGCCAATAAACACAATTTAGCGCAAAGGGGGAGATTAATCTGTGGCTGTGTGGACGTTAACAAGCATCGGACGAGTGTTAAATACACTCTGCACCTCAGCAGAGAGAAGCAGCTGAATCAAAGAGGGCCAAGTAGAAGAAATTTTTTTTTAAAATCCCTGCATTTAACAGAGGCTGTTTAAAAGGTGCAGAAGCTGCTCTTTGTGTGATTCCAGTGAGTGATGCACTCTCAGGGTGGAAGGCCTTGAAAACGTGAGCAGTGGTGCCCTCTAGTATTCAAAAGAGTGACACACAAAAATATGAAGCTCTGGATGACACACTATAAGAGTGCAGAGTGGGGTCGGCACAGTGTTATAGACCTCCAAACTTCATGTCGCCTTGAGATTAACTCAAGAACAGTGGATAGAGAGCTTGACTGAATGGGTTTCTATGCCATGATGATTTACGGCTTCTATATATCCAAGCCTTACATTGGAGAGCAGTGAAGATGTTTTCTCCCAACTTTATGGGAACAGTTTGGGGATGGAGTCTTCCTGTTACAACATGACTGCACACCAGTGCACAACGCAAGGTCCATGAAGACATGGAGGAGAGATTTTGGTGTGGATGAACTTGACCTCAACCCAACAGAACACCTATGGGATGAACTAGAGTGGAGACTGTGAGCCAGGCCTTCTCGTCCAACATCAGTATCTGACCTCACAAATGTGCTTCTGAAGGAACGCTCCATAACTCCCATAAACATTGAACCTGTGGAAAGACTTCCAGGAAGAGTTGTAGCGTGTGTTAGAAATGCATTGCAGGAAATACCACCGAAGCAGGACAAAAACAGACTATTAATACAAATGTAGGGCATTTTGGACATTAGGCAGTGCGCTTGAGTTGTGGGATTATCTCCCACATGCCTGTTTAACCTTGCAAAAACGTATTTTTCTTTTCCTTTGCATTCTAAATTAAAACCTCTTTAACACCATTTAAATACTATTTACCCCGTTGGTACAGTTCTGTTGTTTCACAATGATGCAGAAATGCTGTTTTTCCCTCAGTAGGAGAAAACACGCCTCTGCTGTTTTATTTTATTTGATGTAGGGAGGAAGTCCTTCTTCAATAACGGCTTCTGCTCTGCTGCCACTGACAGAGATGAAACAAAGTGCTTCAGCCACAGTTCTTGATAGAGATTTTTCATTAAGCAGCCAGACTCCACAGGAACGAGAAGAGGACGGTTTCTATCAGAGGCTGCAGAGCCAAGGGCCTTTATGGGAGACTATGTGGTGAAGAGACTCTTGTGTGAGTGATGAGTCTGCCTGAGGACAAAGGGCCGATGTTCTCGGGACATAGGGTTGGCTTTAATGTGGGAAGGTGCTCGAGAGACAGAATCAAGCCCTAAAGCTCATTCCTGCTCATATATCGTCTTTATCAGCGGGCCTCCGGTGGAGGGCTGGCACCAATTCGTCTGGCTTCTGATGGGACCTAAATCACTGATATTATCTGGTGGAGTCAACAGAGGCAGACGAGGTCGCTTTCTATTTTTGATATGGGGAAAACCTGCAAAGACAGACAGCATAAAGAATAAACGCTGGATACTTTTAACACCGCAAATGTTTGAAGTCTACGTTAAAATCGAGCTTGCACAGAAAGTACAGGTCGTTACAGAACAGGTCTGCTGCTCTTTGCAGTTACATTATACATGTTTATACACCACACGCTACAGCAGCATGAGGACGATAATAAGACAAATATTAATGATAATAATTCAATTCAATTCCAATTCATGCTGTTATTATTCATATTAATGGTGATGATATTGTTCTTATTTTTTTAAAATTATTATTTCAATTTGCAAACTCAAAGTGAAAAAAGAAAGATGCTGCATACATTTTATGTCAGCAACATATCCATCTTCTAGTAATATTATTGATTATTGTGTGACTTATTCATATATATTTATATATATTAGGTTTTATTTTGGAAACAGTGGACCGCATCTTGACAACGTGGTGAATGGTGGTGCACAACCTCTGGGATACATTCTCCTCCATTTAGTACTTCGTGGTTATAGCACATACAACAATGCTGCAGGGAGGACAATAAAACAAACCAAAAAAATCCCAGATGGTTCTTTTTCACAGCTCTGTCCACACAGCATAATATTTCAGAGGCCACCAAGCGGATTCTGATTCAATGTGTTAAAACTGAAAGAAAATAAAAGGGAAAATGTGCAAAAATAACAGAAATAAAGATTTAAACTTTAGAGCATTTAACATGACAAACTAATTGTTATGAAAAATTATGAAACATTACCAAAAAGAGAGGGAATATTTATATTATATACACATATATAAATATCATTTTGGTTATAACAGACTTTTGAACCTTACATTGTTTTTTGGCCACACGGGGGTGCTATAGCATTTATTTACCTGATTATTAAGAAACAGTCATATCAAAGCATTATTCAAGCTTTAAATTCACATTTGTTTTTATTACATTTAGTTGGCTAAAAAAATGCCAATTTTAATGGCATTTCAAAAGGATTCTTTTACAACAGAGAGTCTATAATGTTTTTATGCTTTAAATCCCTGTTTGCTAGATTTAACTTTGCATATGACCACCCAGCCTGATGTTCATGCAGACATGGTCAAGGTGACCTGCTGAAGATAACACTGAGCATCAGAATGAGGAAGAAAGGTGATTTAAGTGACTCTATATGTAGCATGGTTGTGACAGATGGGATACAGCAGCTGAGCATCGTTTAAACACCACAGCCTACCTGAGTATATTTACTGACCATGTCCATCCCTTTATGACCACAGTGCACCATCTTCTGATCATCTTCATCATCTCAAACTGTTTATTTTAATACAACAAATGAGATCACTGCACTCAAATATTTCCATTTCTGGCTCTGTGTGATTCTTTTTAAAAAACAGACATCCATAACATGGTCATCTGTGGCATACAGCTCTGTTTGTGAGCACAGATGTCCTGCACACTTGATGTTTAAACCTTCCATTTGAGAGGGCAGCCAACAAGAAGAAAGTTGTCTGAAAGGAAGAGGAGCGGAAATACCTGAGTGGCTCTACTAAGGCTGAGCATCAGATAAATAAGGATTATTTTGAACTGTTAATCATGCAAAGCTCTTCTAGTAGAGTCTAAAATTAAAATATGGAGCTGGAAAGTTGTTGAACACCAAACTAATCATCAGTTACATTTATTGTTATTTTACTAACAGTACTTATATATGTCGCATGATTATTTTTCACACTGTGGTGACACTTTCCCACTTTAAATGTTGGGTGCAGGTTTATTTACATTTTGCTCTCAGCTGTGAACATTGTCGTGTCTGGACTGCACTTACGCCATGATGCTGGATAAGGGAAACAGCTCAGCCAATAAGTACGAAAGGTAGCTGAATATGAAGACAAAGAGGGGCTCAATCAGGCGGATGCTGTGGGTGAAACGTGACGACCGCAGCCACTAATCCAAACAGAAGGCCAAATAAGACCCCGCCCTTTGTGTGATTGCAGCCAATCCCCAACTCTCTGTGAATCGTACTCATGGCCCTTGATCAGTGGTCTTTGATCACAGTGTTTTGATCAGTGGTGGTTAATCAATGATCATGAGAATCTGCATATTAATGATCAAGGAACTGACCTCCCAGCCCATTCGTTCATCCAGTGGTGCTGGTTTAAGTCATTATGCAAATGTACTGTTTATAAGGTTGGAAACCTGCAGTCAGCTGAGACTGAAGAAGTCACTTGGATGAGCGACGAAACATTTCTCCCACTGAAAACGCTACGTCCAGATGAACAGAATCAACTTTTTGTGATTTACTTACCTGGATGATTGAGCATGCATCAAGAAGATATTCATGTTGTCTTACTATTCATATTTTATTCCAGCACAGTTGGTGTGGATCACCGACAAGTTCAACGACAATAAGGGGCTATTCAACTGTTGTTCTGTTTTTCTACTGTTGCAGTTGGAGTCTCCGTCCACTTGGGGCCACAGTTGCCAGTCTGAACCTGCTGACTCTGCACTAGAAGAAATTCCACCGCACCCGGAAGCGCTCTCCGTTCGGCAGCTATTCTGCTATTCATTCAGGCTGCAGCGATTTCATTCAGCCGTTGTTGATCTCTCCGCTTGTGTCGGGCGCCTCATTTACTTCTCCGTGGACAGATTGAAGGAGAGCGAGCATGGCTGGTCGGCTACCGGCTTGTGTTGTTGACTGCGGTACGGGGTGAGTAGGAGCACAATAAAAGGCTAGTTAGCGTTAGCTTGCTTTTCATTGACCACCTAAGCGACTGTCAAACTTCAGCTAACGCCCTATTCAGCCTTCAGGCTGGGGGCTTTTGCTCAGCGCCTCTCTGTTATTCTGAGTTCGTCGGTGAAGTCGGCGTTAATGCCACAAATCCAGCCAAAGTTTCCAGCTGCTTTATTTTGAAGGCTTTTTGTTCTTCCCTCAGCTTTGTCATTGCTGTTAGCTGCTGCTAGCCGCTGAAGCTAATGTTACTTCCTGGAGAAAGCAGCCCTCATATTACACACTTACGTTCGCTCAAGCCTGGAGAAAGTGTCTTATATCCCTGATTGTGTTCCCTTTTAGGTACACGAAGCTCGGATATGCAGGAAACACAGAGCCACAGTTCATCATGCCTTCATGTAAGTAAACAGACCCCCCCGCCCCTCAAAAAAACAGAACAAAAAACAAAACCACTAAAGACCTAAAACTAGTTTAAACACAAGGCAATGTCGAACATGTGGATTTATTTACGTGCTGGGATGCTGTTAGAGAGCATATTTATTATTAAACTGCATTATTCGTTAAGTTGCATAAACACCAGCAGTTTAGTGTGGATTGCCTCTGTGTGGTTTAATGCAGGTTAACAGTTTCAGGCCGACTTCCTTTCACCCTAGAGATGTACCAGAGCAGTTAAACTGGTTTCCGTAAGGCTGGTATCATATTGGAACAATATTTTCTTATCAACTCACGCACAGCAGGTTTTTCCTGGCTCATAATGTAAATTCTAGTAGGGAGGGACTGTGGTTGTAAGCATGATTGGTCTGCATATATTTAAGGGAGTGGGTTAGACGTACCTCACAGATCACAAGTTGGACAAAGGATGTTTAATACCAAGACCTCAGAGCACATCCATGGATGCGGTGAAGGAGAACATGCAGCTGATCTGCTGTGGTGACCTCATGAGTGTGCGACGCCATCAAACTCTGAGCAACTATTTAGACAGGAAACAGCTGTCCTGTTTCCACTCGTGTGACTGAGTGTCTAAAATATCTTTGCCAAGCTAATTGTGTCCAGTGTTGGATGATTTTTTTGTTTTTTCTTGAGCCGATTGAATCTAAGTTTGCTCGACTAATGTTATCTCAGGATGTAAGTGCATGATCAATCCTGTTGTTCATAGTTATTTAATAAAATATATTTGGTACTGTGCTGTACCAAATTTTTGTTTTTCTTCCACCCGTAGTATTTACAGTTTACATCGTTTGTCTGCAGGTATTGCGATCAAAGAATCGGCCAAGGTCGGAGACCAGGCCCAGCGCAGGATGATGAAGGGAGTCGATGATTTGGATTTTTTCATCGGGGACGAAGCCATCGATAAACCGTCGTATGCAACGAAGGTGAGATAGACGCCGACGTGGGGGCCGAGTCAGATTTGTGTTTGAGGATCGATATTAATGCTGTTTTTCTCTCTTTGCGTCCACAGTGGCCCATCCGTCACGGGATTGTGGAAGACTGGGACCTGATGGAAAGGTTTATGGAGCAGATCATCTTCAAGTATCTGCGGGCAGAACCTGAAGATCATTACTTCCTTTTGGTAAGACCAGAGCACTGTGGGTTAATGGTAGTTAGAGCTAAGCAGCAGGCAGGGCCCTTCCTCTGTTTTTTCTTGTCTACACCAAACACAAACTTCTGTTAACTGTGGCCTAGAGGGCAAAACACAGATGTTCTCAAAAGTATATTTGTGGGATCAAATTGTCTCAGTGTTGTGAAACTGGTGCGACCTAAATAATATAATAATTCCTCTTGTTCCTATTGGTCGTTTACCATTACATGTCATTACATTACAGTTGAGTCCCTCTGGGCGTGGTTATTATAGTGACACGGCTTGAAGTACTGTGACGTCATTTGTATGCGACACAATCACAACAAAAATCGCCTCAAAGCACTTCATATTGTAAGGTAGATCCTACAGTAATAGAACAGAGTAAACCCCTACAATCATATAACCCTGTGAGGAAACACTTTGGCGACAGTAAAAAGGAAAAGCTCATTTTTAACAGGAAGAAACCTCCAGCAGAATCAGGCTCAGGGATGTGCAGCCAGCTGCTGTGACTGGTTGAGGGTGACGGAGGAAGGTGGGACAAAAGACATGCTGTGGGAGAGAGCCAAAGAATAACAATAACTAGAAAGTGCATTTTCTGAAGAAACTGCAGTGTGAATGCTTGAATCTGAATGTATGCACTGAAATGAATTAATTGCTGAATTTTGAGTTAAAAATATTGAATGAGATTAAAAAAAAACAAAAAAAAAAACGAATTTAACCTGAAAACAAAGGTGCTGAACTGCTAAAAGCTGAAGGTTACACAGAAGAAGAAGTTGGAAAAAAGCTAAACATGTTTAAAATGTAAATAATAAAAAGATGAGTAATGACAAAAGAAAATTTAGAGTCAGAAAATCTCTGAATGAATATTAAAAGTTCAAATTCTTCTAACTGAAATGACCTTAAAAGATGAACAAAAATTCTGGAGAAAATGCAAACTTTAATATACAGCATAATGTTTTTCAGACATATACACATGTGTATATCATGTTTAATAGTATTACATACATCAATTTGTTTTGTATGTCATAGAAAAAAAAAAAAATCTTAAGTCATATTTTACAGCTTCTTTCTGAAAAGGACTAGTAGAATAAATAAAAATAACTAAATTAAATAACTAAATAAAAAATAATAAGCAAGATATGAAATACATGAAAATTCAACTTTTAAAACCACAATCCTGAACCTTTAAATTGTGTTGGTTTCTTAGAACATGGCTGAACAGCTGTTTCTATCGTCCTACTTAATCTGTCTACACATCTTTTTATTACTCATTCTTCTTTATGTTTTAATGTAAACAGAGTCCACACAGTGGTAAAAGAGAACTGTATAGAGATTTTTGAGTAAACTCAAATGAAAGCCTAAGGTGGTGACACAGTTTAACACGTGCAAATAATCAAATAAACACATTAGTCCTTTTTGTGAACATGGATAAATAAGTATCCATACAGCATTGTTCAGCCATGCCACTAAATGCTTTTTTACACATTGTTTTAACCTGGGCTCAGACACAAAGTCCCAAAATTAGTTAGTCCCTGACTTTGAGTTGTGGTTATGACTAATTATTATACACAAGGCTTTATCTATCTAAACTCTAAGTACACAGATATGAAAAAAAAACCTATACTTACCAGCTGATACCCCACACTACACACTAGGTGTGCCATGTGACCTGAAACTTTGGTACAAAATCATCATAATCATTCTGTTAACACTGTTTTTTAACACTGTTTGTGTTGCTGTTCAGCAGTTTAAAATGTTTTAGATTGGATTACATGGAATGAATTTGAATTTTCTTGGGGGGTTTTGTGTGTGTTTTGTTCTTAGCAGATTTTTTCTTCCATAACGTTGAATTCCAGTTACCACATTTCTGGCCATATGACATCCCGAGTGCCCACTTAAAAAAATCCCCACAGTTAATTCAACATTAAAACAAAATAAAAATATGTTAAATAAATAAAGGTTTGCTCTGTGATGAAATACTAAATAAGCATACATTGTACAGAGCACTAACAATGACAACAATCCTTTAGCCTGTTGATCAGAGAGAGGCAGTCATTATGTCCATTTAAAACCTGTAATCACAGAGCACAACGTTTCTGTGAAACTATGAAGTCCCATATGATCCTCATCATGTCCAGTGACTTCAGAGTGGATCCTCCCTGTCATCCGGCCAGTGTTTGATGTGTGGCAAGCAGCACAGAAGCAGGATAGCTGAGGACTTTAAAAGAAGAGCAGAAAACAGGAATATGTAGTTGTAAATGTAAATATCAGTGATACTTGTCTTGTCAAAGGGAATAAAATAATGAAAATGTTAACTTACACACTCATTTAGGGAGGATCTTGACACTGCACAGAGGAGGCACAGTCAGTCTGACAATGATGGTGATCTCCAGGGATGTTTTCCTGCAGCAACATTCCTGCCAACTGGCCGTATGATCCAGAGTAGTTGGTTTGTAATAAACAGAAAGGTGTATATGTTAGGTAGTGTGCACTCAGAGCTGGTCCTAAGAAACAAACACATCCTGTAATAAACTGAATACCTGTAGTAGTGCTGCTGCAAATATGAAGCCCTTCTATCATGAGTGGTTTCAAAGAAGGTGTTTTGGAGGCTCAGTCACAGAAACTGTGCCGTCTGTTCAGTCCTGAGTGTCTCAGCTCTGAAGGGGATGGATCACAGAGGGAAACACCTGAGTACAGACATTACAATACACTCTAACACTCCTAAGGTCAAGTGAAAACACAATTTAAACACTTCACAAAGAATGAATACATGTTTTCATGGAAATAATGTCATTAACCCTTTTTGTTGTTAGTAAATCTCACCGACTGCTTGTGGGACAAGCTAGAAGGAAGACTTATCACAGAATCTCTCCTGTGCTCCAGATGTGAAGTCTCACGCTCTGATCGTATGGCGATGAAGATGGTGATGATGAAGTTTCTCTGATCTGTGGCATTACAGTTTCTAGCTGCTATGTGCTTCACATTGTTGGATTTTACATGTGAAGATTGGAGAAGACACAGGAGGACTGTGTCTCTCTTAAAAAAGAAAAAGAAAAAAAAAAGGAAACCTAACAGGAAAGGAAACCCCCCCTCAACTCCCACCGTACCCTCCCACCCCCCCCCCCCCCCCCTCCCACTCAACTCCCCAACCTCACACCATCAAATGTCTATACAAATGTAGGGTATCAGCTGGTAACAGAAAGCAAGTGTAACATATGCACTACATATGTAACACTGCTGAAACATTTCTGGCCAGAAATGTGCAGTTATCAACCCAGACCCACCCTGATGATTGCACTGGCCAGAAACATGATAAAAGCTCATAAAAATTTATGTTTCATAGTAAAATTGGTCCAAAAATATAATTGTGTACTTTTGAAAAAGTTTAAAGTTTATAACAAACCAAAATAATAATATTTTTGTAAATAGTATTTCAAAATAGAGGCACACATAAAGTGGCTTAACTGTCATTATTGCTGTAATTAGGTTTGTTTGTTTGTTTGTTTGTTTGTTTTTTTAAAAAGCAACCTTTAGTCATTATTGTTCTCTCAGAAACAATGAAGAAGCTGTTGAACATTTATGTGTTGTGTGGGCAATCCTCTGGTCCACCCTCCCTCCCTCCCAGCCACAGTGAGACTGGGGCAGCCTGGCAGGATGTTGAAGCCTGGCTGCAGAGAGGATATGCCTACACTATTCATTTTAAACTGCTATATTTGATTTCTCTGACATTTATAGGTTACTGTTAGTGAATTTTAGATTTTCTGTAATAAATAAAATTGTCATCTTTTACTGATATCATTACTTAATTCATGTAATTGTATTTTATGTAAACAATTCAAACATTATACTGCAATGCAGGGCGTCAAATTTAAATATCGCTCTACTTTCTTAAGTCATTCAAAAATATAGAAATTACTTACTGTATTCAAAGATCTAGATCATGAATCATCACAGGACAATACACAGTATACTGGGTCATGGTAACTATGGTATGTCTTCATGACTCCAGAATGGAGACATCGATCTGACTGAGAAATGAAAATAAGGTCAAGCAGTGTGTTCTTCTCTGTGGTAGGGGCAGTGATGACCTGTGCGTATCCCCTAGACTCAAACAACTCCATGATTGGTTTGTTTGCACTGGATAAAACATTCTCATTAAAATCACCACAAACTATGATGGGATGACAGTCCATGATCTCCAATGAGTCTAATAGGCTTACCAGGTTTTTCAGGAATGGCCTCAGAGTGTAGTCTGGAGGTCTGTATACAACTGCAATCAGAGCACTGACTGGTGCTTCAACCTTTAAAGCCAGAAATTCAAGGTCAGTTACATTATGGATGTACTGTTTTTCATGCACTTGAATGTCACTTTTCACATAAACAGCAACTCCACCACCACTTCTGTTTGCCATCTGGGGAAAGTTTGTGTAGGACAGGTGTCTGTTGCGTTTGAACAAATTATAATTTTCCAAGTGGAGACTCTCTGCGACAAAAGAGCCCCGCAGGTGTGTTTCTGTTAGGCACAAAACATCTGCTAGACACAATTCATGGTGACTTTTGATGTCATTAATGTGAGCTGGCAGTCCCTCTGTATTATGATGAACAATGGTGAAAACCTCTGACCTGCTGAGGGTTTGTCTCACGTGTAGAAGAGGCATCATGTCATCAAGGTTGGCTTGTCTCATGTTCTCAAGTGCTGCAGTGATTTCTGGGTTGGTGAATATTTTTTTCTCCTCCATATCAAGAAGATACAGTCCACTGAGAGACGTCACTCTACTGACAGCTACGTAGGCCATGCCGGGCTCAAAAATGCTCTTAAGAGAGACAACAGCTGATGTGGTTGTCATACCCTGTACCTTATGTATTGTACATGCAAAGGCCAGCTTCACTGGGAACTGTCTTCGTACCACTCCTTTCTGCTTCAGATTCTCCTCTGCTCTCTCAATGTACACCATGTCGTCTGCTGGTGTGCGGTTATTCTTTCCAGATGTCTCATTATCCATTTTAAGTCCAAGCTTGATGATGTGTTGGTCGTTTTCAGAGTGAACTACTCTAAGTAGTTTTCCAAAAGCTCCATTAACCAAACCATTTTGTATGTCAATGTTTCTGGTGAGCATGACACGAGCTCCTTCTGCAACTTTCAGTGTGTCTGGTAACTCGTTTTTACCTCCTTTGAATGGTCTGTCTTGAAGTGCCATTCTGCCAGTTCTAGGATCTTTTCTAAAATCATCTGCATCGATGTCAATGACATGAGTGTGGAGCAGAGCCAGTGTTGCAGAGTTGTGTGCATCCACTTCTTTATTAGTTGCAAAAATGTGCAATGCATCAGTCGGACAATGGGCTGGTTCAGTTATGGCCTGTGACAACAAATCTCTATCTGCTTCGCAAAGCTCATCCAACTTTCCTTTTACACGAATTCTGTTCAGCATCTCTGCAAAGACAACATCATCTTTCTGACGCATAATCTCGGTCAGAGTGATCATCTGAAAATGCTCCCGCCACAGGTCGATCTCGGATGGGTTGTGCACACAGAGAGGTTTAGACTGTCGCACTGGGGGTAGCTGATAGAAGTCTCCGACAGCAATGACTGACATGCCTCCAAAGGGTCTCCGAGTCCCTTTGATCTGTTTGAGTCTTGCATCTACATATGCAAACAGATGTCTTGACACCATAGACACTTCGTCAATGACGATTATTTCAGCATTCATAAGTTCTGATCTGACTTCATCCAGCTGATTGCCAAGTCCCTGAATGGGAGGTTTTAAGCTTCTAGGCAGCTTGAGAAGAGAATGCAGTGTTGTTCCAGAAATGTTAAATGCTGCAGTCCCAGTGAAAGCAGTTAACAGGACAGTGGGTTTTGATATGTCAACGTCGTCTGCATATCTGGGCACTTTGCTCAGTATCTTAGATGCTTCTGAGTAGATGCATTTGATAAGATGTGATTTTCCTGTTCCAGCACCACCATTAATATAAAAGAAAAACTGCTCTGGATTTAGAGCACAGACTCTTTTAATGCACCAGTCTCTAACTGCATAAAATATGCAGGCTTGCTTCTTATTCAGATTTTGAAACATCTGACGTAACAATGTGGGATCAATAGCAGGGGGTTCCCTGATGGCTCTGACTTCTGTTGAAGCATCAGCCTGACGGCTGTAGTCGGGCACATCTTCCTGTTCATTTTCATTGTCTCGCTCTCTTTCTTGTTCGACAAGTGGCAACCTTACGAGATCTGATTCAGGTGCCAGATTACACCATTCGTCAGTCACACCTCTGTTCTGCTCATATTCCTCAACAGCGCTCTCGATCTCCTCACTGTTTTTCTCATATTTTTCTCTGTTTCTTTTGACAATGTGTTGCACGTACTCAAGACGGTCAGTACCTGGCAGCTGTACACAGCCAGCACCATAGAAAGCCTGATAGGTTGGCAACGATGGTGTTTTCAGTTCGTGGTCTGAACGATGAGGAAGGTACAGTTTAAGCAGTCTTCCGTAATATTGCTCTGGATGTTTTTCTTGTGAGCAGCGGTGAAATCTGATGATAGCAGGCTTATTGTTTTTGCGCCTTTGCACAAACCCCATCTCATTGAGAAGGGGCAAAACATCTTTACCTTTTTTCTGTTGGCCATAGACAATCCTGCAAGTAGCAGCAAAGTCTGCCATGCACATCTCCTCATACTCTGGTGTTTCAGGTCTGGCTTTGTATTTGTCATTCAAAGATGTCATCCAAACATTGGAAGACTCAGGTGTTGTGTTGTCCAGAACTGACAGGGGACGACTCATTTTCACAGGATTATCATCAGTTGGAATGAATATTACAGCACGTGAGCATTGCTTCATGTGAAGACCACATGCACGAGCAACACACTCCTGTGCACTGATCTCTCGCTTCTTTGAATATGCCTGCATGACGGCTCTCATTTCATCGCACTCATTTACACTGTCCTTATGGGAGTTCTCAATGACAGTTTTCAGGTACTCAGATAGCCCGCCCTCTTTTTTTGATATATATTTCATTAAATAATTTGCAGCACCAAAAGCATCTAAAACAAAGCTTATGTCGATATTACTGTTCCAGGCTTCAAGCAGATGTGGATTATAGCCGTTTATCCAAGAGTCTTTTGGATCACGCTTTAGTATGATCGTACTCCTCATGTTCATTTTATTCAGGTATCTCTCATATTCTGCATGTGTCAACTTGCATCTTTCCAAGAGCTGCTCTAAACTCATGGAAGCAGTTTCAGGTTCATTCAGCAGCTGGTTCAGTGGTCTGAGCTTGTTCTTTGCCGTTTCTACTTCCAGTGCATCATCCTCACTGGGTCTTGTGATCATTGTCTCATTGCAGGGTGGTTTGGGAAAACCAAAACGGCACCCGGAGCTTAAACTCCTAAAGCACGTCTTTGTGTGGTTCTTACTGTGTTTTTGCACTTCTGTTACTTTTTTGTACAGATCAGGTTGTTTATGTGGATCAGGCAGCTGAGCTGTGATGTATTTGTTTATAAAATCAAGAACAGTTTGCTCATCATCCTCCTCAAACACAGGAGCACCTTCTACCCACAGGAGGCAGTGTATGTGTGGGCTTCCTCTGTGCTGAAACTCAACTCTGTAAAAGTAGTCAATGACTTTGCCAAGTGGCTCTGCGGGAGATAAGAGTAAATCTCTGAATAATGCTTCAACTCTCTTGTCAAACATGCGCATTGTTGTGACAGGATTGCTTCTCAGGATGTCACACTTTGCTGACCAGTCGAGTCCTTCAAAATTCACTTGTTCACCTTGCTGCCTTGTTATTGCCTCGATCACTTCAGGCCAGCGCATTTCAGCAGCTGAAAATGTGCAAAAGAACGTGGGAGTTCCCAACTGTCTGATCATGGCAAAAAGATCTCTTGTTGTTTTCTCCCAATAGGCTGGGGTTCCTCTCAGAGGCTGCATGAATCTCACTGCATCTTTATTTCGCACCAGTTTCTCCACCTCATGTTTATCTTGTAACATGCCTGAGGTTATTTTTCTACCATCTCTGGTCAGAGGCTTTGCCTTCCTTAACTGTACTGTCATGCTGGATGTAGCCAAGTGTATTTCAGTCACAAACTGTGCAAAGAATAAATAGTTTGTGTCTTTGGCAAAACGATCATCAATGCAGAAAAGTCTTGATTTGAAATACCCACTGGGGGATACTTTGATCAGCCTTCTTTCATCAAGTGTGTTTTGGCCTGTAGGAAACTGCACAGGGAAGGCCATGGCCTCCAGTTTAGGTGTTTTGAAAAAACTTATTGGATTGTTTCTCTCTGCAGGAGCAACAGAGTAGATTCCTTCACTGAAACATAATATCTCCTCAGCCACATCAGGGGGCTGCAAACAGGACTCGAGTGCAAAACCACCATTAGTCAGTCCATCTGCTTGCTCTGAATCATCTCTCATCTGTTCATGCGATTGTTCACCATCACAGGGTAACATGTCAATGTCCTGTTCATTTATATTTTGTGCTTCACTCAGTGCATTTTTCTCACAGCTGTCAATTTCCATTAAATCAGCCTCATCATAATCGTCCTCATTCATGTTTTCATCATCATCATCCTCCTCATCTTCATCAGGAAGTGTTGGATCACACAGCTCAGCATCATCTCTGATGCTCACATCCTTATACTGTGGATGAATCTGCTTGAGTTTATGCAGTGCTTGCACAAGTTTAGACCAGCTTACAGTCTGAAACAGCTGATGACCTTTGTAAGACAAGCGTCTCTTCAGTTTTACTCTGATCACCTGAGAATTAATTCTCAATCGAGGTAGTGTTTCAACAGTTTCCTGTACCTCTGATGGGACACAGACCACATTTCCTCTAATTGCTCTTTGTCTGCCTTTGGGAAGAGGAATGATCTTGGCAAATGGTATGCACTTGGCTATGAGATGTCTCTCCAGTATGTTGAGATCAGAAAGTTCAGCTGGAATATCAGCAAGATCCAACTTATTGGCAACAGCAAGTGCTGGCATGGATCCATTTTTAAGATGATCGTGGCAGGTGTGACATATCCACTCTCTCTTTCTCTCATCAGGCACTTTGCACTGCTCATTTCTGCAGTTTTCATCACAAACATGAACAAACTTTCCTGTCAAACATGTTGCAACTACATGTGGGTTTTTGACATACTTTGACCTTGTGCAGGGTCGCACTTGGTTTGGAAATGAAGCCTTGAAGCATACAGTACATGGGTATGATGGTCCAGCTTTGATTTGTGATTTGAACACAGATATGGCCTCGTTGATCACACTGTTGTCACTCTCTTGGGTTTGTCTGTTCACCCATCTGTATTTCCTTTTTATTTTCATTGCACATCTCATGTTGTGCATAATCCTGAATGCAAGATTACTTTGATACCTGTCTCGCATTAGTTGTTTCATTAGTTGTCTGTGTCTTACTCTGAATGCATTGTCACGTGCATAACGCTGAGTCACTCGAGATCTCTGTCTCTCTCTGAATTCAGGGTTTTCTTGATACCTTTTAGTCATATAGTTTTTTTGTTTTTGTCTAAATTCAGCATTGTCACAGTAGCGTCTTTTAATATATTGTTGTTGTTTCTTTCTAACTGTAGCATTCTCAGAAAAACGTTTTTTAACATATTGTTTTTGTTTCTTTCTGAATTCATCATTTTCACAGTAACGTCTTCTAATATATTGCTGTTGTTTCTGTCTGAATTCATCATTTTCACAGTAACGTCTTTTCATATACTGTTGTTGTTTTTGTCTAACTTCAGGATTGTTTTTATATGTCTCGCTTGTGCAAGATTTTTTCTTTTCTTTGTAATCTTTATTTGAAGCATACTTTTGTCGTTCTTTCCTTTTTTGGTTTTCTTTTCTCTGATTTCTGGGTTTCTCTGATGCCATTAATCTTCTTTTCCTTTTTTGCCTTTGTTGTTTATTAACTTTTTTCACTTTTTGTAAAACTATATCAGAAAGGTCACAGGCAGCAACATTTGTTATGGCAGCATTTGATTGACATGAAAAAGCATCACTTGATGGAAGGAAACTTAATTCACTGCATAGTTCTTCAGTTGGTATATTAGGAGGTTCATTCTGATCTTCATATGATGTGAACTGAGTCACGTGGACTTCTTTTTGTTTCACCAGTGGCGTACAAATGGACATTTGACAAAAGATATTTTCAGTCGGATCAGTGGTTGTGTTTCTCCTTGGAGTAGAGGGGTTTGCTTCATCAACAGTTGTATCAGAGTGAGTAGGTGCCACAGTAGTGGCAGCTGTTGGTCTGCAGACTGTGTCTGTGATAGTATCACTCAGGTGGACTGTGCTCATACTGTAGAACTGCACAGGCTTCAGTTCATAGTTACAAGAGGGTGATATCTCCATCATTTCATAAGAATCTTGGAGCCTCTTAATCATGTCACTGAGGAGTGTGAATTTCAGCATCACAGCTGTACCACGATTACGTGACTGTAGTAGTAGAGGAAGACCACTGGGTGTTCTGGGGTGTGGGTCAAAGAAACCATATTTGCCTGATGTGGATCTGAACACTGCGATACACAATCCACTCATAATCAGTAAGGCATACTGCACATCTGACAACAGGCAGCTCAGTCCTGCTTCTAAGCTCAGAAAGGTATCTACTGCCTCCTCTGGAGGTTCTTCAAATGTCCCATACCGGGAAGGCTGTGTCATGTTGACATGATACATAGACCTGCGAGCATCAACTTTGTCTGGCAGCTCATCGGTTGCCAAATGAATATTTTTAGGAAATCTTTTCTTGGCCTCTTTGTACATCACATCACCTTTATCCAAGACCAGATTAAGGTCAGCTGTAGTCATGTTTTCATTCTCATGAAGGAAAGCAAGAAATGTGAGTGAGTTACATGTGCACTGCTTGTTTCTGGAGTCTCCATATTTAGGATGAGCCTGGCTGCGAGATGCACAGACATGTATAACAGAGGGCTGGTTTTCAAGGTTCAGTCTTTCTGCATGAGATGGTCCTGCCACATCACTGTGACAGCCTCTTTTCAAAAAATCAGCATAACCCACCTGTGGGTCACATGACACCTCATGTTGTTCATTAAATTCATGCTGCAGTCCACTCTTTACAGCATCAGCATAAGATACCTGTTGTACATGTGCAGGAACATGTTGACCTGCCTGTTTGACACTGTCAGAATTGGTCTTTGTAGACACACTGTCTTCTGCAGAGCTCTGAGGAAAATCAAACTCAGCTTGTTCACATGTTGGTACACTGTGAAACTCATGAAACTTTTTCCAGCGTTGTTTTGCAGCTTGTGACTTTTTCTGCTTCCTTGGCATTTTCACACACCTGCAAGTGTTTCTTAGTCTTTAGAAAATATGTTCACAAGAGTGGCACACACCAGGAGATGTTGTCTTTGTTTTTATATTTCAGTTTTTATTTGTCTTAAACAGATGTCTTTCGTTTGACAGTTTGTTCTTCAGTTGAGAGAATATTATGCACTCTCTTTATTGGCTTGGCACAACTTAGCAGCAAGCCAAGAGTGAAAAACAGGTAGAGAGAAAATTTAGAAGAGAGAACAGGCAGAGCAGGAGAGACACGGCTGGGAAATCACAATCAAACCGTGAATTAGTTTTCTTTGTTTGTTCAGTTTGTTCTCAGGTAGAGGCAATATATGCACTCTTTATTGCTTTAATGGCTTGGCGTTTTTCAGCAGCAAGCCAAGAGTGAAAAACAGGTAGAGAGAAAATTTAGCAGTGAGAACAGACAGAGCAGGAGAGACACGGCTTTAAATCAAACCGCAGATTTTTCTTTGTTTGTTCAGTTTGTTCATAGGTTGAGGCAAAATATGCACTCTTTATTGCTTTGTTGGCTTGGCGTTTTTCAGCAGCAAGCCAAGAGTGAAAAACAGGTAGAGAGAAAATTTAGCAGAGAGAACAGACAGAGCAGGAGAGACACGGCTTTAAATCAAACCGCAATAAGATTCTTGGTTTGGCAAAATTTCTCACAAACCACAGAGTGAAATACAGATGGAAAGAAGGCAGAGACAACAGGTGGAGCAGGACAGAGGATAGAGGGGTTGGGGGGTTGGGATGTGAGAGAGAAGACTGGAGATCTGGTCCTTGTTCTTCTTCTGCACACTGTGAACAAAAAACAAGAAAAAAATTATTTTATTAAAATTATATCACATGGTAATTGTATGAACTAATTGTGACTACTGAAAAAGGACAAAACAAATATTCAAGCTAAACTGTTGTCGGCTGCCATGTGCAAAAAGTTGCATAATTGGGCACTTTTTAAAAGAATAAATATTTAATTAAATTCAGCAATAATATTTTTAAATACAAATATGATTGAGTGAATCATTAATTAATCACATGTAGTGTGACTACAAAAATGTACGAAAAAAATATTTTAGCCCAATTGTTAAGCTGCACTTATGTGTATTTATTATAAAATTGTGTTTAAAAGGTCTAGCACAAAGTTTGAACCCATCACTTTACATCTTATATTAGTCAGATTATTTTATTATTTTGGTCTACTTCTCTTACAGTATGTGCACACCTACCAGGCAAAGCACAGTGTCAGTCAGGTTCCTGAAAGTGTAACACGAGAAATAATACGTTAGTTGTCTGTACAGTGTTATCAGACTAACAGAAATACAAAGCCCACACGACATGATACACTGAACTTATAGTCAGCAGGGTAATTATAGAGTAATATAGCACACCAACTGATACAGCAGCCATTTTACAATTCAAACTAATTAACTGAAGTATTGCCACTTATGTAAGGCTACTGTTAGACTGTTACTAGCCTTAGCATTGCTGCTAGCGCTAGCATTCCGGCTAGCATTAGCACTTCAGTTAGTGTTAGCAATGCAGCTAGCGTTAGCATTGCAGCTAGCGTTAGCAATGCTACTAGCGCTAGCACTCTTACTGTTAAAACTGAGCCACAATGGCAATAATAAAGCTCATTTCTTACTTTTGTCTCACTGACCGGCAAGAAATATCACAGGAATATTATTTTTGTCAGTTAACAAGTGCTAAGGCTAGTGTTAGCACTATAGCTAGCGTTAGCATTGTTGCTAGCATTAGCATTGTTGCTAGCATTAGCATCGAAGCTAGCGTTAGCACTGCTGCTAACAGCAAAACATCATAAACGTATATAAATGATAGCGAAGGTTATTCTTTTTTCTTTCTTCTTTGAATTCTTTTTAACTCTGTTGGACTTGATATGTGAGTTTAAATGTCAAACATGTATTTTTTCCATCATAAAAATAAAACACTGCAGTACTGAGTGTACTGTACTTACCACAGCAGAGAGCGAAGCGGAATGACGACAGTTGGTCCAGTGATAGGTTAAAAACAGATGAGGCGTTCAGGTGGTGCTTGGAAATTTGACCATCAGTTTGAACAGCAATAATGAGCATATACATGTCTGTGTGTTGGTCTCTGTGTGTGACAGACATAGAGAGATAGAGGGAAAAAATACACTATACTAGTGTACAAATTGGTACTTTTTGCCCAAGTATAAGCGAATGAGTGACATACAGAAAAACAGGGCAACTGGCATTAAATGAGCAAATAAAAAGTATTAAATCTTGAACTGTTTTGTGGGTTTTATTTTAAGACTACTTTGAGTGTATTCGTGGGGAGATAAACTATACAGACTATAAACAGAAACATTAAATGTGATTAGATTAGTTAAACGTTAGTTAAAAGGTGGGGAAATTAACTACAGACCAATAGATGCTGAGAGCTTTAATTATCCAGTCAGAAAGGATGATTTTGAAGTCATCAACTGACTCCAACTGCCCAGATCTGAAAAACCTTTGTGCCAATCACAATGCTCTACTTAGTTGGCATATACTAACTAGTGACAAACTATTAATCTGTGGCAAAACCCTGTCAAATCTGTTTTATTGTACTATTGAAAAAGTTAATCTTACTACAATCTAACATTTTTAGGTTTAACCTTGGCAGAGTGAGAGAGAGCTCATTAAGCAGGCAGGTGTGAGCCTGGTTGCTATAGTAACTGCACCCAATGGCTCCATACACACGACACAGACATGCGCCTCACTTTTGCTGCTTAAAATGAACAGAAAAGTCAGGCCGAAACAAATTCTTCCCAAATGAAAAGTACATGTCGTGTTGACAAAATTCTTTCACCGTGAGCGACAGCAATGTCTAGTCTACTGAATTCTCAGTTTTCATGTCTGTGGAGTTTATTATATGGACGTGGTGACAGTGGAAAGACACCATGCTCTTCTGATTTTCAAACAAACCTTCTGAGCCATTTTAACATTAGAGTCTATGGAAGAGTTGGAGGGAGGAGGCTGTGCATTGGTGACATTTATGAAAGAACCATAACACCTAGTACAATAGTAAACACATTGGATGAAAGAGGACAGCCATGGCTACGTTTTGAGGGTAAAATCATACCTGTAGAGCAAACGCTGTGGACACAGCAGCAGTTTTAAAAAAGATTTTAAGATTAATTTTTTTGCTCCTCTCACTCTAGCAGTTGAGCTGCCTCACTCTAGCCCCAACATTCCGTCCCATACACACCCATTATAAACTCTGAAACGGGTGAAAAAACATCATGAAACTTAAACTGGAACTGAAGACAAAGCATAATAGATATTGAAAAGATAAATACAAGTTGAATAGTTGAATGTCTTGTCTTCGTTTTAAAGTTTGAATGGTGGCTCTATGTCAATGTATGTGGAAGTAGTAAGAGTTTAAAAATGAGTAAGTTGAATGAGGATTTGAAGGGTATCCCCATTGAAATACATGGGAAATTTTTGTTGAATAAAGTTGAATAAAATTAAAAATATAAATGTTAAAAATGAGAAAAATAGAAGCAATCATGTCCAAAAGAATAGGAATCTAATGGTGTTTGAATGGTTTTTCTAAGTTGAACGGTTTTGAAGGAGTAGGCTTTCAAAAAACGTACGGAATAGATAATAAAATATAAGAATAAAGATTAGAAGAACAATACTGTGAATGCTTTTCAAGCATTCACACTAACTAATGATTAAATGCAGAGAGGTCTATTAACACATAGTGAGAAAGCTTCCCCAGCAGCCTACACCTACTGCAGCATAACTAAGGGAGGATTCAGGGTAGGGCTGCCACAAACGATTATTTTGATAGTCGACTAGTCACCGATTATTTTTGCGATTAGTCGACTAATCAGATCATCATCCATTGGACGTAAAACTACAGCTTATTGCACCAGCAGCATCTGCTCTTATATAACTATCATTAGCTTACAGCTTTAAGTGTTTAAGGTCTGTGCTAACTAAAAATAAAGACAAGATGATAGTTTATTAAATTTTAATGAAATTTGCAGATTGTTTCGGTGAAGTTTAATAAACTCCTTGCTATCTAAAATATAACAGGACACCGGAGTATATTCTGGAGCATCTCACACTTCTGATAATCAGCTGTCTGCTTGACGTTTATTCAGCTGTGTAAAAACTATAACTTTAATCTCAGACAAACTGATTTACTCAGGAACAAATAAAATACAAAAAAAAAAGCCAAACAATAACATTTTAAGTTATCTAAGTGACTCATATATATTTAACCTGAGTAGCGAAAGACAGCGGTGGGTTTGAAAACGATTTGCGGGGAGTCCGGTGTTCTCACGGCGCTAGTGAGCCTAGCCCCCGGCTCGCTAACGAGCTAGTGGGTAACAGATGTCTCCGAAAACGTCGGAGCGCTTTAGAAAAAATGTGGTGTCCTGATAAACTGAGCAGATATTTGAAGTTTACACAGCTACATTCTCGCCTGAAAATATGTTAAACGTTTATTTTGTGACCCAGAAAGAATAATAAGAGTAACATTAAAACTAACTAGCTGCCGCCATTGTTGGAAACTGCGCTGGGCCGCGCTATGAATTCTGGGACACAGCTGCTCCTTCTTCTTCTTCTTCTTCTTCGGGGTTTAACGGCAGCTGGCATCCTTGTACATGCAGTGCTGCCATCTTCTGTTTCAGTCCGTTATTACACTCTTAAATCCTGCCACTTATTCCTGCGTCTTTTGTGATCTTACAAAGCTTCAAACGACGCGTCGACTATTAAATCAGTCGTCGACGATTTTGATAGTCGACGTAATCGTGACTAGTCGACAAATCGTGGCAGCCCTAATTCAGGGTCACCTGGTCCAGCCCTAACTATATGCTTCAGCAAAAAGGAAAGTTTTAAGCCTAACCTAAGAGTAGAGAAAGTGTCTGTCTCCCGAATCCAAACTGGAAGCTGGTTCCACAGCAGAGGGGCCTGAAAACTGAAGGCTCTCCCTCCCATTCTACTTTTAAATACTCTAGGAACAACAAGTAGGCCTGCAGAGCGAGAGCGAAGTGCTCTAATAGGGTGATATGGTACTACAAGGTCATTAAGATCAGATGGGGCCTGATTATTTAAGACCTTGTATGTGAGGAGCAGGATTTTGAATTCAATTCTGGATTTAACAGGAAGCCAATGAAGGGAAGCCAAAACAGGAGAAATCTGCTCTCTCTTTCTAGTCCCTGTCAGCACTCTTGCTGCAGCAACATAACAGTGGACAGACTCTGGGACCACATTGTGGGTTTGTGTGGAGCCATTTCAGTTTTGATTTTCATGAGGAAGACGGACTTCATAACTGATCGAGAGACGCCACTAACTGGCCAATCGGTGGCATTTAGTATGTTGACATCACATTTTCGGATCACTTGGAGCCCCTGCCTGAACGGACACTAAAAAAGTAATTGGTACCAGCTGCTACCGCCTAATGCAGGGGACTGGTGCAGGGACACCAGTCCACGAGGGCCGGTGTCCCTGCAGGTTTTAGATCTCACCCTGGGTCAACACACCTGAATCACATGATTAGTTCATTATCAGGCCTCTGGAGAACTTCAAGACATGTTGAGGAGGTAATTTAAATCAGCTGTGATGGTTCAAGGACACATCTAAAACCTGCAGGGACATCGGCCCTCATGGACTGGGATTGGGGACCCCTGGCCTAATGAAAGTCGAGCTGTGCCGAGTAACCATCAAACCATCTCAGCCTCGCCTCTCTAATCTGTCAGACGTGTCCGCTCCTCTGCAGAGAGTTTGTTTTCAATACAAACTGCTAGGGAATCAAGAGTACAACAAAAATAGCAACGACCGTCTCGTGTGAACGATCAGCCTAAAATCTTCTGTCTTCCCTTTTCAGACAGAGCCTCCCCTCAACACACCAGAAAACAGAGAGTACACAGCAGAGATCATGTTCGAGTCCTTCAATGTCCCCGGCCTCTACATTGCTGTTCAGGTAAGACTGCTGCAAAGGCTTTTCTGAGTTTTGGAAACAAATCCCTAAAAGTTCAAACCCAGCACTCACAGCTGGTTCAAACACTGAGCTCAGACGTGAGAGCTGCGTGCGTATAATTAGATTTGTGTGTTTGACTGAGAATGTGATTCCGAGGATGTTTTATGGGGAAATGCGGGTTTTCACTTCTTCTTTTTCAAGGTTTCACAGTTTGTTTGGGTTGTTCTTACTTCATATAAATGCACATGAGTGTCCTGAGCGTAAACCTATGTTTCATGATTTTTTTTTTCTTCTTCCCCAGGCTGTCCTGGCGCTGGCTGCCTCCTGGACATCCAGACAGGTGGGAGAACGAACGCTGACGGGGACGGTGATCGACAGCGGAGACGGGGTCACGCACGTCATCCCGGTGGTCGGTGTCGCGTCTTTTTTGTGATTATTAATTGCTTTTTAGCTCCCAGCCTCACTTCCGCTCCCTGGAGCTCTAATCCTTTGCTCTGTGGCGTTCCAGGCTGAAGGCTACGTCATCGGCAGCTGCATCAAGCACATCCCCATCGCCGGTCGAGACATCACATACTTCATCCAGCAGCTCCTGAGGGAACGAGAGGTGGGGATTCCTCCAGAGCAGTCTCTGGAGACGGCTAAAGCTGTCAAGGTCAGTACGCTTCATGTTTACCAACCAAAGACAGGTTTAAAAAAAAAAGAAAAAAAAGCCCTTTTTTCTAATGGCCAGCAGGGGGCGATAAAAGCAGCCAGACTGTATAGAAATATATGGGAAGGTGAGCCTGGCTTTCAGTTGATCTTGGATTGGAGTAAAGATTTTCCTGATGAGTTCATGGTCTCAGTTACTAGGTTAAAGTCTTAATAAATATGAAATTATGCTGCTGTGCAGAGTACAATGGACAATAACGCAGGGTCAGTTCAGTTGCAGAGGGGGTTTCTCATCAGCTTCAACTGCTTTGGTGTCAATTAAATTAACTACAGGAGCACTAGAGAGGCGACAATGAGACAACCCGCAACAAAGGAACGGTTTACAGCTGGAGGACACTCACATTTTTCAGTCCTCATCTTTTCTGACTGTTTTTTAGTAGTTTTGCTTTTGGCTAGTCTCAGTGTCACTACTGCTAGCATGAGACGACACCTGGACCCTACAGAGGTTGCAGAGGTAGTCAAACCCCTCCAGGATGGCACATCAATATGTGCCACTGGCAGAATGTTCGCTCAGAATCAAAACACAAAAGCCCGGCACTATGATTGTGGATTTTCTTTACGAGTACTGCTGAGGTAAAAGATCTGGGGTGCAGCTGTTCTGTTGCCATCACTCCTGCCTTAAAGCTGGCACTTCGTTACTGAAAGAGGCATCAGCAGGTCATAGCAAGAGTGCGGACAAACCGGGAGGATTATGTGACAGCCTTGGCACACAACTTGAGGGATTGCTTCATCTCTGTTGCTAACTGCAGGGGCATGTTGGCCGAGCTCTGTAACAGAGTTTAGAGCGACAGAGTTTAACTGGGCCTCTGTTCACGAGGACACCTTTTGTGTCGTTGCAAACAGCATGAGCACCAGTTTGAGTCATTGTGAAGCTGTCCTGTCCATGCGGTGTTGTTGTTGTATAGATTTTAATTTATAAATGGAAACTAACTCAAGATGCAGTCTGTAAGAAAACAAGGCAGAAAAGGAAGTGATACCTCTGACAGATGATTGCGTACTGCTTCTGTCATGTACTTATCAGTTTGGCCACTAGAGGTCAGTGTGGCATCAGAAGCATCAGAAGCTGAGAAACTTTATTAATGCCAGAGGGAAATTGAGTTGTCATAGCAGCAAATATACAACAAACTTCAAGCACTCATATAAAATGATTTTAGAAACAGATGCTACTAGAAGCCATAGTTAAATTATACTGAAAACTGGTAGCCTCTCCATTCATTCCAGAGGTTTAAAACGGGAAGCTCGTCGTTGTTTGTTTAGTTCCATGTGGATTTGTCTTACAGTATTGCCAAATATTTTGTGCTGTGTTTTTAGGAGCGGTTCAGCTATGTGTGCCCTGACCTTGTTAAAGAGTTTAACAAGTACGACACAGACGGCAGCAAATGGATCAAACAGTACACGGGCGTCAACGCCATCACCAAGAAGGAGTTCACCATCGACGTTGGGTACGAGCGCTTCCTCGGCCCTGAGATCTTTTTCCACCCTGAGGTACAGAACACGCGGACACGCTTTGCTCACATTTCCTCTAATTTTTATATATATATATATATTTATTAGGGGTGCAACGATATTCGTATCGATATTGAACCGTTCGATACAGTGCTTTCGGTTCGGTACGCATATGTATCGAACAATACAACATTTGTAATTTATTTTATCAACTTTCCTTCTGACGATGCTGTCTGTGTTGAGTGCTCAGTGAATCTGCGTTCGACTACTCCGCCTAGGCTGCACTGTCGAGCGCAGATCCACTGAGCGCTCAACACAGACAGCATAGTCAGAAGGAAGAGCGCAGGGCAAGCTAGCGAGACAGAAGTTAAGCTCTCCTTGCAACATGGACCTCCCCCATTCAGATCTGGCGTTTGGAATTATTTTGGTTTTCATGTGACGTATGACCCTGAAGGTAAGCGAGTCATGGACTAAAGTAAAACAGTATGTTGGATGTGCCGTGCAATGCTCAATTACATGGGTGGGAGCTAGTGTGTTAGCGCAGTTAGCTCGTTAACGTGTTGGCCGTCTAGTCCCATGCACGGGGCGATCGGCGGTAGCTCGTTAACGGAGATTTGCCGTGTTGTGGCGTTAAGGTCATTTCAACGAGATTAACCTGAAAGCACTAGTGGGAACACAACGAATATGACTGCACATTTACGCCGACATCATCCTAGTGCAAAGACAAAAACAACAAGCATGCTACTAACTTTAGCCGAGTCATTTAGACAGCTGTTAGCACGTGATTCTCCTTATGCTGCTGAGAATATAGCCCAGAAGAAGCGGATAGTATAGCTTTTATTTTGGAAAGAGACATTTCTCTGTAATAAACTCTCTTTTCCAAAGATGAGTGAATCCTCAATCAGATACAGGGCTTGCAATATCGCTAGCCCGACGTCCTGGAGCTAGCGATTTTTTTCAGTCGGGCTACCAAAATCTATCTCTGCCCTGCCTGTCGGGCTATTGTAGGAAGGAAAAATATATGTCAATGCTTTTGTATTCTTTCAGAAATGTAGCTGGGTAATTATGTCATTGGCATCGGTGAGCCACTGTCAATATGTGACATATTGAAATCGCGTTTGAATTTGCGCTTGTTTTTTTGCTTTCACTTTGCAATCGTGCGAACTGTGTATAGAGAGCGACAGCACTGATCTGTGAGTGATGATAATTTGTGCACCAATTCCTCTGACATCGTCTTATTAATCGTTAGCTTACTATGCAAACATGACAAGTGAAATCTCCCGCAGCTTAAACATGTGAGAGGTTGATCGCGCAGAGAATCGCTGAGCTTATGTGAGTGAGCGTGTAAAAGCATTTCAGTTCTGCTGAGCCAAATAAGACAGGTCAGGGTGAAGAAGTGACAGCCAAAGAAAAGCTTACCACAAAACGGAGAAGTTATGACAAATCAGACTATAAGGCAAAAAGAAAGTGCAGCTTTATGGTTTCATGGACAAAATAATTTCTGTGGCTGCAATATGATGAGCTAAATAACCAGGGCTGCACATAAGTGGTCCGCAGGTGCGCATTCGCTGTCAAAATAAAAAACGCGCACAAGGGTTAGGGTTAAATTTAAAAACTGTACTTTTGAGTTAAAATATATATTTATAATTTTAATAAATGACAAATTAAAAAGGCATGAACATTTTTTTTGTATCGAAAAAATATCGAACCGTAACACCAAAGTATCGAACCGAACCGTGAATTTTGTGTATCGTTGCACCCCTTATTTATTTATTTATTTATTTATTTATTTATTTTAACTTTACCTTTTTGTTTTCATCCAGTTTGCCAACCCAGACTTCACCCAGCCCATCTCAGAAGTGGTGGATGAAGTCATCCAGAACTGTCCCATCGACGTCAGGCGTCCTCTCTACAAGGTAAACGCACACCTGTCTGCTTCTGTTTGAAACATGGACACGCAGCACATAGCAGTAATTATTTTGTGTTGTGTCACAGAATGTCGTGCTCTCCGGAGGCTCCACCATGTTCAGGGACTTTGGCAGACGCCTGCAGAGGGACCTGAAGAGGACTGTGGACGCACGACTGAAAATAAGCGAAGAGCTGAGCGGTGGGAAGTTGAAGGTAAGGGGGTAGAAGTAGCACGAGGAGCTGATACAGGCAGCTTCACATAAATCTGTGAAACATTTTGCTCCGCAGAAGAACTCTTTCTTCCAAAGCCTGCAGGCTTTTCAGTAAACTGTTGAGCACAAATCATCTTTGTTTTGCAGCCCAAACCCATCGATGTGCAAGTCATCACCCATCACATGCAGAGGTACGCTGTCTGGTTCGGAGGATCAATGCTGGCATCTACTGTGAGTATTTCAAGGACATCTGTACTTTTGCACTGCAATCAGTGTTTTCATCATAGTAGTAAATACCCTGTAGTTACACTCTCTAGTTCTAGTGATGTAAGCTGTACGCTTTTAACTCCATAATATATGCACACCGTTAGTACCCATGTGTCCAGTACTTACTCGCTTTACTACCCAGTACATACCCGCTGAACTATCCAAAATGTATTCTCTTAAGTATCCAGTACGTAAAAGAACTTATTTTGTAAGTTTCCTATATGAAGGTGCGCATTAGAAAGAAAGCTAACAGGCTTCTTTTGCAACATTTAAGCCCTGAATTTCTTTGTTTACACTGTGATGTTTCCAAAATGTTATTCAGTATTTAAGTTTGCTTTGTTACATTTGTGTGTTGCTTCTGCAGCCCGAGTTCTACCAAGTGTGCCACACCAAGAAAGACTACGAGGAGATCGGGCCAAGCATCTGCCGCCACAACCCCGTCTTTGGAGTCATGTCTTAGGCGATGGAGAGAAAGAATGCATTCAGGGGAGGCCAAGAAGAGGAAAAACAAAAAACGGACGATGCAAGACCTCACGTGCTGTGCAAGTCCCTCCAGCCTTTGCACGGATGCTCCGACAGATTATTTGTATAGAGCTACAGTGGACCAAACAAACTGCCAGAAGAGTGGCAGCATCCTCACAAATTAGAGGAAAGAGGTGACTCAGCCCAAAGGATCCTCAGATAAAATGTTTACTGCAAGTAGGCTGATGATGATGATGATGATAATAATAATAATAATAATGATGATGATAGGTGATAAATCTTTAATTTCTGCGTGCCTCATATATGTACTTACTCTATCCTCACAGGATTGTAAAATGTAATTAATCAACATGAGTCCTGTATAAATGCAATTCTGTGTATATGGGTTGGGTTGTGGTATGTGTTCTGTACTCTAAAAACTGAAAGTGTAACGGTTGTTTTAAGAAACACATCATGCTTTGCTACGCGATTACTCAAAAGCTTGGAGTCACTTTGAAATTTTCTTGTTTTAGAAAGAATATTAGATTTTTTAAAATCTCATGTAACATGAAGTGGATCAGAAATGTATAAATAACTCTGTAGGCATACTTGGGTCCATTTTCTGTAACCATCACTCCTCTTTTAGTGGCATATAGTGTTCCCCAGTTCAAATTTCGCATGTTAAAAGGCCGCTAATTATGCTAGCCTGACTGAAAACTGTCCCGCTGATTTAAAAAGCCATGCGTTTAGTTTTATCGATGTCTGGGGCATCATCGTTTGGGGTCAGTTAAAGTGGAAACAAACAAGGCCTAAAGTGTTCTCGTTCTAAGAACTGAAGATTTCAGTCTGTGGTGTGTACCAATCCTTTCTTCGAAAAGCCGAATCTGGCTTCAGCCACCGGTGCTGAAGTGAATGCATAACTGACTGGAAATAAGTGCATCTTAGGGCTGAGAGTCTCACAGCTTCTCAGGTGGCAGCATCTTTAAATGGTACCTGTAAGAGTAACACTGTTCCAGTTTGTAAAGGGATAGTACACACTGTTGTATGACAGTTTTAATTTTTCTGCAGTTTTCATACAGAGAAAAGACGAATGGTTCAGATTCATTGCCTCTTTAATCAGCACAGCGTTCAGCTTCGCTATCATTATTGGAAAAGTTTTTATAAATACATTTATATCTAAATGACCAGTCAACCTTTTAACAAGAACAAAATGTTCTGCTGGGTGATAAAGGAGCGATGCTTGCTGAAAACGAGACCCTGCATGAGCCTACATCGATATTTTAATAATTCGAGGAGCCTCTGTATGTGCATGTGCTCTTGGCTTGTGTCAGCAACTGTTCATCTGATCCACTTGTTATTTGGCGGGCGTATTGCTGGGCTCCCAAATACGTGCAGTATAAAGTGCAATGAAATAATCTGGATGGGCGTTCCTCGTGAGGACAAAGTCACTGCTCTCACTAACTGTGAGGAATCAGGGAACATCTGTAAATGGTAGCTACTCACATAGCACGCACTGCCCTGCTTCCATTTAAATTTATTAATAATTTGTGATGAAACAATTAAATCTCAGAGCTTCTCTTTCAAGGACAGCTTTTTTTCCAAGTGACCCCAAAGGCAGCCTTTCTGTGCAGCAGCTTTATGATAATCAAATGGGTGCAAGCATTAAAAAAAAAAGAAGGAAAAAAATAGAAATCACCAAAACAAACTGACCATTCCCATTTCCTTTGTTTTTTTTAAGTACCCTCAGTACCTGGAAGAAATATTTATTTGAATTTACATGAAATTATTTGCTCATGTTTGTTTCTTCCTGGTTCCTCCTGCAGCATTATGACAAATCACCACCGCTTTGCTCTTTTTTTAAAATCCCCCCCCCCTCATTTTGTATGAATCATCTCTTGAACAACCCGTCTTTGAAGGAAAAACAAATCGTATTAATATATGAACATGCAGTTTGAATGACTTGTTGGACTGTCACTGTTGCCTAGATCTCAGTTATACTGGATAGCCTTGTACTGTACCAAATCTGGATTTCAATGCTGGCATTCCAATAAACGCCAAGGAGATGTTTCTTCACGTGTTTTCTCTGTTTCGGGCTTTATTATCTTGTTTGCTTTGCTTCTATTTTTAAATGTACCCATCCTATTTATGTGTGTCTGAGCCCTGGCCTCTGTAACTGTATCCCTTCCAACATATGGTGCACATTTATTTTAATTCAGCCACCTTCTTGTGCCCGATTGGTCAGCAGTAAAAGGGAAGCCCTGTGTAGAGTGTCATGCGTAATCGACATGTCCAGCCTCTTAGGAGTCTATCAGACTTTTTAAACATGACATGCTAATAGAGTAAGAAAGAGAAGCACCGAGACGGAGGAATCTGGAAAGATTTAAACATGTCGTCCAGCCTGAGGTTGAAGGTGCTCCTCTTCTTTGCTCTATTCTTTGGAGCAACAGGGTTTCTCTTCCTGATTCTCTCCTGTGGGACTGAGTACTGGCTACTGGCTGCAGAGTCCTGCAGCAACCCCGGAGAACACAGCCTGAGAGACGGGAAGAGCAACGTGAAGGTATTTGAACTGTGCAGGAGCGACAAGTTGATTTATGTGATGCCTTTTAAGAAAGGGAAACAGTAGTTTATGAGTAAAGATGTATTTATTAACATGCGTATTTAAAATAGGAATATGCTTTGAAATATAAAAGTTACAAAAACAGACTGAATGACTAACATAACATGGAAAACTGTTAATACGCAAAATTTGTCATTTAAAAAAAATGAAAAGCAGATTTTTCCACATTAAAATATGTTTATTTATTAGATAAAACTTAAATGATAGCGTAATGCTGTGAATTTGTATCTAAAATTTGAGTCAACATCATCAATTTATAAAAGAAATAAGTAAAAATACACAAGAATGTAATTTTTTTGAGCTACTGCAACTGTATTTTAATGGAATACAGGAATTTTTGTTTTTTTATTCATGCAAAATATTTGGTGCCCAAAGTGCTACCTTTTTTTTATGGGTTTAACATAAACAAACAACAACAACAAAAACACTCAGTATAGGATTGCACCAGCCAGATTTCTCCTGCATGGCTAAGATCAAAAGATTGTTACATCTTTTAACACAAATCTATTTTTTCTCATATTTCAGGCCATTTAAAAGACAAAAGTGTGTATAATGTTTTATTATATTTTAAGAAATAAATGTTGACAAATGTTAGTGCAATGCTAGTGATTTTCCATTAGCTCTCCCAAAGCTGATTTGGGCTGAGGGGCCTGGCAAACCTTTACCACTGCATGGAAATCACTGGACCAGAGGCCAGTACTTGGATTATATGGCAACAGCGTTACACTTCTAATCTGCACACAAACATAAAATGATTTTGTAACAAAAAAGACTGAAAGAGCAAAATAATACTAAAATAGGAGTATAACAGGGTAAGTATAACAAACCAATGTGTCAACATGTTACATGATGCCATTATTTTGTCACAGTAACCTTCATCACCATTGTCAGGCTGCTTATTACACATCACTTTGTTGCTGTCATGCCGCTAGTGGACCGGGTGCAGGCTCTTGTTGCCTAGGTAACCTTGTAACACCCATGTGAACTGTGTTCTTCGCTGTCATTGGTAATCGCTTCAATTGTGCACCTCAAAGTTGAGAAAAGTTTAACTTAATGATGACAAATTTTATATATATTCAGTCAATTTAATTGATTTTTGTGGAGTAGCCCACAGCACGTCCTATATACTGTGTACCATGGGTTGCATTTCTGGCTAGTTGGTGATGTTTCACACCACTGACCCTTCACATTTGCAAAACAACCGATGTTATTTTAGGCCCTGTGCATGAGAAGGGGCTGAAAAATAGACATATTGTGCATCAGATACGTTATCTATAACTTTAAATGTCTCCAAATTCACTTTGTAGCTGTAGACCTACAAATTGAATATTTACATATAGTGTCTCTGGATGGTGATACTTGAGACTTAAATGAATGGACAGAGAAAATCAAATCTCGGCCACATGAGAGAAGATGAGGTCACAAAGTTCAGTGTGCCAACTTGCAGTATTCCCCCAGTTGGCTTTTGCACCACTCCCTTCAGACCGCACATGTACACTTTTTTATGGATCTGCATTCAGATGATCAGGCTTTTATTCTTGCACTGATATCCTTTTGTCCTTTGTCCTGATAGTTTTTGCATTGCTTAAAATTTCAGTATTCTTTCTCTTCTTCTACTTTTTGGCTGCTTTAACTTGATTATCATGCACTCTAGATTCATTTGAGACTCTGTGAAGATCAAATTGACACACAAATTTAAAAAAAAAAACGCCAATCCCATCAGGATGTTTTTGAGCATGATCCTCTTTCAGTGTAAGCTAGAAGAGCTCCAGTGGAGGGTCTCTGGGTGCAAACTTCCTCAAATGTGTCTGTTTGCTGGCAGCCGATGGACCCCCAGTCTTTTTCTGTAGCAGGCTCTGGTTACCCTGACACAGTAAACCTGCCTCTTATGCTGTATCCCATAACTTAAACATCTCCCTGCCAGAAAGCACTCACTGCATTTGGATCTTGTTCGTTCTCCACACATTCTTGTAATGAAACCTGGGAGATGAGTGGCTCTGGAGTAAAATTCATTGAGGTATTCATTAAAATTGGCTCCAAACACGGGTCAGAAACAGGGTTTATTTCCACAGCTCTCATCAGATGTTGTTTTCTGATCCGACAGAATTCACAGGGTGTGACCATTTTCCATGAGGGTCTGTTCTGGCGGTGCTCCTACACGGTCTTTTCTCACGATTACTCAATATGGGACCTTTGGATCTGTGAGAACCTTCATTACGTGTTTTATAAATGGCAAAAATAACACAGTGAACCTTTAATTGTGACAGCTGCCTTTCCCCCCTCTTCAGCAAACCAGCCTCTACCAAAAGTGTGCGAGGTCGCTTTCCTCTTCCCTTTTCCTGCTAACAAGCCGGTAGAGCTGTGGGATGAGCCGCACAAGTTTCCTGGACAGCCTGTTGAACGCAATGCGGCCACTGGTTGGCATCACTTTGTTATACAAGCGGCACATTGTCACTGTAAAAACAGCACTGAGCACTGACTGGCTGTCGTGTTTTCCTCAGTTTTCAGGATCTGCTGGACCATCTTCTTCGTCATGGGTTTGGCGGCGATCATCATCGGTGGATTTGTTGTCATCTGTGCCGGCCCACTGACCAACCACAAGCTCTATAAAGTGGGCGGGGCTCTACAGCTGCTTGGCGGTAAGGCTAAATATAGAATTGGAGGCTTCTTCTCAAACAGATCCTCAGAAGCTTTCTTCAGAAGGAGACTATCATGAGAACATTTTAAAGTATGTTGTGAGATTTCTGCCCCCCAACAGAAGAAATTGTATAATTTACTCCATTTGTAATGACAGTTTTGGTCACAGTCCTCTTATCCAGTGTCCATCTGTCTCTGAAATAGGAGAACTATTTTTGTCTGATCCCTTATTCACTAGAGATCATCACAGCAGGTACACTTTTGCCATCTTTTCCACGCCACATGCGCTTTTTGACACAGTCTGAAGGGAATATGGGTCTCTGGCTAGAATTGAACCAGTGACCTTTCTCTTCCCCAGTGAATCTACAAACCACTACACAGTGAAGCCAGTGTTCTGGCTTTGATTTCTATGACTGGCCAGGAGTGCTACAGCAAACGTAGCCATTAAGTTGTTTAAAGTGGCTTCCACCGCTCATATCCACCTCCGTATTTGTGTTCTTCTGCTCTAATTGAGTATCTTTGCATGACTGACAGATCAAAATAATCCTAATTTATCGTATGCTGGGCAAACCCTGCCCTCTGTAGGCCACTTTTTCTGACCGGATTCAGTTTTTTAACAACACCTTTTTTTTACTTGTTTGGATAAAATGTGTTTTAATTTAAAAATCTATTTATGTACTTTCATATCTATGATAAATAATGTAGGATTGTTAAAAAATATTATATTTAATCTGCATAACGTGCAATAATTTTGATTAGCTGATTCGGAAGAATTTATAAATAAAATAAAATTTTGCACAACTTCAAAGACATAAACATGTCTTTTATTTTTAATCCTTTTAAGTAAAGTAGCTTAATTCTAAAAATCATTATAAACATTAATGAATGTTAAACACAAAGTTTCTAGTGCAGATTTGGCTTTGGAATAAAAGAAAACATAAAACACAAATTGTTCATGTTCAGAAAAATATGTTTTACAATTTTATTTTCAAAATATTTTAATGCTTTCAGCTACACTACAACTAATGTAGAAAGTAAGATTAGTAGTATTAGTGGTATTAAATTAGTTTTAGTAGCATCAAAAAATAAAAATATTTTAACTAGAAATCACTGAAACTAGAAATAATGTAACATTTAATAGAGGTTCACATTTGTTAGCTAACACTGCCTCCAGGTCTGTGTAGCTCAGTTTTAAATGAGAACATGTTTGGAGGTTGTGTTTGAGGAGTTTTATTTTCTGCACATTTAACGGTTTCCCTGTTTTGGTGTATTTGTTTGCTGAAGCTCTTGGCTAAACGTTTATCACAAGAATGTAATTTGAAAGTGTGCGGTTCCAGCTAACCCCAAACACCAATCATCAATACCTTTAGTCTCAGGACATCCTTTCCTCTTCTGCAGAGATCACTCAAGTTAAAAAATCGGAAAAAATCTTTGTTACGAGCCAGCATTAGTATGAAAATATTGGTAAGGTCGCAAAATTTAGAAATTAGAAGGGAGGAAAGCCTTTCCCGTGCTTTGGCAAACATGTGAGCCATGTAAAATGTTTTTATGCATGCTTCCAATTTCCTGTTCTACGCAGAGGAAAAACTGAAGAAAAAACAGTCTCATTTCACAATGACTGCATTGTTTGTACTTATGAAGCGGCACGATTTCTTGTTTTACTTTGAGCAGTCAAAACAGGCAGTAAAACACGACCTGCTGTGCCACTGACTGGTAAAAACCTGTCCTGCAGGTTTACACGTGTCCCACGGAGTGAGGACAAAAGTGTAGTAGATGACACGCTGACAAAACAAAACAAACAACACAGTATTTAACAGAAACACATCAGCTGAGAAAGGCTGCAACAGACGTTTTGTAAAATGAGTAGAAATATTTAAACTGCAGATGTCATCTGGCATTTTTGCTCCCATTACATTCTTGATTCTCCTGTAAAGCCTGGTTATTATGTCTGTATATCTTATATTGATCAGAAGCTGAATGACCTGCACTGTTTCCCGTGTGTCTGTTAGGCGTGTGTCTGTTCATCGTGGTGGTGATGTATCTGATGTGGATCCAGGTCCTGGACACTCTGGATCAGTTTACCCTCCACCAGAAAGCCTCTCGCTGCCCGTCTTTCCATCTCAGCGTCCAGCACGGCCCCTCGTTCTTCCTGGCTCCGGTGGCCGTCTTCTTCTGCCTACTGGCCGGCCTCCTCTTCGTCCTGGTCGGACGAAGCATCGAGAGTAAAGAGCTGGACAGCACGGACAAAATCTCGGAGATTTCGACAGATGAGCTGTGAATACAGACAGTCGACTTGTTCAAAAGTTCACCGCTCCACGTGTCTGGAGTGAAATGCCGTGTGCTTGGTGTGTAGATGAGTTGCGGATGTGGAGCTGATGATGCTTGAGAAGAAAAACAAATGTTTGTGGCTTAAAATCAGTCACAGGAGGCTCGTGACGAATCTGATTTTGTCTTGTACCATCGACTGAATGCTGTGATTTTTAGTCTTTTTAGTTGTCTCGTGTGTAGCAGCACTGTAAGCATTAAAGAAATGCTTACAGAGTCCTGGCCAATGATATTCATGCTGTTACCATCCTTTATATACAGTTTACAGTCCATTCAGATGATAGACTGTATATAAAAGCTGGACATAACCAATGTGATGTCAAGCATTGGCATTTGAACTTTCCTTTTTGAAGACCTAATGTTATCATGGCGCCAGAAGTGACCATATCTGGAGTGCTAAGTGATTACCTTGGTTAGTAAGCTTGCATTCATAAACTGCACATATCTGCTAATTAGTACTAAAGAAATACCAGAATTTAATTCGCCAAAACTAAATCAGGCTGCATTATTAATCAGATAAGTTGATTTAAAGTTATCCAAAAGGCATCAGGACCACAAACACAGAGATGTTGAGCTTCGTGAGGCCTCGAAGAAAGCTAATCGCTACAACTGCCTGAGTAGGCTTCAAGCTCCTATTTGAAAATTCATTCAACAGGACTGTTGTTTAATTACTGTAAAGTTGAGCATTACAACAGTCTGCTTACATCATAACATTATAACAGTATAGCTCACACTGAGTCATGTCGGCTTCATTTTTCAGGTGGCCGCCACTTCATTTAAAGTGGAAATGTTGATTGTGTTGTTGCTGTGGGGAAAAAGAAATAACTGTGTGTTTGTTTTTAATACAGTGACATTTGATTGACTAGTCAAATGGTTTATGCCATTATATTTTTCTCTGATCTCGTTTTGGTTAGAGATTTATTTTGTTTTTGTTTTAATTTACGTGATCGTATCGCGTGTGCTTGAATTACTGTTTACCTCATTGTTGATACATTCTTTTGTTGTAATTGAAAAAATATACAATTACACAATATAAAAAGTTAAGAGAGGGCATCAAACCAACGTTCATACAGGACAATTTTCAACACATCAAAAAGCGTCATTTACATTAAAGGCCTAAACCTTGTGCTCTTTCAGGTTTGTTAGTCATTAACGTGTGTTACTTAAGATAGTAGGATTTAGAGGAACTGCAGGACTTACGTGGAAGTCCAGAGAAGTTTAATATGTAAGAAAAGCTGGTTGGAAACTGAGCTGTTGAGACTCGTTTTAAGACATTTGACAGAAACAAAGGGACTTTGCCATTACTGTGATGTACATGACGGGACTTGGTGATCCATAAAAGTAGAGTCGACCTCGTAGGTTAAAGCTGCACGGACCTGTGATGGGAATTTTTGCGGTCACCAAACTGAAACCAATGTAGGGGCGTGTACCAACGGGCGCGTACGGGGTTAAAATCAGTTTGCTTACTCAAATATTTGTTCAGTTTCATGTTCGACATTTTACTCCAGTCAATAAACTACTGTAACTTTACATTTACTGCATTTTGCTGTTTGTAAAGGTTCGTTTTTTCTCTACTTCTACTCAAAGATTTCATTGCATTGACACAGCATACGGATAGTAATCGAGCATATGTGCATATAAATGACGACCAGAGAGTTCAGATTTCATCTGTTGACAGTTTAAAGCCACAGTTTTTACTCTGTCGCAAGAAAGTAACTTTTTTTCCCCCAGTGAGTAATATAATTCTTCTAAATAAAAAACTATATTCTCAAAAAGCTTGATGTTTTCAAACAGTTATTTAGGAAACTGAAATAAATTCTAGACTCATTAGAAAAATAATGTAATTCTTCAAGCATTTTTCCATTTTATGACCTATAACTAAAAGAATTTAATTAAACAAATGTATTGAAAATTATAAGAATATTCTGTGACTTATAAATACTGTGCATCTCTCGGTCTAGATAAATACATGCAGCATGCATCATGGGGAAGATTGCTGACGTGACAGGTGTCCAGATGACACTCATCCTCGGAGGGTAAGCTTAGGAAGTCCTTGCTGAAAAGGCTGGCTGTTTGGGAAGGTGACTGTAAGGAAAGGTTTGGTACAAAAAGCTGCAAAAGATACAGAGATGTGCTGGCGTTAGAGGAGCTTCGATCACTGAGTGCAAAATCAATGCAGCGCTTCATGCCTCCATAGACTGAAAAGAAGATTTCTGCAGGGAAAAGGTGCAGTGATTTGTTGAAACACGTACAAACATACATATAAATACAATATATAAGGCAAAAACAGTTTGTACAATTCTAACAAGCTTGAAATTCGATATTTATTTTTCAGCACAGTCTGAACTCTCTCATTAAGCAGTCTTCAGGAATAGTTCTCCAGGCTTCTTGAAGGACATTTAAAGCTCTTCTTTGGATGTTTCTGCCTTTTGTTCTGTTCTCTGTCAACATGATCCCACACTGCTTCAATAATGTTGAGGTCCGGGCTCTGGGGAGGCTGATAGTGCTCCACTGTGTGATTTTCTATCCAGTACCTGGTTACTTGTTCACTAGTACTTGATTATTATTTCTAGCAAATATAAAGATCTGGATGGATCACATCAGGATTAGTATGATTTAAGAGTAAAATCAGAGGCAAGCAATGCTTGACAGGAAGTCACTCCAACCGTACAGCGATGTCAAAAGGACCAAAACACAGAAAAGCTTCCATCAGTGAGGATAAAGTTAGTCATTGCAAATGATTTTTCTAATCTATTTAACAGATCCCATTGTGATTAATGCTTCCCCGCTCTCACTCTGCCTTTATTATAATTGATAAATCAAGTTTGACAAAAGTTGAAGAGAGGAAGGCCGCTTCAGGGTGCGTGGAAGCAGTGAGTAGATTGAGTGTGACTGTGGCTGCCTGTCATGAGGACATCAGGCTGAAGATCTGAAATGCTGGGTCAGAGGGATGGGGATAATAATAAATTAGACTGTCATAATCCATTTTCTGATAGGAGGGCTGCTTTGGCCTTCATGTAAAGACGTCTGGCAGCCACTAGAGGGCAGAGTCGGCTCAGGATAGCGTTTGGAAGCGTTGCATCACCTCATTAAAATCACTCTTATCCCCCTAGTAGATTCCTTACGATGATGTCCGACAACATGGCAGTGAAATGCAGAGTCGCAGTGCACACATCAGATTAGGTTTGCTAAGGGAGGGAAGCAGGAGTGAAATTTGTAAGTGATAATTAAGTCAACTCATTCAATTTTCTCTCACAAACAAAAGAATTATTATTTTTTCCTTCCCTTGAAATGAAGTATTACTAACATTATATCACAAGGAGGAGGAGGGGGTGGAGGCCCACAGTCACACCTTTTATAATTGGAAAAGGCAAACAGAAGTGAGACCTCGAGATGATACAGTGACGAAAACGAGTCTTTCATTATTCGTTCACGTCTCACGCTCCTGCTCTTATCCGTCCCTTCTCTTCTTAATCTCCGCTGTGAACTAGGTGAGCATAATTACACCTGAGCATGTCACGTTCATTCCCCCAGCTGTCACCAAACATCTCTGTCACCTCCTCGTCGTAGCCCAGGGTTGATCTTTACTTTCTAATAAATGCGAGGAGATCCAGTCACAGCACTTGGTCATAGAGATTATGGCAGATTCATTACTCGATCCAGGAGTGCTTTTGGGAACATGCATGCACTCGTCGCCACTGCCAGGAGTCCTTTAAGTTGCGACATCACACTTTTGCAGTGGACAGAGCTGTCTGCTTAAAGGAGCTTACCGCAAAGAAAAGCAACCCAAGGCATTTATTTTACACCCTCGTAAAAACATTGTTTCATAAAAATAAAGAAAGATTGTGCAAAGGTTGATAGATTAACCATCATTTATCAGCTTTAACTAGCAGTTTTTTCTTGCTTCTGTTGTCCTTGTGAATGGAAGGGTGCCAAAACTGGCATCCCAACTGCTGGGGCAGGTCAGTCTTTACCAGCATTTTCCAGCAATTTCTGTGCCATTTTCCAGATGGCACAAAGAGAGGTGGCTGCTTTGTTTCCTGTTTTGACTTCTCCCTTTTCAGCTCCACTGCTGGAATGATGATTTTCTTCTATCATTTAGGAGAAAACTGTCAGCATGCCCCAAGCCCCTGTAAAAATCTTTATGACCAACACATCAACCATTAAAGTGCCCCTTAACCAGTCCCTTTTGTCCTCCCATTCATGTTCCTTTATATTTTTATTAACCTCTGTGGTTTCTAGGAAAGGTCTCTCTAAACTCAATGAATACATCAGAAATTTACCTTTATATAGTCGCCTCAGGGCACTTTATATTATAAGGTAACAACACTGCAATAATAGAGAGAAAACTCCAGCAATCAAGCAACTTTGATTGCTAGACAAAATAAGGAGACATCAAACGACCCCCTATGAGCAAGCACTTGGCGACAGTGGGAAGGAAAAACTCCATTTTAACAGGAAGAGATTTAGCTGCAAAACCAAAGCCCTTATACCAGCAATAGCCTAAAGTTAGCTATGCTAGCCCTGCTTACATTACCATTATCAGAGTTCACGTGATGCACCAACCAGCAACTTCATTAGGTACACCTTTGCTGGGTTGGAGCCCTTCTAATTAAAGAGCTGCTTAATTTCTTCATTGCAGATTCAACAACAAGGTGCTGGAAATTTTGGTCCATGTTGAGATGTTAGCATCACACACGTGCTGCAGATTTGTCTCGTTGTGGAGGCCATTTCAGTACAATGAACTCAGTGTCATGGTCAAGAAGTCTGAGATGATTTAAACCGGTTAGCTATGTATGCCCAGTGGCCTAATGCAGCGGTCCCCAACCCCCGGGCCTCAGACCGGTACCGGTCCATGAGTCGTTTGGTACCGGGCCGCGACAGTTGAGGCTCAGGTGTGAAATGTATGGTTTTCAGGGTTTTTATCGGTTTTCAGCGTTATTTTGTTATCTTTAGCTCGGTTTTCCTGGGTCTTTTCACGTGTGTTATGAATAAATCTTCTTTTTTTTGGTACCGGTACTAGTTTTATTTCTTGTATTTATCCGCGACACCTTAAAGGCCGGTCCGTGAAAATATTGTTGGGCATAAACCGGTCCGTGGTGCAAAAAAACGTTGGGGACCGCTGGACTAATGGATAAGGCACTGGCCTCCTAAACCAGAGATCATGGGTTCGAGTCCCATCTGAGGTGATTTCCAGCAGTGGCGCAGCGGAAGCGTGCTGGGCCCATAACCCAGAGGTTGAAACCATCCTCTGCTAGGGCTTTTAGATAGCCAGCTTTCTCTCGTTAACGCAAGTTGTCTCTATATGCACTCACTGGTAATGCCATTTCTAGTACTGGGCTGCATCCCTTTTTCCCTTCTGATCTCCTTTAGTTCTTCAACAAGTTGCTAGAAACATTCCTGAGAGATTTTGGTCCATGTTGGTCCATGTTGACATGATAGCATTACACAGTTGCTGCAGATTTGTCAGCTGAAGAGAAACTCCTGTTTCACCACATGCAAAAGATACCCTGTTGGATTGGTTGTGTGGGAAAATCCCAGCAGATCAGCAGTTTCTGAAATACTCAGAGCAACAACCACGCCACATATATGTGATATATATGATGGTTGATATATATGACACATGATGTGCGGCCCCAGTGGCCTAAAAGATAAGGGACTGGCCTCCTAGGCCAGGGATTGTGGGTTTGAGTCCCATCTGGGGTGGGTCCATAACCCAGAGGTCAATGGATAGAAACCATCCTCTGCTAATTCTTCCAGATATCTGAGTTTGGTGGTTCAAACTGATGCAGCGCTTATTAAATCTGACAAGCGTTTTTTCACTTTAGTTTATCTGAACCTCATGGTTTATCTTAGGTTTTTCCAAAACTTCTCCAGGCCTCGAAAATACTGTCACATTGCATTTTTCCAGATTCTTCATGGCCTTTTAATCCCTATTCCGAAGATTAAGTTAGCATAAGATATCAGTGACTAGATTTTGTAGGGTTGTGGATAACATTAAAAAAATAGGAGCAAGTCCTATTTTAGTCCTGAGAGACTAAAATAACATCTTGGCATGTGGTTTTGTTTCTGATGATGCTCGAATACAGTGCCAATGATCAAAAAGGCAGGCTTGGGTTAATGTATGTATATAATGCCACTGAATCAAGCACCCTCTGCAGTGAGAAGCTGAAATAATGATGTATAGAGTTTTTTTTTCTTTTGCTGCTTTCACAACATAACAAATATAATGAGCATCCTTTAAAAGCAGGACACGGCCTTTCGTCTGATCCCCCGCCTTCCCCGAACCTCCCCCTGTTTGCTTTGCACGTTGGTACACTCTGCTCTACCTCCACATTACCCAGAGGCCAACCCAGGGGGCGCAATTATTCAGGCCTTTGCTCAGCCAAGTAGAAGAAATTAGCCTCGTCTCCCGAACCAAGACCTTCTAACCTGCACCAGGACCTCGGGCTGCCTCTCTGACTAGCACGACCCCATGTGACTTCCCTCTCCAGACTTCATGTTTTCCATACATATGAGCCCAAGCTGGCCGGAGCCACGCTCGGCTTCCATATGGGCTCTCTTTGCACTGGCTGGCGATGGTGGGCTGGGGAGCTGCAGGTTATAAAATCCAACACCCCCACACACCACCGCCGTGCTCCGCTCCTGGGAGAGGAAGCTGACGGCCTCGGGCTAGTGATGCGCTTTTACAGCAAATCAACATTTAAATCTAAAAAAAAAGGATAGCATCTGGGCTCAGATGTGTCATTCTGCGTGGCCTTAAAGCTCCGATTACAAAAGAAATATTGAAAATTTAATTTGCGAATACAACCAGAAGTTGTGTAACCTTTACCAGACACTTCACATTCAGTCAAATTACTGCAGGCAATGATCTAAATGAGCAATTATGGGAAAGAAGAAAATGGTTTAATAACTCCTGTGATGACAGAATATGGTGTGCATGTGTAAGGGCAAAGAAGAAAAGCTTCTCTACCTCCCTTTTATATTTTTATCTTGATCTTTTCTTTTGAGTCACAGGTGATTCTTTTTCTTACATCTGTGCTTTCAGTGTCTCACCTTACCTTTCAGATTTTTTTTCCCTTTTTCTGCCCTCCATTTCATTTATTCAGGCAAGTCAGTGGTGGATAATGAGGTCTGTGGCCTGGTGCTGTATTCCCCAAGTCTCTGGGTACAGTGAGGAAATTCTCACAGCTTTGCAGCTGCATTGCAAAATCTTCCAGCAACCTTGTCCACCGGATAAACGGCTGTACGACTAATGGGGGGTAACATCCAACATTAAATTGTTGACACACAGTGGACCCATACAACGACATATTATCAGGACAAAAATCACCTAGACTTTGAGATTTGATCCAATGAGAAATGGAGATGTTACCCAGGAACTCTGGGAATTACACCGGTGTTATATTTATTACATACCATGAACAGAGTGGTTTTCTTTTCTGTGTTTCCTGAATTACACCTCAATTTTAGGGTGTTTTCCCACCTGTAGGTTGTTTACTCTGTTCATTCATCAGTTGATGAATTTGTAAATTTGTAGCTTTTTTCCATTGGTTTGGTTTGTTTTTGCACAGAGAAAAAATCCAAGTGAACCAAAATGCGTCACTACAAACCATGTGAGAACATTCAGTCTGCTCATTGGCCAGGTGTGTCTGGGGCGGGAGCAACAAACATAAATACAGGAAGAAGGTGCAGTGTGAGAAAAAGGAGAACTGGCGTTCTTTTTACGACTAGTTGCTAGCCCGTGCAGACCTTTGCACAGCTATAGTGCCTTCCTGCATTAAGAAGACAAAACACACGTGGTTTTTTTCACGAGTCTGTTTGGAATCGTATATGGGCCAACTGCTCTAAAGTGCAGCTGGTAATTACTTTTGTAATTACATGTAGGTGTGACAAATATGCATAAAAAGAAGAAATAAGAAAGTCATGACTGTCATGCTGTAAAACTTGCAAAAATACAGTTAAACGTTCAGAGGGCAGATTGGAGTCTTTGCCAGGCAGATTCTGGCCCCCGGGCCTTAGGTTTCACACCCCTGTGCCAGGCTAAACTATGGTTTTAGCAGCAGGTCTGTTCCCATAAAAGCTGAAGTAGCAAAGTGTGTGGACTTACACTGCAAACGTAAACACTGAGTACAATTATGTAACGCAAAGAAAAACTACACATAGCCCTCTGTGGGGTCCGTGGATTTTATTTTTCCAAGCTCAGATCCTTGAGTACAACTGACCAGGTGACAGGTGGATTGACTTTGAGCAGTTAATTCCATCTCATTTCATATATTGGGTGAATATCCCTCCTGCAGCCTGTGCACACTGTACCCCCCTTCTTCCTCTCTGCCCGTCTTCCCTCAGCTCCCCACAGTCTGTTTTGCACTCCCTTTATCTCTTCTTTATGACAGGCCTCTTACCTTGTGACTATAGATATCCCTGAGCCTTATCGTGGTGAAGGCCAAATGAGGCACAGGAGGAAATGATGGCTTTTCTTTATCTGTGGCCTCTCCAGGCCGCTATTTCATCAGGTCAGTGTGTGTACATTTGGAGAGGCAAAATGCTTCTATTGAACTAGCACCCACAGCCGTGCCTCTTGGCTCCAAATAGGCTTTACCTACTTGTCCATGTTTTCTCCCCCTTGTTCCCACTTATTCTGCCTCCCCTCTCTCTTCGCCTCTCCCTCATTCCCTCACCCTTTTCCAAAGAAAGCGATCAGCTCTGTGCACTGGAAGAGGGAGCAGAAGACGGCGAGAAAGATTAAATCCAAGTTTCTTTCATCCGTGAACGCTTTCATCTCTGGTTTTTAGCAAACAGAGAGAATTATCAGTGCCGCGACTGACGAGGGGCGGGGGTGGAACAAGGGAGGAGCTGGAGACGAAGAGGAGGAGGTGCAACGTAAGGTGGTAGCCAACTGGGAATAGGAAGGGAATCCACTTGCCGTGCAACCTCTGGTTTTGTTGAGCATTAGGTTTATCTACTGAGTACCAGGGGAGCTCCTTTTTGTCTTGACTCACTCTTTCTTACTATAGAAAGCTCAAGTTACCTCTGAAGACCATCAGGAACATCACCACATCCCTCCAAGTCTCAATCCGACTTATAGATTAGGTGTAAAAAGCACAAAACGAGCCATGAACAGGTAGACCCAGCAGACCTAAGTCAAAAAACAGTCTCTTATTTAAGACCAGCGCTAATCCATCCTTCCAAAAATGTCACCAAAACTAAGCAGATGATTTTTTTTCTCCCCAATCTATTCTGTGATGCTTGGCATGCCGTCTAATCTCCACTGTTCGGAGTGTTTTTTCATTAAATTTGTGTCAGGACTAATTTCGAGGGGAATGAATACAGATGTCAGGATGCCATCGAATCCCATCGCGGGGCCTTTAATGAGATAACAGGCTTTAGTCAAAGAATTAGCGCTATTGAAAAAAAAGAAGAAAAAAAGAACGAGATTAGTTCAATGGGATGTGGATGCAGAGTAGAACAGGGTGAGGGAGAGAGGGGAGACCAGAGTCATATCAGACCTGCCCTGCCAAATCACAAATCTATTTCCGACACTGGTATTAATTAACAAACTAAAGCTGCTGTTGCATATTGATTCATCGGGGTGCGCACTTGTATTATCTCCTATTAAGCAGGAAAAAAGGGGAGATTATATGAAGCCTTCGGGGGCGTTTTATGGATCCTGTGAGACGGTTAAACCGTGTCACGGACTCCAGAGCAACAAGACGAGCTCCCTGAGTTTCTGAGCGTGTGTGTGTTTCCTCTTGTTGCCGCTTATGTGGGCTCGAATGCAGACTTAAGCTTTAAATTTGATTATTTTTGGTGAACATTTTTCAATTAGCCGCACAATCCCTGAATATATTTCTGTGTGCAGACACATCCGTGCACAAGTGCAGACAGCGATTTTATAAAACTGGGGAAAACAATGAGTCCAGCAAATGCTGTTTGTGAATCATGTACAGACGTGGAAAAAATTGTTAGTGCCTTTCTGTTGAAGAGAGAAAAACTCACCAGAATAACTTTAAAGTGACACAAGTTCTATAAACAAGAGTGTATAGAGAGCCCAACTCCCCCCAAAGGACAGGCGACACTAAAACTTTGATGTTTTATTGTGTTTTTATTACAATATGGTGACGATGGCCTGCTTTGGTGTCATTGTGATGTGATGTAAGGTGTCGTATTGAAAAAATAAAAAAGTTTGTTGTAAAGCTCTGTTCGTGACCTAAATGGTTTACTTTGACCTTGGGCGCTAACAGTGAGATCAAGGTCAAATGGTTAGCTAACTATTACCTAGATACTCATGCACAGACCCTGCACAGATTCAAGACACCCTGCACGTTGCATAACTGAGCCCTCTCCACTGCAGTGTCCAAATTCAGGGGCTACATCCTTTGAAAGACCTGACCTACCCGGTCAGGTCTTTCAAAGGACCTGACCGGCCTTTGTGGTCTTCGAAAACCACAAAGGCCGGACGTGAGCGGTTGTGAAATTGAACAGATTTGCGTAACCAGCTATTCCTGGCCTTACCTCAGCGTATCTTCAATCAACTAGCAACAGTGACAGCCTGAAACACACAGCTGTAAGGTGTAAAAATGCAACCAGAGCTTCTGTACCTTCGTCACCGACGTGATTTGCATCTCAGGCTGAGAGATAACCATGTCCCAGTAAAATAATTTAGTTTCATCTACAAGCTTTTAGATATTACATGTTAAGTTTAACTAGTTTTACAGGTAATTTCAGCAACTCAATGACCAGAGATCAAATGTACCCATTTACTTAATAGCTATGTAAACTAAATATCTCTCAGATTTAAAATACAGTAGAACATTTTCTAATTTTTTTAATATATTTGACCTTTTAGCTTGTCTGTGTGCATAGAGTGGCTGGAAAAATGTCACAAAGCTGATAACAGGCTCTCATTTTTGAGTTGATGAAAAAAGCTAATTTACACTTATTAATATGTTTAACTTAAGCGTAAGAATCTGAATAATGCTTTGATTTAAACTGTTACAAGTACTAAACTATAGCAGTAGCATTTTGTACCTTCAATGTTTGCATATTTCTAAATAACCCTGTTAATGGTCGATTCAGCAGACAGTGGGAAGCAGCATCCCAAAGCACTCTCTGCAGACCACCCTGTGTGAAGCTCCACTCACCAAACAGAAGACATATCTTGCTTCAGTAACTTCCACATTTTTGTTGTCCACACTTTTGTTGTACATATGAAATGACAATAAAAGGCTATTCTTTGTACTCCATTCCATCAGATCCAGCAACACTGCCAGAGAATTCCTGTTTCTTTAAACTATGGAAGTTTAAACAAACAGTTCCTGGAAGAGGTCACTCATTCATACGCGTTAAGAAAAACTGTAATCCTTTCACTGCTCTCCTGCGCTGCCCTCAGCTTCCCTTTGCTGTCTCATGTCATCTCTGATGAGGTCTACCAGCTCATCCCTTTGCCCACCTCTTGTAGATGGCTGAGTCCCTCCTCATTTTCTTCCTCGTCCCTTTCCTCTTGGTCACCCACTGCTGCGCTTGGCCCTGAAGTGTCCTTAGGGATAGAGGTAAGTAGGAAAGGAGGCCTAGCTAAGGGCCCCTGGAAGCTGCTTCATGTTTTCTAGCTTTTCAGTAAATGATCTTAGGAACTTATCACACTCTTCAGCAGAGATGGTGCAGACAGAAGCTGGGACAGGGTTGACTGTGATACAGAGAAGTCTCAGGCTATGTTTCACAGGGGTAACCATGTTTGAAAGCTAAGCTCTTGGTTGGTTTGACTGCAGCTTAAGATTTCTCAAACAAAGTGTTTGACTCTTCACTCCAATGGGAACGGTACCAAGTTTTCAGGTGAAGGCCAAACACCAACTGAGATCAGATCTTTTAACAGCTTTCACACCAGAACTCCATTATTCATGACCTGTGTGGTAATTTGTTTGTATAACACCTGAAGCATTTAATGGCACCTCGAGTGGGGCCGTGACTATATTATATCTTGCCGTGGACAATACTCAAGGCTTCCTGTGTGTAAATGAGTTGTATTAAAGACATGCTTAGTATATAAAGAAATGGCAGGGACCTCACTTTTAGACACAGTAATTGTAGTTTTGCCCATACCCTCTGGGATTTTAATGAATGAATGCCACTAACGGTTGAATCTGGAACCTCGTTAAAACCGAAGGGATTGCATTTTTGAGTCAGGCCTTAAAACATGACTGCAATGGGCAGTGACGCGAGCTCTGTGCAACACAACAGTAGTCATTTATTTCTTGCCAAAAAACAACTGAAGAGTGCATAAGGTGCAAATAAAACCCAGCTAACACCTCATCTACGGTGGAACTATACTGACCACAGCTTTCCCCGAGAGAGGAAGGATTTGTTTCGTACCTCGTATCAAATAAGGATTTCTGGAAACACAATCTGACGTACAGTATGCTCGGCATGCAAAAGGCCTGTTTGAGATGATCGGAGGAGGTATATAACAGTCACTGTGACCAGTGTGGGTGGTATCCAAAGTATTGAGGCGCACACTTCACAAATAATGAGACCTCCAACAGTGTGACACCCATTTCACACATGGATGGCATCTGTGATTGGGAAACATATGTTTGTATTGATGTATAATTACGAGCATTGAGTTCCTCTACTTCCTCTAAGTTGGTGGAAATGACTCCGTGGTGTGTATGATTGAGTGTGTGTGATAGAAAGACAAAGAGAGCGAGGGGGAGAAAGTGTGATGGAGAAAGAGCATCAACACCCTGCTGACTGCACTCAATCACTTTCTTAATTATACAGCGCGAACGCAAGTCGCTGTCTGTCCGGAACCAAAATCACGACATATCATCTTCTGTATCACCTCCTCACTTTCCACCATCTACTGTTCAGGTGTTACGCAGGTAGCGAAGCCGGAAAAGTATAGTGATTACACAAGAGGCGTGAAGACTGACGTTTGCCTCGCCATCGCGATTGGTTGCGCGGGACTTGGGGATTCTGTTTGTCCCTCTCTTGACCGGAGAAGAAGGTGCAGGAGAAACAAAAAGAAAGAGGTGCAGAGGAGGAAACCTGAAGGATTAACAAATTCAAGGCAGAAGAAATGGGGAGAGAGGCAGAGAGATTGGAAAGGGGGAAGGGAGGCAGAAAAGGTGAGAGGGGGGGTGGGTTTGGATCGGTGGGAGCGGGGGGTGGCGTAGAGGACGACGAAATGAGACCAAATTTTCTTTGGCAATCTCCGTGTTCCTGCTGCAGGTGCTGGGGCCATTTCACTAAAGCAGGGCCAGACGCGAATGTCATTAGTTCCTGAGCCCCAGGTGAATTTGCCACAGTTCCACATGATTAACCCAGATAATTGTGTGTTGATAGCGAGCATGGTCGATGGAATACAATTTTCGGGCCCAGATTCCTAAACAAACAGCTCAGCAGCAGCAGCCACCGCGGTGAGCCAGGGAGACGGGATAACGGCAGAATACCGTCACGTACTGAGGTTTACAAAGAGACGGGGTGAGGTGGGGTGGGTAGTGGAAGGTTTTTGAGGTGGTAGGTGGGAGTCAGGGGTAAGACAGATTAAAGAAAATGTTAAATTTGTTGTTATCTGATGTAAAACTTTGAAAGAAAAAAAAATCCCTTGATTTTACATCACAAATGAAGTCACTAAAATGTTTATGTGGACTTTTCATAGGTTAATTATAAAACCTATGATATAAAAACAAGGAGTTTCTTCCAAACAACTACTACCTTCATCAAAATATTTTTAAACCAATTTTAGCTTTAATGTAATTAAATTCACTCAGATCTAAAATAAAATTTCTTCATCAAATAACAATAAGGTAAGGTTAAAATAAACACCCATAGACATCTGTTAAGTAACAAAGACTTAAAGCCTTTAGTCCATGCAGTGCATAGTAAGCCGCAAAGGACCATTTTGACTCAGGAATAAACCTTACATCAGTTAATTAGAGTCACATAATTGCAGATAATTTTATTTCTCAAACAGGAACACTCTTTAAAAGTGCAGTCAATTTTTTTTTACATTATTCAACAGAAGAAATTATACTGTACTTATAAATATACAGAGAATAGTATGTAATTATATTTTTCAACACATTGATACACTCTCATGAACTTGTAAGTAAACAATTAACAATACATACAAGAGTTATTACTTATTTTTAGTTGATTAGACATGGCCTCCAGACAGCTGACAAGAGCCGACAACAATTGATGATTATTGATGATTATAAGCTAGCATTAGGCAAGCTAATGTTAGCTGTCCGAAAAAAATAAATAAATCACACTTTCCCTCTGGTAAAAAAATTGATTACATTCTCTGATTGTATACCAGTTTATTTGCTTACAGTATGAGTAATAATGTTATGTCCACTTCAAAGAAGGTTTGACTAATGCCAGCTAACAGCTAGCGGAGGCTAACAGCAGCTAACAATGGCAAAAGCAACAACGCTTAGCCACAGGAAAGTTAGTTAACTTTTCTTTTGCTGCCAATATCTGGTCCTTTCTGGAAAGCTGATACACATGTGAAAATGTGCATACTTTCTGTTACCCCTAAAGTTTAAAAGTAATCATTTTCCTGCTTGTCTTGGATTAAATTTACTGGACTGTATTTGTTTACATCAGTAGTGTCTGTTGTTACAGTGAGGTCTTATTTCATCTGACATTTAAAGGTTAGTTCTTGTAATGCAATAAACTCCTTTCTTTTTGTGTTTTTCCTTTCATAAATTTGCAAACTCATAAAGGAGAGTCTGCATTAAATCTGCATTTTATGTTGTTAGTTATTGCATATCATTATTGATAAAAAAGATGATATGTATGACTTTTGCTATATGAGCAGATTAACTTTTTTCAAACAGTCACTTCATTTTTATTCATGGACCACAGACTTATTTACCAAAATAACATTTTTTGACACATAGTTGAAGTTTTATATCCAATTGGTGTCAAAGATTAGGATAAATCCTATTAGGTTACACGTGTATTTTATAAAGCAGGGATAGTTTTTTGTTCACATTAATTTGTCTCCATGAAAACTAAGAAAAAAATAAAAAATGTCAAGAGCATATCCAAACAACAGGTGGGCGATATAACCCTAATCCTATACAGATGTTGGCCAACGTTTTTATTATTATTTTTTGTTTTCCTAAATTTTGAAACTTCTAGATTAAAATAGAAAAGCAGATTACATCGCTCCAACTTTCTTTATTTTCTTTTAATTTTTTAAGTTTAATATAGTAAAAATTCTTACTTTTATTAACCCTTTACTCGCTCTCCCGCAGCTCGCGATCTTTACCTCAATTTGTTTCAAGGTTTTCTCATCGCTGACTGGTTCCTGGGTTTCTTTGTCCCTTAACTGAACTCACCTGGAGCACATTATATAAGAACTGCAGCTAAGGTGAGTTTCCTTTATTCTTCTGATTTTCTAAAAAAAAAACTTTTTACCCTTCTAAGTTAATGACTCAAAGACAACCCTGTTTTCTCTTTCACAGTTTAGCAGCCCATGTGAGTCTTCCTTTGTTAAGTTAAGCTACTGTTGATGATTTAAAGGAAAATTAACCCACTGCAAAATCACTGACGGCTGTTTTCTTTGCATTCTGGCTGGATGCCCTTGAGGAATGAACTTTCATCAAATCATATCTTTTAGGTCAAATGTGATTGGGTGGTAAAGCAACAACATCTTTTCCCACTTTGATGGCAGACAAAATCTAAAATTCCAGGTCAAGTAACAGCACAAAAGACTACCACGTGCTCTGTGAGGGTTTTCAAATCTATTTTTCCTGCATGTGTTCACCATGGCTTTTGCTTTCAAATAAAACTTGCTGAGCGAGCATGAAAACCATGAAACTGCCTGTATTTATTCTCTGGCTTATGCGATTTACAACCCGGCGTGCACCACTATGGAATTCATCAGCAGGGTGTGAGAATTAGCCAGAGGTGAGAGACTAACATGATGTGCTGAGTAAACACACAGAGGATACAAATACAGGTGACGAAAAGGCATAAACCTGATACTGTGAGCATGCACACTGGGGTTTTTTTTTATGATTAACTATATATGGCAGAGCCTGTATGTGTGAGAAGACCAAATCAGCCCACTCATATACATACCAACTGGGAGACTTGCATATGGTTGGGGTAAGATGGATGGCGTGTCCCTGGTTTCCAAAGCAGTAATGTAATTTCCCCACAGTGCCTTCAGGTTGATGGGATATTTGGTTTGGTCAGATATAATCTCTGCTGTTTGAATTACTCTGGAGGGTTAAAGTGAAAATTTACTTACAGCAATAATTACAGAAAAAATTACAATAATTAAAATGTTACGTGGGCTAAATTAGGAAAAAATGACATTTAATCTCACAACCAGCAGTTTAACTTGACAGAAAGACTGGAGAAGACAGAGCTAGTCACCATGATCCAGGTTAATCAGTTTTAACACCTTTTAAAAGTTAAATTAACATCATGTAATGTGTTAATTTGATTGCTTTAGAGGTGTTAGTGCAGAGTTTCTCAATCTGTTTGGCTAGACCAACTTGCTAGGTGAATGCATGCAGTACAAGCCATCTAGTATGATCTCTTAAATGATGTCCGTTAGACTGATTGGAAAAGTATGTATTTAAATGGACTGGCACTGTACATTCACACTTTGATGGATGCTTCAAGGGCAACTTCGGGTTCGGTATCTTACCCAAGGATGCTTCGATCTGCAGACTGGTGGACCTGAGGAGTAGTACTACATGTCAACAGTTGGATATATTCAAACAAAACACGTGTATTAGTCATTTGTTTCTACTGTCTGGAAAGATCAGCGCACGCAATCCTGAACGAGATATAGAAGGGTATCTGAGGTAAATGGGTCAGTTTGATTTGCAATTATAAAGTGTGTGTAATCACAAATGTTGCACATTTACTGTTCTTTAGGATTCATATTTAGGAAAATGTAGAATAACTATAAAATTGTGTGTATATTTTTGTAAACCAGCAGATTAAATCACATCAGAAGGATGGAAACTATAGATCAGATGCTGCCCATCATCTGACACCCAACACAGAGACAGCATAGGCAGATGGGTCAGGAAAGAGTTAACCATTAGCAGCTGTGCCATGCTACAGTCTTGGATGCTCACCTGGTTAGTGATTGGAGTGTGGGATAGCAGTGTAGGACCAGTCCTAAAACTACCAGGCTCTAAAACGTAATCTGAGACTTGGAAACTGCTACCTCTGAGATGTTCTACCAATATTTAACGAACATGTATGATTTAGACTGGGGGCCAGAGGCCTGTACCAGAACTGGACTCGAGTGCAGGATGAAGTGCGGAGGCAGAACAGTTGAACTAAGAAGCTTTTATTTACAACGACACAGAGCAGACAAGGAGAACCAAACCTAGAACCTTGGCGTTACATGACACATAATATAATACAAAACCTAGAAACTTGACTTGATACACAATACAATATAAGGTAGAGAATTCTAGCGTGGCAGCCCGAGGTACATTACATAAGCGGTGACTGGTTGCATGGTGCTCGCGGCGTGCAGAGAGAGAGAGAACAGGTGTTAGTGGGTGAATGGGTTGGACCAGAGATTCTAGTGAATACTGAGATGGAGTGGCTCACTTGGACAGGAGGACACTGAGGCTTGGAGGGGGAGGCAGAGGTCCGAGTGACTGGCAGAGGAGTGTTAAGAAGGTCTGACCTGAGATTTCCAGAACTCTGCGTGGGTGGTGGTGGCAGGAGGGCAGGCAGGTTAGTGTGCTAGGTAATACTCCCTGGAATGCAGCTGAAAATCTTTTGGGGGTTTGTAACCAGAGTCCAAAAGGTGACTCTTAGTAGTGGTGTCGTGGTGTAGTGGACTGATGGAGCTAGGAGCAAGGAAAACAAGGTAAGCATACAAGAACTTGGATCTTGAGCTGGAGTTTGAGCCTGTTACCAGCTTAGGTGGGTTGACGAACTGGCGGTGAGGTGAAAGGGAAGCTGGCCATAAATACCCTCCGTTGATTGCCAAGAATTAACTCCAGGTGCGTTGTCCGGGTGAGACCACAACACAGTCTGGATGTTAGAAACAAACCAAAGCCCCAGGCACACAGGCTGTAGAGGCCCATCTGGTACCTCATTGGCAATCCAGACTCCTGGGGCTTGAGGATACCTCACTATACTCATACACCTGAATAGCTTTAAATCAGATCTGTCCAGTAGTTGGACATTACTGTAAGTCCTTGTCTTTTGTCCAAAGAACTGTGTGCTCAGAAACAACACATACAGGGCATTCTTGTTACCTGAGTAGGCAGGTGGGCCCATCTGAGGATAGTGTAACTAACTGTGGACCCTTGCTGCACCCTTGCCTAAACCAAACGTGTTTTACAGTAGTAAATGTTGTGAGCTGCATGGGGACTTAGTCTCCAGATATTTTATTTAGTTAAAATGTGATTATTATATATATATTTTTTAGTAAGTATGTTCAGGGAAAGGTATACTTTCTTGGCTAATGCAGCTTTAAAACATAGATTACTTTCATTTAACCTGTCACCTCCTTACCTTTAGAGAAGTAAAATGAGTGAACGCTTCTGTGAACAAAAGCCTCGGCTCAGTCACATCGATACTGAATACAAAACCCTGCTGTTGCATCATGTGAAAAAAAGGGAAAAAGAAAAGAAAATTCAACCTGTTAGATGCTGACAACACCTGTTTTATGAGAAGTATGCACCTTTAATCTTGTTTTTAGGCACATGCGTGAAGCCTTGAGTCCCAGGAATATGGTGCCGTAGTCTGCCAAGTGAATTTGTAAAACACCATCAAAGAAGAGGATGAGGTGAAAGAAACACTGGGGTTTGTGTTCCCACCAGCAGAGAGATAAAACAAGTCATGGAGCCAGGTGTGGATAGAAGGAGTAAAAGACAGAGAGATGGCAACGAGGAGAGAAGAGAAAGGAAGAAAAGAAGCATAGACAGCCAGTCTCCCTGGTGCATTCTGGGAGTTGAACCTGGCAGGAGAAATTAGCGGCGTTCGCACTAAGTGAAAAGGATAATCCCTCTCTGACGGAGAGGGAGAGGAAGGGAGGGGGGGAGAGCCGTGCAGTGCAGCAATGATCCCTCCTGTGTTCCTCTGATTTTAGGTTCCAGGTTCATTTGTTAAGAGGATAAGCCCTTCTTCTGTATGCAAACCTCAGAGGCGAGAGGTTTGCTGTCACTCCTATGCCAAGACGATGCTGATTTGAGGATGCTGTGATACTGGCTGCAGGCCCGGGCAAGAAATTCACTGGAGCTGAGCGTGGCTACAGGTGGGGTGAGATCCCCAACAAAATATGACTTCATGGTAACTCAGAGCTAACAAGAAGGATGGAGCAGTTCCTTCCCAGGTAGCAACAAATGTTTGGCTTAGATGTGGCACGCATTTCCTCACCAATTTGAATCCCATGCCATAAAACAAAATTTTCCACTGATTTGGACCACTGCCTGCTATTTTGATTTTCAAAAATTTTGGTTGTGGGATCGATAAAGTATCTCTCTGTCTAATTTGCAAAATGAATGAAGTGCTAACATAGCGCTTTAGTTCTACTACTAAAGTGTAGAAACCATATTTAGCAATGGAACCAAACTCCTTAGCTTGAATCATGTGCTTCGCTGACACCAGTCATTTTAGGAGTAATGTTTGTCGAGGAAGGAACTATCTTTGTTAAGTGACGGCTGTGTGCAGACAGGAATAGGACCCAAGGTGCAGACTCCAGAGACAAACTTAAACCGAAACAGCTTTAATGTTGAACTCAAACATAACTGAAAAAAATCCAAATAAACTAACACCGGCAGACTGACAAAACACACAGCAAAATAAACGGTCGATCGCAACACGGACACAGAGAAACACAGGGCTTAAATACACAGAGGGAGCAATCAGGGAATGAGTAACAGGAGGGAAACACAGCTGGGGCAAATCAGGCCTAACGAGACAAAGGAAGCAAAACCAGACACATTAACATGAGACATGGACTTTCAAAGTAAAACAGGAAACATAACAGAGACTGAACAAAAGACATAGACTCACATGCAGTCACTACAACAGAGGGAACAGAGACGTGGGACCAGGGCAGACAGGGGAGACAGCAACTAAGGATTACACAGACAGAAAACCAGAACACTAAAACTCTAACCAAACCCCACCCAGAGAACCTTAACTAAGAATGATCCTAAAACCCGTAAAGCAAAGCTAGAATATAATGAAATAACAAAATCAAAGAACCAAAAACACAAAACACTGGGTCGACGACCCAGGGACCCTAACAATCTTCCCTTAAAAACATTGTATCTCATTGAATTTTCATCCAATTTTCAAATATCCTTTGAGTTTTCCCCCTTTGAGTTGACTTCCACGTCAATTGGTTCTTGGCAGACATGGAAAGCAATGAAGTGCATATACTTACTGTACTTAAGTAGAATTTTCAGCTATCTGCACCTTTGTTGAGTATTTTCTGATTTATTTTTTTTGGCAAATTTTTACTGCTACTTCTTGAATTTGAACACAGACACAGACTTTTCTATTTCTACTTCTTACTCTTCCAGTTCTGCTCAGAAGAGTGGTCAAATACGGCACTTTTGATGTCTACCAAAAGTATCTGTCTGAGGTACAACTTGCTAGGGGACATTTAACCAAATATTAATGGAGGTTTATGCATATGTTTGAACCTATGTATACCTTTGACCCCGTATAGAATAGAGAAAATTCATCTACCCAATTCTTGTTTTTTAATGTCATTCTAGATGCGTGCTGTGCCATCATCCACCCTGGAAAAAGACTTTATTAAAAACCCCAAGTTACCATGACATTCATACCCATGATGAGTGTGAACTTTACCCGACAACTGTATGTCTTTCTCTTGTTTTTACACAATTAACTGGAGGTAGATTTTCAGATCTGTCAAAGACGTGTCGACAAACAAGGAAATACACCCCGAGGATTTTAATTAACTAAACTATAGAAATATTATACTTTTGCTTAAAACTCAAATGCTTAACAGTGAATATTAAACAGTGTTGTTGATTGAAATGCCCATCCCTACTGAGTATAGGTTGAATTGGAAGAAATCCCTGCAAATCCCTTAGTTTATCTCCAAAAAAAGTTAGGCAAAAAGGGAACACAGTAGCTCACTTTTTGTCCTTTAAATTAACTAAGCTAAAAGCAGCTCACAAACGCTGTACATGTTTTTTTTCCTTGTGTATCTCCTGAAATCTGTATTCACCTAACCGTAGGACTGATCTTAAATCACTTCCATCTCCGTGTAATCTTCTTTATTCTCCACAAAGATGTGAAGTCACCAAACAAAGGCGAGCATCAAAAGAAGCATATTGGGAGCGACTGTGTTCAAAAGGATTCATATACAGGAAGATGAGCATCAGTAAGATGCACAAGGCCACCAGCTGTTCTTTGCCTCTGTAAATGCCCAAAAATGTCAGATTTGGACAGGCTTAAAAGATGAGGGGAAAAGCCCTCCTTTTCATGTACATCCCACTTACTCAGTGGTGATTGAATGATATCAAAGACCCAGGGACTCCTACACAGACACACGCATACTTTATAAACAGATTTCACTCTTCAAAAGTGTTTTTCACTGGATAGCACACAAGATATGGGAAGCCACTGTATAAATTATATGACAAGAGAGAAGCACTAATGAAAAATGAATGCACTGCTTGGCAAACACAATCTATTGAAACTGAAAGAGCGTATCAATTGCATAAATATGTTTCCCTACATTGTTTTTTTTTATTCTGTTAAGAAAGTAATGACACCAGAAGCAGCGCAGCTAAGTATCTCAGGATGTGTTTGTATCCATGTCTGCTCTTGATCACCGCCACATCGGTTCTGTACTCGCAGAAAGTTTGTTAAATGTGCTTATCCACCCAGATGGAACAATTATTCAGTGGAAATTGTGTTGAAATAACAAATGATTATGAAAGCAGTTACACTTCGTTCCCCTCAACTTCAAATTTATGGTCCGAATGCCCGCCCGATGGGAGAGATGTTTACTCTGTATCAAAGCCTGCACGTCATCTCCACTCGTGTGAAATGGCGAGTGAGTGAAATAAGTTTTTAATGGATGAGACGAAACTGCTTCATCACTGAGAGTGACCACCTGGTTTTCTTTTCTTTTAGCAGGAAGTTCAAACTTATACGAAGCACATTAGCAAACAGTGACTTATGCATGGTTTTCTATTAGCATGCCACATATTATAAAAGATAACACATACACATTTGGGAACAATCTGAGCCCAGGCTCAGTTAGTTTGGCCAAATGTGACCCAAGATTTTCAGTACTTGGGTTACGCCACATGTGGATGAGAGCTATATAAGATGGAGGTGTGGAAATGAAGAATGAGACTCTAAGAGATCCACAGATGTGGATGTGGGCCACATTTCTGCCAAACATTTAATATTATATCTAGGCTAGCAGATCTGGGGTAATGCTAGATGTGATAGATGGAGGATTATGCATCAATATGGAAAAGGGGTTTTAAAATGCTCTAATAGTACTAATAGTAGTATAGATGCCTTAAATTATAAATACAGTAGTATGAAGATAGTCTAGAGATGTGAACTAAAAGATTTTTAAAACCTAAATATTAAATCTGGCTTGGGTATCTTAACACTAGTGTAAACATATTGCATTGCTAATGATCAAATCTATTTTGACATTTGAAGGACCCATTTGAGGTTTTAGATCTACAACTTCTTGAGTTGTTTGTTCATGCAGGGCTGCTGAGTGTATTTAAATGGTTTTCTGAGTGCACAGTGAAGCTGTGTTTGTCCCATCCACCGTTTTTTTCTCTCCCTGCAAGCACTCACCGATGAACATCCTTGGGCTAACAAGCGCCTTCGATTCATTCGGGACATGGAGAGATAAGAGAACAACCAGGTTGAGAGCTAAGAGATGCGGCGGGGGGATGGTGGGGTAAAGCGACAGAGAAAATGAGGGAAGAAAAAGAGCAGCAAGAACAAGATATTCAGACAGTCTTTGCCTTCATCATGTTGTAGGAGTAAAAGGTCTTCAGGTTCGTTCCACCTGCAAATCATTTCCTAAGGAGATCAGGATGAAACACCTTATTATGTGTTAAATGTCATGGCAGTGTCATTAACAGGCTGCTCACTTGTTTGACTGAACAATGATTCACCCGGCTGGAACGGTTCCTGGTGACACCAAAGTGTGGTGTTCATGTCACATTACCGCTGTACCTGTGAGCAGCATTCATGCTGCTGATAAGTTCCTAATGATATCATCTCTCTTCATCTGCAGGGAAGCCTCTCGCTAACAGTGTGCCAAAAGGGGATCAAACTTTTTATTTCAGCACTTTGTCACATGGTTAGAGAAAGTGAAAAGAAGATAAGGGCAAGCAGGACTTTGGATTGTTCTGTTTAAAAGTTCTGCTAAGGTTTCTGCTGTGCGGGAGGTGGGGAAAGATGATTTTAATGGAAAGGCTATTGCATTATGACTACTCCATAACAGCCACAACATATTTCTACTACTCTTTTTGTAACAAATACATTTTTGTAGAAACTATATTTTAAGATAATATAGTTAACAGATAGATAACTTAGTATTATGTCTCACCTCAACATAATAAATCTAGAAATTTAAAAAATGGATATGAACAGTTATAGTTTTTGTAGTGTTTTATCCCTTTAAGCCATAAGTCACCTCAAAAACTCTGGTCACCATTCTTCTTCTTTTTTTTTGTTCTTTTTTTTATTTCTATAGCGCCAAATCACAACATAAGTCGCCTCAAGGCGCTTCATAGATACAGAGAAAAACCCAACAATCATATGACCCCCTATGAGCAAGCACTTTGGCAACAGTGGGAAGGAAAAACTCCCTTTTAACAGGAAGAAACCTCCGGCAGAACCAGGCTCAGGGAGGGGCGGCCATCTGCTGCGACCGGTTGGGGTGAGAGAAGGAAGACAGGATAAAAGACATGCTGTGGAAGAGAGACAGAGGTTAATAACAGATATGATTCAATGCAGAGAGGTCTGTTAATACATAGTGAGTGAGAAAGGTGACTGGAAAGGAAAAACTCAATGCATCATGGGAATCCCCCGGCAGCCTATGTCTATTGCAGCATAACTAAGGGAGGATTCAGGGTCACCTGAATGCATTCTGCATTGGTTAGTGAGTATAATCAGACTGGATCCAGTCTGCAGTTTTTTCCTGTCTGGCAGTTTGCTGTTTAGCTCAGCTGTCAATGCTGCGAGCGAAATGTCCATGTTTATCTTCTCTGGAGGAGGCTGTAATAGTTTGTGAAAGGAGTCTGATATATGTCAATGAGTTAGAGTTGTTGAGGATATCCTGAATGTTTGTGTCAGTAAGCCCTCCTATTTTTGCTGCTGTTAGCTACTATTAGCCTCTGTTAGCTGCTATTAACCTCTGTGAGTTGCTGTTAGCTGACGTGAGTGAAACTTTCTTTGAAGTGGATCTAGTATTGTTGGACTCTCACTTTTAGTGAATAAACTCTTACACCATCTGAGAATGTAATCGAACTGTTTGTCAGTGGAAAGGTTGATTTTTGTAGGAGTCTGAAAACTAATAAAATCTTGTAAGTAAAATTTTAGTTATAGAGCACCTTTCGAGACACATCACAAAGTGTTCCACAAAGAAAAATGAAGGCATTTAAAACAAAACAGACAAAAAGTTAACCAAACGCAATTCCAAAAAGATGACTTTTAGTTGCTTTTTAAAAGCGACTGCTGAGTCCACAGATGTTAAACTCAGAGGAAGAGAGTTCCACAGTCTGGGGGCCACACTGGCAAAAGCTCTCTCTCTCTTAGTTCTCAGCCTCATATGCTATATAACAAGTACGCCCTGATCACATGACCTCAGGGACCTGCTGCAGCAGGTATGAGTCCTGACTTCAGTTCAGGAGACGAGGCTTGAGGTGGCACCGATGGCGTTATCTCCTTCCTTTTCATTCTTTGGTGAAGGGGGCCCTTTCTTTGATGATGAAACATAGACATGATCCTGCATGTCTTGAGTCTGAAGTTTCAGGCACTAAGGCAAACACCCCCCATGATTTCTCTTCTCCTCCTCTAACTTTGCTGTACTACATACGTATCCAGTCTCTATCCACAAACATAAAAGAAAACAAAAAAGCGATTAGGCAGAAAACAGATAACCTTTCAGGTCACTGTATTCAGGTCACATTCAACATACTGTTGCTTGCTTCTGTGTATTTTTATTGGATTAATTATATATTTATAAGATCGCATCAATTTGTTGGAAGACATAATTACATGATGTATATTTACAAGCACAACATGCTTTTTTCTCTCTATCAAATACCCTCAAAAAATGACTGACTCTACGTTTAACTATATAAAAAGGTGTACAAGAAATCACAAACCACTTCCAGTGTCCGGTTTGGGAGGATTACCTGTAAATAAAAGCAGAGAAAGACTGCAGAGGAGTAGGCAGCTCCTTTCAACATAAGCCCCAACAACCACTACCCAAAGGATCATTAGGGGGTCCATTGTTCCTCGTGGGGGGACAATCCCACATGGCTTTAATCTGGGACTCTCCACCATTTGACTCCAGAACTGAAGAAGCTTCTCGGTTGAGAGGTGAAACATCTTCAAGCAACTTAAAGAGCAACTTAAAGAAGTCCAGATGCTTTTCTCTCTAAGCTCCTTAGGCTACGATGACCTGGGAACAGCACCATGCAGGACAGACGAGCTCTACAGAGGGTTGTGCGGTCAGCTGAGCGCACCATCCGCTCCGAGCTCCCTGACCTGCACTCAATCTACAGCAGGCGGTGCTGGACCAAGGCCAGGAAGATCGTGAAGGACCTCAGCCATCCCAACAACAGACTGTTCTCTCTGTTGAGGTCAGGAAAGCGATTCCGCTCCCTGAAGACCAACACAGAGAGACTGAGGAGGAGCTTCTTCCCGCAGACGATACGGTCTCTCAATCACACCACCACACAGTACTGACCCACACATATGGTTCTTACACACACACTGGACTTTCTGGACTTTGTTTTTGCACAACACTGGTCACTATATTCTTCATTTCCAGTTAATACTTGTACAGCTGCTGTTATTGTGTATATATTTATTTATATTTAGATTTCTTCATACATTCTTATATAGTTCTATATTGTGTATTTTGTTGTACAGTTATTTTATTTTCAACTTTAATTTATATATTTTATCTTATTCTTCCCAGTTAAATTTACCCTTCATTCTAATTTGTGTTGTACAGTTATTTCATTTTTAACCTTAATTTATATGTTATTCCTTCCTAGTTAAATTTACCCTTTTTAATTTTTCATATTTATTTCCTATCTTATTCATAGCCTTTTCCTTTTTTTGTTCTCTTTAGGTCACGAGCAGTTGTCCAAGCATTTCACTACATATCGTACTGTGTATGACTGTGTACGTGACAAATAAAATTTGAATTTGAATTTGAATTTGGATGACTGAGAACCTTCACAGACATACCACTACCCAGATAATTTGGCAGTTTGTACATTGCCTGAATTAAAGTTTATGGCCTGAGAATATACTAGTACTTATACTTGTGTATTTCTGTGCTACTTGAGCACTCATTCACCCAATCAGCTTTTTCTCATCCTAATAACCTTTTAACCCAACATTCACACACTTGCACTCGAACTGATACAGTAGGTACAACTTGGGGTTCAATGTCTTGCCCAAGGATACCTTGAGAATTAGTCTGGAGGAACCAGCGATCGAACCTCCAACCTGGACGATGTGCTCTACTTCCTGAACCACAGCCACCCCTTACTGCCCTGTGCTACCACTGAATACTTCAACATTTTTATTGGCTTTAATGGATTTTACCCACCAGCAGATTTCTCAGTCCTGGGTCAACTTTGACTTATGATTTTACACTGTCCACTAACTATGATGCACTTTGATTTATAAATCAAATTAAAGACCGCAGTTGTGTTTTTTGCAGTTGAGTGACTGTAATTTGAATTACTTTCCCGTAGGAACGCTGCGTTACTGCGTTAATAAAACCGTGATTTTTTTGCGAGAATGTCTCATGACAGTGACGTAAGCAAGTGCGACGTTCGTGACAACAGCTGTGTGCAGATCAACAATGGATCATATATCGAATGCAGGAGAGAGTATGTGCATGCAACGTTTAAAGCGTGGAAGTACTGACTGTTAGATTTGTATTGTTGATTGTCATTTATGCTTAGAAATATTTAACCATATATTCTTAGAGGTGTATAATCAATTGTGTAGTGATAGGTTGTGTGATCTTTAACAGGCTGCAAAGGCTTGGTGTGTATTCCACACTAGAATGCACACCTACATCCTGGGAGCATGGGGAGAGGTCGTACCTTGTTTCATTGTTTTACGGTAGGATTAACGTAGTTGCGTCTGTTCTAGTCTAAGTGCTTTTGTTTATAAATGAACTGCTGTACTTCCTCACCGTGTTATCTATCTAGGATGAACCATCTAGGGTGAGGGGGAGGCTACCCTCTTCCTGACCAAGGATGTTTGACCCTTTGATCAGCAGTCCACACACACACACACACACACACACACACACACACACACACACACACACACACACACACACAGGCAAGGTACTCTTTGTGTGTATGTAGACGTCATATGTTAATGAACTTATGCATATTCATGTAACCTCAATAAAAGAACAGTGGTACGGGAGAACGGACGAGAGCAACTGGGGTCAAGCAAAGGAACGGTGCCTGTCCGGTTCTCTCCCGTGCACGAGAAACATGAAGAAGCTTGCCTACTTGTGTCTTGCTTTGCAGTGTAATTATATTGTCTTCAACGTTCCAGCGGATGGGTTCAAGCTACAAACCTATCACTGACCTTACTTTGAGTTTGATTCCATAAAAAGTGACAAAAACATTAGTGTCCGTTGTGCGTGGGAAAAGCGAAAAAAACCCCCCCTAAACTTCCAAGCAAGCACCAAGTGTGCTGAGAAACTCGCGGATTCTTCAACTGACCGCCGCGGCACACCTGCACCAGGGTAAACCTCCGCCTACGCTACTCCTGCTTTACAGGTGAAAATAGAGCAAAAGGACCGCTAGTCCTTGATGTTATTTATTTTCTGCTGTGTTTTACTTGCATCTATTTGAAAGACTGAGTGTAAACACAAAAAAAATTAATATTTTATGTGCTGGAATGTGCAGAAAATAAGTTTAAATGTTAAGCAAATTTCTTCCAGTCAGAGAATGTTGCATATAATTTAATTTTTGCTTGATGCATAAAGTTAAAATATTAAAACTAATAAAACAAGTTTTAAAAAGGGACTTTTCCATTTGATTACATTTTGTATGATAGATTATGCAGAAAAAGTAGAATTGGACTGAAAGATCTATCGCTTTATCACCTATTCAGGTTGTAAATTGTGTTTTTAAAAAGTAACTAAGTAACTAAGTAATTAATTACTTTTGAAAATAAGTAATCAGTAAAGTAACTGGATTACTTTTTTGGGGAAGTAATCGGTAATTAGTTACTGATTACTTTTTTCAAGTAACTTGACCAACACTGGGTACCAATCTGCCTATCTGTCATAGGTACCCTCTCTGGTCATCCACTTAACCCTTTACAGCCGATCGGAGCGGGCACGCTCTGTTTTGCGTAACTATTTTTAAATCCCAGTAGCTCTGCAACCACGTAAGCTAGCGCAAAAATTTTTTTTGCATATGAAACCGGAGGAGTTGTACTTACATCTTATGCCATCAGCTTGTCCTAGGTCACGGTTTCCTTCCACATAAAGCTTTGCAAAAACTGCATAAAAAGCGCTTGCAGGAACAAAAACATAATATTCCAGAAACACGCTGTGCCGTTCCGATCAGCTGTTCATAACACTTCCTACGTTGGAATAGACGTCAGCGCGAACTTTTGCATTTCCGCCATTACCTGCCCGAAACCGGAAGTGACGTCATTTTCGCGGAAATGTAGTCTTTTTTACTATCAGGGCCTCAGAGCCTATACTCGTCTTTTTTAAAGTTATCTTTGACTTTATGACTTTCTGTGTCGTTTCTGGGATGCTTAGGACTCATATTGCACTGCTGGAAATAGTTTATTTTGATGCATATGCTGCTTTTTTGCAAATTTGCAGTATAATATTTATTTTCGTTTTTCCTGCAGTGTATAAAAATTGGTGTATTTCAAAAATAAAACTATGAAGACACTCAAAATAAATTTCCTGTGGTGGGAAACTATTTTGTGCAACTTTTTTGTATTTACAGTTTTGAGGGATAAGCCTCTTAAATTTCTCTAACTACAAATATATGTTAAAAAAGCAAAAACGATTTTCAATTTTTTTGTAGTTTATTGCACTTTTTTGCAATTTATGTAATTACTATGCACTTAATGAATAGATATTATTAAAATCTGGGCTATAATTGTTGTATTGATGTATAGCAACTTGAAATGCTCCCAAAAATGGCTCCACAGCAGGTAAAAATATAATATAATATAATATTGGTACCTTGGTGTTCATCTGAACAATAGACTGGACTGGACTCATAACTCAGACGCCCTCTACAGAAAAGGGCAGAGCAGGTTGTACCTGCTGCGGAGACTCAGGTCGTTTGGGGTGGAGGGCCCACTCCTGAAGACCTTCTATGACTCTGTGGTGGCTTCTGCTATCTTTTATGGTGTGGTCTGCTGGGGCGGCAGCATCTCTGCTGGGGACAGGAAGAGACTGAACAGGGTGATCCGAAGGGCCAGCTCTGTTCTAGGATGCCCTCTGGACCCAGTGGAGGTGGTGAGTGACAGGAGAATGGTGGCTAAGCTGTCATCCCTGTTGGACAACATCTCCCACCTCATGCAGGAGACTCTGACAGCACTGAGCAGCTCCTTCAGTGGGAGACTGCGGCACCCACGGTGTGGGACGGAGAGATTTCGCAGGTCTTTCCTCCCCACTGCTGTCATACTCCACAACAAAGACTTTAACTGATCAAGCACACACATCCATACATATGCAATAACACTAAGTGCAATAATCTTTTCTGGCATCGTTGTATTTTTACTCAGTTGTATATAGCATTCGTATTCTATTTTTATCTTATTGTATATTTTTATTCTATTTTATTCTACTGTATATAGTATTTTATTGTATTTTATTCTATTCTGTACAGCTGTGTACTGTATTTATTCTTATTGTATTCTAATTTTTGCGTCATAACTTTTGCACTGTCCACTTCCTGCTGTGACAAAACAAATTTCCCACGTGTGGGAGTAATAAAGGTTATCTTATCTTATCTTATCTTATAAGCTCTGGCGGACTTGGTTCTATGGTAGGTCTTAAAGGGTTAATTACCATTGCCCCTCTTTTTGATATTTCTTTGGCTAAAGCCACTGTTCCAACTGTGTTTGCTGGGTTTGTAGGTGTGAAGTGACCCAACACAACAACATATCGCCACAAAGCTAGGCAATGCCTTTGTCTTCAGGTGATTTGAAATGGTGACATTTTATGTTAATCATATTTGACTTTGTTTCTTATATTGCCAGTCATATGTTCGAGGGAAAATAAGTCTTTGTTTGGGTTTGTACTGTTAATTACTATGCAGAGTTGCATAAATGACTGACATTTAAGGTGTGTATTTTATACAAACCAATACCACAAAGCTTGAAAGGAATTCAGGTTCCCCTAATAATCTTCCTGCAAAGTTTAAGTCAGATTTGACAGTGTGGTTTCCGTTGGAACTGACATGTCGTTAATTATTTTGACAAAACACATGGACAAAATTCACAATTAGTTTTTTTTCAAAAACAAATGATAAAAAAAACTTTCCCTGATCTCTGAAGCATTTATTAAAGATTATTTATCCAGTTATTTATGTTAAATAGGCCATTTATCATACTTTCTAAACAGATCTTTAGTTCAAAATTTAGTATAGAGAGCTGGTTCTTGAACCAGGTCAAAACTGGACCAAATCTCACCATGAAGGCACCAAATATGAACATGTTATGCAACTTGTATGATGTTAAAACATGCCTGAAGTTTTTCAAAGATGCTGTTCTGTTGTAACACATCAGGAAGTTGTAGACAGTCTTCTCCAGACATTTTACTATAAAAGGTAACTTTGAGAGTCCTCTGTAATGAGATCATGTTTTTCTGAGTGGTTGCAAACAGGCTTTAAGTATTCTGGGACACATCCAGAGCACAGATTACTGTTAACTCCCACTAAAGATCAGTGACATCAGGGAGGTCACTGATAAAACATAGACAACTCAGTGCCATAGACATGATCCTGCATGATGATCCTGCTGGTGCCACATTAAGCATATATAGACATCCCTAAATCAATAATTATAGCCCAATAAAATGATGTATATGATTAGAAAAAGTGTAAGATTACATGAGTACATTTACTTTAACTACTTTAAATATATATGTATTGAAGCTGTGAACTATTACTCAAAAAGAATTATAATTTTGCACTTTGCTATCCAAACTATCCATCACAAGCTTATGGAGCTCCACTTCCCACATAATAAATCTGCAACAGGATGCAGGGCTGCAAATGAGCACACTTATGAACATTTTAATGATTCAATATTCTGATTTCCTGTGGTCCCCCATGGCTCCCCATTTAAAAAAAATCTCCCAAAATGCCCCTTAGTGATATCCAACACTTCACAGAGAAAATTTGGAGGTATAGCTCATATTAACAGCCCGATGAGTGCTTTAGTCGTGCCACAGTACTTAAAAGCTCGTCCATAGTTGCATTAAAGAAGAGAAAATGATATTGCTGGGGCAGGGCATCAATAAAAGAATCAGGAACTACTATTTAGGATTTCAAGTCATTAATTTTATGCTTAGAAAAGTTTAGAAATTTTAGAATTCCTCAGTCAACCACATAATCTTATTAAAACTTACAGGATTTAAAAGATGGTCCACTGTGTAAAAAAAGGCTCTGGGGCTGTGCTCATTAGTGTGAATTAGAGTAGAGCAATACTTGGCCCCTGCCTTCTTAACCTGTTCAATGAAAGCAAGCATTAATGCTTGATAATGTACTTGAAGATTATAGCGGGAATCTCTTCCAACAAAATGATTAAAAGCAAAAATCTCCAATGTATTTGTTTCATCCCTTCTCGCATTTATGTGGACTGGAATTAATTTGTGCTACACCTTGTTAGAGCATGCAAAACCTGATCCTTCCATAATGCCACACACCCATCAACAAAAGGGAATTAAATCCTTTGTAAATATCAAACTAAGACCTCCCAGTCACAACAAGGACTCTCCTTGATGGCTGTCTCACAAGCATAAGCTATCAAACGAGCTGCTTGTTTGGGGGTGGGGGGGTTGAAAGGAGGGACTAGGATGAGAGCCAATTTTTCTTAGTGTCAGCGATAAAAATCCATCTGATTGAAATTGCGGGCCATTATGATATGAGAAGTAGAGTGCTAGAGAGATGGGTAGAGACAGGGGAGAACGAGAGAGTGGCTGCACAATTGCTGAGCTGCTCCTTTCTTTTCATTTCCAGATGAAAGCTAATTACGCGGTGTGGCGAGAAGACAGGGCGGCGTGCGCGTCGCAGGAAACGGGGAGCCGAGGTGGTTAATTGGGGTATGTGATTACACAGGGCTGTGGTTAGAGAGAATTAGGCAACAACACACTCGGCAGCACAGCTCATCATGGCGAGAGTGAGAGGAGCGGGCGATGACGCTGATATCCTCCGCACTCACCTTGCCCTCAGCAGACACTCCATGAGGCCTGCAGACTGAGATTTGATTTTTAGATTTAAAAGAAGCCTGTTGGTTATAAAAATTTACTCTTTCGCTTCCATTTTTGGCACGCTGCACTTCTTAGAGGTCATTTGGCAGGGAAAAATCATAAACAGCTTTCTGCATATTTGATGTCTGTAGCTGCTCATGTCTCATGTTAACATTAGTGCAAAAGTATTAAACAAGAAAGCACATACAACAGGTTTACTGTATTCTGTATGAACAGGACAATATGATATGATTGACCATTAAGGTTGTCTGGTAAAATATAAACAGGTTCAACAGTTGACAAACACCTGCAAGGCATGTCAGCAACTCAGTGCCTTTAGGAATTTAGACATGATCAAAGTGACCTGCTGAAGTTTGTAGCGAGCATCAGAATGTGGAAAAATGATGACTTAAATGAAATTGATAGTTAGTATGGTTGCTTGTGCTAGACGGGCTGGTCTAAGTATTTCAGAAACGGCTGATCTACTGGGATTTTTCCACACAAGCAACATTTACAGAAAACTTTCTGAAAAAGTCCAGTAAGCAGCAATTCTCCGGGTGAGGGTGGCAAAACTACTTTGAATTGACAGAACGGCAACTGCAGCTCAAATAACGACTCATTACAACCAAGGTATGGAGAAGAGCATCATGGCAGCAGCAGAAGACCACACCGCTGCCACTCCTAAGACCATGAAGCTGAGGCTGCAGTTCACACAGACTCATCAGAACTGGACAACAGAAGATTGGAGAAATGTTGCCTGTTTCATAAGTCTTCATTTCTGCTGCAACATTCAAATGGCAAAGTCAAAATTTGGTGTAAAAGACATGAAAACATCATCCTGCCTTGTATCAACAATTCAGGCTAGTGCTGGTAGTGTAATGGTGTGAGACACTTTTTGACACACTTAGAGCCCTTTAGCAACAGGGTTTAGTTTAACAAAGACTAATTGAGTATTGTTATTGACCATGTCCATCCCTTATGACCACAGTGTACCATCTTCTGTTGGCTGCTTCCAGCAGGATAACACACCATGTCACAAAACTCAAATAATCTCAAACTGATTTCTTGAACATAACAATGAGTTCACTGTAATGGCCTCCACAGTCACCAGATCTCAATCCAAAAGAACACCTTTGGGATGCGCAGCTTATAAATCTGTAGTAACTGTGTGATGCTGTCATGTCATTATGGACCAAATCTCTCAGGAATGTTTCCAGCAACTTCTTGAATTATTGCCATGGAAGATCAGGAGACAAAAAGGGGACTTTGGTCTTGTCTTGGTCTATAGTGGTCGGGAGATTTGGAGTCAACAGTATCCATGACACACAACGTCATGCGCAAAAGCATCAGCTCTAAGAGCCGTGCTTAGAGAGTGCTTTGTAGTAATCAGAGTCGACTCCCATTGAGCGAGAGCCGGCTCCTTACTTAATTTCCTTTTGCTGCTCAGCTCTCACACAGTGGCTCAGCTATGCGCCAATCCCTCCATATTGTGGCCAATCACATGTGAGGATATAAGATAATATCATTATGTGAAAAACAGAGAGGGTGAGAGACGCGACAGTCAAGTGGAGCGTGCGTCTGTCCTCTCAGTAAGCGAGTGAGACAGTAGACAGCGGTGCGGAGGGCTGTGTGAGTGCATCGCAAAAACATATAAATATGCCTGACACCCGTAAACGAAGCAGCATCTGGCTGCAGTTTAAAGACTTTTTTTGTCTCTGTCTCGACTTTGTCTTGTCTTGGTCTCGATACCCTTTGGTCTCGGTTTAGGCGGTCTTGACTACAAGTCTAGTATCAACCCAGTACTAGACATCTCATAGCCAGTAAGTGCATAAAGGGAAACTTGTATTCCATTAATGACTGAAAGCAAACTGGCTAAAAGTCCTAGCAGAGGATGGTTTCGATCCATCGACCTCTGGGTTATGGGCCCAGCACGCTTCCGCTGCGCCACTCTGCTGGAAATCACCCCAGATGGGACTCGAACCCACAATCCCTGGCTTAGGAGGCCAGTGCCTTATCCATTAGGCCACTGGGGCTGCACACAATGAGACTTAACATGATGGATATTGTGTAGTGTACAGCTGGTACATCGTAGCTTTTGTATTTAAATAGCAGCTTGAGGTTCGTATCTTGCCAGCCTGTTTGGCATGAAGACTGGAGTAGCCAGGGACCAAACAACCAACCTTCTGAGTAGTAGGTGACATGTTCTACCTCCTGACCTATAGCCACAGAGCTGCAGTGTGTGATGCTATCACGTCAATATGGACCAAAAACCAACAAATGTTTGTAGCACCTTGATGAATGTGTGCCATGAAAAAGTAAGGCTGTTCTGAAGGCAAAACTGGTCCAAACTAGTCTTGTACCTAATGAAATGGCCTTGATGTTTTTTCCCCTTGACACAACTGTTAAACCTCATCATACAGAATTTGTATTGGAGATGAGACACAACTGTACCTTTACTTTTATATGGTCAGCTCAGCTGTAGCAGAAAATGACCTACAGCATGAACCCTCTCACTGTGAGCACTATTGATGACACTTCAACGACCTGCACTCTAAATTTCACAACATTATCTCTCTGTTAGATGGTCTTTATTGATCAGCACATTATTCAGAGTGTCTCCCTCCCAGTGCACGTACACTCTTTACTTTTTTATCTTCAAGAACAAAAGAACTGGCCATGAAAAGACATTGGAAAAGTGAGTTAAAGGCTGTTACCACTCTGCTACAAAAATAAAGGGAGCATTTGACTGGGTGTCACTGGTTATAAACACAAAGGTCCTGAAAAGACATAATTATGGGAGCTGAAAAGAGGGAATTGTAACAGTAGGAACATCTGTCTTCCTATGGCATTATCTCTTACCTTCACAAGCTTTCTCTGGCATCATTCAGCTCGGGTCAATACATTTCACCTGTGAATGTCTTAGGAAGGGTCCATGTGTAAGTGAAAGGGTAGACCATCCTTCATCGTGAAAACAATAAAACTGGAGCTGCAGCCTCCAAAATAAAGACTGGTCACTAATTTTTACTGCCAGTTGTTACATTATGTGAAACAAACTTTAATGCTATGACAATTGTCAGATATAACAGCCTAGTAAAATTGGTCTATAGTGCCACAAATGTCATTATTTTGTAATCTGTGTCAGTGAAGCAGGAATAACACGGGTTAAAAACTAGAGAGATTGAAAGAATCAGTGAAAGAGGTGCCTTATGTGCCATCATGGTTGATCCATTCATGAAAGAAAGTGTCTAAGACCTCAGAAACACAGGCGTAGAGATCGGCCAGGGACCCCAGACACTGACCAGTGTAATCTGTGACCAACTGGTGAGTGGTTCCTGGCTATTTGCTATTACTTACTAGGGTGAAATTGGTCATGAAGGCATATACAGTGCTGCTTTAAATTCCTGGCGATTGCTTTGATTGCCAGCAGCTTCTATGTAAACACCTGCAAACCACTCATTAATCGACAGTGAACTTGCAAAAAGTCCAATATGGGCATTTGCTCTCTATGAATACATTTTTCTAGCAGGGGGAGATGTTGCTGTCCTGCTTTTCACCTAGCTTGAAACCATGCTAATTTAATAATACAATCAAAGTTACGCTAGCATGTAGTAAGCAGTTTTAACTCAGGCTGGCATGGACTGTAAGGTTTAGAGTCAAAGTCTGGGTTGATCCCTTTATTGCAGTCTTTTCACAGTTCCTGTTGTCCCTCTGCCATCTTTAAAAATGTCCCTATAAACAGGATTTCTAGCACTTCTTTAAATTCCTGTATGCTACATGCTAGCTTGTATGCATGGAATGATTTGCTAGCCTATATAATTTGTATAAACTGATAAGAAACTTTAATTGATATTCATATTCAGTCAGAGCTTCCTCATCTAGCGAGGTCTCTTAGTTGACAGTATTTCTGGGTGTAATCAATCATCCTGAATTTTAGGTTTGTGTGTGATAGAGAAAGTGTTCCTGAAAAGGGGAGCATTGTACAAAAAAAGCATCAAAAACAGCTACAAGTTTTAAACACCTGCCTCTCTGGAGAAATTGCTTTGGCCAAAACGTGTAGCACGGCCACAACAGGATGAGGTTAATTACCCTGAAAGCCCTTTTTGTGGCGTCTATGCATGTGCGATCCCTGCATGAATATGAATCCTCACCACTCAAGCACTCTTCTGCTCAGTTTTTGTTTTTCTCTGTGATGACCTGGCCGCTCATTTTCCCAGAGGACCTGTTGTGTCCGGTAAGCCCCCTTGACCAGCGGCGATGACCTCTCGTATCAAAGCTGCATGTGTAGAAGAAGTAGCTCACATCAAAGGTGGCGAGCCTACCAAAATAAACCGAGTGTTGTCGCCAGACTTCGGTCCGCCTTTGAACCTCCCCCACCCCCGATCTGCTTGACAAAGCTTCAATTAGCCGACATCAGACCACACGCAGGAAGCGGTGGTTCCTCCTCCTTCCATCTCTCATTGCGAGCCCTTCTTGATTCATGGACGCTTTGTTTTTGGTGAATAATTCCTGCCTAGTCAGCTGCTCTTATTGTTAATCAATCTTAACCACCCACACGGCGATGAAGGTAACTCAGAGATGAGAGCAAACAGAGGCATATTAGAGGCGGAGGTGTATGTTTGAAGGGGCGTTTGACATGGAACTGGAGTTATTGGTTATTTTAAAGGTTATTTCTGTGTTACCTGACAGCATTTAGGTGTGACAGGAACCGAGGGGAAGCAAGCAATAGGAGGGATCATGTCAGGTTCAACGCGCTGCTGATCTCCAACACAAGAAAACTTTGTTTTAAGGGGATTTGCTCGGGTTGTGAACTCCAAACAACAGAAAACAAGACTAAAATGTCCCAAAGCAAATGTCTTCTCAAAGTCTTTGTGGCCTCTGTGGTTTGTGTAAACACAGGCAGCATGGAGCAAATGTAGAGCATGTACAAAATAACTGCAGCTATGTGGCTGCAAAAATCATACCCTTTGCATATTCCTGTACGATGTTGAAGCACACACAAAAAAAAACAAAGCATAGTTTTTCAAACATCTACTCTTAGGAGTTGCTCTGGTTGCTAAAAAATACATGCAGTTGCAGAAATGTCTACAAAAAATGACCCTCAACTCTGTCAGTAAAGTTTAGTTGCTAGTTTCAGGTCACTTTGAAGAAAACATGATGCTCAATTAGTACATTTTGGTCATTATTACAATCAGAAAGTAGGAATATTCACAGTATCACTTAAAAATCCAACTTGGTATATAAATCCGTTCATGTATGTCCACGCTTTTAAAAAGCAGTAATGAACAGAGGCCGAAGTTGTTTGACAAACACATATTATTGTTTAATTAAACCTGTGAATCTAAAAAAATGCATGACTGAAAAAGTCACTGATAAGCAGTGAACACAGACAGATAAGAAATTGATAAATAAATAAATAAATAAATAAATATAATGGTAAAAATGTGGAACAGTTTACTAAAAGTAACAGCTGATGGTGTTTTCTAAGAGTAAGAAAAGAAGAACTTGAAATTATTTGCTAATCTGTTAATAAAATAAAATAAAATATTAGCTGTAAAGGATAAAAATTAATATAACTCTCACAAAAGATTTTTTTATGTTGGTGAGATTTATTATTAAAACCACTTCTATTACACACAAATCTTTACACAAAATATGAAAAAGGTCAGGTTTAAAGGCAAAAACACCAAAACCTTATTTATCCCCTTTAAATTATGGGAACAATCCTGCTCAATATCCTACCACAGCTTAGCTGTTAAAACTGGTCGCTGAGCGTAATGAAGATGCCAGATAAACTGCTCAAAATCAAGGGAGCACTTGATCAGTGCAGTAAAACACAAAGTCCTTTAAACTTCAGGGATATCAGTCTGTTCAGTTAGAAAGCAGAATCCACTGTGAATCCATATCAGCTGCTTTGGTGCAAATCAAAGAGACAACAGGTGCACTGAAGAGCCAACAACAGCACAAAGAGAATGGTTTAGCAGGTGGTGCCCACAGATCATCGGTCTCTCCTTATTCTTTTTGACAGATTTTTCTCTAGTTTGGTTTTTCTTAGTTTCTTGGTACCTGCTGACAGCATGAACTTAAATTTGGGTTCATAAGTAACTAAATGCAGTAAACAAATAGCTAAAACTGTAAGCTGTGGATAAGTAGCTCAGATAGTCCCTGAAAGCAGTCCAAATCCAATCAAAATCAGTTCAGATGTGAACACGAACGCCGATGTTGACAAAGATGGTTCTGAATCCATCTACCAATTGAAAGAACATAGACATTTGCTATATTTTTACATGGTGCTGAGCTGAAAATGTAGACAGAAAAAGTAACAACACACTTTTAATAAAGCCAGGTTGCATTTTTTGGGGACCTTATATCTTTGTGGCGTCATGAGAAAAGCAGCCACTAGATGTCACTCTAAGATGTGATAAAAATCTAAAGCGCTGCCTGCTGTAAAAGCGCAGCCTCCAGAACTGGGACAAAAAAAGCACCTTATTTGTCTCTAATGAAATACCAGCATGTTTTGGTAGTAAAAATAAATCCTAAATTAGGAACAAAAATGTCTTCAAACTTGCAAAAAAATTTTATTAAATGGTTAAATAACATTAGGTTTAATGTGAAAATCTTACCATGCAAACTACTGAAGGAAATGAGATAAGAAAAGTAAATAATCTTCTGTTATTGCAGCATTCCCAGATGCACAATTTTTTTCACTCACTTTCTAAACTGCACATATCTCATTTCTCAATTTGTTCTGGCTAAAAAAGTAGATGCCTTTATTATCCATTTATACCCCTATCCACCTAGTTCCCACAGTAAGCCACCTCTCCTCAACAGATTGCCATTCAACCTAATTTATGCAGGGTAACCTTTTGTAAAATGTCCATATGCTTGATACGCCTCTCCTCGCACGGGCGTGCGCTAAGCAGCTCACTGTAAACACAGATGGACCCAACTGCTGCAGAAATAGAGGTGAACATCTGTATGGAGGAGATCTAATGTACCCTATTGCTATTATACTGCTGTCCCATATGGAAACAATCCCCATCGTGTGCACTGAAAACAAGTACACAGGACAGTGAAATGCTGTCTGCTCATGCACAGAGTCCAAAAAATTGAAGTGCATAGATTTTGAATGCACTTTAATGAATTGTGCTTCCTTTTCCCCCCCCCCCGCTGTCGTCTTTCTTTTGTTTTTCAATAGGATGTATATATTTTAATAGAGCATTCAGATAGGGACTACTTTGTGTCCCAGCACAGACAGCCAGCGATGATTGAGTTCAAACACCTTCCCCTCAGAAAGCTGACTCAAGGCGTACAAAGGCCACTGATGAGGTAAACGAGTTTCCCTCTCCCCCTGTAATCTCCTTGTTTTGCTGCCATTCTGAGAAAGACATTCAAGGGGTCTCCTTCCCTCTCACCATTCACTGTCGCATTCACACATTTCACCTCGCTGAATGACGATTCCCGCGTTATAATTTGGCCAGAAAATTATTAGGCAATAGATTGCCACGGCTATCGGGAGACACCGGGCTTACTGTGAATGGCAGGAGCGGTATTATCTCAGCCCTTTCATGGAACTGCATGTTTCAAACTGGCAGCTAATGATTGAATTAATTCGACAAAAGCAAATGATGTTTCTTTCGGTCTCAATGGCAGGGGAAATTCAAAGAGCAATTCTTCAGGTGCCATGTCGTCTCGCAGAGAGAAAAGGCGGGTAAATAATACAGAAAGGAAGGAAGCGTTTACAATTTAAATAGGCATTAGTAAGTCATAACCCCCGGAGCACGTCTCTCATCCAAGCTCCCCGCAATCCATGTTTAGGATTCACCCAATGTAATATAATAAATGCACTGTTTATAAATTTAGATAAACCCATGTGACATTTAAGTGTAATTCTCATTTAAATGGGACACTTTGCCTCCAAGTAAGTAAACGTGTTAGAATAACATGAAATCTGCATTCTATTACACACACAGAGCGCCATTGAGAGCGTGTTTTACATAATTTCACTGACTGTCTGAGAAAATGAATAAACAAAGAATTATGTAAAATGTTGTGATCTGAATTACTGAAATAATGCACATGATTAGAATGCGTGTAAAAGGGGGTGGGGGCGGCGTGCTGGCATTGCGCAGAGTGTTGGTGGAAGTAAAAAGCAGGGCAACAACAACTCCTGCTAGAAAGTCATATTTATAGAGAGCAAAGGCCTATATTTGATTACTATTTTTAACTAACGTGCACGGTGAGCTTTCAGTTCAATTCAACTGGGATGATATTTTCTAAAAACAGTGCGGCCAAAGCATCTAAATACAATTTAGTGAAGTTAAAAAAAGAATTCAGTGTGCTTAAAATGCTTTATAAATAATTATATATAGCAAATGTCACTCAGATCTTCTCCTTCTCCGAGGAGTATTTTTCATTTTTAGATGTCATTTAACTCAGAAATGTGGAATTTCCCAACAGATTTGCTTAAATTAAGGAAGGAATGCATCTCTGTTTTAGTCTCATCTGTCAGTTGTCATCTTTGTGGCTTCCTTGTTCGATTTCCAGTTTGTGGTCATTGACTTATAGTTAACGCTCCTTGCACTGTGTTCATAATTCAGTTTAATCTGATGTTTTGATGTTTGAAGCAGTGTTGTGCCAGTTAGTCTGATTGAGGGCTCGTGTTCAGGGTTTGCAGTACTTGCCCAGTTGTGGTCATAGAGCCTAGTTCTTTCCAGTGTTTGAGATAACTCTGTTTGCAATGTGCTATAATGGTTTTTGCTGTGGCTGGTGCTTGGAAGGCAGTTTTATTATGCCGGTTAGTCTCAGCAGCAACTAAAACAGTATATTGTTTTTTGGTCTCATTTCTAGGGTTTGCAGTACTTGCCCAGTTGTGGTCATAGAGCCTATACTTTTAGTTCTTTCCAGTGTTTGAGATAACTCTCTTTGCAATGTGCTATAATTTTGTTTATTCTGATTGGTGTTTGGAAAGCAGAGTTATTCTGTTAGTTCAAGCACCAACAGGGCACTCTTTTCCTGTCTGATCCCTTGGATTTACAATATTTTGCCATTGTGGTTACAGAATCTACACTTTTAGGTTTTTTTTGTCTCCATCCTTTCAGATAGCTTTCTTTCCTGTGTGTTATAATTTGGTTTAGTCTGTTTAGTGGTCACACTCTCACACAGGACACATTGTTTTCGGGATACAACTGAGGATTTCTTGGCATCTAGCTTTAAGATGTTTAAAAAAACGAGTACTTTATTACGGATGTTAATTATCACCCTATAATTGTGGTTGGTTAGCGGTCTCTCACACTTCAGAGATATTCTGCCAATTCATAATGTACATTTAGGTAACAGTCTACTCAACTTTAGTTTTTAGTTTATTTTTCAGATAGGTTTCTTTGTGTTGGGTTATGATTTGGTTTACTCAGATTGGTGTTTGGAAAGCAGTGTTGTTGTGAAAGGACGTTTCTTTCTACCCTCACCTTTTTGATTTTGTAGGGTCTTTTTTCAGGGCTGGGTGATTTAACTTGATTTAAAAAAACAAAAAACACAACAATTCTACTTTGAATCTTATCATCCAAAATTAAACTATCACTCAGAAGGATAAATATTCAGAAGAAGTTCTAGACTTCATTAAATATGGTTGTGATCCACAACATATTTGAAATGTTTTAAAAAGCTTATGAATGAGTTTTTCAGCATCCTACATATAAATACTGTTTACTTTATGTTGCTGCTTCCTGTTTGAAAATGTTCACTACCTGCCCTCCGTGGCAGCTGGAGTTGCACTGAACTTGTTGTACTACATCAAGGCGATATCCAAAACAAGATGATTGAACTTTGCCATTGGCCCCGCTGTTGTTTTAATGGTGCTGCATGGATTTTCTTTAACATGCTGCCAAGGGACTCACATTAGCATGCCATTTAGAACCTGCATCCTTGCCTGAAATAACACTTATTGCATAATATCCCGATGAACAAGCTCCCGTAATACACCACAATTAAGCTCGGGAAGCGTTTTGCATCTGCCAACCCTCCACTAGCCGTGATTATTTGGCATTGGGTACACAAAGGGTTATGGGCAGTCGTTTGATGGACACGCAGGCCTTTTGATTTTTAATTGTAATTGTAATCCTCTCCACTTGAGGACTTGGAAATGCATCGTTTGAACACCCCTCTCCCCCATCCCCATCCTCCATCTCTCTACCCCTCTTCCCCCCACCTCCTTCTGCGATGGTGATGTGGAGTATTCAACGGCTGCCCACTTCTCGCTCGTGTGTAGCATTAAAAGGTGTAATCCTACTGAAATGTAAATCACCGTTCTTGAAAACAAATTACGCACAAAGATAACAGGGCCAGCGCTCTATCAATAAGGCATCAGAAAGGGCCAGAGCAGTCGCTCCGTTTGTGTGTGTGTGTGTGCATTTTGTTTAAAAAAAAATTTCTTTCAGGGGCCAAATTGCAGCAGAGCTGTTATCAGGGTAATGGTAAACTGTCAGCCAGGCCAGGTTGATTACAAGGTTATCGTAAACAATCTCGTCTAACTGCTGTGGACAGACTGAAGGAAGGAGGGAACCAGATGAGGCGCACACATCACATTCATCAAGCACATTTAAAAGAACGCTCAGGGGTTCGATGGTTGCCATCACCGGCTCCCCCTGTCTCTCTAACTCAAGATAATTGCCCCTATTTCTGCTTCTCCTCTTGGTGATTTTTCTCTGCAGACCTTCACTCGGTTGTCCCATCGCTCCATCAAGCTGCATGTAATATTAGCAGAGATGAAATTTGCGACTGTCAGTTTGTCAGCTGTGAGGTCTGGAAATGCTTCATCTGAAAATGATGGTTAAACCCAGATGAGACAGAAAGGTGTACACGGACAGTAACTGATAGGCTCGCGGGGCAAAGGAACGCCAGTTAAGTATGACATCAACAGGAAGATTGATCAATTTCACATTTCATTCTGATTTGTTTTGCATGATGTGCCCAAAAACAAGATCCATTTCCTGTTTGAAACATTGCCTTCATATCCCTCTGAGATGTATGTAATCTAAGAGAAAGTGTGTATTTAAGGGGGGGGAGCAGCGTTGCCCTCTGCTCTAGCATTGCTGCCTTCAACAGGGCTGTTATTGAGTTCAATCAGCTCCTTTGTTAGTGCCAAAGTCATTCAATTAAAGGGAGCTGGAGAAACAAATTTGCTACAAATCGAGCCCTGAGAGGGCCGCACAGAGAGAGAGAGAAAGGTGAGGAGGGTGGGGCAGGTGAGGATTCGTTTCGTCGAGGTCGCCCTCTGTCCTGAGTTGGAGTCCTGATAGTACGGATACATAGGAAGGCGGAGGGGGGAGGCTTTCTTGGGCCTTCTCCATTAGAGGGCTGGGTGGAACAATCGGCTCCGTTGTCCCGGCCGGGAAAGTGATGAGGTTGCAAATGGAATCCCGGAGAGGGAAACAAAAGATGAGGAGATTGTTTGGTGCAACCGGACTCCCGGGTAGGTGCCCCTCTTGGACACGTTAATTGATCTCATTTGTTACCTATACCTGCCCGATCAAGCTGCTATCATTGCCCGGGAGAAGGAGGGGTGGGGGTGGTGTGCAACTAAGCCTCGCTGGGACTTGTGGTGTCATGTCCTGTAAAGAGAAGGAGGCATGACGATAATAAAGAAACACCAAAGAGAGCAAAATTGCAAACAGAAGGGATGGTGCAGATCTCTAAACAAATAAAAGACAAGAAAAAAGATGCATGAGAAAAGAGAGTGCAGTCAAACTGAGACAGAACAAGAGCAGAGGAGAGTGAGAGGGCAGCCTCTCCTGCCAGTCCACGCTCTAGTCTTACAGGCTTCATTTCACTGCTGCTCTCTGATGGGCCCTGAAACCGGACACTCCCAAATATCCCAATTACACCTGCACTTCTTGTCCTTTTGTAACAGGAATTCTGCTTTTTCTTCCCTCCCGACTCTTCCCCCCAGAATCTCCGCAAAAACAAAGCGCACAATTGTCCAACGTGGAGCTGAGACGACCTGCTCAAACATCCATGTCTGTTTTACTGGAGGCGGGCGGATCGGATGTGCTTTTAATAGTCCTAATTGGACACTGTGTTAGCCTGCAGTTATGTAAACTGTACATCAGCTTACTGCAGTGACAGGTTTTGCGATATTTTGAGAGGAAAGTCTGGACACTATTGGTGTGATCCCAATCCTGTGTTTGTAAGGCGACAGTAGAGATGGCTGTTGTGCTGTAAAAGACCACATGACATGACAAAAAATGTGAGGAAAATAGGATTTTAATGTTAAAATGTGAAATTTTTGCAACCCAAAAATGCATTGGGGTGGCTGATTGATAGCATCATTTGTATTCTTTTCATATTCCTGCTCCTCTGCATTGCTGTTTATGCTAGTACAACCTTTTTGTTACTCACTGAAATTGATGTAGTGACTACGCATGGGCCGCAAAGGCAGGGGAAAAGTCTCCGAGGACTTTACCCTTCGTGTTTTCATGAGCTGATTTGCTACCTTCTGGTTGAGCAATGATGTGCGTATCCTCGCCCTCAGCGAGACAAAGTGCAAGTTTGTTTGTTCAAGGTCTCCGTAAAGCGAGCGTGCAATCGCTAGCTGCGCTCTTTTGTCTCAGTGTGTCTTTTGCAACTTCACCACCCCCCCGTACCCTGCCATCCCCTCCTGCCGGCATGTCTTCTGAGCTGGCATGGCAGGGTGAGAGCTCTCCAAGCTGCCCGCAGCTTCTCATGCATCCTGCTTGGCTGTCACAAGACGCGATGGGCGCCATTCAACCCAATTAGTGAAATCCACTCTGATGTTAGGAAGAGAGGGGAAAAAGGAGAAAGAAATCACATTTTTATTTCGCCCCCTGTCTGTCATCTGCCAATTTCACTGGAAGTAAGAGAGTGGCACCAATTAATGACCGTGGGCCGGAGGCGGCACCAGCACTGGCACAAGCGCAGCATGTTTCAAGCGTCGGGTGGCATCATGCGAGGCCTGCTTCTCTGCCGACGCTAAAGCAAATGAAATGAGACTAATGGGGAGCTCGTTTCCAGCCGCTGATTAAAAGGCCTGGGAGCTCCCGAGGCATCGCCCAGGTCCAGGTCTAGGCCCAGCATCACGGGGCCTTCACATTGCTCCTGTAATGTCATTTTGGACATCGGCACGTCTGTCTCCCTGAGGTCATCTTTCTTCAGAGCCTCTCATTTTTGTTTGTTCTGCAGCAAAAGGCGGGTTAGGAAATCTACGCTTTCCTTTGGGGTGTTAATTAAGGGGAGCATCCAAAATTAATCAGCAAATTCACTAGGGCGAAGGGCGATGTGTCTGAAGGCCTGGAAACAAAGTCCGCGGAGCACCCACGGAGAAAGAAGCCCTCGGCAATGGCCGGGCGGATAAACAAGTGCACAGACGGTGATCTGACACAAAAATTCATGTAAGTATAAAATTTTACACTCATTTTCCCTGTCAGCTTGTCACAATGAATTATAAAGGTTGATTCGCTTATCCGGCTAAGGGAGAGATCACCCACGCCCGGTCATCTGAACACCGTCATATGGTCAGCGTCTGCTGGTGGAGGCCCGTGCTAGCCAGAGAGCTAAAGCTACATCGGTGAACAAGGCGGGAGCACCGATCACCACCTGTATCGATGAGTCGCTACCCAAGAGTGTTCAGATGATGTCGAATCTGCAAATTCGACCGGCTCCCCAGTCTCCCACCTTAAAGAAAAGAAATTTCTCTCTTTTACCTTTTCTCCTTTCATTCACCTTATCCTCACTTTCATTACGCCACCGCACTTAGATAACTCTCCATTTTTGTCTTTCAATTTATCTTTGGAGTTTTTTTTCCCACATTCTCTAATTAGCACAGTGCCTGCAGGCTATTTGTGACCTTTCCATATGTAAATAGATGGATGCTTCCCTCCCTCTCCCCTCTCTCTCCCTGTCTCTCCCCTTTTCTCTCTCCCGCTCTCTGACTCGCCGTGACAGGATGTGTGCAGTCGGAGTAGGCCACTGCTCATGTGTGGATGGATGACACCACTCAAGGCATGTTTGGCAGCAGCTCCGGCGATATCAGGGAGCGAGGTGTTCGGGAGCCTGATGATTGACAGCTGCCAGGTGTGACACTGCCAGCCCGACAACGTGTGTAGCAACTGTCTGCTGTCACTTCCCCTCTCCTCATCGTCTCTGGCGCCGAGGCGCCGCGTCACTCACGCCGTCCTTTAAGCTCCTCTTGCCCAGGGTGTTTCTGCAACTTGCAGCTGGAGTTCACTTCGGAGTTCACTTTGGAGCGGCCTTGCTGCTCAGCAGCGATGGTTTCTTAGTCTAGTACAGAGCTTATTTTGTACTTTGGAGCAGGTATTTTTCCCCAGGTGGTATTGACAAGTGAAGAGAGGAAGTCTAAACTGAAGTCTGATGAAACTAGTGGCCTTTTCTGTGTCGCCTTTTGAGCCTAATCTGCTCCAGCTAGTGCCATTTAGTATAGTGAATCATTATGTACAAAAGCACTGTTCACTGACCAGTAATGCATCTGGGGGAATGATTTCAACAAAAATAGAAGATGCTGTGTTCATCAGTGGACAGTAAGAAAATGTCTGTGTAGGTTCTCAGTCATCCAGGCCTTGGAGGGCTAAGGAGCTCGGGCAGAAAGCAGCGGGACTTTCTTAAATTGCTTGAAGATGTTTCACCTCTAATCCAAGATGCTTCTTCAGCTCTAAAACACAATGGTGGAGTTTAGAACCACCTAAACCAGAGGCCAAACATCTAAAAACGAATCCCAGTATCCAGCCCAACCAAGGGTCCAATCCAGCCCACAGTGGATGCCTTTGCTGAGTTAAAACTGTAAATAAAGAGAATAAATTCTGCCCTTTTCACTTTTACATTTTGCTTTAGCTGATTTGTTTTGCAGTTTCTTAACTATGAAGTTTCCTAAGTAACAAATAACAAAGAATTTGCTGTTTTTTTTAACATTGGGTCCTTGTTGTAAGAAAGTGGCAGAAAGTACTTGATATACTCCAGTAAAGAACTCCAGTACACATGAAATGCTTCTGATACCGGTACTGATAAGTGTACCTGACAATGCAGCATTTATCCAGTATGGCATTTCCACCAGTAATTTTCAGCAAAGAGGCACACATTTTAAAAATGGCCCAATGATAAGCAAATATTAGCCCTGTTGCTTATGCGTACAAACTGACACTGCCAGTGCTCAGTGTAGACTGTGACGCAAGCTAATGGTGCTAAAATTTGGTGCTGATCTGAATTGTGCTCTTCAAAAGTGAAACTTGGCAGAGGATGCCTGGTGTCCTTCCGTTTCTTTTGCTATTTTTTGTTTCATGTCCGTGTCGTGCAGTTCAGTGGATGAATTATGCTACATGGACAAACATATCAAAGGACCTTCTGAGTTTTGGTGATGGTGGGGGAGTTGTATCTGAACAGTTGCTTCCCACTGCTGAAGTTACATGCAAGTTAATGCAATTCAGCCATAAAATGGTGTCAAGACCCTGGTTTGAATAATGGCCTCTCTGGCTTCCCACCAGGCTCCGCTCACAGAGACAACTTTGGGGAAACAGCATGAAAACATGTGAAGTCGGCGAGACAAACTGGCTGCTGGAGAACTTTTCTCGATGCCAAAAATGGAATACGCTGCCGGTATGAATCCCGATATGGATTCTTATTCCTCAGAGACAATCCAAAGTGTTTTTCCTCACATTTGCATACATTACAGGCTAGATTGCCAAACCAGATCACTTTAAAAGACAAATGCATACAGCAGCTATGAAAGTGAACCCTGTTATTATGGCATATTAATTGATGATAATCTTTTGTGCCAGTTCACCACTTAGAACCGGGCGATCTCTGACCTGTGCGGATGATTAATATAGATGTAGAGCAGGAAAACACAGATGAGTGAACGCATACGCCGCAAATAACTCGGAAGAGTTGTCATATGCTGTGCGCACACGCTGCTGTGCAGACAGCGACATGACGAAGTAAATAAAGATGAAATATATGCGACGTAATTGTTTTACCCCGGCGTTACATTTAATGCATGAATTATGTCTACAAATGGCAGGTCTCTCCCTTTCACTTTGGAGAGAGAAGTGTATTTACAGACTGCTGGTGGTCCCTGGAGGCCCCCGTTTCCCCTCTCAGCAGTATTTAATACCTCTAAAGTGCATAATTGCTGATCAGAGAGTCTGTGATGCTCTGTTTGGTGTGTAAAGGACTTCTTTCAACAAGGAGAGGAGAAGGGAAGGGGGAAGGAATGCTACACCTCCAGTATCATGTGCCATATTTGTTCACAGTGGCTGGTAGTAGCAGGAGCAAATACAACGGCAGAGTGGCTGTCTCAATAGCGAGTCGGTATCTCTTTACCGGAGTCTTTTTGTGCAAAGGGAGAGGGTTGGTTGTCGTGTAGTGCTGGCTGACCACCGGGTGCACAGAAAGCCACTTAATAAGTAAAAGCTCAGTGTGATTCTGATCTGGCACAGTGACCTCTGGAGAGGCACACCCACTGGCTCTCTCTGTCCCTCAGTGTCCATGTCCCCCCAACCACAATGGGTGGCGGGGACATGACATCAACATTATTTTCCCCCCTCTCCCTAAGCGAGCACCTGCTCCGCCGGCAACCACCACCAATGCCCCCCCTCCCCCCCAGAGTGGTGTCCCCAGCCAGGGCCAAGGCCACGGCGCATTCCAGCCCGACACTGATGCGAGGTGACCGGACCGGACGGTTCACACGGCCCCTCCAGTAGTGCTGGGGCTGCAGCCAGAGTCGCACGCAGACAGCTGGGGGACATGGGAGAGGCGGAGGAGGAGGAAGAGGACGAGGAGGATGCAGGGCACAAACAACCATAAGAAAGAACAAGTGGAGTTAAAGTTGACAGGTTCAACAGAGCAGCTGAATGTCAGTAACAGCGGCCAAAGCAGTGCTTGAAAGTAAACACAAAATGTTGTTGTTGAAGTGGTAATCTGTGTTGTTTATGTAGCTTTTTTTCTTTGCTTCTATCTTAAGTGTTGAGTGTCTGTTGTTAATGATTATTTGAGTATCAGGACTTAAAACTTTGGCTAAAGTCCCACATTGTCCGATATATAAAATTACATGTTTAAAATTTTTAATGTTTTAAATTTTGAATACATAAAGAATATAACATTTATATACTTTCAAGTTTATTGATTTTAAATAGATATAATTGTGCTTCAAACATATATTTGCGGAAAACCTATATTTACCCAAATACGCTATCCTTCAGGATAATATGAGCACCAATCGACGCTAACACTAGTTTGCTTTGTTTTTTAAGTTAAAACCTGTTTTTTTAAGCAATAATAAGATAATAACTAATTATTTCATTTAAATAAGGTTTTCTTTAGCTATGCATGAAAGAAATTTCTTAAGCTAAAGCTACTGTTATTATTATTTTATATTTTAACGAACTGAAAACTTTAAGCTAATACTTTAAAACAAACAAACAAAAAAAACTGCAAAAGAACCATGGCTTAAACCCTAAAAATCATGATTAGGTTACAAAGAGGACATGTGGTGAAAAATTTATATCAGTTTCAATTTGAGTAGCAAAAATTAGCTTTTTAGCTAGCTAATATTGCTAAACATGTAGCTGTTTCTGACGCAAAGCTAATATGTAACAATCTGAATTCTTTGTGTCCTTATTTGTTGTTCTATAATAAAAGTATCCAAGTAATAGACTACATGCAAATGGGACATTAGTGGGTTATGTCACAATGTCTGTTTAAAAGATAAATTAAGCCAGTGTGCTAGCTAAAAGTCATATTTTCACTCTTTAATCGTTACAACTGTAACTGTCACAAAGGCATGTTTTTTTGTCACTTATCAAAACAGTTTTGGGTTTTTCACTAAAGGAAAATCACAAAACTGTGATAATATTTTTAACCCTAGGTGAGATTTTAAATATGTTATAAATAAATAGACAGAAATAGAAGTCCATTAAGGGAGGTAAGTTTCATTGCTTGAATTACATATAGACCAGTTTTGTTTATGTATACTTTAAGGCCTGGAAGAGTAATTAATTAACATGAATCTTAAAAACTATCCGTAAACAACAGGACAAAAATATCAAAGCTGAGGCCTATTGTAGTTTATCTACTCCTGAAATTAAGCCAAAATGTCCTTCATGGACTCCAGAAATAACAAAAGTAGCGCTGAGACATTTTCATTCCAAGCCATTCACTCGAGTCTTTAAACATCACTCATGTTGTTAGTCTCTCAGCTTTACTGTTGAACAAAGAGTTGTTGACTGAAGAGGATAATCTTGAGAAGAGGATAAAATATTGAGAAGGTATCATGCTAAAGCAGTCCTTTGCACTGATTTAGTAGCACACTTAAATATTTTCAAACAGTCGGTCTATTAATTATATATAGAAAACCCCTGTGTGTTCAATTTAAGGCATTATTGTAAGTTTTACTATGGAATAAAAAGTATGCTCACATTGTGCTTTTACACTGCTACATATACACAGAAATAAAGAATTTACTGTCATTTTTTAGAGCTATATCATCAAATATGATAGAAATAAAGATAATCTTAATGTCTTAATTAAACATATCTGCTCTACGGCGACAAGTATTTTGCTCCTTCTCAAATGCAAAGATCACTAGCTTGTTCTCCATCAGGAAAGTGGTAATTAATGAAAGCTTGGCGCACATATATGCAGGCACAACGGCAGCTCCTGCACTCAGGCAGCCACTTATACACTCACACAGCCGCAGACACAGACACGCAACCTTATTAGCCGCTGTCCTCATGTGGGATCACCGTTTGTTGGTGAACCGTTGCTCCGCTGAATGAAAGGGAGAGAGGCCTGAAATAATTTGTTTAACTTGGAGCAGCTCCCAACTCAGCAGGTGAGAGGAAGGGAGAAAAAGAGCGTGTGTGCGTGTTTTCTTTTTGTGTGCGGTCGTCTTATCAGTGTGTGTTTGGCGGCAGGTCAGGGTCTCACTTCACTTGCCCCAGCTGCAGACCCTCAATTTGTTGGTTTGGGTCACGATGACATGTGGAAAGCAAAATCTCCTCCACCCCTTCCACCCGGCCTCCTGCCACTTCCTGCCTAACCCGTCCTCTGTTCCCCGACCCCCCCCCCACAAACCCAACTCCTAATTATCTCTGAATAGCAATTTTATTGAACCCTAATTTGTGGTAATGAATTGTGATAGGAGGCGCAGCAGAGAGAAAGGAAAGAAAACTTCACCCGCCTCCTTCCACACACACACACCTCTCTTTGTTAATTGTTAGGGCAGCCACTCTCACCCAGAGCTGTTGCTGATAATCAGTGTTATTGTCCGTGTTTCACCCTTGCTGACCACAAGATGTTCATATGACGTCCCATTCAGGGTTAGCTACATGAGAACAGATGCAAGCGAGTCGATTTGCCTGTAAAGGTGGGGGTCACGCCAACGCAACGTGACTTAGAAGAAATCTGGCTCCGCACTGGGATCGATGAATAGCAACCCCGTGGCGACCACCTGCATGCAGAAAACAAACACACACAAAAACAAACACTGATGTGCTGCTTTGTCATCTGAGGGGATTCTGAACTTTGGACCTGTGTTTTGGCAGAGCTCAGCCACTTGAAAAGCGGTGAGTGAGGCGGCTGAAGGGCACTCGTCCAGTCGCAACAGGATTCTCCTCTGCGGAGCGTCGTCAAACGGAAACAAGAGTTCTCATCAGCCGGGCCAGGGTCACGGGGTCAAACTGGAGGACTCTGACACAGATTAGTCTTTCTTTCTACTTTCTCTCTCGGAGAAAGGAACTGAAGGTGGATGCATATCCATGAAGAGTGGACTGTTTCTTTGATATCTAAGCAAATGCATATCTAATTTTTTTTTATCCCCACTCTCACCAAATGCGTGCTTTTAAGGGAACTTTGGATTTTTATCGTTTTCTTTTTCTATAAGTCTTGCTGGACTTTGTGGTGTGCTATAAACACAATTATTTTAAACAGTCTTAATTAGTCTGAATTTTTCTGTGAAGGTTAATTTATTTAAATCTACTGTTTGTGATCACGTCTCAAGATCGATGCAATTTGGACTGAAAATCTTTTGTTAAAGTTAAATATTATCATTGCAATGCAAAGTAAATATCCCAGATATCGAAGGGGATATTTAGGATACTAGACAATCTGGAAGTCATTGGACTCACTTCCCATCTGCAAAACTAGGTCTGCTGTTATTACATTACAGGCCTCATGTAATGAGTAAGTAATGGTGTTTAATAATGTTGTCTTATACTGTAATGTGGCCTTAATAGCATCCTATATTACTCTGAGCCACCCTCACTAGTGTATCCAGCCATATCTAAAAGCCTTATTTACATTTTTCTGACAGGAAATTAGCAGCATAAACACACCATAGCTCCTCATCTTTCCCACCACAATTCATTTGCAAACCATCCTGAAGAACATTATCTCAAGCCATGTGATATCTGAAAACAAAACAACCAAAATGGAATAACACTGTGGGCTTTCAGATGTCTCAAAATCCCAATAATTTAAAGACTAGCTTTGTTTCTTTTTCTCTTTTACCTACCCAGAGTGAACAAAGCCCCACACAGGCCAACTTTCCCCCCTCATGATTGGAAGGGATCTGCAGCCTATATCTGGTCATACAAACACTGTTTGCTCTGGGCTTCCTGTCTGTGGACTTACATTACAATGTGTAGATTTAGAGATTGGGAAACTAAAGTCACCAGGCTTTTCAGTTGGATAACGGCTTCCTCTCTCTCTCTGCCCCCCTCCTCCCCTCCCTCTCCAGCCCACTGTCTGTCACACTGTCGTCCAATACCAGATGGTAGGCGTTCAACACGGAGAGCAGCGCCGCTAAGCTAAAATACCTGATTACAATTCACCAATACAATTCAAATATCATGGGCAGGCTTAAGGATAATACCTCTGTAACAATATCATTTATTTTTTCCTCTGTTCCCTTTATCCTTGTTTTACTGGGAGAGGAGACTGCAAAGCTCTTTCTCAAACAGATAAAAGAAAAGATAACCTTTTTTTCACCCCCCCAGTCCTCTTCCTCTGCTCCTGTGGGGATTATTACTCCCTCCCGTCCCTGTGCCAATAAGAAAAATAAAACCAATAGGAAAATTGAAAAAAGGGACACAACTGTGTACTTTTTTATTCCACATTTAAGAACAATAAGCACAAAAAAATTTTTTCGAGTGCAAATATTTATAGTATGTAAATCTTGCCTTAGCTGACATTTCAAAGCCACGACAATAATGAATGAAAATTTTATGCCAAATTCATATTTATGCTGTTTATTCATATTTGACAAATGTATTCAACTCCAGTACTGTCATACATATACATTGTTCTTGTTAATGCATGAAGTGCACTATAAACTTCACATTAGTGGTGACATATTGAATAAAACCCATGGGCAGTTTGTATATAAATAACAACAATAATAATAATAATAGATACAGTTACATTATAATTTAAAATCCCTATTATAATTTTAATGTAATATTCTGAATGATACCAGAGGGAAAACACATTTTAAGTCAGCTTTATTCAGCATTAAAATATTTTGAGATAGTTCTAAAAGTAAAAATAAATAATTATTTTATTTAAGATTTACTGTATAATTTGATAAAATGTTTTCTTTATCACCAGTAGCATGTTTTATTCCAAGTTAAGCTATTTAGTTTTATATGTGTGTTGTTCTGCAGAGATTGTTTTGTTAAAATGAGAATTTGTAATCCATGCTGTAAATTCTGGTTTTTGACACATCTGATGAAATTAAGTTAATAAGCAGCAAAATTCAACATATTTAATTCATTTTTTATTTGTTTTTTTTTTTTTGCAACTTTTTCTTTCGAAAGGATGCAACAAACATTATTGTACAATATACAATACAACATATTTTGGATGTTGAATGAAGCGAGACACAGATAAGAAAACTGATCACGCACTCGCCAGTTTTGAAATTTTAGGACATTTTGCTTCCATAAGAAACATAAAATGAAAGGAAATGTCTCATACAAAAGTAGATCTTTACTTCGTTTTATTTTACTACACTTTATGTCTTTGTTACTTAATTTAACTCTTGTAATGCAAAACTGTATGTGTACTGCAAAGTAAGTCATCAGATGAAATGGAATTTTCAGTTTTATCTCTTAGTTTGTCCATGAATACAGATTTGTACTAAAAATGTATGTAATTGAACACAACAAAGATACATACATACATATATATATGTGTATACTGTATTTTGTAAAAGTGTGGGGAAAGGTTCTTGGTTGCTGCCAATAACACAAAACAGATTTTGTCTGCACAGTAAAAACTCCAGTGTGTTAATGAAATAAGAACTTGGTACCTGGCTTTATCCAGTGCTCAGATATCCGCTTTGGAAAATGTTTCATAATTGGTACATTTTTGTAAAATATTGTATAATTTGCATATTAAAACAGAAAAGTTCTTGTATTTTGTTAATGTAATCAGCTTTTTATTCACATTTCATTAGTTATAGCATCTTTCATTGTTTCATGATAAAACCCTTTAAGAAACCGTCATTTTATTAAACAACGTAAAGAGAGATTGTTATATTACCCTAAAATTTTAAAAATTCATATTCAATGTTAAATTTGAGGCGATACAAAGCAGCAGTGACCTTATGCTTTTTGAAAAAATAAAATAATTATGCTTTATTAATAAACGAAAATCAAGATTTGCGACTGGAAATTTGTAGTTTAAACAATGGAAATGACAGTAAACACACGTAAATCTAAAGGCACTCTTCACTCGCACTACTACGAGTTATAAAGAGTGTGCAGCAACGACAGGAACAAACAACAAAAACCCCACTGTGAACATTTTTACTTTGCGTACTGTTACACCACTGACTGTAAGATTTGCTTTACAGGAACTAAACACGAGAAATGATCCTCACACAGTCAAGACATAACTTATACATACGTTAACTTTATACAGACCTGCGATGTGAATGTGTAACAGCTGACACTTGTGTTGCTGCTGTGATGCAGGACCCTCATTTCACCATTTCCAGCTTGACCCTAACGTGCGTGTTTTTAACTTTCTCCAGCTGGTTTGGGGAATGTTCACAAACCCAGCAGTTTTAGGAATTTTCCATCACCCAGAGGAGCACGTAAGCTTCAACCAAACACATGAACCCCTTTCACAAAAGTGGATTTGGGAGGTTTTTCGACTGACAGGCTTTAAAGACAGAAAACAGCGGTTGTTCGCTGTTTGGAGGCGGGGATGTTATTCTTCCATGGCCAGAGTGTGTTTTTCTCTCAGAGTGTGATCTCTGGTGTGGGCAGAGGTGCGTCTAGCCGCCCACACTGCTGGCACTGCTGCCCATGTAGCACCCATAACACTGAACCATTAGTGGCATGGCAGTCTACCCACATCTCAACCACCTTCATTAGTCATTCAGCTCCTTATTTTTGTTTGGTTTCCCCTCTGGCTCCTAATTAATGCTTAATCGAAACTGCTGAACTGAGCTGGTAGAAAATTCATGAATATTAAAATCGACCCTGACGTTTTTTTCTCACTTTCTCCTCTTTTTTTTTTCCTTTTTCACTCCCTCTCTCTCTCTTTTTTTTGGGGGGTTTTGGCTTGTCAACAGTAGTAGCCAGGCGCCATTAATTTCTGTTGCTGTCACAGATTTAAGACGTCATCCTTTTTTTACTGCTGTGATGGAGGATAGTGGGCAAGATTTTGCCAGTTTGAAGTGAACTCTGAGTTTTTCTTGTCGCTTTGATGTATGTTTTTTTTCTTCTTTCAATTCAAGGGCACTTGGATGTAGTTTGGCTTTGATGGAGGCCCTTAAGTTGAGCAGACAGAAAACTCATCAGGTTTTAGACCCTCGACGTTGCTACAGATGGAAACAGATAAATGCCGTAACGTCATAAATTCAAATCCCATGATGTGTTTGCGGATCATTTTTAATTCACAGAGGAAACTTGTTAAAGTTTTCTTTCAAATCGCATTCCCTAAAACTGATTTCTATTGACCCGTGCTGACAGAGCTGTTTGCCGGCTGGAAGCTCTGCCACTCAATATTTGGTTTTATAAGTTTCAAACTGCCGACTCAGCATTAGCTCTGTTATATGACCAAGGTTACTAAGTTCATTTCCCCCCCTTAAATCCTCTCAAATATTAGTTTCTGAATTGATCAAGTTCTGAAGACTGTTTTTGTCTGGAAGCTTAAAGAATTAAAGGAAGTAGTTTCCAGGCTTGGAAATGACTTTCAGGAGAATAATTCATATGATGAAAAAGGCATGTTTAATATTTAATATTGTATTTGAGAAGTTACAATGTAGCAAGAGTCCCTCGGTTCCTCCAAAATAAAAGCTGCGATTGGGTTTTTATTTATAAGTGCGAAACTTTAGATTTCCAACGACAGCTGCGAGGGAATCTTTACAAATGAGATACATAAGGAAATGTACAATTACCCAGCTATTCATGCAGCTTACAGAGGATCGCTCCTAAATGTGTTTTCTTGTTACCTCTAATGGGACATGATTATTAATATTTCCTCGGAGGATGCCCCGTCAACTCTGTTCAAAGTTTGTGAGCAGAAAACCATTTAAAAAATATACGCTAGCCCCCGCTGTTTATCATATTTTATTAAAAAAAAAAATCTGAATCTGGAATGAATTTATTCCAGCCTCTCTCTCTCTCTCTTTTTTTTGGGCTTTCATTATTCAAAACCCCACACAAGATGTACTTATATAATAATGTGTGATTGTGGAAGAGCAGCAACAGAGCAGCACGATCACGTCGCTCTTTGTAAAGAAATAAACATATGTCTATATTTGTTGTGACTAAATTGATGGTGGCAGAGCAGGCAAACCAAATTGAAATCTTAGTGACAATTTCTCTGAAGTTGCTCAAATACAATTTGACTTCTGACAAGGGGGGATGCAATTTATAAAACAGAACATGCCATCAGTGGAGGCCGGCATTTGCATAATGAGGATACTTCCATTTCCGCCAGCAATGTTTTTGACAGCCTCTAACTAAAAGCTGTGGCGGAGAGGAGTGAGAAATGTCGATACAAATAATCCAGAAGAGGCAGAAAGAGGGGCGGTCAGGGCAGCCACCGGATCCATCAAAGAGCTCGGCGAGCAAAACAAACACAGTTTGGCAAAAGTCAAAGAAAAAAAAAAATGGCAGAGTGCTCAAGCTGCAGTGATGCTAGGTGACCCTGGCATAAAAGGGACAGAGGGGCCTTCTGCCCTGAGCTACGGCGTTGACTTTGAACGCACCGGAGAGGAGTTGGACCGCAGGAGAATCCACTCCAGAGGTTGCTCTGATAGGTTGACAAATATGACTGAACTGACGCTAATGCCATGCAGCTCTTTTGCTCTAATTGTTGATTCAATTTGCTAATGACTAATTTGATTTAAGTGGCAGGCACATCTCCATGTGTGCAGGACATGGAGAGGAGAAGCATAAAAAATAAAAAAAATGGACCGGAGGTGGCGTGATGGCTTGTCACGCAAAGGCTGCGCGCCTATGAATATTCCATGAGAGTTCACACTTAATTGTTTCTGATTTGTTTATTTTTTTCAATACAGTGCTTTAGCGCACACTCCATCAGTCTCTGTGTTGACACCCCGTGCACCAACCCAACCCACGCCCCCCCCCTCACCACTACCGCCGCCTCCCGCTCATGCCACCCTCTCCTCACCATCCCCCACACTTTCACAAGTGGTGCTCAGATGTCCATCAAACACAGCAATGAAGGATCACTATAAGTTGTCGGAGCCTGTCAACAAAAGCACTCTACCACTTTGTCCCCCCCCCCCTGCACACCAACACACACCCGCTCTCCCTTGTTGAGTCCTCTGATGTGAAGGAGCAGATGAATTTCTAAGCAGACATTTTCGGGGCCCCCATCGAGAGCCCGCTACCTGTTGCCAATGCAAATGGATTCCGAAACTTGCAAAGATCCGAAAGGAAGTGCATTGTTCCACAGGCCGAGCTGAGCTCGAGTCCGCTTGCATGTCGTTTGCCTCTCGGAGTGGACGACGCGATACTTCGGGCGGATCGAGAATAAAGCTCGAACGTGACCCCAGCGCTGCTCTCAAGCACACGGCGGCTCAAAGCAGCCACCCTGTCCAAGTTTCCAGCGGCGCAGAAAGAAATGGCGAGAGCCAGGATAAACGTTTGAGCGGTGCAAAAACTGTTTGTGCTGATATTAAACGCGTTCCAGAAAACTGTAACATGAGTATCGTATGAAGAGTACTTACCCACATGAAAGCCACGAGGGACGGCCTCAGACTGAGCTCCTCTCCTCTCGCTTACTGGAAGTACTGGCATCCAACCGTTTGCTGTTTGTAACCGCTCCAAGCCTGTTGAGAGTTCTCACGTAGGGCTTTTTTTCTTTAAAAACCCTGCCTCTCCTATACCTTTTTGTTCTTGCCTTGTTCTGGCCGGTCTTGTAAAGAAGCGAATCGCTTTCCGTTTTGCCTTTTATCCTCTCCCTTGATGGGCCTTTCTAGCTACATGACTTGCAAATCACGCGGTGATACTGAATGGGATTGGCATTTTCGGATGTAAATACATAGAATATTTCATATTTGGTAATGGGCAATGGAAGGCAGATGGAAGCCTAATTATTGTATAATGATATTTTTCCCCTCTCTGTCTGGGCCGGCGATGGTGAATAAATATAGCCGCGCATTCATGTATTAATTCGTCTGTGTGGATATTTATTTGGTGTTTGCTCATGTATTCATTTATTAATTTATACACTTGGGTCGTCTTTGCATCTGGACAAACGAGGCCGCTGCGAAACGGAGAGCTCACCCTCGGTTTTTGAATCGTGTCACCGGAAATTGCGGGGAAGCGGCCAATCAGACGACGCTCTAAAAGAGTTTCCCGAAACTCTTGCAAATCAAAGTCAAACTTTGCTCATTTCTGCAAGTTCTCCCCCCAACCTCTCTTCTTCTTACTACCGGATGCAAGTTGGCGATGCAAAGCCCGGAGAAATCCAAGGCAGGTCACAGGAGAGTGACAGTTTAGGGCAGTTTATATTAGTATCGATAAATAAACATTATTTAAAACATCTGTCAGGCCCGGTTAAATATCTTCCGTGTGGTTCAGTGACTTCACCAACCCAGGGCATCGAATATTTAATTATTGTACTAACTGAATAATGAAAAAGTCAATTTCCAGACCGGCGCCCTGTATGCAGAAGACAATTGCATTTCTAATATCTGCATCTGAAATCTTCTTCACACACCCTCCCCTTCCTGCGTCCCGTCTCGATGCCTCGCAGGGGCTGCGAAGTCTCCCGCATTACCATAGCTCTCTTCCTGACTAAGTCTGTTCCTCATATTCACTTGTCGTGGCTAATTACGTGTTTAACCCTGTGCTGGTGAGCTTGTTTTACATTCAAATTTATGGGGACCTCGCTGATCTGAAGAAGCAGGAATGAGTGGGGACGCGACAGCCGAGATCAGTCTTCTGGTAATTGATTATCCTCTTAGAAAAAGCGACAGCTTCCAGAGGACTGCCGTCTTGAAGTTGTTGACCTTTGACCTTTGACGGGTTGGAAATGCAGAACGTTAAGGTCACAGGTGGACGGTGGGAGAGCTAGCTGTACGTTTTCTAAAGTGTTTAAGTTAACTGTTTTTTGGGGGACTACTATCATTATTATTATTATTTTTATTATTATTGTTGTTGTTTCTGTGGAATTTCATTTACATTTTTATTGCCAGCAAATGGGAAAAAATTGCTCTGTTTTCATATAAACACAATGCTGCAGCAATAATTTTCTGATCTTGTTGCTTGTGGAATAAATAATTACGCATATGTTGTCAATATTTACATTTCCACTCTTTAATTTAATTCTAATGGAAGTCCCTGGGCGATACGAGCAGCAGCTAATAGAAGCGAAATGATTAAAGCCCTTTCTCCGTAATAACCCTGCTGAAAACACAACTTGCTGTACTGTAATCTAATGTAGCATTTCGGTGTTTACAGACTTCTGTTGTTGATTTAATTTCCTGATGTGATATTTTTTCAAAGCCTCTTTAAAGGCGTCTTCTCTGATAGGTTTTTATTAGTTTTGGAGTAAAACAACAAGAAGACAATTGCCTGCGTAGGTTCCTGCATTGTAAATACACTCCTTGGACTCGCCTTTTTAATCATTACCACACACCCTCCCCTCTGTACAGTGGTTCCATTGTGCTGTAAGCGCCGTGCATGGTGTGCGTTTGTGTGTGTTTGGCATTCAGTACCAGGCTGGGTCAAAGCAGCTTAGTTCCGATCTGTTGGGTGACCTGCCCGAGCCTCGCTGGCCTCACTGACCCGCATGATTTCATTATGGAGAGGTGTGGCGCATGGCCTGTGCACGCACACACACTCGCACACACATGTATGGAGCTACAGCTGGAAAACGAAGACATTTTTACATACACTCAGGGGAAAAAAGGAGCAGGAACATATGTAAATACATGAAAGGAAAAAAAAAGTCTTTCTTACTTCCTGGAAGATGTGTACACAACTGGTACTTTGAATTGAAGTCAGTTTTTCTTATTTTTGTGCTTTGACTTAATTCAGGCAATTCCCTTTAATTAATCCATGAATTTTACATTCAAAATTGCATTTGAAAAAAAGCTAAAAATTAAGGTTTCCTAAATTCTAAAAGTTGGTGGGGTGCAGTGCTCAAAAAACAAGCTGTCCTATTCAAAAGTGCGCCAACGACAAGCTGAAAAAAGTTTTTTAATTCTTAACATCTTGTAGATACACTAATAACAATTATTATTTCACCCCAGTTCAAATAAATCTTCAATAAAGAACAAGATTTAACACCCAAAAAAAGTTTTATCTGCTCCATTCAAAATTCCTCTGACGAGAGTCTAAAACTAAGCCTGCATTTACAAAATCAAGACATGAGGAAGCAGACGATTGTTGGATGCAATTTGTAACTAACGTGTTTTTGTTTGTAGAAAACCACCGTGGAAATTACTGCCTTAACTGTCGACACCAGCAACGAGAGCGAATCGATCCTTGGTCCAGCCGCTCACAGCGATGTCCGAGGAAAAGCAGATTTCTGCAGTCACACACACACAAACATACACTTAAAAGAAAAAACACATGTAATTCCATACAGTCACTGTTATTTCTCTGATGTGCTTGGACTGTGTGTTGAGGGTGGTGTACAGCACACCATCACTAGATGGCGATCTAGGTTAAAGTAGAGTGCTGCTGGGAAGCTTGGAAAAGCAGACCACTGTTGCGTGGCAAGTGATCCTCCTTACTGAAGTGTACACACTAATGGCATGTAGAGCTATGGAATAAGACTAAATTATTCCTGGGACTTTTATACTCGTGAGTGATCCAAGTTCTGAAGGCACAAAAACAACAACAATACAATTTTAATTGCACTTGTTGGGAACACACTACTTCCAATATCTGATTTTTAAAAAATTACACGAGATTGTGTTTTGACTCTAGCCAACCCCACTTAGATTTAAGCAAGATCAGGATGAGAAATTCATGTCTGAGTGTGTTTACAATGACAATAAAGAGGAGTGGTTAAAAACACAAATTACAAATATATCAAGAAGTAGTAGAAAGTATACTTTCCATTATTGTTTAATAATGAACATGCAGTTGCAAATGTAAATGTTTATAAGGGGAACCAGCAGATATGGCTCAATGTGAAGTTATTTCTTTAAAAATTGTAACATGCAGATGATCATAATCATCCAAAAGCTGTATGAGAGCATTTTTCTGAGTCCCGTAACCGGTGTTGCTGTGGTATTTAATGAAGTGTACGAAACATTAATGGACATTCTGACTAGCTCCGGAGTAGTAAAATGAAAATCATAGGAGGAGAGAACAAAAATGAAGATGGCAAGCAGTTAACAGTTAGTGTGTCCTCGTGCATTGTTATATAACTGTAAAATGGCAAAAGTAAAAAGAAAAAAAATGGAGCAAACTGTAGCTGATATACTGACCTGCTTCAGTGGAGTAATATGTGCTATAAGGCGACATGCTTTTCCTTCCAGTACCTTGAAAAAAATTCTCTGTTGTACTTACTTGGATGGAGAATCAAAAACACAACCAAAAAGTAACCCATGAAAGTAAAAATGTGGCACGTCTTTGAGAAAGTTTTTTTTTTTTTTGCATGCAAAGCTTTACTTTTACAATTGACTTCTTTCAAAGCGCACACAGTGGACTTTATTCGGAAACCGTTGTCTCCCAGAAAACAGCTGTAAGTTGTCAATATGACTTACAATTTGGATTTAAGTTAGGCAACTTCTGCAATAGCATGCAAAATGTGCACGGCTGTCAGCGCCTCTATGGTTAACTTTGTAGTTTCTCTGCTTAAATCTAGCACAACAGTGAGTTAGCAAACTTAAAAGTGGTCCCAGACAACCCTCACACTCAATCTTTTTTTGTTGAGTTTTGGGTCAGATTGCTCAACTTCCATTCTCCTTCTTCATAACATGGACTTTGTCTCTCCCTTTGTAGATGGAAATGCTCCTGCTAATCTATCTTGAGGACCTGACCTATCCAGAAGGTAAAGAAGCCATAGCCTAGCTTTACTTGGGTAGTCTAAGTACCTCACCCTCCATATCTTACTATTTGCTTCTTTATTTAAATACATTTTTGTTCTTTTTACTACCAGAATAGCACACTTCCTGCTAACTTAACAAGCAGGGTTTTTTTTTACTAAAGAGCAGGGCTATGTTTTAGCTTGATTTAAGCTAATTCAACTATTACATTTGCTATGTAGCTAAAGCTGTAATAAAAGTTAACACTTGATATTTAAAACTAAAATTAGAGCCACACTTTTTATTGCTGGTCATTACTTAATTCAAAAGGCTAATACTGAGCAATTTTTTGTAAAGAAATACTAATATTTGAGGGGGGTTTTGGGTCCATTTTTTATAACAAAAGTGTTATTTCTTGCTAATGTGATGCACAGCATACACTAAACAAACTGTGAGACATTAGCATTCTGTTTTTGCTGGATTGTCACTAGTTGTGCTTATCTAGCTAATAAACTTACATGGAAGCTGATACAAACTCCAGGTGCCATAAATTAATAGTAAGGACAGGGCTTGCTTATGTTAGTCATGATGATTATTACTTAAAGATCAATTAAAACACAAGTAGGGCCTATTCAGATTTAAATTTTCTGAAAAAATGAATATTCATTTTTGTGGCTACTGTTTAGATATCTAAACAAACAAAAAAAGACAGTGAGAGGCCACTCACTTCATATGCATCCTTAAGTTACTTATCTAGAAAGAAAATGAATATCTCAGCCAGATGTTTCAAGTTTAGACTTTACACATTGCTGTGATGTTTCATGAACACACAAGACGAGACGGTGTAGGAGAGACGCAAAACCAAAAGAGGCCGTTAACGGAAAGGAAAACAATGAAAGGGAATCTATGTTTAAGGCCAAAGAATCAAAGCTCTTTTATTTGCATAACCTGCATGCAAGCATTTACCATACACACACACACCCCACACGCATACATCCCATCACTGTAGTATCTCATCACGTCTATCTCCGCCTCTTTCCAATCTCCCTCGCCTTCTTTACATCAACTCTTTTTCTCATCCTTTTCTTGTATTTCTCCTCTCTCCCCTTGCTCTCTGCCTATGCAAGTTGTCATTCTCTCACCATAATAGCGCTTCTGCGCCTTCATGTTGCTGGTTGTTTGCTTGAAACATAATCTGTAGATGTAACAGAGGAAGAAATTGAGTCTAACAAATGGCTTGAAAGGCTCACGCGGCATATCAAGCCCAAACCAACAAAGGCAGACAAAACGCCCGTCTTTTTTCCTCCCCTCAACATCTGAAGTTGATATTTTCAACAGAATAGCGCGCGGCTGACGTTCCCTGAATAAAGAACGCTGCGTTCGCTGCTGCTGTGTTGTGTTACGCTGTCATTCTGACTTGAATGGGAAAGTTGAGGCCCGTTTGTTTGGTTTAGCTGTTGAGGAGAAATGGGTTTGTTTGATTAACATTTTGCTCGCGCATGTCAGTTTCAACTGCATCATTTCTTTGGGGAAATGAAAAGAATTGAGACTGAGGCAGAGTAAAATGTAGAATCTATCTATCTATCTATCTATCTATCTATCTATCTATCTATCTATCTATCTATCTATCTATCTATCTATCTATCTATCTATCTATCTATCTATCTATCTATCTGACAACATAAATAATTTGAGTAAACTGGACAAGTGATGGACAAACGAAGTGTCTGTCAAGAAGCCATTCATAAGGAAGGGAAACAGGGAGAAAAGGCTCAGGTACGGAAATTACACAAGAACGAGACATAAAGCAAGTCATATGAAATAATGAATATACAACTTTGTTCAAATCACTGTCAGTGTATACAGAGGAGGTCAAGAGAGAGAGAGAGGTACAACAGTGAGCATTTACAGCCATCTGTAAAACACGGTGGAGGCTCTGTCATGGTTGGAGCTGCATTTCAGTCAGTGGTGTTTGAGATCTTGTGAAAATAGATGAATTATACAGAAAAGTACCATCAGATTTTGATCCACTATCTGCAAAGGTTTTGATAAACAACAGCTTCATCTTTCATCATGACAACGATCCCAAACACACTGTCAATGCCAGAAAATCATACCTGGATAGAAAAACACACAGTGGAGCACTATCAGTCATGGATCGGCCTCCCTGAGCCCGGACCTCAACATTATTGAAGCAGTGTGGGATCATGTGGACAGAGAACAGAACAAAAGGCAGAAACATCCAAAGAAGAGCTTTGAATGTCCTTCAAGAAGCCTGGAGAACTATTCCTGAAGACGACTTAAAGACATGACAAGAAAGCTGCCTAAGAGAGTTCAGACTGTGCTGAAGAATAAAGGTGGTCACACCAAATATTGACTTTCAACTCTCTACAATTGTACAAACTCTGTTTTTTCCCTGTGTGTTTGCATGTTTCAGTAAATCATTGGAAATATTTCCTTTCTTCCCAGCAAAATGTAAAGAAATTACAATGATTCAAAACTCTTGCACAGTATTGGATATATAAAATGAAATTGCTCATGGGCTTCAATAGGCTCATGTGAAACGAGCTTAACTGTAACTGTGATTATGGCTATTACTGCACACCATGACCCACACATTACTACACATTACCTCAATATGTGTGTGCCTTTACGTGTGTGTCTAAACTAGACCGTCAGCTCTGCCGCAGCAGGTGTAATCTCTTGGTTTCACTAATGCGCAGTGATGACATTGTTTTTGAAATCTCAAAATTGCCTCCCAGTTCACAAAAATCACATTACCCATCCACGGAGTAATGTCCCATTTGGAGAGCAATGCTGCTAGCTTACAGATCAGGCAGGTGCTGCCTCAAATCTCCTATAATGCACTGTGATGTAGAACGCCATAAAAGGGCTGTTTTGCTGCACACAAAACAAAATGCTTACTGTTGAAGAATGAACCTCCTACGACTGCATAAAAGCAGAGTATAAATGGCAAAATGAAACCAGTTTTCTTTCTTTTGTTAAAAACATTCTTCTTTCCTTACATTACAGCTTGCTTCTCACTGTCACTTCCATAGATTAAATGCCAGCTGTTGCTTTTACGGAGCCAAAATACCCCTTATTTCTTCTTCACACAAGCTTTTTAACTGCCATTATCTATACATAAACCCAGTCCCTCGTCTGGCACATCTCTAATGGCAAATTCACGCACACCTCTTCCCCTCTCTCTTACACCCGTTTAATTAGCTGTTAATCACGGGCAAACTCACATGCTGTATTCTGTGTTGTGAGCAATCTGGCACTTTGGTGGATTTTCTGGGTGTTGATAACAAGTTGGTTTTAGCATTTGTTGGTTTATTATTTTAGATTCCTTTAAAATTGATTTTTGGGGTCTGAAAATGTTGATGATAAAGACAAAGGCAAAGTGGTGGGAAACTTCTTAGACATTTCATCTCATTAAGTCTCCCTTAGGGGAACTACAAAACCACAATACAGTACACGTGATATCCCTAATTTCAAATGTATAATCTTCGTCTTTGAATTGTGATGATTTTTTAGAGTATCATGACGACAGAGATTGCACAGGCAGGTAAATACTGAGTTAAGATGTCAGTGTGTTCTTGTGTCAACAATATAAGGTGCTTATTGTTATGATAAATGATAAACGGCAAAACAGAGGAAATTGCTCCACAAAGGTAAGAGCAGTAATGAACAAGTTAAAGTACTAATATTACAAGTAATCCAATATATTAAATATAGCTCTAATAAAAGTTGTTCTAATATTTAACTTTCTTGATATATTATCCAAAATTGAAATATAAAACATAAAAAACTTTAGTTTAAGTGCCCGTCTTATCATGCAGACAATTAGATGAAAATTCTAACTGGGAATTCGGAGATTCTGGTTTTTGAATGAGTCTAGAATGCACTATCAAACCTGTTTGTATATATAGTCTTGTCTTTCCCTTTATTCTTGAAAATGATGACACATTTTCTTGGTGGGTAAAAGGTTACTGGTTCAATTCCAGCCAGGGATATAAATCTCCTTTGGGGTTGCATCTGGAAGGGGATCTGGTGTAACAAAAAAAGGCAACTCTGAACTAAAATACCAAAAGTAGTACTCATTAGTCACCATGCAGCATGATCCAAATGGTCCATGTAATTACATATTGTATACTGTATTACAAGTTGAAATTAATGAGCCTCGGTGTGAAAACATCCCTTTTGTGTTGTTACAGCTAATAAAGTGGCAGTCTCAGAGGTTTCCATTAAAATATGCATTGCCATATGAGTACTTTGGAGTATTATGAAAGTATGGCAGTATTTATATATTTACATTCCCAGATTAAAATGATTCATTTCCATTAATGTTCAGAAACAGTGACAGTCAAGCCATTTATTTAGGCTTAGGCAGCAGAACTAGTCGGGTAATATTATGCACTTGCCTGATGGTACCTACCCGAAATAGGGATTGACACTGTGATCGGTGTGTCCCTCCGAGATGTCACCAGCTTAGTGTAGATGACACGTCGGTGCTAAAAACACTGAACAGGAAGAGGCAGATGCAGTGAACTGTTAGAAGAAGCGCCCCAGGTGAGAGACTTCTCTGAGAACTTTCACTTTCACGTTGCTTTTTGCAGACCCATGGCTCACTTATTTCTTAAATCTAACTTCACAGACAGAGTTAAATCTGATATTTTTTTTAGACTACAGCTCCATGGTGTAAATAAGCCTTTATACGTGTAGTGCTTCGTTTCTGCTTTAAGCTATTTCAGATTTTTCCACCTAACATAATGCATCATCATATAATTTTCTGATTATATTTTGTATTAGTGATCAGAATCCATAAAGCGTGTGTGCTAACTATAATAGCAGTACTGATATAATAAATTTAGTGGAAGGAGGAAGCCAGTTGTTTTTAACAATCGTCCTGCGGTGATGTTATTATGACACCATGTTGTGTATGATTGCATTTTTGGACTGTGATTTTACATCTTTGTAACTACACCACATTAGAAGAAAGAAATGTGTGTCTGACCAGTCATTAGCCAAGACCCAAGAATTTGAAGAGACAGCAGGGTGAAGCCATTAATGACTCTTCTCCCTCACTCATTTCTACGTCGAGTAGGTGGGAGGCATACCTTGCATCTGGTCATTAACTGACTCACCTCCGTCATTTCTTTCTTGAAATGATGCACTAAAAAAGAAGGAAAAGCTTTGCATACGTTGCATATAAGTGACAAGGATGGATGATAGTGAAACAATTTGATAAACTGATGCTAGCCTCATATCCGTACAGCCTCCTGTGAGTTTACATGTTAGGTATAGTGCAGCTGGAACAGATTTTTTCCCCACAAAGAAGCTTTATTCTAAGCTGTGACACTCGTATTTTTTTTAAAAAAATGAACAGAGTGAAGCCAAACATCACAAAAAGCTCCGGCTTTTAGAAACTGACCGGTGTGCAGTATTTTTAGAGACTCAAAGAAAAGAGAAAAGTCCAATGAGATGTGAGAGGATTGCTGCAGCTTTTAAAGAAAAAACAAGTGACTAATATTTGCTCTTGAACAGCATTCACCATGAACCACCCTGCAAAATGTATTGTAAGCTATTACAAATAATTGCTTTTCCGCTGTCTTCACTTGCACTCATTTCCCTCAATATCTAATTCTTCTGTAATATTTGTGAAACCGTATTAGAATCACAGTGAATGTAATACAATGTGTTATCAACCCATTACCTCCCTTCAGGAATCAATAATTCAATCATACAGCGATTTAGATGGAGTTTACACTCTCGCCGCGGCCCACACAGTGCACTGTACATTGCGTCCTTTCCAAGGGGACGCTCCTCTCGTGCCCCCAAGACCCCTTGACCACCCCCACCCCGCCTGTGACTCAGACTGCACGGTGGGGATCAACCGTGGCCCTCCTCTCCTCATTAACCTCATCTAATTAGATGGCAGGGAAGTCCATTGTTCGCCCTAATGAAGCCTCAATGGAAAGACAGGGCCTCGGCTGGCTCTTCTGACACTGCTGTGAAATTACAATCCCTGATCCTCGTCCTCCCTCCCACCTTCCTACCCCTGGCCTCTTTCTGTCTGCGTTGGGGTTTCTTGGAGAGCTTCACCAACGTTGGAGGTTGTCTAGCAGATAGATTGAGAGACAGATGCAGCAAGCTGTCTTTTTTCTCATTCCTATACTGCTAATTTTGCTCCAGCAGCAACGCCCAGGGTGGCATTAGCTCTGCTTAACCCTCCAGTATGGATCCCATCCACTAATTACTTAGCTGCAGTGGTTCGCTGAGATTTAAGTACCACCTCAATCCCATTATCTTCCATCCTTACAGCTAGCCCCTGTTGCCCGGGCTCTTTGTAGTGCAGGAGCGGAGGCTGCGGGGTTATTGATATGGGCCTCCCTCGCAGATAAGATCCACGGCGGTGTGAAGGAGGAGGAGAATGGCGGGCTTGGATGGAGAAACAACACAAAAGGGGAGGGGGGCCTGCACCTATGTAGGTAAACCGAAGGTGGCAACAGGAACACCAGGTTGTGACTCGGGGAGGGGGGTTAAAATTGGATGGGGTGTTTGGAAAGATTATTTGCCCTCCAGTGTTTTCACTCTCTCTCTCTCTCTTTTTTTTTAAAGAGGTGGGGGTTTCGCTCTCTGCTCACCCCAGAGCAACTAATTACAATTCACATGTCACACACTCCACACATAATAAGAGTTAGGAAACAGAATTAAAATATTCCAAAGGCCTGCAGGGGGTGTCATCTCGGGAGAACGAGGGGAAAGTGTGTCTCTTTTTTTTACGATGGGGTGGGGAACTGCGCATGTGTTTGTGAGCCAGTGCATGCGGCATGTGCGTGCGTTTGTCAGGGAGAGGTGGGTGGATCGGGGGTGGTGTCGGGGGGGGGGGGGGGGGGGGGGGCGATTGGCGGGAGCGTGAAAAATCTACAGCACTCCCCGCTCTGTGCGTTCCCGCCTGCTGCCGTCCCATCGGCGGGCCCGCCGCCCCACTTTCTCTTAACACGTCGCCTGCTTGGCACACCGGCACGGCTGCCTGTTAGGGTGGCGGCGGCTCCTGGTGGTGGTGGTGAAGTTTTCGAGGGGGTGAGGTGGAGGGCAATTGAGTGACATCTGCTCTGCTGAGACGAGGGGGCAGGCGGGCTCCTGGCATCAGCGGCTGTGGTGTCGGAGGCGTTGGCACGAGGCTGGCTGGGTACAGCAGGGGTGGTGGCGCCGGCAGCAGGCGGTGGATGGCCTTAACGGAGAACCGTTTGCTCAAACAGCATGACATCTCCTGGAATGAAAGCACACACGCACACACACACACACGCACAAACACCCACTTTTTTTGGCAAAGCTTGTGTGCTTCCATGCACACAAACTGGCACTCCATCCTTCTCCTCGTTCTGTCACGTCCCCCTCTACTCGCCTGTCTTCCACCTCACACTTCAGGTTTCCTCAAAGCCTTCCCATGACCAGTGCACACTCGTCGCTCAGTGTCTGTTTTCTTTTTTTTTTAACCCATGTTTTCATCTGAAGTCTGCAAACGTGGACGGCGTCGGCGGCGTGTTTCATTTAGGTCGCCAGTTACTTTCTAACTCTCTTCCATCTCTGTCTGTCTTTCATCCTCTATCTCTTCAGGTCCCCCCCCTCAAACCAAACACCCTTAATGAACTGTGAAGCTGACACCTGCGAGAAAGCAACAACTACATTAAAAATGAGCGGCAACGTCCCCCAAAACCTCCGCCTCGTCACCTGCCACCTCCTGAACGGGACAGGGAAGTGAAAGCACCACAAAGGATTGGGTAGTTGATGCTTTGCTTTGGTTGCTATTAAAGTTTTGAGTTATTAGCAAATAGTAATTTTGAGTAGAGGACAAAGCATTCATGTAACCTAGAACGTGGTGGTGGTGGGGTGATAGTGGAGAAAAAAGACAAAGAAGAAGAAGATGAGTGACGTTTATTAGGTTGTATCTAAACGAATCCACTACTCTCCTCTGTCTCTCTCTTAGAAGTTGTTTCCCTCCACTCTCACATCACCGCTGTTGTCGAGGCAACTGTGACGCTGATGCGCTGTAAATTGATTTCCCCGAAAGATGTGATGGATGAATAGAGAATGAACATCTTCATCGCTGACCCCGGCGCCGATTGCTTCTCCACCCTGCCTGCGCCAAAGATGATTGACAAGGCTGCTAACGAGTGCCGTCGCCGGTCGTGTTATAATTTTTTCTTCTTCTTTTCGTTTTTGCTGCGTTGAAAACAGCCAAGATCTCGCTCGGTCCCGAGGTAATGAGCTTCTGGAGGAAGGAGAGGGAGGAAGAGGAAGAGGAGAGGCTCACCCTGGGAGAGGTGAAATAAAAGAGTGGGAGTAAATAAAAAAGAGGAAAAAAAGGGGAGACAAAGCACATGAAAGTAGATTAGAAAGAAGTTGAGGTTATCATTGACTTGAGAGGGGCCATTTCATTGTTTATCTGCTGTCTTGATGGATGTCTTTCAAGCTGGGGCTTTCTTAGCCGCGGTGCATTCGTTTCCCAATCGCTGAGAGGCAAGAATTTTCAAAAGGCCCCCATAAAATGTGGTATTTGCATTAAAAGTATTTGATGTAAAACAACAACAAAAAAAAGTGCAGCGCGCTGCAGATTGCATATCAGAACGCGCACGCTCGGCCCCGTGTGCCTGTGTGTGTGCAATGCATGCATTTATTCTGTTTGCATATGCATGTAGGCATGTGTAAGGCTCTGGCATGTGTGTGTTTGCGTGTAATTTATTCCTCCACGTGGGGGCTGAGGGCAGGTCTCCCTCTCTCCCTCTCTCTCTGTTTATTTGGATGATTAGGAGGTGACAATATGTTGCTGATGATCAGGTTTATAATCAGCTACCATCGCAGATTATTCTAACCTTGATTAAAGACCTGCGGTCTCCCTATCATCTCCCAGCTCAGCCTAACAAGATAGGACGACGCTCTGATTAATGCCAGAGAGCAACTAGTCATGACACAAAAGGACAGGCCTGCATCACCGCGGGAGGACTGTCACGCACCACACTTTGTCTTTCTGATTTGTCTGCTTGATGCAGGACCTTTGTCTTAATTATTTGCCTTTAACAAATGAATCCGTGTGAGACTGATTCACTTTTCATTACTGCAGTAATAAGGATGGCGTTGTTGATGCCTGCCATGATTACATGGCTCCAGAATCTCGCCGCAGCACATCCACAAGCCCCCCCTCCCTTTTACAGAATAAGTCATGAACTCGTCACCAAACTTTTCTTTTGTCTTCGCTGACAATCATTACTGCGACATGTGCACGTGTCTGTGTGTGTGTTTATGCGGGGGTTTGTGTTTTCCTGGCAGAGCGTTTGATTCATTATGCTGCGAGGTGTTGTTGAGGTCCCGGAGGTGTGTAGGAGAGGATTGAATGAATGAGTCGCTCTCACAGGTTGTCAGATGATGGAGGCGCTGATCCAGCGTCTCTGGCAATCAGCCGGACGGAGGCAGACACAGAAGCCGCTGGCCTTTGATTCACTTCAGCCACTCTCTCCCTCTTCCTGTGGGAGTGGGATCATCACATACGGATACTGCTGGCGAAAACAAACCTCTAGTTTAACGGCGATGTCACAATGAAGAGGAGGCTCAGTGATCCACCATTAGGCACAATTTGTTTCCTGTTTTCTTTCCTGAATCACAGTAAAAGTCAGATCTCGCATCTGTGCGTTTGACACTGGATACGTGTAACCTTGGCAACTCCACATTAAGATGGTAAATGGTAGCCTGCCTGATGATCTTATCAGAACACGATTATTTTTACTAAGAGGCTAAAGCTACTCACTGGCTCCAAAAGCCTTCATTTACCACCTATTTACTTCAGTGTGACTTTTCTTTTTACAGCCAGTGTTAGCTTCAAAGTCCCAAACAACCAACAAGATCCTTCGTCTAAGGCAGGCGTGGGTAAAATTTTTGTTCGGACGGCCAGCTTCACTTTGGTATGATAAGCAAAGGGCAGTAACCACATAGAGGGATGACACACAAGGTGGCCCCAGTGGCCTAATGGATAAGGCACTGGCCTCCTAAGCCAGGGATTGTGGGTTCGAATCCCATCTGGGGTGCTGTCCAGCAGAGTGGCCCAGTGAAACCATGCTGGGTCCTTAACGCAGAGGTCAATGGATCGAAGCCATTCTCTGCTCGTACTTTTAGACAGCGGGCTTTCTGTCATTAAGGTCACTGTTTAACGTGTCCATTAATGGACACTGTTTATATATGCACTTACTGGCCAAGTAATTCCTAGTATCTGTTTGGACCCTGCCTTAGCTCTTAATGGCACAGGGTGCTGGAACCATTCATCACAGATTTTGGTCCATGTTGACATGATGTGAATCTCCCGTTCCAATACATCCTAAAGTTGCTCTATTGGATTGAGATCTGGTGTCTGCAGAGGCCATTTGAGTACAGTGGACTCATCATGTTCAAGGAAACGCTTTGATTTGGATATATTCACCTTGCCCTGAGACTCATCAGACCAGCGAACCTTTGTCAGTATTTTATGGTCCAGTTTTGTGTTTTATAGCCTCAATTTCCAGTTCATAGCTCGAGACTGGTTCCCATTGCGGACTTCTGCTGCTTTCAGAGATGCTCTTACACATACCTTGGTCGCAACAAGTGTTTTTTTTTAAATTTACTGTTGTCTTCCTTTAGCTCAAAGCAGCCTGGCCATTCACCTCTCACCTCTGATATCTACAAGGCATTTTCTCCCAGAAAACTGCCGCTCACTTTTTTATATCGTTATCTGTAAACACTAGAAATGCTTATGTGGGAAAATCCCAGCAGATCAGCACTTTCTGAAATAGTCAGACCAGCCCATCTGACACCATCAGAAATGCCAAAATCAAAACTCATGCTGGTCTTGAAACTCAATTGTCTAATTGCTTTTGAACCTCTGAAAATGCGGAACTGTTTATAAAAAATGCTCTAAAAGCTGTAAAGCCAACAACCTGCACTTCAGTCACATGTTAGTTATTTGATTTAAAACACGATGTTATGGTCTAAAGTAAAAACGTCCACAAACTTATGGACCTGATTGTATCTAACAGTATAGATCAGCGGTCCCCAGCCTTTTTTGCGCCACGGACCGGTTTATGCCCGACAATATTTTCACGGACCGCCTTTAAGGCGTCGCGGACAAATACAACAAAATAAAACTAGTACCGGTACCGAAAAAAAGAAAATTTATTCATAACACACGTGAAAAGACCAAGGAAAACCGAGTAAACGATAAAAACGATAACAAAATAACGGCCAAAACTGATAAAAACCCTGAAAACTATACATTTCACACCTGAGCCTCAACTCTCGCGGCCCGGTACCAAACGACTCACGGACCGGTACCGGTCAGAGGCCCGGGGATTGGGGACCGCTGGTATAGATGACCTTCTCACTTATTTACAGCCCTGTCATATGTAAATTATCAGTCCCATTGCCAAGTTTAACTTGGGTCACCGAGGGTTATTTAGCCTGTCGTTGCTAGTCTTTGAATTTCAGTCCTCAGTCTGATTAAATATACAACAGTGTGGGTCTGTGGGATACAAAGCTAAGGTCAACAAAACAGGATCATTACTGCAGCCTTCAAACGTATTCTTTTACCCCTTTTATTATTCATGTTGAACTGTAAAATGACTTTTGTAAACATCAGCATTATAACATCAAGTACATAAAAAAAACACATTAAAACATACAAACCTCAATTTTTTTTATAGGCAGTTCAAGTATTTAGGTTTTCTCTGTTAAAATATACATTTCATATTCAAACCACATCTTTATTTTTTATCATAAAACACAATGCGCTTTGTAATCCCAATTTCAACAAACAAAGGTCAACCAATTACCAAAATTCAAAGCACAAAAACAAACTCATTAATTTTATCTAATGAAGTTAATATTAAAAATGAAATTTCAATTATTACACGTCGAGAAACTAAAATGTTTATTCTCTGTGTGCAGATTAAACAAACTTTTCTTGTGCCTTTCGGTGACCGTAGCAACGCCATAGTTCCCCAGATGGGCAAAAATAAATAAAATTTAAAAAAAATCAGCATTTCAGCTTGTTTACTCGAGGACAGAAACCGAGTGTGCTCTATTCGCCCGAATTGTTCTCGCGTCCAGGTGCTCTTTGGACAAGGTGCCTTGCATGGAGCCACGCTGAGCTGTGGGACAGTCTAAATGGAGGAGGTCCAGCCACTGATTGTCCCTCTCCTCTTTGATATTAAAAGCATTCTAGTGAGAATAATTTGTGTTTAGTGCCCCGCTGCGGATTGAGCCGTCCTGTTTGACCAACCGAGCTGACCTAATTCATCCTCTCCAAGAGCGCACAAGTGTTTGTGTGCTAAATGCAGAATAGCTGTTGTGACTAGCCGGGCGCACACAGAGCCTTGTTGTTGTTGCCGGGCGAGCCTGTGTGTGCGTTTGAGGGCCACTGAGTACGTGACCTCTCATCCAGCATCTCCAAAGCGCCGGCTCAGCAGGCGGGTAATTCATGCCAAAGCTTTGGCCGCCCCGCTGCTCGGAGCACGCGCCCTCCCCTTCCCCCTGCCCCGAGCAGCCCCTCCCACCGAATGCCCCCTGACCCATGTCTCCGTGGCGATGGGGTGTCCCGTCACAGTGAGCACCTGGCACCTGGCCACCCCGTCTTCTTCGTCTTCTCCTCTTTCTTTTCTCTGTTTTCCCTCCCTCACAGGCCTCATCGGGGGGTTCTATAATGAAGTTTCACATCTTCATTCAGGGAGCGACAGGAAGTGGTCCAAGCCTGGAGCGCTGTCAACATGTTGAAGGATGTTTCAATTCTTGGGAAAATGCTTTTCGTCTTCCTACAGGACTGTTCTGTTTTTGTGCCCTTCAAACTTCACGGACACAAACGCGGGCCTGTCTTCACATCTACCTTTGCGCAATTTCTAGCTAGCATGACTCTAACAACACCAAACTGTAAACACTGAAGCAAGCTTTTAGCTCAGAGATGTCGAACTCTTTTTACATCGAGGGTCGCATACATGCAGCCTACTTTGGGCAACTTAGTTTTTCTGCCTGATAAAGAAACATTGCTAAATAAATCTGTCAGCAGGACTCTTTAGATTTCAATTGTAAGAAACCCTCAGCTCACATGGTGCTTGTGCTGCCTGGGTGGGTCCAGGATGAGTTGTCCGGCCTCTGCTGGGCTCAGGTGGAGGCCTTCTTACATGTTTTCTGCTTTTATGTTCTGGTGTGCACGCTGGCTGGATCTTGATCTTCGCTCTGGGCTTCTGTCAAAATGTAGTTGTTTTTAATCAGGTCAGTCCAAAGACCAACATTGACGTGTCTCTGTTTAACCTTTGACCTCTGTTCTAACCTTTCCTACTGTAGTGGCAAGAAATCTGTAACCCTGCACAGATTAAAGCCCCGATCGTTCCCTTCTACTTCTTTTATTCTTCCCTCTTTCCTGCTTTACCTTCCGCCTCCAGACATGACATCACGTGGCCGCTGTCTCGACGAATCGCTGGGCTCCTGTCTCATCTCTCTCCTTATTACATGCCGATTAGCCCTACAAAGTGGTATAAAAAGGTGTCTAATGCAATTACCCTAGTTAGGACATTTTAATAGTGTGCTGCGCCTCAGAGATGTATGTGCCGTCCAGGCGCTGACATTAAATCAATAATCAGCCTGTCACGCCTGCTTGTTAATTCACAGCTTTGCATTTTATACCCCAACATGGTGAGATTGATCATTGGTAGCGGGGGTTTTGAAGTGGGGCAAAGGGGTTTATAATGATATGTGTAATGGAGTATGGGCCACGTTGCTTTAATTTGCATGGTAGATACTAACTGAGATTTCATCTGTGGGATGCTCGCAGCCTCTAATTTGTTCGGATAAATTGCGATATGGAAGAACAGTAGTTTTATTGAGTGTGCAAATGACTCTTTGTACATGAATGTGTGTGTGTGTGTGTGTGTGTGTGTGTGCTGGAGGAAGGGAATGACTGAGTGAGAGCACTTCCTTTGTTTCTGTGTCCCCACCACAATCATAACGTCATTACTCAGCACTCATTTCTAAATTATCTCACTTATTAGTGGATAAATGCGAGTATTCATAGCTCATTATATCACTGTCACATTTCCCCCCCTCAAACTGGCCACTGCAACTTCTTTATTTTAAAAAAAATGGGAGATGGGACAGAAGAAATGTGACAGGAGTGGGTGTGACCGGGATCATAACAGCAGAAATCAGCTTACAGGCAAGTCGAAGGTTTAAAGAGTTTGTAAAAATTAAGAATAATAGAGTTCAAACTCAATAGACTGTGTGTGAACTACATTTTCCCCATTTTGATTTGTGCTGTGATAGTATTTTATACTTACTTATATTATTCAATATTTTATACTGTGCACTATACTTTTCTAGTAAAGGGTCAGACCCCACTTTTTCCTTCGGAGCTGTCTTTGTTCTTTGTGGTATAAATTCTGAAAGATCCTTTAAAGACTCTTTAAAGACTTAATGTTTAATGTAACCAGAGCCAGTGATCCACATCTTAGTTACTCTCTGGTCCTCGTCTGGTTTCATGAGTCTCCACGAACAACAGAAACACCACTCAAACAAAGTGGAGCCCAGAGCAAAGCTCAGGAGCTGAATAGACATTTTCCTCATTCTGCTGCAGGTCACAATGGATCAGCTGTAGACTGAATAATATGCAGCACACTGAGTGCACCCCCAGTGGCCTAATGGATAAGGCACTAGCCTCCTAAGCTCAAGCTCGTGGGTTCGAGTCCCATCTGGCGTGATTTCTAGCAGCGTGGGCATCACAAGTGTGCTGAGCCATCTCCTGCTAGCACTTTTAGACAGCCAGCTTTCTGTCATTATTGCAAAGGAAACTGTTTATAAATGCACTCACTGCTAGAACATGGCTGTATCCTGATGAGACATGGTGAGCGCATTTCCACAGTCTTAAATCCCCTTTCTTCCCTGTCCTCATGCTCTGTTTAAACTTCAGCAGGCTCTCTTCATCATGCTTAAATGCACTGAGTTGCTGCAAGGCGATAGGCTGATTGGATATCTGTGTTAACAAGAACCTAGACATTCGTAAACTTATAAAGTGAACAGTTAGTGATTGCTACCTAAATCTGTAAAGATGTCCATCAGATCATAGAGCTGGATATATGCACAGTCAAAGTTTGAACACAGTCTTAGTGGAACGTTTCTCTTTTTCATTTTATGTTTTTATTTTTCACATTTTTTATCAAAAAACAACAAAATCATCTGAGTTCCCCAGTGAGCTGCTCTCAGTTGAACTTTCTTCACAGTGTTGATATTCTGCTTTCTACCAAATATGTGCAATCTGATCCTCGCTCACTTTGCTACTGAATAAATGTTTCAGCAGCGGCCCAGTGAGAGGAAGACTAAATCAACAATGCACCTTTAAAGCCACCCAACGAGTAATGAGGACTATTTATCAAATTCATTTTACATCGTAGGCCACAAATAACTCGCTCAAGTGGCCCCGACTAGTGAAAGTTCCCCTTTCTCTCAATAAAGAGAAATAAAACTGAACATTTAATCCCAGAGGGATTTTTAACAATGCAATTTCAACAGCGTGTCTCAGTTTTTCCACATGATAAAGACACGTTGGTGTAGTAGATTAGCATGACTGTAAGAAATAAACGTGGAAAATCACAGAAAAAGTTATAAAACATAAAGAAAATTAACTTTTTTTTGTTCAGACTCACTGTAAAAAAAAAACAACAATAAACAAAGCCGTCTGACTAGGGCTGCACGATTTTGCATAAAATGAGAATCACGATTTTTTGGCTTAGAATTGAGATGACGATTTTCTAGCGATTTTCTTTTCCAGTATAAATATTTATTGCACTTATTAACTGCCAACCCGTTCTCACTCCCAAAGCGTAACATTTTACGCTAGGTGACAAATCGTCACCATATTACGTTTTCGGCTACCCACCACGTTCCTAAATGACGACCTCGGAAAAAAGAGGAAATATGAGAACCGTCTGGACTGAATCTACACATGTTCGCTCTTTTTCTTCAAATCGCTTAGAAACACGCTATTTAACATCATTAAAGGTCAGGGCTAGGGATAAGGTTAGGTTTAGGGCTGGAATACAGGGCTGGAACGTCTATTACCGCGGGAGCGTCATTGCACTGGATCCCAGTCATAACCCGCCGCGTACCATAAGAACGCCGAAGGTCTCCTTTCGCGTTCCTCAGGAACGCCGCGGGACGTGACAAAACGTCGACATGTTACGCCCCGGGAGTGAGAACGCTCTGCAACTGCACATCAACTTCGTAACAGTTGAGACTGAACATGAACACAATAAATAAACATAAAACAACAAATGTCTCACGTTTTGTGGTTGCATTTTCCTAAATCCCTCGTTTTGCACAGTGTTGATGGGAGCCATATCTTTGGTCAGGTGATAAGTGATAGCTTCCGTAATTTCTTTGTGCCTGCGGGAGTTCGACGTGTATAGGGAAGCGCTGTATAAGGTTCCCGTTATTGGTGTTTGGGTGGTTGACCGGGACGGATTTCCTCCTGTCACTTTCTCGTCATCCCTGACGTGCTCTCCATTGTTTTTTCCCTGCTAATTTTAGCATCACACGGCACAGCTTCTGTATCACGTGGTATAAGGCTCCGCCCTTGTCATTTGTTGAGCAGGAAGAGTGAGCGCTTGTTTTCATGCAGAGTACGTCCCGGATCAAAATGCGGTACAATCGCCGTCGTCTTTTTTTTTTTTTTTAAATCGTTGTCATTTGGAAATGAGATTTTCTAACGATTAATCGTGCAGCCCTACGTCTGACCCACCGTGCTCCTTCACATTTTCCAGTCCTCCAGTCGGCTGGATAGGAATCGTTGTCAGGCAGATTCTGGGCCCCAGGCCTTATGTATGTTTTTCCAAAACAACATAAAGGAATGCAGGATGGCTCAACACTTTTGCACAGCACCATGCATCTTACTACTCAGCAACAAGCAAGAATTAGTGACAGGTAAATAGCTTCCTCAGTGGGCTTCTGTGATATGGCACAACACTTTCACGCTGTGTATAAGTGTACCTTGAAGAAAGCCAAGTAACACCCACAGGAGGTGTGAGTGTCATGGCTCCCCGAGCAGACCTCCATCATCGTCTTCTATTAGTCTTAATTAGACCTTCATCTAGGAGAGTCACTCACTATGCCAGCGCGTATTAGCGGCCCCTGAGAAAACACGATCCTGTGGCTTCACGTTGGAAATGACCAGCTCCTGCTCTTCCTGCCACCTCGAGCTCTGCAAACTCCCTTTGGGCTCCATTCATGCAAAAGCACACATCAGCACTCCCCAAAGGGAGAAAGAAAGCCTCTCTCTAACGTTTAAAATCTCCAGCATTTGTTTGTCGGTGCGTCCCGACATCTTAGCAGATGAAAGGTATGAGAAATGTGCGCTAATTTATCATTTATCATTTTAGAACTTGGAACAGGAAGGAGGTGGGGGGGAGGGGGGCGACAACAACCTGCTCAACCTTGGAGGAGCGGCATGGAAATCAAGATGAGGCTTTCATGAATGTGACAAAGTCTCAACACTTTCCTCCTCCCTGATGCATAAAGTATGTTTCGCCCTTGCAATTCAAGGTTGTGAATAATGTGTTTTTCTCTAAACATTTTAATTAAAAAACATCCATATACGGCGATTCAAAGAACTATGATGCAGCTACCCCTCCGCCCCACCACCACCACCACTCCTACCCACACCTCCCTTCTAAGCTGAAGTAATTCTGCAGCGACGCAATGACGCCTCAGTTTCCTTCAAGGAGATCGCTGAAAGCCGTATTAATCATTGTCTGGTGCTGGCCCACCTTCCCCGGGTGTTTTGCATCCCGCGACATCACTTTCAAAGTCTACCTCCTAAACTCGGGAGAGTGACAAAGTGGTTCTAAAAGACTAACGGCGTTGAGCATATGGCAGAGGGTGGTGGTGGTGGAGTGGGAGGGGGACAGTCAGGCTCCCTAGCCAATCCAAAGAAGATGAAGGAAGGTGTTGGGGGAAGGAGGGAAGAGTAAGGATGCAGAAATGACGATTCTCCTATAGAGCAAGCACCTCATGTTTCCGACTCTACTTTCTACCCTTTGCTTAACTCCATGCTAAGCTGCGTCTGTGTGGATGAAAATGTCCCTCCTCAGAGCGGGAGGCAATATTTTCCAGGGAGCAACCTGTACACATGCATTAATAAACACAGATTCTTAGTATCTTGGCGAGTGTTTGCCTCACAAACAAATGAATGCCTCTCCATGTTCCTATTTCCTGGCGGCCTCTGATTGGTTCTGACAGATATTCAGGGTTTTTGGTGAAGTAATTAGTGAGCCTCCGGGCGTGAGCTGAGGAGAGGCCTTCAGCGCTGGGTTACTTCACAGTCTTTCCTCTCTCCTTCTCAGGTAATTGCTAGCAGCTGCACAGCCTGGGAACTGAGTTTAAAAGGAGCTTTGCATCGATTCCCTTTATACCCCCTCCTTTCCCACTTTCCTTCTCCCGTTTCCTCATCCGTGCCAGCACAGCCTCCCCAGTGATGCCTCAGATCCTGCAGACCGCTCAGATGTACCCGATGCTGCAACAAGCTGGAGCCACTGCCGACACAAGTACCCGGGTGACTGCAGCCGAGTAAATATTACAAATTTTGTTTACCTACGGTATCCTAAAGGGCCAAAACAGAGAGCAGTTTTATGTTTTTGTATGAAAGAAAAATGCACTCCAACCTCTTTCCCTCCAGAGGAAAACAAACAGAGTGTGTCTAAGTAATTGTTCATCACCACCTACAGGTTTGCACAGGCCTGCGGAGCCCTGGACCGCTTAGGATGCACTTACGATTCTCTTCTTTCTGCATCCGTCTTGTTGCACAAGTACAAGTACACAGTGGGAGGACACCCATGAGCGATCCGAGCAGCAAAAGTTTGGAAAACGAAACGTGGTCAAGGTTAGACCAGAACTTTGGCTGAGATTTGGCAAGTCTGTTAGTCAGAGAACTGAGATTTTTTCAGTAAAAATTAAAACTTAACTCAAAGACTTTCCCCCCCGCTCGCACGATCAACCGAGGTCGCTGCATTGGATGATCCCTCCGCCCTTTCCACTCTTTCCAACTCCTACACCTCGCTTTCCTCCACAGCTGAGATGTCAAACTCATTTTACATTGTGGCCCACACCAGTAAAACTTCCCTTTTTGTCAGTGTAAATAACTTTAAATACCCTTTTAATTCATGAAATATTTCAATATAAGAAAAAGAAGAGAAATGCAAGTCAATTTTTACTGTAAAGCCACCATTAAAAAAAAACATACATTTTTAAGGAAACAGTATAAAAAAAGGGAACTTTCTGTAATTTAATTGTTTATCTGTTTATTAAATGTACGAAAATATGGTTAAATGTCCCATAGTCATCACCTCATCCACAATTTTATAAGATTTCTAGTGTGTTTACTTTATGGCGACTGTTTCAGGGGTTGTTGAGGCTGAAACAAGCTGCTCGTTTTCTTACAGCGAGTTAGAGAGACAGCCAGCAGACTGGGTGCTGAAAGGAAGAAAGGTTAGAGTTCAGACTAATTACTTATGAACACACTGTTAATATTTTGCTCGCCGTATAAGTGAACAACTGCTTCCGTGCGCGCTAAAACGAATGGCACCAATCATTTGCTATATAAATTGGCCTAGTTCTGCTGTCAGAGTATGAGCTCCTTTCTGTTTCTTGTCATTTCAAGCCATCATTGTATTTGCATCGCTGACATATCAAAGAATCCATACAGTCTTTGTACTGCGAGACAAAACCGCAATAATAAAGCACCACAAAGGGAACAGAGTGAAAAGTTGTGACAACATGAAACGCCACAGAAATGTGAATCCAAAGTCACCAAGAGTGACTGATGGAAACTTAATCCTCAAGAAAAAAGAACAACAAAAAAACAAGTTGTCTCGTGGAGGTTGAGATGTTTCATCTGAAAAGTGAAAATCTTTTAAATGATAGAGGAAAAAAATGTTGTTAATCACAATATCGGCATCTAATCAGAATTATTAATCACTGTGATTCGTCCGGTGGGGCCAATCCACCTAATTGATAAAAAAAATTTCATTGATGTTAAAGGTGTAAAAGTACCTACATCTATCAAACAGGTAAGGGGCGGAGAATAAGCATGGTCAGCTAGAGAGATGCACACTTTATTAGGTACAACTGTTCGGGTACTCGATTAAAACAGTGGACATGTAAACTAAATTGGCTACAACATGAGGTGGCATAAAAAGCATGAAGCCATTGTGCTGTTTATGTTGGTGTGATGATTTTCTCGGCACACTTGAGGCCCATTACTCAGGGTTCAACCAGCTGTCTAAAAGTGTTAGCAGAGGATGGTTTTGATCCATTGACCTCTGGGTTATGGGCCCAGCACGCTTCCGCTGCGCCACTCTGCTGAAAGGCACCCCAGATGGGACTCGAACCCACAATCCCTGGCTTAGGAGGCCAGTGCCTTATCCATTAGGCCACTGGGGCTGCACGCAGTGAACCCAAACATACTGCATATTGTTCAGTTGGTTCAGCTCCTGAGCTGTGCTCTGAGCTCCACTGTGTTTAGATGTTCCTGTTGTTTGTGGACAGGAAACCACCCAAGGACTAGAGAGTAACTAAGATCTGGATCACTGGCTCTATTACATTAAACATTAAGCCTTTAAAGAGTCTTTGGAGCATCTTGCTGATTTCATGTGACAATTAATTAAAACAGCTCTGATTCTTAGCACACTTTGGGCCGCTTAGTACCAACGAAGCATTAGTTAAACACCAATGAACAGTGTTGTTGCTGACGATGTCCATTCCTATATGACCACAGTGTACCATCTTCTGATAACACGCCGTGTCACAAAGCTAAGATCATCTCAAACGAATTTCTTAAACATGACAATGAGAATGACTTCACAGTCACCAGATCTCAATCCAATACACCATTGGTATGTGGTGGAATGAGAGACTTACATGATGGATCTGCAGCTGTTGTTTCCATCAATAAGAATTGCCACCTGGCGATCTATAGTCGGCTTTGATCCTCATAACCGGAGGTTGCATTGGGGTCGCTGAGCAGTCTGTGAAGGATACCTTAGATATTCTTCACTATGTCAAGGCAGTTCATAAGATTAGTTATTTTTCTCAAATGTTTTTTGCAGCAACAAAAATCCAGGACTTGAGACGCCTTTTATGTGCTTTGGTGTGAATTCAGTGTAGCTTTACACTATTTCATTTGGACCAAAGTGGTAGTCCTCTTGACCTAAATTGTCTCCCTGCTGCCATTCTAAGAAAGTCATATATGCCTGCAGCAGATTGTTGTAACAGTTAAATGTGCAGCCTGGTCTTTAAATGTATCGTAGCAATCTTGTGGGAGTCATAAGCCCAGTAATTCCTCCACATGGTGAAATAATAAGGAGTAAGAGGCCATTTCCTTAGGTACACCCCGTGGTGCAAGAGCTTTTCATTCATGAAATTTTCATATTTCAAAATAATGCCCCCACTCACGCTGGCAAGTGGACTCATGAACAGCATGAGCGAGTGAAATACCTTTCATGTCCCTCTGAATCACCACATCTGAACATTACCGAGCCTGCGGAAACAGATTTCCACCCCCTGGAAGCTTTCCCAAAAAAGGTCGAACAATGCCAAGAAGTTCGAGACTTCTCTTAATGACTTGATGTGTTTATGGGCTGATGAGCTTTTCGGTGTATTTTTTGTACCTCCACATGTCTCAAAGAGAGGAATCTGATGAAAGCAGCGTACAGAAGTCGTCTTAATGCATTCATCCTGCCTCTGACAACAAGATAGAAACTGACAGAATGCACGCCTGACATCCACCAGCATCCGAACGCTTGATTGGCTTATAGTATTTACATGCTCAGTGATATAGTACATCAAAAATATAAATTTTCTTGACATGAAATAAAACAAACTCTAAGGGCCTTTATATTTAAAAAACAAAAGACCCCTCTTCATCTCCTTCAAAAAAGATGACAAGCAAAGACAAAGCTGAATTGGATAACGGAGACCTAAATGACAAGAAAACATAGAGCGGTGTGATATACAGTACCAATAACAAAATGCTTAAGTGACAAGCAAAGGAAATAAAATGAAACGCAGCGTTAAAGCTTCACCTCACATAAACACGTCACTGCGTGAGCCTGAATCCTTGCAGAGATGGCAGGAGAGTGACATTTCATTGTACAGCTTGCTGGGTTTAATGTAAACCTCTTACAGGGTTGGTATAGATCACATTTCTCTTTAACACAAAAGGTTATTGTTCAGGGATCGGTAAAACGCTGCTGAATGGACTCATTCTCCTCTTTTAATTAACATCACGGGCACATCATAATGTCACCACTTTCTCCTTTTGTCTCCCAACTGGCACTTCTTCTTCTGTTTTCTATAAAAAAATACAAAAATATTCGCTCATGGACCCTTGGCAGGAGGAGGAGGGGGGGAGTGTGTGAAAGGCAGAGAGGCAGGGGATTGCCAGGAAGGAAATATTGTAGAGAAACGACAGCCGAGGCAGGTGTTTTTGTTTGAGGGGTCCTCTTTGGCATTTCTCGGCTGCTGAAGAACATCACTGCAATTATAGGCGACAATAGCTGCACACACACAGTGTAGGTTCATTACCTATAACAACCTCGGGCTTTTTAATCTGGATCCTATCAGTTCTTTCTGTTTACTCCCGCTTTTTCCTTTTCATGTCCCGCTAACAAAACACAGGGATAAAAATCTGCTGCAAATGCTATAGATGCGCTCCCATAAATTCACTTGCTAACTCCTGTGCAGCCAGATGTTCACATCTGCTAAGCGACTATAAATCCATAAGAGACAGGAAGTCATTTCCAGTGGCAGGAAGACACCGCTGACATGTGGCAACAAGTTGAAACTGAGTGAAGATGTCGGGAAACATTTATCTTTATGCCGTGTGCCGTGATGCATGGATGCACCGGCTCATGGGAGCAATCGCATCGTATTTGCTTACCTACTGTTGTGTGTCAGGGCTCAGAAACATCAGTGACGACAAATCTGGAGCTTTCTACAGTCCTGTGACAAAAAGTTTTTCCAGTCCTTTGGAAGCTAAAAGCAGCTTGTAGAAAAACACTTTTGGGAGCAATAACTTGAAATAATCTTTTTCTGTGTGACTTTATTGGTTTCTTGTTTTGTCGTGGAGGAATTTTGGCCCATTCTGATTTATAAATCTGCTTCAGTTCAGTGAGGTTTGTGAGAATTTGTTCATGCATAGCTCTCTTACCGTGCCACATCTGGACTTTGACTGGGCCATAATAACACTTTGATTCTTTTCTTTGTTGTTCTTCTGTTGTAGATTTGCTGCTGTGCTTGGGATCATTGTCCTGTTGCATGACCCAGTTTGGTGAAAGCTTTATCTGTTGGACAGATGTCTCACATTTGACTCTAGAGTAATTTGGCATACAGATGAGTTCATGGCTGACTCAGTGACTGCAAGGTGCCGAAATCATCACCCCTCCACCACCGTGCTCGTGCTGACAGCTAGTATGAGGTGTTTGCGCTGATATGCCCCATCTAAAGTCTCAGTGCAGATTTTATATGCACTTATTCACATGAAACTAAAGTTGGTTCCACTTTAAATCATCATAACTACCACAGTAAACAGAAAAAGAACCACAAACGTTAAGACAGGGAAAAAATGGTATGAATTTCTCCTCTTGCTGGATCGGAGCCAGTGTTGCCAACTGTTTCCAAGGTGGGTAGAGTTAACCAAGAATAATCTACAGTCACTCTAGCAAGCATGTGGGGCTGTACTTCTCATCGCTGAGACAAGCAGACTGTTACATTTTATGGGTAAATCTGTTTTTTGTTTTTTTGTTAGAAGAAAAGAGTAAAAATAGGACAGCACTTCCTTTCAGCTAGGAAAAATATCATTTTGGTGACCACTGTTAGGCTTTTGCCAAATGCTGTAACGTACTTGTTACTTTTAAGAAAAGTAACAATTGTCTGACTGCAATTACTCAGACATATTGGTGAAGGTTAAATAATTACCGCCTCATTTATAAATGCAAGCAGAATTCATGTCTTTGCAGTTGATTGGCAGCTGCTTGCCAGTTGGTTGTATTCTTGTTATAAATATTAAAGCAAGGTTGCTGAGCACCTATGTCATTTTAAATCATCGTCCTGCAGCAAACACGTCACTGATTTTGGATGAAATCCCGTTAGACCTATAAGGTTCTGACTGGACGTTGAATCTAAGTCATTAATGTGAATTTCTGTGTATGTAGATTTGCAAAGATGGCATCAGATTTGTAATTTTTGCCTATTTTTCACAGTCAATGTCTGTATTATCACAAACAGACAGCATGTGATTGCCAGCTTGACCCAAACTGATTGCAGACGGACTTTTTATTAACACTTGATGCGCCAAAGCCGAAGTTGTAGATGGCAGCTAACTGCGAGTGGTCCTTGTGTTCAAAGCGACCATTTCAAAGGCAACAAGATTGCAAGTTTGTTGCACCTGGTCAACTATAGTCTCAAATCACTGTTTTTCCAAGTGTAATTGCAAAAAAAAAAATGTGGTCACTTTAATGTAAGTATGCATGATAATCATGTTGTGAAGTGCACTGGTCAAACTGATTCCAGTTTCCAAGAGACTCTGACACAAATGTACTTTTAATTTTGGCGTAATTATGAATAAAATCCTGGGTTAGAGCCTTTAAATGTATCTCAAGTGACCTCTGAGCAGTCTTTGTGATGCTGAAGACTGACGAGCTGCAGACCATAAGCAGTCACCAGATAGCTGTTATCACATCCAACCTCACTTCTCGTTGCCTCCTGGCTACCCAGGGGCACGCTGAAAGGTTAAACGAGTTACGACAAAATTAATTTCCTCTCCTGGATTTCTTTAACCTAAACACCAGAGGGTGACTTTCACAGTCTGGGAAAGTGGGGTCGTCACACTGTGATCCACAGAGAGGGTGCGAGTGGACAAAGCTTTGTTCAGGCCTCCCCCCTTGTCCCTCTCATTGAGCCGTTCACTCCATCACTCCCTTACACCCAATAGGAAATCTCGGTCTTATCCACGGAGATGTCAGATGAGAAACGCTTTCTCCGGAGAGCAGGAGCATCCGACAGTACAGAGAACAGCTGATTCTATTCTGAGAACAAGTTTCTCTCTTTATCTCTGCTTGTTGACAGGCTGACAGACAGCTGGTTTGATTGGCAGATGCACAGGCAGGTTGATAAACTGTAATACCCCCCCCCCCCACATTAACATGGCTCTATATATGTCTGAACTCCAGCAGCTCATACCATCTTACAAGTGTGTTATTGTACATTATTTTGTTGCTATATTTGGTGAAAATTTGGTGGCGGAGGAGGAAAGTGGTGTAGATTTCTGAAAATAAGAAATGAGAGTACTTACGCTGCTGCAGCTCTTTAGTGCTTGGATTTTGCCAGTGCTATTTGTTTGTACTTTTCATTTGTTCTCACCCACTTACTCTATATTTCATTTAGCATCAGACACATTGAACTGTGAAATATATTCCCCCATATTTGTTTTCATGTATTTAAACATTTTTTTTATGTTCTTCTACTTTTTATTTCCTTTTCCTTTCACTGCAGCAATAATCGCCAGAAAAACTGAGCCGTAAACAATTTCTTCTTTGGCTACATGTTAAAAGTACAGCAGTGAAAACTAGAAAAAGGACACATCCCCCTAAATTCTACTCTTACCCTGTGTCAGCTTGGCTATAGATGAAGTAACTATCCTTTTAGCAACTAATAGGTTGTTGATGACTAATTTAGGGTTGTGGTTAATATAACATCCACCTGTCTATATGGCTCTGACACATTGACCACAAAACAAGCTGCCTAATAAACAGCTGGCCACAATGGGCGGGAGTCTTCTAGTTTCTGGGAATGCATTTGACCTGAACCCCAATTATGTTGCAAGTAACTGGTGGATGTCAGGAGGTTAAAAAGGATCTGTTTGTTTATGTTTGGAGAAAGAAGGAAGATGCGTACGACCCAAAGATCCTGGTATTTTATCTTTAAGTTTTTGTGAAATTATTTTATTTCTGTGCGCAAAGTAAAATAATGAAAGCATCCAAAATAAAGCTAGGATAGTAAATAGGCTTTAGGGTGGGTCAATAAATAACTATCCATTTGTAAATAGTGTGTACAGTATAAAATACTATCAAAAGTGTATGTAATACAAAATACTGAATATAATATATGACAGCAATATATTGTATAGCAGCGGTCCCCGACCTTTTTTGCGCCACGGACCGCCTTTAAGGCGTCGCGGATAAATACAACAAAATAAAACTAGTACCGGTACCGAAAAAAAGAAAATTTATTCATAACACACGTGAAAAGACCAAGGAAAACCGAGTTAACGATAAAAACGATAACAAAATAACGCTGAAAACCGATAAAAACCCTGAAAACTATACATTTCACACCTGAGCCTCTACTCTCGCGGGCCGGTACCAAACGACTCACGGCCCGGTACCGGTCTGAGGTCCGGGGCTTGGGGACCGCTGCTGTATAGGTTCTCAGTTATTCAAGCTGCTTGAGTTGAAGACTGCTTAACTTCTTTTTGCAGGTTCTTGAAGATTGTCGCTTCTCATTAAAAAGGCTTCTTCAGCAAATGGGGAGTCCCAGATTTAATAAATACCGAACCCTCACTGAAGCGAAGCAGTGACGCCAACTATCAGTCAGCTGTGACAGTCAAAAGTCATTCACACCTTGGCCCACGCGACCCTCAGTAGACTGGTATTCATATATATTTAAATTTTCTTACTAAAAGACTCAGTTACACAATATTTTCTATGCCTGAACACTTTTAACCTCACACTCACAAACTCACACTCCAGCGGATATGTCGAGAGGTAACTTGGGGTTTAATATCTTGCTTAAGAATACTTTGACATGCAGGCTGGAGTGGATCAGACCACTGACCTTCCAGTTACTAGACCCTTAATAACTCACATGATGACAAGGTGGGCCAGCAACCCTCAGGAACACCTCCAAGATGGCATCCATCCATCTTCTTGCTGCATATCCAGGTCCAAGTTGTGAGTCGCTTTCCCCACCCACCTCCTCTAGCTCTTCCGGACACTAAAACATTCCCAAGCCAACCAAGAGACATAATCACTCTAATGTGTCTTTGTCCTCCCAGCTGGACAAAACACCTCACCTAGGAGGTGTCCAGGAGTTATCCTGGTCAACTCCCCCAAAAAATACCTAAACTGACTACTGAGTGCTCTGACACCCTTTAGAGGAAGCTCATTTTAGCCACATGAAACCGCAATCACTTCCTTCCTCGCCTCACTTAGGAAGTAACAACAACCTTTAAAAGTAAACAAGCCATTTGGATGAGAAGTGAAATGCCTTCAGAAGGACCCCCCCCCCCCCCCCCCCCCCAAAAAAAAAAAAGAGGTCCGGTTGTATTTATTGTCTCTACCACACATGAATTCACCCTTCACAATAGCTAGATATTTAATTTGCTGCTGCGACTGCGAGACACTTTGCAACCCACTGCAACCCACACTCCCTGACAGCTGCTCTCTTCCACACAGCAGTCTGCTGCTGCTGAACACAAACACCAGATATAAACTATGTCTATGGTTTTATTTAAACCTAAAGTGGTCCTGACCGAAGTTTTGTAACAAAAATTGACAAAAAACATAAAACTGTATGGAAACAAACGACAACACATCAGTAAGCTGGTCATCAGTCAGATACGTAGACACAGAGACAGACCATTAGGTTCACAGACAGGCCGTCTTCTGTCTCTGTTTACCCTTTGAAAAGCAACAAGACAATTGGAAGGTCAGAGGTCAAAAGGTTGTCTGGGCAGCAGCATTAATTTTAACGCTGTGTGGTGGCTTAAGAGAAAAATGATATGTGCTGAGAGTGTTAAACTGCCCCTGGGGCCTTTTGGGCATTTGTGTGACAGGTAATTATTTTGAAGTTAACTGAAAAATCTGAGCCAGACCATCTGCAGAAAAGCCGAGCAGCCGACACGTCTCTGCAAGACAATCAGCCACCGCAGAGAGTCGTACTCTTAAATGTGCATAATAATTCGCAGTTAAATCTTGTATTTATACCACAGCTGTAAATTATACTTTTGTATCCAAGCTATAGCATAATGATTGCGATCATTTCCTCCACCCTCCATCTTCCAAAACCTCTGACAATGTGCACAATAGCATATTGTAATTATGGACATGGAAATGTTCTTCATCTCTTTTTCCCCACTTCCCTCCTGCTGTGATGATAGCAGCGTTATGTTACCATGATAGATTAGGGAGATTTACTCGGAAACAACAAATTATGGACAACATCCTAGTCTTTGATCTGCTTAGATTTCAATTGTACTTTATACCTTTTGGCAAAGGTTAAAATCCTCCCAGCTATTGTTTGATCACCCATCTTTACAGCAATTTAAAAGCTCCAGAAACAGGTTTTATTGGAGAAAATTAGAGTGAAAGCACAAGACTTAGTGCCCTGATGGTGTACCTGTGACCCTGAAATGATCATGTATGTAATAAGGGAGGGTCTACACGTGTGAAACGTGTGAACTTGACAAGTACAGTAGTAGGTGAACCATCAGAGCTCAGACCTGGAGATCATGAGGTCAGTGAGGGTGCCAAGGAGCCAGCTGGTGGTTGTCAGAGGGGGCGTACATCTCCAGGACACTGGTAACCTTACTGTAGCTCCTTTAGTTTAGTTTTTTTTTTTTAATTCAAAGCTGCTCTGAACAGTAAGTTCAGTAACATTTGAAATTTTTATTCAACTTGTCCTCTTTTCCTTTCTTGTCCAGTTGTGCTAATTGAATCTATAATTTCTGGCTTTATGCAGCACAAAAGCCAGTGAATGCTGAAATTAAGCTTAAAAACCTACATCTGCTGGAAGGTGAATTTGTCTTTAAAGCCTCCATCAGATGTCGATTTTCGAAGTGTATGACCTGTAAAGAAAGACCCTGTGGGCGAGTACACTGGAAAGAAAAACAGAATTATCCATCAATAGGTCAAATAGAAAGCTGAGAGTCATGTTTTCTGAAGCAGAGGTTAGCAATGCTGACGACTGGTGGAAAAATGGTGAGTTTAACTTGGAAGTTTCAAAGTGGTACGACATTTTTCTACTGTCAGTAAAAATGCACCCGTCAAAGATCAAGTGGTGGAAACCTTGGAGAAAATGTTAGCGTGTGTTTTAACCCTCAGATCTTTAGCACAACAGTCAAACAGGAAACAAAGTGCAGCTTAGATGCATCACCACCACGATGAAGACAACAAGTGTGGATCTGATTGAAAATCTGAGGAGATGATGGGACATGATGCACACTGAAAGACTCAATCAACCACAGGACAAGAAAACATTCAGCACTGCAATACGCTATTGAGGACTGAAATGTTATCAGAGTGCTTCCCTTAACCCATATGGAAAAGATATATATAAATCTTATAAAGTTTGTATCTGTCTTGTGTGAAACTTGTATGAAAAGCATATAAGAGTGAAAACAGATATAAGTAGTGTTGGGACTAACGCGTTATTAAGTAACGCGTTACAGTAACTACGTTATTATTGTGGTAACGAGCACGGTAACTAGTTATTATGCCAAAATCAGGAACGTGTTAGTCGTTACTGGGATTTAGATAGGCTCGTTACTCGTTACTTCGTGTGGTGGCTATCGCGGAGCTTCCACAGATTCAATAACATTAGCAAGTGGTGGAGGCCAGCAGGTGGATGAAGGAAAGGGGACGCAGAAGGAAAAGAGACCCGAGGCGGCCGCCGGTCCAAGTGTGAACTGAACTTCAGGTAAGAAGTTATGACCTGCAGTCTCTCTGGGTCAGATATAAACCAAGTTTAGGTGGAGTTTATTTTCGTTATTCTGACTTTTTCCGTACTGCGTGCTAGCTAGCATGACGGGGTTTCTATACAGCTGGGTGGTGCTATGATGTTAATGATGTTGAACTTTATTTTGTTCATAAGTTATTAGAGTTGCCAACCGTCCCGTCTGGTATTCAGAGAAAATATTACGCGTTTCTTATTGAGGTGAAAAGGAACAGTTTGTCCCGTAATTCAGCTACAATGGAAAAGGCACAAAGCTGGAGTTATTCTGTGTTTACGCTGCACAGCTGCCTCTTCTTTCATTCTCCCCCCTCCCTCTCCCGTTTCTACTTCAATCATGAAACTGATCAATGATCAGCTGATCGGCTTTTCTCTCTTGTTTGTTTATCGCCCACTTTGCGCCGAAAGAGGAAACCAGCGGATGTCGCGCTAAACAACAGCAGCACGTTTAAGCTTGATCAGCTGTTGTTAGAATTTATTTAATATTAATTTCTAGTATCAGCTGATGTTTGCTGGAGCCACAGCTGTAAACCTGCTGGTCATGATATGGTTTGGTTATCTGGTGAGAGGGAAACATGAAGATGAAACCAGGAGATGTCCTTACTGGATCATCAGAGCTGTGATGGAGAAACAGGTTTACCTTTTAGGTGACATGAATGAGTTGAAGGGAAGTTATGAACTGTTTCTGAGAGACAAATAAAACCAGGATCCTTTTTTAGGTAGCTGACAGCTGGTAACTGTGCAGGTGCGGATCTAGCAAAGTTTTGCCAGGGGGGGCCAGATAGGGCATTAACAGGGAAAGGGGGGCACAAAGAAATACTTTTCTTTCTTATTCTCATTTAAAATGTCTAGCTTTTAAAAAATAATTATCTGAATCTTACAACAAACGATTGATAGATTGAAGCATATATACCATCAAAAGAGTGTACATCACTGTCACAACAGTGTTTATTTTCATTCAAAGGCTTTATGATTTTTCCTATAATGGTGGGCGGTCTCTAGTCAAAATGCCCGGGCCAATTTTCTGTCCCAGTCCAGCCATGTATGCAGCTCATCTGCAGCCTGGTGTTACCTACATCTTCCTATTCAGAAGGGAGAATTTCCGAGTTCTGAGCACAATTGAAAGCACCACGATTGCAGTTTTTGTGTTGGATGTAAAAAGCACACATGACGCTGTGACGTAGGCTAGAATCATGGCAGCAGTCAATGACGGTCCAGGCGTGGGATTTCTCTCGTGGAAATATGCACATTATCTTTTCCTTTCTATTGGTAGGTGGCACAGTGCACTTGTGGCAAGTAAGCAAGCTAGAAGACTGGCAAAGTTATGGAAGAAACACATTAACAAGAGAATTCTGAGTAAAACCAAAGTTACTTTCCCTAGTAACTAGTTACCTTGAAAGTAACGAGTAACTTGAAGTAACTGAGTTACTTTTGAGAGAAGTAACTAGTAATGTAACTAAGTTACTATTTTAAAGTAACTTACCCAACACTGGATATAAGATCCCTTGAAAAATTATATAATGAAACTTGTATGTTTTGGATACTTACTAAAACAATGTATGAAAGTAATGAGAAAGTGGCCACTTTAATGAGTAATCACATATAAGTTTTTACTATTTCTTTTCCATATGGGAATCACCAACGTTTTTTTTCCCTTTAGGGATTACTACCAATCTGCATGTCTTCCTTCACTACATCCATGAACCCAGAGGTGGGAAGTAACAAAGTACAAATAGTTTGTTACTATACTTCAGTAGAATATTCAGGTATCTGTACTATCTAGTAGTTTTTTTTCCCGGACAACTTTCTACTTCCTACATTTTCGTTACTTTTGCTTTAATGCATATTGAACCAATTAACAGTCTAAACAGTCTAACCCCTGACTATGACTATCGAGTCAGGGATTAGTGTGGCTCTGTGTTTTTATTCATTTATTCATTTTTTTTGCCACAACACTGGAAGGACTGCTGGTGTCTGTAAGTTGTGTTCGCGGTACTTTAGCATCAAGCTAGCCCCACTGAAGAGGAGCAAGCATAAAAGGAGGAATATGTTCTGGCAGGTAATTTCAAATGCAACATTTCAATCAGCTCAACAAACATCAGCAAACACACAAACTGCTTGTGTGAAGTTTGTCTTACAGTGTGTTACTAGCTTAAGGTCCGGCTGCTGTTTTTCACAGGGAGAGAAAAGAAAGAGCTAACGTCACTTAGAGATGAAGAAAGATAAAGACAGGAGAGGAAGAGGAGAGGTTAGACTTAAAGGTAAGGACTGCTCATTTAAAGCTTACATGCAAGTCCTCATTTTTAAAATCAGATATCGGGTCTGTACATGTGACATTATGTTTTTTCATTTCATGAAACATGCTGCAAAAGAAACTGAGGTAGACTAACTGTGTTATTTAAAGGTTGCATGAAAATCCTCTGCAGGTTAATGCAGGATAAACAGGTTAGATTGTTGTACTGTGATGGGTATGAAGTAAAGAACAGTGTGTGACTGGTGCAAGGTGGCTGTGGTTTCATGAGTTCAAGTGTAGCAGAAATTCATATCAATTTTAGCTGATGATGGTGAGATCTATTCCACCTTCATACTAACTGTATAGTGTCTGATATATAGACAGCGTAAACAGTGTACTTTCAGTGTAGGGCAGCGATCCCCAACCTTTTTTGTGGCACAGACTGGTTTATGTATGACAATATTTTCATGGACCGACCTTTAAGGTGTCGCGGAAAAATACAACAAAATAAAACCAGTTCCGGTAGCAAAAAAAAGAAGATTTATCCATAACACATTGGGAAAGACTAGGGATGGGTACCAGTATCCGGTGCCATGATGGCACTGGTTCTGACATAAACGGTAGTAACCAGACCAAAAAGCAGCGCACATTTCGGTGCTTTATTTCGGTGCTTTTTTTCGGTTTCCGAGGATAGTAGGCGGGCCCAGGTACGTACGTTCTTTTAGAGCAGAGCTACAGATTAAAAATGCCCAAGGCGAAGCGCTCAAAAGTCTGGCTGTACTTCATAGCAAAATATGCAAACTCAGCAGCCTGCAACAAGTGCTTTAAGGTGATACTGTGATACTGTCAAAGGAGGTAACACCTCAAATCCGATGAAACACCTGGCAACGCATACCGTTTTTTTTTAAAGCCGAAAAATGCGCCGTATTTGATAGCTTGCTGCGAGACCTCACACGAGCACATCTACTGCGGGTGGGTTGCCTGTTTTCGGACCCGGAGTTAGCAACATCCCCCAAAAACCCGAAGAGTACAGTCCTGGCCCCTAGCCCTGCCAGTGTAGCAGAAATGATGGCAGATGATGATGCAGCAGCAGCCTTTCTTCTCTGGTGAGTAGCTTAATGTTGTTCGTGTATACTTTACGTTGAGTAGGCTAACCACGTTATTAAATTAATGCATGTAAGGTGAACTAGCAAACACCGTCGTAGTTACGGCATCTACGGCGTAGATGCGGCTGTCTTCTTGTTTGATGGCAGATACTCCCTTCACCCTGGCCAAAAAGACTAAAATGACCAAAGAAAAAGTGGAAAACAGTTAAACATGAGAGGTTTTTGGACCAATTTTGTGTTCTTCATTCTTTAAGCACCAGTTTGAGCACCGTTTAAGCACCGGCACCGTTTCAAAAGTACCGGTTTGGCACCGGTATCGGATAAAACCTAAATGATACCCATCCCTAGGAAAGACCCGGGGAAACCGAATTCACGAGAAAAATGATTAAAAGAAATAACGATAAAAACCGATAAAAATCCTGAAAACCGTAAATTTCACACCTGAGCCTCAGCTCTCGCAGCCCAGTATCAAACGACTCCCGGGCGGGCCAGGGGACTGCTGGTGTAGGGGATGGAAATCAGCTATGACCACTCACAAAACATCTGGTTCAATTAAGTTGTGTACATCCACAAAGAGCAGCAGGTCAGCTCACAGCCTGTACACTGTGAAAATGTACTTGAGCTTTCAATAGAAATGATCGATTTGGCGCTTGGAGTACAATGACTTGTGCCCTTCCTCCCCTGTAGCTGGGTCACAAACTGGAGAATTTTCTTTTTGGTTCATTACTTACCAGACTGTAGATTTTTGGCATTTTCCTTGCTGATGGAATTAACAACACAATACCGTTCAACTGAGAGCTTAGCCAGGTGTTGCAGGCTCATCTTTGCAGATGATCTTTTGACTTCATTAGGTGGCGACCTCCAGCTTTCACTGGACCAGTTCTCAGTTGGACAAGGGTGTTGTGCCCACTCTGAGTCTGGGATGAGTTCCTGCCTCAAGTGGCGCAGTTTAAATGTGTTGGGGTGTTGTTAGTGTGTGGGTACAGTGGAACGGGTGACTGTTGGACAAACTTGGGCCATGTGGTAAACAGAGAAGTCCCTACCTCAAGTATCGTTACGAGCGCTGGATAGTGATTGAAAGAATGAGATCACAGATAGAAATGGTGTAAATGAACTTCCTTTAAAATTTAGAGAAACATTGAGGGCTTAGAAAACAGCAGCTGCTCCTCCATAATGAAAGGAGCCAGTTAAGACGGTTCAGACATCTGACTGGGATGACCTCTGAGGTGAGGTGTTGGAGTTATGACCCAGACTCAGGACACGCTGGAGAGATTGCATCTCTCAGGTGGCTTGGAAAAACCTTGATGTTTCCCCAGGTGAGCGTAAGAAGGTGGCTGGGGAGGGTGAGGTCTGTTTAAGCTGCTTCCCCCATGAGCTGAACCCAGATAAGCACCTGAATATGAATAGATGGATGGATTGCTCTATTTCTTCAGACTTGAAACTAGTGGCATTTCCCATTTACTAAGGCAATACATTAAGTAGGAAGTGGAGACATTTTCACATAGACTTTTATACCACGTGATTTTTTTTTGGAGTCGCCCTCTGTTAATCAATAGAAAGACTGCAATGCAAATCAATGTGCACAAACCATGAATGCCTTAATTGCTGGGACTGTACCTTTCTGTATAAAGTTGGCAAATGTTGATTCTCGTTTAGAATAAGCCATTGTGAGGGTGGTAGAGGTCACTTCTTTACTTAGAAATTATAGTTTTGTTAATGATTAAATATAATTATTAATAGTTTTGCAGCCTTGCAGCTTTCTTGATGAAACCACATCCCCTAGAATTCATATATATAGTACAGTACACACTGCAGTACTGTAGTCTACAGTACTGGAGTGTGCATGGGGTGGAATTAAGTGTCAGTCGGTGTTTTCTGTGTCCTTGCTACAGCTCAGCATGATGGGAAAAACACTCCCTGTGACCGCTAACTGCACTAAAAAAAAAGGCTTTGCTGACGTTATTTGTTCCTCGCCGTGACTCCCACTGAATGTAGCACCAGCAGTGCAAACAGCCCCGCTTGTTATCCAATTGTGCTTCTGCCAGGTATGGCAGGCAGGGTAGTGTTTGCAGAGTTGACTTGAAGTCCCGAAAAGCAGTCTCCGTGTGACAGCCTGTCAGTCATTACCTATGGCGGCTTGCCTGGCATGACTCTCTCGCACACTGCCAGCACCGACGCTTCAAACTGTTGTGCGGCGCTTGTTTGTCCTTGCGGGGATGTCTGTCATTTCGCTCGCAACCTGCTCCTTTCGAACTTTTATTTTCAGCTTGTCCTTGTGTTTATTAGCCCCCGTTGCACTGTAAATCTCTGTCTGTGCCTCTCGCACAGTGTTCAGCCCGACTTCAACCGAACACCTTCTCAGACTAGCGACTCTGCAGCACATCGTGAGCGTTTCCTGTCTGTTACAATCAATCTTCACTGGCCAATTAGAAACCAATGATACCATTATCACTTCAAAAGAAGACAAAAAGAGGAGGGAAAGGGAAGGGATGGGATGGAGGGATGCAGAGAGGGAGGAAGAGGGGAGAGATCCAGCCTGTAATTAGTGGCCCTAACTGGAAGAGAGAACAGGGGGCCACATGGTTAGGGCATCTGTGGCCGAGCATACACACACACACACACACACACACACACACACACACACACACACACACACACACACACACGGTCCCGCTGGCGTCTGGGGGTCCGGCGGTGTCAGCCCTACTCTGGGCCAGTGGCCAGCGCCTCTGTCCCTGTCATGTGGGCCCGTTAATGAGGAAGTCACATATGGACTAGGGACCCTCGTTAGGCAGGCGAACAGGGAAGCAGACACACACACACATACATGCCATAATGTGGTAGCAAACACACACACATATAAACAGGTGCAGGTGAGGGCACACGCACAGATTGATGGACACCAGGCATTGCAAGCAAGCCGGGGGCAGAGAAAGAACATCCTGTCATGGACGACATGAGGGCAGCACCAGACGGGGCCACACACACACACACACACACACACACACACACACACACACGTCTCTAAGTCCATCAGTGGTGCTCACTCAAACACACACGGTACTGCAGGCCTCAGAGCAACACAAGCTCCCCCTTGTTAATGAACTGAACTGACTAGAGAGCCGTGCTGAGAGCAGACCAGCTACTGTACTTTAGGGAGGGCAGTTGGATCAAGTAGCTGGATGCTGTGGAGCCTCATTCAAACCCACCAAGCAAGTTAAAATTGTTCCAGGTGACTGTGAATGATGGTTAAAGTCGTAACCCTTGACATTTTTCACAGAAATAAATGTTTTTTTCTGTGCTCCCTGCGACTCGACCTGGACGCCTTGTTGTTTGAAGCCTCTGCATTTGCTTCAAAAACACATTCAAATGGATTTTAAACCCTGACTGTCATTTCCTTTGCTGCAAGGCTCTTTGTTTTATTTCGTATTTCATGTAGTGAAATACCCAGGGCATTTTTGTTAGAGGATTAAACGGTTTAAAGTCTATTTTACCTGGAGTTTGTGTGCTTCCTGTGGCAAGATCACCATTGCCACACACTCTTAATAAGGCCCTCTTAAAACAGGCACTTTTTTTTAATGTTGAAGGCACAGAAAGTAAAGATGCCATCAAAATGAATTAATTATGTTGGATTTTATTGTTTTGAAAAGATGATCCCAGTTTTTATCTCGAGTTGGATCTTACTCATATTTAGACGTCTAGCTTCGTTTGTTGACATTTTGCTTCTGTGTGCCATTTTTGCCTTTTAGGACTTTTGAAGATGCTTTACAATAAAACCATCTGCGCAGAAAAGTGCTCAGTCTTATTTTAACTGACTTACATTGTTGGGAGTTGGGTCACTAAAGAAAAAGAATGAATTTGGGTGATGACCTCAGAATTCAGTAGGAAAAATAAAAGAATTCTCCAATAACAGAATTCTGAGAGAAAAAAATCTGAACTCAGTGTTTGAGGAAAAAGAAATCAGGATTATGAGGAAAAAAAACGTCTGAAGTCGGACATAAGATGTAAGGTAAGAAGCCTAAAAAAAATAAATCTAGGATTAAGGTTAGAATTTTTGAGGAAAGAAAATCTGAATTCTGAAGTGAAAATTAGAATTCTCAGAAAAAACAACAAACAAAATTCAAGGATTAAGATCAGAAATCTGATATTAAAATCAGAATTCCGAGATTATAATCAGTGAAAAAAAAAATCAGAATTCAGATAAAAATGTCAGAATTCTGAGAAGATCCCCCCAAAACATATAATTTTCCAGCAACTCTAATCCTTTTGCATAGAATATTATATTATTGTATATAGCACCTATTTAACAGGCACTTTACATTGTAAGGTAAAGACCTTATGGTATTATAGCAAGAAACCCAATTAATTCCCTTTAGCAAGAACTTGGTGACAGTAGGGAAATAACTCAGGAAGGGCAGCACATCTGCCTGAACCAGCTGGGGAGAGACAAAAATTGCTGTTCACTGCTTGGATCTACTGCAGAAATATCAAACAAGCAGCATCTTTTCAATAAAAATGATAGCCGAAGTTACAAAAATAAGACCCGCACTGTGACACAATATCCTTTATATATACTTTAATGTCTGAAACAAACACAAGTGCAAAGATAAAAATCAAAAGCTTTTAAATGTTGCATTTAATAGATCCAGTTGCAGCTGTAGTGATAATAGTTTGGAGGGAAAAAAAGTCCTGATTTCAAGCTAAAGATAAATTCTAAAACACAACACGGGGCATCGCCTGTTCTTTCTCTCTCATTAGGATTTGCACTCCAGACCTCTCACTCCTGAAACTTAAAAAAATACCTCGGCTCATCTCCTAAATTTGAGGAGAAAGCATACTATACATGCAAACGTCTTTTGTTTACTATGCTAGACACTTTTCTGTAAAGGCTCTCCACAAGATTGAGCTCTATAGAAGATTTTGTCCAGTCATCCAGAAGAAAATCTGTAAGGTCAGAGAGGGACAATGGACTCTGTTTTAGTTCCTCCAAAAGGTCTTTGATGGGATTGAGATGAGTGATCTGTGCGGGCCAGTAAAGCTCTTCCACACCAGACTCATCCAAACATGGACCTTGCAGACAAGGGAATGTAACAGGGAATGTCAGAGATTGTTAAACTGCAGTTTTGCTAACATTAGCCATCAAAAGTGATCGGTTATAAACCGTCAGAGGGGTCGTTTCAGTAAACCTGTCTTTTGCTTGGCTGAAACTCTTCTGTCCATGTGGGTTGACTGGCAGGTACGTTTGGGTAAAAACGCTACAATCGGACTCCAGCTACCTGTTTTTCCTGCGCAGGTGCTTCTCTTGGACTGACCGGTGAGACAAAAAAAAGGGGGGCAGGACACAACGGGGGCGATGGCTCAGCTGCTGCCCAGACCTTCAGTTCTGCCTTAGCTGTGTGTGTGTGTGTTTGTGTGTGTGTGGACGGCAAGAGGAGGGGTGGCGGAGGCATCATGGGGGCAACGCTCTTTCACATGGGCCTCTCACCAGCTGTCACCCCCAGCACACCGCTGAATGGGGCCTGTCACTCCGCCGGCCCCGTCGGGATTTAACTGGTCAAGATAGAGCAGGGAGAGAGAGCAGAAAGGACGATGCGGGGTGGGGATGGGAGAAGAGAGCAGGAGAGAAAATGAAATACAAAAGCGGCTCAGAGAAAGCTGGAGAGCAGGGATTAGGGCGCACATGTGTAGAAGACACTAATGCATCTTACACTAACTTCAACCTCAGCACCCCCCCCCTCCTCCTCCTCCTACCCTCCCCTTCCCCCTCAAAGCCCAGGATTAGAGATCCCGGGTGGGCAAAGGAGAAGCATATAGGCCCAGGTCTCCACATCTCCTACTCGGGGCTTATTATCCACGTAGCCCCCTTTAGCTTATTACAGGCCTCATCCTGCTATTTATCATCCCTTTGTGTCATATTATTTTTCCTGCTTTTGGAATACATTATATTTTCCTTAAGTTAAGATGCGGATCAGACGGGCTTAGAAGACTTGAAGTTGGAGGGGGCTGGGGTTTGGGTTAAGGGTGTCGTGTTTGCCACATCTGCTCGCCGCCCGTTTGCCACGACGAAGGCTGAGAAGGAAAACACAGGGGTCGCTCGAAAATCTGAACCTGCCGGGTTAAACCTCTCCCCACGGTTTACTCCGTCCCTCCCTCCTCAGCTCATCCCTCTCCTCTCCGTCGCTCTTCCCCTTCGCTTCTTTCCGTGCCTCTGTCTCTCGCCTGGCTGCTTTTTTGTTTGTCGAGGATGATAGCGTGAGAGCGGCAGGTTTCGGCTCAGGCAAAGTCCTCTTTTCTGAAGACCTGAGGGAGGTGAGGCAGGAGGGGAGGGGAGCGGAGGTGGGTGCTGTTCACCGCTGATACTGCTGCTGTCACAATCCTTCCTCTCTCACACTCACGCACACATTGGCCCATTCAAATTCAAATGAGGTTTACTGGCATAACCATAAGTGATTACAGTACTGGCAAAGAAAGGAGGTTGTGCAAGGGTTAAAATGGGACTGTGACATCAGATGGTTTCAACACATTTGGAATAAAAGCGTGCAGGCTGAAGGACTCAGTAGGTTCAATCAGATTAGAGACAATAAAAGCAATTATGAAGAAACTTTGCGCACTTCCGGGTTTCAAACTAAAGAATTTAACAGATTTTTGTTTTGTTTTGAAAAAATAAAAACCTGTTGTATTCTTTGAGTTTTATTTTGTTAAGTTTTTTCAGTGCAGCAGCAAACATTTGTCATTGGACGTGTTGGTTTCTCTAGGTTGTAGGTTGTAGGCACAGCAACCTCACAAAGCTGGCTGTGACATTTGTCTCTATTTTTATTCACGTCTAGTTCAGTTTGGGGGTTATATGCTAATAATCAGCCCCTTATGCATTTTGTAATTGATTGCTGTTAAAATAAAGAAAACTTTGCACAGTAATGTACCATTTTCTTTTGAAGGAATCTACTGTACTTTGTCTGTTAAGGCAGGCTTGAGTTTCAGAAGTATTAGAAATAACCAAGTTACTGAGACTTCACTTTTGAGCACAAACACTCATGGGAATGTAGCTATTTAAGTTCAAAACACCAGCTCAGTAGTGCTGTGATGGTTATTTTAATTATTTAATAATTATTAATTATGCTGCATTTAGACTCGGACTGTTGAGGACACATGATGTGTTTTCTGGTGTTTGTGTGGCTGAGAATGGTGTTAAGATTTAGCTTGCAATGAACCGCGATGACAGAGACTGCTGAAATATTTTGTCACGTCTGGCCATTTTGGGGTGTTGAAATGTTAAAAGCAACACAATTCCTGCATCAGAAGCTAACATCTTATCATGAAAGACAAGAAAATGAATTTAGGAAACAGATCCAAGGGCATCAAAACTACTTTAGCATGAAGAATGCTGGTTTTATAGATGTTATTTACAGCAATTAGCTGATTTATGTAAAATAGGACCACTAAAATTACAGTATTTTACTGTAAAAATGTAAATTATCTGTCACACTGTAACATTTTACAGTATTAAACTGTTTTATGTACAATAGGGTCACTAAAAGTACACTTATTTACTGTAAAAACGTAAAGATTGGTGCAACATTGTAACATTTTACAGTATTAAACTGTTTTATGTACAATAGGGTCACTAAAAGTACACTTATTTACTGTAAAAACGTAAAGATTGGTGCAACATTGTAACATTTTACAGTAATAAACTACTTTATGTACCATTGACCCACTAAAATTACAGTATTTTACTGTAAAAATGTAAATTATGTGTCGCACTGTGATAACCTGCTGTCAGTATAACAGGACCGCTAAAATGACAGCATCATAGTGTAAAAATTAAAATGATATGCGGCACTGTAACATTTTACAGTACTGTTTTGGATTTAAGCAGGTTCACTGTAAAATAACAGTTTCATGCTTATAAACTGAGCTGCTGCTGTCGTTGAACAGGGACAGTTTGTACAGTGTGCCTCGTTGTTATACACTGTATGGTCTTTAAACCTTTTCCCCCCACATAGTCTTGTGTTATCCTTTTGGCACTAATCCCCTGGAAATGTTCACATCACCTACAGTAACTTTAAGAGGTGAGGAAATAAAAACAGGAGTACAGTATTTTAAACCCTTACTACTAGTCAGAAATATTTTACATGGCATGTGCATGTGTTTTTTTTTCTCCACCGGGTTAGAGAAAATTCAACCATGCACATCATGAATAGCCAAAAATCACAGCATCTTGCCCATAGGGGTCACTAGCACTTCACCAAATGACTGAGGATTTGCAATGGAAAAGAGTTGCCGGTGGATTGTCAGGGAGCGAGCGCACATGTGTGCTTGTTGCCTTTCCACGCACACACATACATACACCCAATACCTTCCCATATGCTGAGCTCCTAGCTCGTCCACCGGCAGCTCTCACCCCCCTACGTGTATGTAGCATTTTCCCAGCATGCCTCTTTCTTGCAGCAGTGTGCCCCATTATCTGCATTTCTTCACATGGTGTGGAAGGGAAGCGAGGCCTCGGCAAGTTGGCCGTGGCTCAAGCCGGCGCTGATTAGCGGGGGCTACATGGATGTGACACGTACTCTCTGCCAGAGCGTGATCCCCCCCCCCCCCAATTCATGCTGCCACACACACACACACACACACACACACACACACACACACACACACACCAGTCTGCTGCCTGGAAGAGTAGACAGGCCTCAAGCAAAATCCAACACCCCACCGCACAGACACACACACACACCACTAATGCAAATGAGCTCTCTGGTCAGCCATGCTGAAAAGGCAAGAGAAGGCAGGAGCGTATGGCCAAACAGCGGGGCTACCACCCAAACCCACCACCACCACCTCCTCTTCACCCCTCTCCATCACTCACCCCATGAGCACACACATGCACAAACCCACAGGAGCAGCACAAACCAAATACACTATAGCTTCCTTGCCAACACCCTCACAGCGCTCTGTCCTCTCCTTTCGCTCGCACTCCCACCTCTCGTCCTCTAGACACACACACACACACCTATACACACACACACCTAAATCTGCCCCTGTGCTGCCTCATGTGTTTATCATGCGCAGTGTTGCCCTGAGATTCTGTCTAAGAGGGCAAAAACGCACCTCAGCAGGACGGATTTTTGAGATGAGGAGAAAGTTAAGTTTTAATGAGTGCCCCGAGAAATCAATGATTCGTGGGTATGCGGTTGAACACTGATGCTGGAACTCGTCGGGAAAATAATAAAGCAGAAAAAGAGAAAGGAAAACAAATTGTGCAGTTTTTACATTTTTCCACACTGAAAACAGGGACACCATCACCACTGTGATCGGTGGAGTTCAACACATTCAGATTAGACTTCTTTCACTTTATTTATACGTGAACATACATATAAAAAGTGTGTATTCAATTGCATGAATGAATTTGGGTTCATGACACAATTAAAAACAGTTTCTTCTCAACATCTAAAGAGAAGACGTTTACACATTTCATTTTGTGCTCTACGTTCTGCAGAGGAGCTACAGGTGGCTTTTTCTAAGGAAGCAAGGAGTGATTTGCACCGAGTGTGTAGGGTTCAGAAAGACGCTCAGACCCATTCGGGACTTTAAAGGGATTACAGAGAAGGCTGTGAAGGAGGCATGTGGCTGTTTCTCTTGAGAGACCACTGCTGTAAATCTTTACGTATTACACTGCATGAGTCGCACCTTTATGCATCATAACATGCCGTGAATTTGCATGGCTGCTACCTCGGCCAGCTCTCGGGACTTCCTGGTAAAATGAATTAATAAAGAGAGGAAAGTTGTGCAACATGCCAAGTCTGTAACGGCCAGAAATAACTTTCCCTTAGAGGACTTGTAAAACTATCGTACACGTGAAGAAATAATATAAGAGTTTGTTGGAGTTTGGGCGCGTGTACCATTGCGGCTGTAGGTTTAATTTATTGGCAGATGAAACACATTAAACATTAAATATTACTGTTTAAAATAATTTAAAAAAGACATACATTTGTTATCATTTAGTATTAGACAAGTTTCAAGTTAAAACTGTTATTAATGAGCACAGAGGAAGATTAGTTTAGTGTTCGAGTTCTGCAAAGTTGACTTAAATTGTGTGATTTTTTTTCCATTCGTCAAATTAAATTAATTATAATAAAACGTAAAAATTGTATTAAAAATAAATAAATGAAGGCAGACTTAATTATTTTTAAGGCAGTGGTTGTTAGCCATAATATATTTACATGAAAGGCAGGCAGTGGAAGTGGATGGCCTCCTTCTTATTCTGCACATTGCCTGCCTCTTCTCTCTGCTCACCTTTCCTGGAGATGCTTTTCTTTTTTTCTCTTTTTTTCCCACCTTTATTATTTTACCACTTAAACTACAATTCCCTTTCTCAGGCTGTAAAATACTAACTTAATGTACGTTCACTTATTTAAAGACTTGTAGGTTTAACACAAGTGTTGCTGTTTGATTTCTCTTATTAATTTGTGCTTTATTCTTGTTGTTATCGATACAAAACAGGTCACAACGCGGCGGAGACGCACGGGTCGCTGAGGTCCAACTAACCACCGCGCACGTCTCCCTTTGAGGCCCTAACAGAGCATTTTAGCTGACGCACAAGCACGCCATTAAAGCAAGTGGCCTCATTTTCGCTCTCCCTCGCTCTTTAGATTCACTTGCAGCATCAATTTCTGCCTCTAATTCTGAATCCCAGCAGAGCGACTTCCATTCTTTCATCACACCAGCATTGTCTTCAGCTCTCATTAGGCAGCCTCTCTCTCCCTCTCCATCTCCCTCCCTCTCTCCTTCTGCTAGGAAACACCCATTTTGTTGACTACACAGTCAGGTCAGACATCAATCAACGCTCAACAGAGGGAGCGAGCAGAGACAGAAAGTTGAAGTCCAGGGAGATGAAGACGATGCCGTATGCTTTGGTTCTTTGTGGTTAGTCCTTCCTAACTGCATATCCTTAAAGCATAATATTTGTGTTCTGTCTTTTCTTTTTAATTTATTTTTTAAAATCTTGAGCATATTTTTCTTCAAAAATGCACTCAATACTTATTTAAAAAACTTGCAGAGGTTAGAAAAAGTAAAAGATTTAAAAAAATTAAATAATCCAAAAATAAAAATAATAATATTAATAATAAATTATATTAAAAAAGATTCTGGGAATACATTTTAATCAAACGTTGAGCAAAATGTATATAAAATAATAATAACACAGTAATTATGCAGTAATTACACAGTAATTACATTTTTATTGACTGTGGCAAGAAAAATCCATTAATTAAACATCCGATATCTGTTAAAAAATTTACAAGTATGCCAGTTATTGTTTTTGCAATTTCAAAAAGCGACACTGGATTGTTAAGTATTTAAATGTGGGGAAAAAAAAACTGTGTTTATGTTCATACATGCAAAAAAAAACAAAACTGTGTAAATTAATAGTTATTTTCACTCTTATTGTACAGAGCAATATCAAAGTCAAGATTAAAGCTGCAAGCATGCAAATGACAGTAAACACAAAGCCTGTCACACCTACTGCACCAGCATTTCAATATTGTGACAAAGCAATAGATCAAAACAAGAGCACATGCTGTTTATTGCTCCTCTGTCGCTCATCGGAGGCGAGTGTGTACACAATTTTCACCCGGGTCGGGGTCAACAATTCACATCTTAGCAAGGGCGTGAACTTGACCCCGAAGCAGCGAACCCCCGAGGTTCCTGAGGAATACCTGGAACATTGTTCTTACTCTTTATCTCCCCCCGCCTCCTCCACAATCCCCCCTCGCCTTGTCCCACGAGCTACAGCACATGCTCCGTCCTGCACGTTCTCCTAGGTGCGCAGCCGCCCAGTGATAAAAATGTTACAGCAACATCAGGGCCTGTCAGGGAAGGAGACGGCAGTTGTGCGGAGGGGGAGGCAGCGGTGGTAACGGCGGTGGTTGGTTAGGGTCGGAGGGGGCGGGCTGGGCAGGCTACGGGAGGTTTTCACTCAGAGGACGAAAGAAAAGGGGGCAGAGGAGAGTGGGAGAAAAAAATCACAATAACCGATGAAAGGATGAGATGTGAAGAGGGAAAAATGTTACTTCTGGAGGCATTTTTCTCAAACCAATGAGAACAGAGCTTTTCACCTTTGTGGTGCAAAGGTCAGGTTTCGCCGCAGGGCGAGTCAGCCCAGACTTGGAGAAGCAACTTTCCCTTTTTTTTCCCCTCCATGGAGGGATAAAAGTGAGTCAGTGTGTGTGTGTGTGTGTGTGTGTGGGTGAGACTCTGTACATGTGTGCATGAAAGCACAAACCTGCCCTCATAGAAAACAAGCCGCTGTGTATTATTATGCTGCTAATGAAGCTGTTTAATGGCAGGTGTCTGTTTGCACGTCACCAGGGTGTTAAACATGGCAGACCCCTGTTTTAGCCTCACACTCCTTCTCCTTCTTCTTCGTGTCTTTGTTTTTAACCAGCAGGTTTCTGCTTGTAAAGATTTACAGTAAAAGTAAAAATCAGGATGAAAAGACGATCACGTGTCCATGAAAGCTAAAAGCAATAAAGTGACTGCAGATCTGATGAGGCACAGGCTGGTGACGAGCTGAGGGATCAAATCAGTTATTTCCTACTGTTATCTTTATGTATAACAAAAACAAATTAAAAACTCTTTAGAATAATATAAATAGCTGTAGCACCAGCTATGGTCAGGTAACCTCTCCATGTGACAAAAATATAATTTGACATAACAATATGACACATTTTTGGATAAATTAAAGAGCGTTGGTATTTAAGTTGACTTAATAAACACAGAAATAGGTTTGTTAACATCTTTAAAAAAAAAAAAGATAATTATATGTCTGTTTTGTATTTATTTTCCAAGATTTTTGAAAAATATTCTCCCAGACCTTCAGGTTAAAATTCAAAACCCTCACAGTTGTGGATATGAGCCTCTCAGTAGCTAATGCAGACCTTTTTTATTTTGGAGCTTAGGTGTGTTATGAGCACACGGTGTAATCAGTCATTAGCTGATTTACTGACTTGAGTGCAGTGTGACGCTATTATTGCTAAGACTAAAGAAATAAACATAAATTAAAGCATTGATAGAAAGAAACTGAGAGAGAGGGAAAGCTTTTATTAAGGAAGAGGTAAAAATCACAGCGGTGTAAAAGACGTCTGGTGGCTGATGACAACATTATGAACATTGACACAGTGATCAGTCTTACACATCAAGTTAAAGCCCAGCATTAAAACTCATAAAGTAATCGAACAAAACAAACCCAAACTGCTTGTTACACAAGAGCGCTCCTCTGCTGTGTAATAACACTGCTGCATTCATTCATGAGCGTCAGTTTTTTAAATGTACACAGCAAATCTTCATGTCTCGGTGCTCCCCCACACTGTAACGCGGGACACTGAAGGCATCGAGCAGAATAGAATGTAGGCCAATCAAACACTAAAGGACATGCAGAGCTGAGCCGCGGACAAGACATGTGCAGCTCCGCTATACGTTCGCGTGTTTTTTTATATATTACTCTGCATGTAAAAAGCCCACTGGTGGGGGGGAGTAAAGGCAGAGACAAAGAGGGGAGCAGTTAGACTAACAGATGAATGGAGTAAAAGAGGGAGTGAGTGAAAAGAGAGAGAGCTGTGGAGTGAAAAAAAGAGAGCGAGAAGTCTGATTAATAATTGCAAGGCTGCTAGGTGCCGATCTTCTGGCTTCTCACTTCAGTGGGCCGGTGCGGGGATCTCGCCTTCGGCCGTGTCGGTGGGGCTCATTAGGGAACCTCTAGGGACCTGACAGAAATTGTTAGCGGGATGTGATGGCCGAATCAGATGCCTCCCCCCTCGTTCCTCTTAGCTACCACCACCACTATTCCCCCCACCCATGCTTCCTCCCCTAATTCCCTCCACCCGCCCACCAATGTGCCCCCTATACCCGGACAGGAAAAGAAGGGGGGGGGGGGGGGGGAGAAGGGGACCACCAGTCCTCCCAAACAGCCCCCTGGTCTATAACAAGGCCGCCTGTACTACACCTGTAATCAAACTGGCTCCGGCCGAAGAAGAAGACGGTAAAAAAAATTTAAAAAATAGCACTGGGGGGAGTGCGACCATGCTACAGGCCCCGCTCTGATTGGAGCCGGCGGAGGACGAGGCGAGGAGTACCAGAGCCGCGATCCATAATTGATGTGTGCGCACAATTACAGGCCTCCAGACATCAGCAAAGTGTTGCACAAGCGTGCCTCAAGGATAGTTGAATTTTGAACAGGCGTTGCATAAAAATCAAGGATCACTCTGTTCCTCTGACTGCCCACCTCCACCTCCTCCTCCACCCCTCACTATCACTACATCTCTCTTTCCAGAATTTTGATACTACTGTCTGTCCAGCATGTGTGTGTCTAAAATGTGCCAAGCTAGTATAATGGATGAGTGACTGTGGGCTCACTTCACTGGATATGCATACGATTTCTCCGTCTAGTGCATATTTTTGACTTTAAGGGCATTCATTTGCACTTGTCCACTCCCATGAGCTACACGCGGTTGATCTATTTATTTTCTGCAGACAAGCGGCAGCATGATCATGATCCATGTTTACTTTGAAGAAAGAAAAAAGGGGAAAAAAAGAAAGAAGTGAATTAAAGTTGTTTGTTTGAAGTCTCGAGCCACCTATGGAGCTGTAAAGGCCTAGATCAGGGGTGTCGAACACAAGGCCCGGGGACCAGAATTGGCCTGGCGAAGACTTTGGAAAATGCTTTTTTACACATTTTTAATATTAGTTTTAAAGCTGATAAAGACCTCCCACACAGCCATTAATACTACACCAAAGTAATTATGTAAAAGATAAACAATTAAATGATAGAAAAGTTGCCGTTTATCATTATCTACTATAGAAATTTCAGTTAAAAAACCCCAAAACAACAACAAAAACTTTATTTTTTGCATACAGGACAATCTGGGCAATGATCTATGATCATTTTTCTGTAATTTTACACATTTATCATATAAAAAATGGAGACCTTCATTTAAAATTGCCATAATTTATCTTATATTAAAATATCTCAGGGGTTATGTGTAGTTAAACATCTTCACACTGACAGAAAGGGCAGTTTCACTGACTCGATTAAGATCCATCCCTGCTCTAAATGTTCCCACTGAATAGAACGAGTTCATTGAGTTATGAAGGTTTTTAAAATTTTGTTTAAATTAGATCAATGACCAAACCTACCAGAACACCCTAAATTAATTAACCACAGCACAAAGAAGCCATATTGTACTCAATAAAAGAAAGCAATAGTGCTCGCTTGAACTACTTAAATGGACCAAATCATAAAAATAGGCCACTTAGAGATTCACAGTCACCCAAAGGTGATTCTTATGCATCTAAATTATTTACTATTCCCTCTAGAAAAGCTGTGTTTTGAAGCTAGAGTCACAATAGTTTCCTCAACGCTCAGAAGTTGCACCATAAAAATGTTTTCTTGTGTGCAAGTGCAGAGTCAGAGCACAGTCACCCAAAAGGCCCCACTGAATAATCTCCCTCGGAAATGAAAAGATTATTGATGATTAAGTCTCCGTACGCATGGGCGCTCCAGCACTAATTTGTCAGTTCAGGGAGGTTGGAATATAAAAAAAAAAAAAAGGAAAAAAAATCTGCAAAGTTTTTAAGAAATTTACATAAACCCTCATTTTTCAAGGAGGTGTGAACATGAGTGGACTGAAGTGTGTGCGAGTGTGTTTAAGTGAAAGCTTTAAATGGAAAGAGATTATGTCGTACAGTGCATCGCTCAAACTCTGGAGGTTATTCACCTCACCGAAACGCACTGCAACACAAAATATCTGCACACATTTAGATCTACTGATTGCATTTTCAGCAAAGGAGCGAATCTCCTCCGACCGAGGTCACTCTCAGACACTTTATCGATGGGCTAATGAAAACTGTGATATGATGACACATAATGATAAGTGAGTTTTAAATATTTTTAAGGACGACAAAAGATGGCAAACGTGTTTAAGTAAGGTTTCCTTGGAAAAACCCGTGAGAGCTCCCATCTTAAGGCAATTTAAAACATCTTTTCTTTATAATTCTAGACTTTCAAAAGCCTAACATCAAAGTTATTGCATGTCCATAAGCATCATTGCCTCGTTGTGTCACAGAGGAATAATAAAATATTGGGTTGATCCAAAACAGTAAAATAATGCATATTGAAACCAGCTGACACTCTAACAGTAAGTAAAACTTTATTTATATAGCACCTTTCAAGATAAAAATCACAAAGTGCTCCACAGAAGCTAAAACCTAAAAATAAAAATCAACCAAAAGCAAGTTTAAAAAGATGAGTTTTTAGCTGTTTTTTAAAAGCGACCACTGAGTCCACAGATCTCAGGCTCAAAGGGAGAGAGTTCCACAATCTGGGGGCCACAGTCCCAAAAGCTTTGTCGCCTTTTGTTTTCAGCCTCGTGTGTTGGACAGCAAGCAAGCCCTGGTCACATGACCTCAGGGACCTGCTGGGAATGTATGGATGTAAAAGTTCACTTATATATGTTGGTGCTTGTCCATGCAGAGCCCTGAAAGTCAAGGTCAAAACCTTAAACTGGATTCTGAATTTAACAGGGAGCCAGTGCAGCTGAATCAGCAGGGGTGTGACATGGGAAAACTTGGAGGACGTGGTCAGAAGCTTTGCAGCAGCATTCTGAACAACTTGTAGATGCTCCAAAGATGCTTCACATAAACAAGTAAACAAAGAATTACAATAGTCCAGACGAGATGAAACAAATGCATGAATGACAATTTCTAATTCGGAGCGCGATACAATGGGACTCAGCTTAGGAATGTTTCTCAAGTGATAAAAACAGGAGCGAACCAAAGATTTGACATGGGCATCCAAAGTCAGAGCTGAGTCAATACTAACACCAAGGCTCCTGATAGACGGTTTTGCAAATGTAGCAAGTGGACCCAAGTTTTCCATAACACTAGGTACAAAATTTTTAGGAGCACAAACAAGAACTGAGCACATGTGGGGTAATTTGTACATCAACAAAGATAATTAATGACACATGTATGCAAAATGTGTGAACACAATGTTATGGGGTTATGGCATTCCAGCTGTGGATGTGGCTCAGGAAGTAGAGTGAGTCGTCTACCAATTGGCACGTCAGTGTTTTGATCCTTGGTTCCTCCAAACTTGGGGATAGTGATCCCTGAATCTCCCTGTGTGAATGTCAGGTTAGAAGTTGTGAATGAATGAGGCTTATAGTAAGAAAGCACTTTGAATGCTCAGATTGAATAGAAATGCACCATACAAGTATCAGTCCATTAACCGAGAGCTGCCTGTCTTACTACTTTACTGTAACAACCCACTGTAAATACATCAATATCCATCTGATGTGCTCATTATAGAGTTTATTTTTAGCAAAGCAGATGAGGCTTTCCACAGGACAGTAAGCCATTATAAAGGAAAAATATCTCAAGCTGCTTGCACACAGCGATTCACAGTAACGCGGTGATCAGCAACCAAACTAGCCCAATGACATTCACCAACTACAAGCAGTGGACCAAAAAAATGCTGACGAAGCAAGTTGGCCGATCCCAAAATAAGATCAAAATTTGAGGCAAGCGAGTGAAGTGATTGCCAGTGATAGCACTGGATATCCTCACCTGGTAGCAAATACATTAGGGGGTTACCAAGGCAACTGGAGCCAGAAATGACCGCCAACGGCCGAGTGTCAGCTCAAAAGCGATGCACAATCAGCAGTTGAGCACACAAACCGGACACACTGGTACTCCGTAGGCCGCCGAAGATTCTTATCTAGATCAGATATTTTGATGTCGTTATGTTGCCTAGTAACCACCTGACAATAGGCTTCAATGACCCACTTGTAGCATTTATGCACCTTTCTGACTTAAAGGGCGTCACATGATTTTTATTTCACAACAATTAATTTATATCTGATAAACCTGAATTATGCATTATGGAGGTGGTTTGCTAAGCAACCACCTAAAGCAGTCTAAAATCACAAATCAAACAATGCAGTAGCGTGGGTCTGTAGTAGTAACTTCACTATACTTCACAACAAGAGTCACCTGACGGCGCTTTATAATGTAAGAAAAAGACTCTACAAAAATGACCCCCTTTGAGCAAGCACTTGACAACAGTTGGAGAAAAAACCTCCAGCAGAACCAGGCTCAGGGTTGGGCGGCCATCTGCCACGAAGGGAAACACTTGTTGCCTTATTTGGGATGATTATTTCATACACAGCTTGAAAACATTGATGGATAATCCCCTTAAAATCCTTGTGAAACAACATGAAATCCAGCACTGGGTTCTTTTATGGAATTTTAGAACGTCTGCTTCACTGCTGATGGAGACCTGTTTGAATAAAGGTTATAATAAAAATCTGTATTTTCATTTTTGTGTGCTGTTTGTTAAATACAGCTTAATGTCAATAAAAAAATAGTAAAAAGTATACACACAGGGTGATTTAATAATTGTGTCTCATGAATAAATTAAATGTTTTTTCAACTTTTTTTTTATTTGCATAAATAAACAAAGAATAAAAAAATTACCAAAAATTTCAGGGAAATTTTACAGGTTTTCACTTGAGCTTTGCAGAAAAACCTGATAGACCCTGACTGCACGGCGGCGGGGAATGCATTACAGCTTTTTGCTGTATCGTTAAAGAATATAGTTGTGCAGAATTAATAAGTTAAACTCTCGCATTGGTGTTGAAATTCAGAAGATGAACTTGTTCAGTAATCAGAAGATGACCTTAAGAGTTTTTTCTTCTTCTTCTCCTTTTTTTTTCAGCCATTTACATGTATGTTCTCTCGGCTCAAATGTGCCTCTGTGTGGGAGTCGGGTGGGGGAGAAGAATATTCTAATGATCCAAATGCTCGTACTCGTGCACTCAGGCTGACCCTGGAGTTCAGGTGGAAAAGCTGCAGTGTTTCTCTTTGGAAATAAACCAGATGACTTCAGATGCGAGCAGCCGAATCAACCCCAGTGCGAACTGGTGCAAACAAAACCAATCTGCATCTTCCTCAGTGGAGATGTTTATACAGGAATGAAGATGAAGGGAACGTGATGGCCTCGCAGCTCATGGTGCCGAATCTAGTGTCTTCACCCTTGAGTGTCAACAGGTGAAAGTGGGCGATAACGGCGTTTGATGTTGCCAGACAGAATTTCTACCACCCAACTTCACTTCTTCTTCTTCTCCTAGACCTCTCAGCAGACTTCAAAGCCCCCCCCCCTCCCTCCTCTATCTCTCTCTTCTCACTTTAATCCACTGTAGCAGAGCCCTTCAGTTCAAAGCGCTCAGGAACCCACCCCACCTCACCCCTCACCTCCACCCCTCTGCGCTCAAAAAAAAAAGAAAGAAAAAAAACTGCAACCCAAACTTTTTCTTCACCCACCTCCCCATCCGCCTCCTCTCCTTCCTCCCTCTGCTGAGTAGCAATTACAGTTCTGCTAGCGCGCTGACCAGCTCCCGCTATTAATTAATCCCACAAAGAGCGTTCATTTCCTGGCTTTCTCAGATTGACAAGAGATGAAGGAGCAAGGGGTATGTGCGAGTGAGGAAGGGAGGGGTGGGCCAGAGATGCCTGATTCAAAGGCAATTCAGTCTGACCAAGAGAAGAAGAGAGAGTAAAAAGGGAGACGAGAAGAAAGACCTGCACTCCTAAAGTAGGTGGAGGTGGAGGGCGCATTTGATACAGGGCGCTACTTGAATGTGATTGAATGCTTTGTTGCCGCGGGCTCTTTGCTAATCTTTACCTGCACAAAAATTCACAGCGCTGGAAAATGCCCGCTTGAAGGGGCTTGTGAGTTGAGAGGCGTTGGCCTGGGTGGCCGAGACGGTTGGGAAGAGGTTTCATGTCCTGCCTGCGCGCTCTCACTTCCTTTTTGCCCACTGGACTTTCTTCTCTGAAAGAAAGGGAACTGCTTGTCTTCTAATGAACAGCTTGGTTGGATGGATGGGTGGGTGGCAGGGTGGTGGTTGGAGGGGCATGAAACCCCAAGTGAATGAAAAGAAAAGGAGGCTGAGAGAGTAGAAGGGGCGGAGCTGGAGAGGAGTGTCGCCAAAAAAAAAGAGGAGCAAATGATGGTGAAGGGATTGAGAAGGTTCATTCATGGCCTGCATGCTGTTATGTTTGAAAGGTGTGACACAATCTAATGGGTGGACTTTTCTTATTATGTGTAGAGAGCTGTTATTTCCTGGGTGGCCATTGCATCTGGCTGCAGAATGAAGAAACTACCTGGAGGCGAAAGTTTGGGCCAAATGTATCCTACTGTCATTAAGTCCAGCCTAACTCAAAATTTAAATAGAAACATATCAGCATGCTCTGAGGCAACATTCATTTCCTGGCAGGCCAGCTTTTTGCTTGGAAGAACTATAAACACCTTTATAAACAATTTTTTCAAGTTGCATTAGTTGATTTTCAGTTGCTGCTACCTCTGCAAGCCTCTTTGCAACCCACCCCAGGTCCTATTTTTCTGACTTAATGAGTGTCACGTATGTTTCTCACTGACCACATTTTAACAGTTACCGCTGAGAGACCAAGGACAATCCTTGGAGTGCTTGTGTCTGACTTTTAGAGCATTTCTGTATGTTTGTAGACCCACACGTCTCCAATTCCTATGTTAAAGTAATCTTACTCAAGATACCAAATCACAAGATGCATGCAAATGTTAGACAGTGTGTGTTTTTTTGGGTGTGTGTGTGTAAATGACACTTGTGCTTAAATTAGGTAGAAAAGCACTATGAAAGTTAGCTGTTACCAATATTTCTATTTAATTTATTTCAATTTATTTATATAGTACCAAATCACAGCAAATGTTGCCTCAAAGCACTTTATATTACAAGGTAAAAACCCTGAAATGATACAGAGGAAACCCCAACAATCAAATGACCCTTATGAGCATGCATTTGGCGAGAGTGGAAAGGAAGAACTCCTTTTTAACAGAAAGAAACCTTTGATAGGACCAGGCTCAGGCAGGAGGTGGGACACAGGACAAAAAAGAAAACACATATTATAGGACAGCGTTGTATCCTTCATTCAGAACTACTCTCTAAAAAACCACAATATTTAAACTTTAAAATGATAGATAGACTGGGAACCTGTACTGTATACTTGCCCTGTGACCCTGAATTGGGCAAGAGGTTAAGAAAATCTTCATCTTCTTCTAAATCAAGTGGACTAAAGTAAACTTTTACATGTTAGTTCTGCTTTATAATAAAAAAAAAAGGTACTATGAAAGGTAGCTGGCCACTTTAGCCCAACTGTTAGCCTTACTGGCTTCAATTTAACAAATACAGTTTTGGAAAGTCAGTTCAAATAGACACTTTATTGTGTCTGATTGATGAAGGTGAAGGGTGAAGGAATTAAAGAAACAGCCAAACATGCTTTTCTTAATAATTATTCAATGAATTTTAAATGGCTCTTAGAAAACATAAAACTCACCTTAGCCTTAGACAGCATCAATAAACCTTCACTCACTTGATGAAGCATCCATATTTCACATAATCAATTTCTTTGAGGTGGCTGATTGAGGGCCTGAAATTCATTTTGAGTTGTTCCAGTCGATGCAGTTTCAAATATTAACGTAAAGTGGGCTCCTCTCTGCACATTGCCTTCACGAGAGTTACAGTAAAAATAATTTCTAGAGATCCTAGTTTTTATTTTGGCGTCAACACTTAACCTAAAAAACAACAAATACCTCGCCCTACTGAATTTACTAATGACCTGTGTTGATGACTATAGTAGCACTCCTGCAGGTGACATTTTTCCACCTGAAATTCTGTTTAAGGTTCAGGTTTATCAGATATAAATTAATTGTTGTGAAATAAAACTCATGTGACACCCTTTAAGTCAGAAAGGTGCATAAATGCTACAAGTGGGTCATTGAAGCCTATTGTCAGGTGGTTACTAGGCAACATGACGACATCAAAATATCTGATCTAGATAAGAATTAGGGAGATTTTTGGTTTCATATGTTTTTGACTTGACTTTAGTTTGAGTTGAAAACTTGGAGGATTTTCAAATTGATGCCATGGGTGTGTCTGCTAAAAATCTTGGACGAGTTCCAACCCTGGTGACCTTGTTCTCAAGGGTCAGAGGTTGGAGAGCTCTGACCTTAGATACACCAATGGCATTGATACGATAGGTGTATCTAATAGGAGGCTAGGGGGAAGCATTTTTTATGCCGTGCCACCATGAGGTCAAATAACCTGCAAAACTATTACAATTTTACTTCAGCAATATCTATGAGTGCACTTGTTACCAAATGCAGTAGTCTGATTGGTCAGATCTGTTTGTTCGCATTTTAAAAAGTGGAAAAATCGAACTATAGATGCTGCAAATTCATTAAGAATAGATGAGACAGAAAAATATTTATAACACACGAAATATTTGTGCAAATTTTACACGAACTACTTGTAAAGGCCTTAAATATTACCCTCAGGTGGAGCTCTGTGCACTTGGAGAGCTTCTCCGTATTATATGGGAGTAGTACAATATTTCTCATCATCTCATATAAATATTATCCCACCAAACAGTCATCACAAAAGAGGAAATTAGAAACAGACATCAATTAAACAAAATTACACTGAACTAAAACAGCATAAAGTTAAAGCTAAACCTTCTTTACAGAAGCCAATTTTACACATGAGCTGAGTGTTTGTGACTTTCCAAAAAAGCGCAGCAAAGTGGCTGATCATGTTTCCTCATTCGAAGGGAAAGCACTGGCAGGTGTGAAAGAAAAAAAAAAAACCTCAAACAGAGGAAGTGAAAATGTAAATATTGAGCCAGAGGATGGAGAGGAGGGGTCAGGGATAGAGGCCATTTTCACTGACCCCAAATGTCTGCAGGTCCAGTCCTGGCTGTCTCTTCAGGCTATGCCAGATGTTCCCACACACATGTTACGATCTCGCACCAACACACGCTTTTCAGAAACCAAAAAAAGCAGTTTTTCTTGTTTTTCTATCATTCATCACCCTTATGTCAAAAGTCATTAATCCACAGTTGTTTTCATAGATGAAAATTAATGGTTCCACCTGATTGGATGTGATCCCCGTTTCCTGTTTTATGTGTGGCCAGAGCTCGGAGTTTGTTTTTCTTTTATTGGGGTTAAGTCATTTTCTAATTTTGACCGGGATTTCTGAACCTCAGATAAATTTCTACTCTTGGATCGGCCGTCAGTTTTACAAGTCGCGTCTGCGGGCGTTCAAAATATGAGCCGGCACTCCACAAACAGAGAGCTTCCTTCAGGATAATTTGGTCCTCCGGGATGGACTTGGGAGCCATTAACAAACTTCCCTCTGCTCTTCTAACGGGCCACGATCGTGAGAAAAGCTAACACTTAAAAAAAAAAAACAACTCAATTTTCCCTCCTTGTTTGGTCGACCTGATTAGCAGACTGCTAATTCTCCTCCCCGGTGTAATTAATCACATTGACACCTGTACTCCGGGCTTCATTCTCACTCTCTGCCAATCGGGTTGCGACGGCTGTGCTGCAGGCACATCTGAAAGTGTTATTTTTGTCATCTCATTAAGAGGGCTCAGAAAGCTGCAAAACAGAGTCCAGGATGCCAGGTCTTTGATATGTGCAATTTTATATTTCCACTTTTTCTTGAAGAAACATGAACCAGAGAGATTTTTTTTTCCTACCGTCAACTATCAAATGACGGATCTTGGTGCTGTTTGAGTGATTGAGAAGTAAAAAGATCACATAAGCCTACTCGAAGCTGTCTTGCTGTATATGAATATGCCCATTATAATAAAATAAAGATTTGGGATTTTTCAGAGCTTGTCTGCTGTAATAACTGCTCTTGACTGTCAGGGTGGTCTCACTTACCTCATTAAGTTACGTGAAACTGAATAAAAGTCATGTTAAATCATTATTAGCAGCCAAAATCTGTATTTTTTTGAGTGTTGTTAGTTTATTCCCTTTTTTGTCTATTTACCTGCATTTGCCACCGTGGTGGTATCAATTTTGGGTAATCGGTGCAGAGGGTGTGGTTTTTCATTACTTGTCGATGCCGATGTGGCATGCAGACCTCATGGAAGATTTAATGGAATCTAACAGAAATCTTAGTAAGGGGCTTCCAGGCTGACACACCTCAACTTCGCATGGAGATCTGAAGTGGTAACTCTGGACTGGCAGACTAAGGTGGTGGGTCACATCTTTAAGCAGAATGCTAGAACAGCTCTTTATCCTATTGAGGATATTTAAGGCTTGCGTGGAAGTTTGTTGAGTCTAACTGTGCTTTGTGGACTTGGAGAAGGCATTCGACCACGTCCGGGTATCATGTGAGGGGTACTTTGGGACTATAGCATGTCTAGCACGTTGCCACGAGCCATTTGGTGACTGTAAAGTTGTTGCAAGAGCATGCTGGTAGCACGTCGGACTTCTTCCCGGTATGCGTTGGACTCTGCCAGGAGTGCCCTTTGTCAGTGATTCTGTTCATAACTGTTATGGGCAGAATATTTAGCTGTAGCAGTTGGTGAAGGTTTTCCTCTTTTGTGGCTTCAGGATAATGTGGTTCTGTTGACTCCATCAGGTGGTGGTCTTTAGCTCGCGCTGGAGTGGTTCACAGCTGAATGTGAAGTGGCAGGAATGAGAATCAGTACCTCCAAGTCTGAGACCAAAATCCACAAGTGGAACACGTTGGAGTTCCCACTCCACCCTGAGATGAGTATCTCAGGGTCTTTTTACAAGTAAGGGGAGCAGCAGGAAATTCATAGATGGGTTGAGGACATAACTGCAGTGGTGTGGAAGCTGTACCGGTTGGTCTTGGTGAAGAGAGATGTGAGCATGACAGTCAAGCTCTTGATTTACCGCTTTATCTATGTTCCTGACCGCACCTACAGTCAAGAAATTTTGGTAATGACTGAATGAATGAGGATATGGATATGAATGGCGGAAATAAGCTTTCTCCGAAGGACGGCTGGACTCTCCCTTAGAGATAGGGTGAGTTCAGCCATTCAAGAGGAGCTCAGAGTAGAGCTCCTACTCTTCCACATCAAAAGGAAACAGTTCAGGTGGTTTGGGCATATGACAAGGATGAGGCACCCCCCTCATCCTTAGGGTTAAGATTACATCTCTCAGCTGGCCTGGGAATGGCTTGATGTCCCCCTGGATAAACTGAAGGAGGTTGGTAAGGGGAGCTAGGTCTGGATGGGCTGCTACCACCATCACAGTGGATGGATTGATGACAAAATCAGTACCAGCAAAATATTGTTTATTTGGTGGCTTTAAATAAAGAAAAAGTACAGGTGTATTCCCCCAAACCCAACATACCAGTAATGATTTGTGTTTAATCTAAGTGTAAAGAGCTCTGGAAGAAGTATAGGCATGCGGGGCAGGAATGAATTGTAATTTGCTGCTAATCAAACAGCAGCTGTGCCTACAGAGAAGAGTGATCTGTTTTGTTTGCGCCGTGCTGCTGAAGTTGTGGCATTTAGTTTTCTTTCCCCCACCCACAACAAGCCACTGATTCAGGTCAGGACTCAAAACAAATTTAAAACATTTTCTTTCTAAATCTGTTTGTTTTGTTGTAATCCCTGTGGAGGTTCCATTCTGAGAGGCAACACAAGGTCCAACACACAGGCTGTAAAAAAAGCGGAACATAACCACAATTCCATTACCCACTGTCCCGTTTAAAAAACCTGAGTTAAGCATTTTGCATTTTCTGTCTGATATTCATACACCAGGGGCAAATCTGACCCTTTAACGTCAGTTCTCCTGTCATGTATAATATGCATGGCATGCATTACTGAGTAAGACTTGAAAATAGTGACAGAGACCATAAACTTATGAGGAAGTTTATGATGTCCTTCCTAATGTAACCCCGAGAGATTTGTGCAATCAAACTTCAAGGAGACACAAATGTGTAAACCACATGACTAAATTCTAAAAACAACCAAAAATGAAGTCAGAACTAATAAAACAAACTCCCGTGATTTAAGTCTCATGTTGTTCTTCTTTCATCCGCCTTCATTTTATTCACCAAACATGAGCATTATACAAGTGCCAGTCCATTTACCATAGAGAAAGGAAAAAGTTCACCATAGTCTGTTTATCAGAGTTGGATATTTTCAGATTTCAAACTGGGACACAGCTAAACAAGCAGATGGCTGTTCTATGAAATCATTGTAATGACCCTCTGCTAGCCATCATGGTGCATTCACACCAAACCCAAACAAAGCCCAGCTTTACTCAGTTGCACTTGAAGCCCACGGATATCCGACAACAAGAGCACTCTTCCTTTTCTTTCACCTGTCTCTATCTAAAGAGAAAGTTTAACCAAGCATTTCCCCTTCAACGCTGTTGGTGTCAGGAGAATCCCAGCTGATGGTTTCCATTCACGGATTCACGTCATTTTGCTTTACATTTGGGTTTCAAAGAGTTCAGGTTTAAGCCACTTCTGCTCTGCCTTCTCTCTTTCCAACCACAGTTAACTTCTTTCTTTGTTCTATAGACAGTCTAAAGTCTCTGTTTTTAGGGTTTTGCATTAGGTGGTAGCAACTGATGCTTTTTTTTTAGTACCAAACTAACTGAGTTGAGCTGATAATGTGATGTCAACAGACTGCATTGATGTCACTGGACAAGGAGAGGGACTTCATCATAACAAGCAAACGCACCTTTGTTGAAGGGAAGTGGCTGCACACAAACCAACACCATGGTGATGAGGTGAGGACTTTTGCCATCGCTTTGATGTCCTCCACCGTTGTGTTGTGTTTGTGTCATGTACAAATGATGTTACAGCACTTTCGGGCCACCTTGCTATAACAACCCCAATCGCATTGAGGTGGTACTCAGTTGTAATGGAAAATGACTCATGGCAGATCTTACAGCTAGTTCTGTCATTACTTCATCTCACTAAAACTCCAGTATTGTTTCTCCTGGATAGCGCCCTGTGACCCGGTTGCTGCTTAATCATGATAAATTCTCTGATAAATCTCATTCTTACAGGGTGTCAATCAAGGCCTGTGTCTACACCCCCACACCGCCCAGAGAAAGGACTGTCCAGACTTTGCCTGAAAACACTTGTGGAAGCGATCCACAGCTGGGTCTGCTCTCAAACATCTCTCTGCATTATGAATCGCCATCATTAATAAGCCGATCCATTCCAATGTACATTAGATTATTCCCGAGGAGAAAGCGATGAGGCTTTGTGCCAACCCATGGGAGTGCTGAGTTTTATGTCTACATAACTGGCTCCTTCATGCTTCACCTGCTCTGCTAAGTATCTTTAAAAATCAATTGTCCAAAAATGAAAAGCATGGGCAATTACTTTATTGTCACAGTCATCATCGTCATCATGTCTGCTTTCCAAAAAAGCAGGCAGTGTGGAAGGTTTTAATGCCACGTAATGACAGATATTAGTGCAGCTCTGAAAATGGGCACCAACTTTCAAAGAGTTCAGAGAAGTTTCACTGCAAAAAACCCGCATGGCATCGAATGGTACAGTCATCACTGAAGTTTGTGTGAACTGCCGAAAGTACATTCATGCTTGTAGAAAGTTATCTTGTTACAAATGTCACTTTCTTGGTTGCACTCTTGATGCTACCCACAATGCTAATCTAGTCACTGTAGGGACAAGCAGACCAGTGATAGCAGAGTCGTCATTTGGTATTGCAACATGTCTAAAAGTTGCAACAGGCAGACAAAATCTGATTTTCCCAGTTTTGTTTTGGGGGGCTTTTTTTCTTTTTGAAATTCTCACCGAGATTTTTCTTCCTTTCTTTTTCCTTTTTTAAAAAAAAATGAAAAAAATTCTCAGTGAAATGCGTCACCCTCTGGGACTCGACATGGCGGGTCTGCTGTTGTTTCAGGGGGTCAGGGGCCAATCTGGGCATCAGAATGTCCTGGAAGCCAAACGTGGCAGCGCACCTGCCTTGCATTTCAATCCTCGCACCCCAAACCTCGCACCAGACCTCGCCATCAAAGAGCTCGGCCCGCGCTGACTCACACGCGGCAACAGCCAGGACATCTGTGGAGTTTTGGCAGCCCGAACGTGTGTGTGTGTGTGTGTGTGAGTGTGTGTGTGAGTGAGTGTGTGCGCCTTCGCGTCCAGACAGTGTGTGAGACCTCACGTTCCAGCCAACACCGACTCTTACTCAGGCTGTGTTTGGCCGTTGAACCACTGGGAGCTGCGCCGCGTGTTACAAGCGGTGGCCATGTCAGCAGCAGAGGCCTGTGGCTGCATCCTGGGAGTCTGCCGGGGAATCACTTTTGTGAGGAAGTGAAACCAAAAAAACACCTCACAAATATACAGTGCTCTCTCTCTCTCTCTCTGTCACACACACACGTTCTCACTCTTCTTTTTCTGCACTAAAATCAGGCGCACACGTAAATACTTTACACACAGACGCCCTCTACTGCATGAATATTCATCTGCAACTGTGATGAGCTGTGACATGCTTTTCTGGCAAGGCCTCGGGACCACATGGTCGGGGTGTTAGAGGAAGAGAAAGGCCGTGTCGGAGCGTGTTACTCAGGCCTGCCTCATTCAATTGGATCCAACCAACGATGGTTGGATTTCTCAATCTCAGATGGATTCCAGACTTTTTCCTTAAAGCTGCTCCTCCCCCGTTCCTTCGCTCTTTGATTTCAAAAGTGGGGCTGCGGGGATATCCGTGGTTGTGAGCACATGTGGATGCGAAAATGGAAACCATGTCGATGAAGAGCCTTGCTCTGCGTCTAATGCAGACCGGTATGCGTTGGACTCTTTTTACCCCTCCTGGGGTAAAAATTTAATCTGAGGTAGCCCAATTTAACGAGTTGTTGCTTTTGTGTCGCAGTCGGCACGGGGGAAGCTGGCATGGCTGATGATGGTGGAACAATGCCGCCGTTCCGCGGCCGCCCATTGTGCACAGATCTTTGCATTGTTCGCTCCCTCCTCGCCCCCTTTCGCCGCTTACACCCGGCCAGCTGGCACGGAGATGGCAGAGCCGTTGACAAGGTTCACAATACCCCCTCTAGTCCACACCACAATAGAGGGACATGGACACAGGCACCTCTATGGCACACAAGAGGCTGAGGAGGGGATACTGGGGCCTCACAGGCAGGTGGTGCTGCCAACGTCTCGGCGACGTGTTGGTAGCTTTCATTGCTGACAAGGGGCTGGCAGAGAGGTTTCTTCTTTTAAAATCCACATTGTTCAAGGGGGACTCTAGAGGATGAGTGTTTGTGTGCTGTTTTTCTCTCTGAGAGATGGGGAGCTTAGTCTCCTCTCATTCTCACACACACACAAATTCAGGAAAGAGAGGTAAGAGCAAGAGAGTGAGGGAGAGAGGTGCACGCACACACATCCTCGAAATCCAGCACTTCCCCCTCTCTGTCTTCCTGCTCTCTGTTTGCCTCAGCTTATTGCATTATTGCACTGACTTTAGACTTTTGTCAAAGCTTATCAATAAGAAAGAAGTGGCAGATTCACATGTTTTGGCAAACTGCAGGGGAAGAAATAGGGGGCTTTAGTTTCTGAATGCTGAGGAATTTCAAGTCTGACTGACAGCTGGATGCCAGCGTGCCATTTCTCAAGTCATGATACGGTGTTTGCAGAGGGATGTCGTATTTGACTGGGTGCTCTTGCCGCTGCCTGAGCTGCCGGTTTGTCATTTTGCAAGGAGCTTTAGTGTCTCCTGGAAGCTCTGACTTGGTTACACAAAGATGAAGCGTGTGTGACAGCACCATCAAGGTCGCTGAAGGTCATGTTAGAAACAGTTTCTGAAAATAGACTGTAGAGCTGCAACATTAGGGTTAAGAAAAGGCAGAAAAGGCCGCTGCTATTTACCTTTTTTCCTCCCCAAGTTTCACTTTTTTTCCATTTATTGCAGAAGTTCCTTTAAGTCTGCATTCTCACTTATGACAAGCAGGGGGAAACAAAAAGAAGTCCTATCATATAGAAGTCTATTAGGAAAGGAACACACTCCTCACTTTGTTTGTCACCTCAATAAACCTTTTCTCAATGTGTTTATTGTCCTGAGCACTAGTTTGCAGTTTTATTCAGTGCTACACAATGATTGTTTTTATAAATGACGGTCTAATTAAGAGTAAAATAGACAATAAAAAAGGTGGATGCCTTGTAACTCACAAGTCTGCTTCTTGGTCAAATCCACAAGTAGATTATCAGATCACTCAAATATGGTGATGTACAAAATGTTCCAGTAAAAGCTACCAAACCAGGGCTTGACATCATGGTGGCTGTATACATTGTTTATATGATGAGATGAGATGACATGAAAAATACTTTATTTATTCCACATTTGGGAAAATTATGTGGTAGATCCCTCTCTGCCTGACAGATATATTGAATTGATAGCATGCTGTACGAAAGGTTTCTCATATGTGTCCTTGTGGTAGCTTAGCTGAATCAGTCTGTTAGAGAAGGTGCACCATGCACTAAGCAACATACATGTCTGAAAAGTATCTCAACAGACTGGCTGACCTCTTTTTTTTTGCTTTGCATTGCTTTGCTTTTCAGTTTACTGAAACACAATAGGGAGCGTGCACCACCCTCCTGCTGTTCAGCTTATAATTGTGCTTATATAATATAAGTTACATTCTCAAGAAGGCAAACCACTAAATAGGAAAAATAAAAGTTAAAAATTCAAGCTTCCCTCAGAGATGAAGCTATTAGTATCTAAAAGTGCTCAATACTCATCAAATCGCCCAGTCCTGGTCTCAGTGCACAGAATCTTTAGAAACATTTTAGCCATAGCAGCCTGTGATGGTACATTTTGTTGGTTCATCACTATTAGATTCTGCACAGAGGTCAGTGGAAGTCTGATTATGACTCCCCCTGACTTTGATGATCCACTGACTTTTTTGCTCTAGCGCTATTATCAGGTCAACTTTTCTGGTTTGAGTGAAATGTCTCAAATTATTGCATGAATTATTCACTTTCCTGTGCCATAAGGTTGTCAAATTTTCCAAAACAGTCTTTGTTTATAGCACAAAGCGTGCAGAGGGAAACGAGAGGATCGCTAACGTGTTAGCTCTTCCAACCATACCTCCTAAACAATGGTTGCCTTGGTCTGGTCCACTTTCAAGTTCTGCTTCAGGTTCAATTTATTTTCTAATCAGTCCATCCCTGTGGACCTTCCACCCAGCCCACATCTCGCCCTCCTCCTTCCTCCCCTGTTCCCCTTCAACCGTTCCTGCCCCACCCAAAAGGTTCTCCCCTCCTTTCCGCTGTCAGTACAGCACTTTTAAGGGAATTGGTGCTCTTTGAAATGCATATTCTGCAAGGCCCAACACTGGCATGTGTACACTGCTGAGTAATTGTGTAGGCCAAATGTTTAATTACACATGGCAGGCCAAGCAGCGGGAGGCCACACCGCAGCGGGGCTCAAAAACAACGGACTAGCTTCTCTTCTCTCGGTCAGACGCGCCAATAACAACCAGCCCCTCCACACCCCTCTCAAAAAAACATACTGAGAGTACAGACGGCGGGCCTAGGGGAGGTGAAGGGAAGGGAGGGAGGGAAATTTGTTTTCATGTTTATGTGCAACAGCAGATTTAACTATTAAAGTCCTGCACAGTTGATGTTTGATCAGTTGCAAAGTGCAGATATCCTTGCAGGCAGACGCTTTATGCAACAGCACAGCTCAGTGAGCTGTGCATACCTACAGCCACAAGGTGTGCAAACGCTTAGCCTAAATGTGCTCTTCTGCTGAATGTGCTTAAGCTTTGCATTAGCCCCGCGGTGGTCTTTGGTCTTCTCAGCAGGCCTGGGCTTTGTCCTGGTTCTGCTAATGGATCCAGACTGGTCCTGGGGTGCAGCACGGGGGAGACGGGGAGACTGGGGCCCAATGTCTGTGACCTCTGGATGGCGGGGTCAGTGGTAGGAAGTGCAGAGCAGCGGGGGAAGTGGGAGCACCTGTGCAGGTCAGTGGCAGCCCGTCAAGCTTAACTAATTTTGAAATTGACCTTCAACCTCCATTCCCACGGTGCACCGGGGCGAAGGCTGAGAACGGTCTGCTCGGTCTCCTCCTCCAGCTTGACTCCTGTTTCTAATTACCGGCTAGAACAAAGTTGTTATCTGATTAAGCCTCCTTATAAAACCATATCATTGATTGTATCCTTTGCTCAGTGTCGGTACAAATTAGCCCATTAACACACAACAGGGACGTGGTGAGTGATTTAATAAAATGAAGCTAAAGCCGATAATGGCTGCAGTTCTTTGAGTGGTTGACCTACTGTGAGGGATTAAGGAGGCCCGCTTTCAGCCTTACACCAATACTGGCGTTGTCTACACACACGCGTACAGGCCAGACTAACTTTACACTGAAGATATATGTTTGAAAAACTTGGTTCACACAAACCAATAAAAGGTCTGCGTGTATTTTTGTATCTCTACCACATGGCTACTGTTGATGGTTTTACAGCTTGCTGATCGGTTAATCCTGCATGTCAAAATCAATGACGCGGTGAATCACTCTAATTGGCCTGCAAGGCCTGTTAAAACTTTCTCCCCCCGTGCAGCCACACTCGCGTACAGTATGTCGCACCTGTGAGCATGCATGCATGCGTGTTTGCATGTGTACATTAGACCCGTTTCGGTCCGCCGGTGTGGTCTGCAACCATGTGCCTACAAGCTGGAACATGCTCAAACAATCACATAACAGTTAAACTGCTATGGCCCCTCAATTTTCAGCCACACTCGGTGTCACGGGGAAAGCCGTCTGGCAGAAGGAGCGCTGCCAGATGTCTGGATGCTGGAGTCTGTACATAAGAAAGGGATGTTGGGGGAAAAAGCATTTATTCATGTAGTTATCTGATTGTATGATCCTATCATGTAATGTAACTTAAGTGCAAAAAAAATTATTTCTATACAACAATAATTATGTGCTTTTGAAATTTGAGAAATTTGAGAACAGAATTTTTTTAGTGTATCTCAGAAAGGAAATCTACTGAGCAGATGGCACATTTCACTCATTCATATGGGTGCTTTCAGGCTCCTGTTAGATTTCATACTGATACATTTTTAGTTTTTAGATGGGCTTATTCATTTTATTTAGTTTTATGTGGATGTATTGCTACAGTGTTAGAGTTGGGGACCATTTATGCCACTAAATTAACCCTTTATGTTCAAACAGCTCGGCTGCGGCTCTTTACATAACCACAACTCTGTTACCGTTTGTGCTAGATACAAAATTTCAATGGTTTCAGAAAGAAGAGAAGATGAGCTTTATGGGGATATTTGGTGGATGACAATAGCACAAAGCATTTACCAGGTACTGCTGTTTGAACACAGACAGAAAAATCAGCTCAACCTAGATTTAACCATGTGCGCTTCACATTACAGAGCTAAAGAGAAAGTTCCTAAAATTTTACACCCAAAATGAGAACAAATAGGTCCAGACAGCCTGTCTGAGAGTCATTGCATTGAAGGTTTTTGCGTTTGGTGATCAACTGGTTCCTCAGTGGTTTAGATCAGCGCCTTCAACCTCTGGACAACCACTATCAACATGCCAGGCATTTGCACAGGATTCCTGGTAGGATGTAACCTGTCTCCGAACAATCACGGTGCAACTTGGACTGCCTGCAACTCTCTCACTCTCTCAGACAGACCGGTGAGGATTTGTAAGTCATCTAATTTATCAAAGCAGACAGAATCCCAACATGGTGCAATTAACTGAGTGTTGTCTGCCTTGTGTTTCTGTGCAATATGGGACTTGACCCAACTGGTTGCCAATTGGTTGTATTCTGGGTGTATTTGTATATACATGAGAGGATATATATATGCTATAATTTGAGTCTCAGTGGCTACACTGACACCCAACAAGTGAAAGATCCAAGATTGGATGCTGGGAGAAGACACAAATAAGATCAGTCTGAATCTCGTTGGCCAATAGTTTTTTTCAATGACCTTGTTTTGGACAAAAATAAGACAATAACCAAATAAAAACTATTGCACAAGGACAAAAACTGTTATGAAATGCATTGGCGCTTTTGTCAATGATTAAAAATGAGAAACGAGATCCAATCAGAACTAATTAAGTTGCGTAGAAAGGTTGTACTAGTTTTGAAATTATGCTATCAGGAGTAATCTCCTCCCGTAGTAAGGCTAGACGTGCACATTTGATCACCCCCGTACAACAAGCTCCCATGCTCCCTGTTTCTCATGAAAACACGGCACAATGTCCACACTTAGGAGGAAGAGAAGAGCAGACATGTGCGCACATTGAGACGACAAACTTTTACGTTTTAGCCACTGAACCAATGTTAGTCTACTTTTATCTCATCATATGTAGTTGACTAAAACTAAAATTTGATGTCAAAGGAAGCACTCAAGAGCAGCTAGTCTCTAAGTTGAATCTCAAGCCAATGATAAAGAATTGCAAAAAACCACATTTCTGTGTAAATCTGCCAAAATCTTAACTACGAAGGTTAATCAACCAGCCAATGACGCTCACTCCTCTGCTGTGGAAAAGACAAGGATTCAATTCAAGATGTGTTTTAAGGTGCGCTGAGAGGAGAGTTCTGGTGGAGGGTATGTGAAGGATGACAACCAACAGACAACAACATCCGACAGCGGGCTTATTTTTCACCCTAATTGCCAGCGCCCTTTGTCAGGTTGGGTGGGGGGCAGCCAGAACGCTTGGCATTCTTGACTTCCTGCCAACTCTCTCTCTTTCTCTCTCTCAGTATCTATCTTCCTCACTCGTTTTGTGCCGCGCTAATGGATTTTTTCCTTGTTTGTCGTTGCCATGGTGAAGGGATCATTGCCAAATGTGTTGTGTGTGTTTACACATCTTCTGCTATGCGATTTAAACGTCATGAAGAAGGTGGTGGTGGTCGAGGAGGGGTTGGCTCTGGCAGATGGGTAGTGACAACCTCTTTAAGGAGGATGGGGAACGCCATGTGCTGATGACTTCTGAACTCTTAAGTGCACGTGCAGAAACAAAACACTGCCATAGAGCAAGTTTTAGGACACCTGAAGTTAGATAATTGAAAATATAATAAATTAAAAAGGATAAAAGTCAAACTTGTTTCTTTTTTATCAGTAGACATTATGGAGATTTGAGCTTTTCCTCAAAAAAACAAACAAAAACGAAACAAAAACCAGACCCTCATCTCCTCTGTTTCCCACAAGCATAGACCCTGAATCCCAGCATTCTCCTGGCATTGTTCCTGCACTGCTAGTCATTACCATCATAAAAGCTGTGAGGATATGCATGGCTTCATTCACAAAATCATCTCCCAGCGTATTGGTGATGAAATCTCTGGGAGGAGTAGGAAGAGAGACAAAACTGCCCCGGGAGCAACAACTAAATGAAAACAGCAGTCTCAGCCCAAAGCGTGTTCACTCAAGCAGGAACCCCCCAGAACAAAGGGGCTGTTGTGTGTTTTCAGCAACCCTGGTGTTGTACGGGGGCCTTGACCTTAGCCGGTCTTGACCTCAACCTGCAAGAGAAGTGGCTGTTTGTTTGGAAATGACACATTACACCTCATGTGTTGGACAACAAAGCTGCTGTCAGTCACAGCGGTGTGACTCCAGGCGTGATCGATTATCGTAAGCTGGTAAATTCAACCTAGACACTACGTTAGGATGTTTTACTTTCAGGCAGAATTTAATAAAGACCTCATTCATTCGTGTAGATGATTTTATTCTTTTTTTGTTATGTAGTCGCCTCACAACCTATTTTTTTCCTGTTTATATAGAGCTGGAAAACTATTCTCTTATTACAAAGCCACTGACATCTATCAGTCTGGAAAGGGTTACACAGCCATCTCTGAGTCTGTGGGACTTCAGTGAACCACAGTGGGAAACATTATCCACACTTAAGAAACCTGGAACAGTGGTGAAGATTCCCAGGAGTGACCAGCCTGAAAACATTTCTCCAAGAGCTTCGATGGCTCATCCAGGAGGTCACACAAGAACCCAGAGCAACATCTAAAGAACTGCAGGCCTCACTTGCCACATGATTCAACAGTAAAACAGAGACTGGGCAAAAATGGCATCCACGTGAGAGATCAAGGAGAAAACCACTGCTGACCAACAAGATCACAAAGGCTCGTCTCACATTTACCAAAAACATTTCGATGAACACCAAGAAAATATTCTCTGCACTGAAGAGACAAAAATGGAACTTTGTGGAAGGTTTGAGTCTCGTTACATCTGACATAAAACTAACAGCATTTCATAAAAACGACATAACAGCAACAGTGTGATGGTCTGGGGCTGCTTTGTTGCTTCAGGATGACTTGCTGTAATTGATGGAGCCATGAATTCTGCTCTCTACCAGAAAATCCTGAAGGAGAATGCTTTGCATGGGCCATTCATGCTGGAAGATATGGCTGAATTAAGACGATTCTGCAAAGAAACGTGGACTCCAGCACAATTCCTCCACAGCAATGTGAAAGACTCTGACCTAACTTTGCTTTCTTAATTAAACAGTACTGGCAACTTTTTACAGACTGGATAAGACCATTCTCTGTAAACCATAGAGATAGTTGTGTGGGAAAATCCCAGCAGATCAGCAGTTTCTGACCAGGCATCAGATATATGGCACAAAATATCTCCCACACCGTTACATCAGCAGCCTAAATTCTTCATACAGGGAGTGCAGAATTATTAGGCAAGTTGTATTTTTGAGGAATAATGTTATTATTGAACAACAACCATGTTCTCAATGAACCCAAAAAACTCATTAATATCAAAGCTGAATGTTTTTGGAAGTAGTTTTTAGTTTGTTTTTAGTTTTAGCTATTTTAGGGGGGTATCTGTGTGTGCAGGTGACTATTACTGTGCATAATTATTAGGCAACTTAACAAAAAACAAATATATACCCATTTCAATTATTTATTTTTACCAGTGACACCAATATAACATCTCCACATTCACAAATATACATTTCTGACATTCAAAAACAAAACAAAAACAAATCAGCGACCAATATAGCCACCTTTCTTTGCAATGACACTCAAAAGCCTGCCATCCATGGATTCTGTCAGTGTTTTGATCTGTTCACCATCAACATTGCGTGCAGCAGCAACCACAGCCTCCCAGACACTGTTCAGAGAGGTGTACTGTTTTCCCTCCTTGTAAATCTCACATTGGATGATGGACCACAGGTTCTCAATGGGGTTCAGATCAGGTGAACAAGGAGGCCATGTCATTAGTTTTTCTTCTTTTATACCCTTTCTTGCCAGCCACGCTGTGGAGTACTTGGACGCGTGTGATGGAGCATTGTCCTGCATGAAAATCATGTTTTTCTTGAAGGATGCAGACTTCTTCCTGTACCACTGCTTGAAGAAGGTGTCTTCCAGAAACTGGCAGTAGGACTGGGAGTTGAGCTTGACTCCATCCTCAACCCGAAAAGGCCCCACAAGCTCATCTTTGATGATACCAGCCCAAACCAGTACTCCACCTCCACCTTGCTGGCGTCTGAGTCGGACTGGAGCTCTCTGCCCTTTACCAATCCAGCCACGGGCCCATCCATCTGGCCCATCAAGACTCACTCTCATGTCATCAGTCCATAAAACCTTAGAAAAACCAGTCTTGAGATATTTCTTGGCCCAGTCTTGACGTTTCAGCTTGTGTGTCTTGTTCAGTGGTGGTCGTCTTTCAGCCTTTCTTACCTTGGCCATGTCTCTGAGTATTGCACACCTTGTGCTTTTGGGCACTCCAGTGATGTTGCAGCTCTGAAATATGGCCAAACTGGTGGCAAGTGGCATCTTGGCAGCTGCACGCTTGACTTTTCTCAGTTCATGGGCAGTTATTTTGCGCCTTGGTTTTTCCACACGCTTCTTGCGACCCTGTTGACTATTTTGAATGAAACGCTTGATTGTTCGATGATCACGCTTCAGAAGCTTTGCAGTTTTGAGACTGCTGCATCCCTCTGCAAGATATCTCACTATTTTTGACTTTTCTGAACCTGTCAAGTCCTTCTTTTGACCCATTTTGCCAAAGGAAAGGATGTTGCCTAATAATTATGCACACCTGATATAGGGTGTTGATGTCATTAGACCACACCCCTTCTCATTACAGAGATGCACATCACCTAATATGCTTAATTGGTAGTAGGCTTTCGAGCCTATACAGCTTGGAGTAAGACAACATGCATGAAGAGGATGATGTGGACAAAATACTCATTTGCCTAATAATTCTGCACTCCCTGTATAATACAGAATGGATGGATGTTTTTAAATGTTGTTTACACCAAATCCAGAATTACCAAACCAGGCAACATTTTTACAGCCTGCTATTGTAACATGTCTCAGAGTCTTTGTGACCTGTGCCCTCAGCTTTCTGCTCTATCAGCTAGCTGATAAGAGTGGCATCTGGTGTGGTCTTCTGCTGCTGTTAAGATGCTCTTCTGCATACTTTGGTTGTAACGAGAGATTATTTGATTTGCAGTTTCCCTTTATTAGCTCAAAGAAGCATTCTCCTCTGACACCAATGGGGCATTTTAACCCAGAGAACTGCTGCTCACTTGTCATTTTCTGTCTTGAGACCATTTTATGTACCTCAGAGATGGTTGTGTAAGAAAATCTAAGAAGATCAGCAGTTTCTGAAATGGCAACAACCATGCCATATTCAAAGTCACTCAAATCACCTTTCTTTCCCATTCTGATGATCAGTTCGATCTTCAGCCGACTGTCTTGACCATGTCTACATGTGTAAATACAATGCTTTGTCCTGATTGGCTGGTTAGATAATTGTGTTAATGAAAAGTTTAGCAGGTGCACCTAACAAGGTGGCTGGTGAGTGTTAACTGATGTTGTATATGCCAGTTGCTAGACTGAAATGGCATCTAGCATCTGGCAATTCAAAAGCAGCCATTACTTCACTGTAATTTAGCAGGAAAAGTTTTTACAGTGTCGTTTTTATTAAATGCTGCTCATACCTGAGGAAATATACGCATTACATCCCAGTGGTGTTCTAGCAGGTATTTACGCCGTGTGTTTGTGTGTGTGTGTGTGTGTGTGTGTGTGTGTGTGTGTGTGTGTGTGTGTGTGTGTGTGTGTGTGTGTGTGTGTGTCATTGAAATAAACCACAATGTGTGTTTTTGGTAATTAATGAACACTGATATCTGTCAGGTTTATCTATCATCTCTCAAAAGCAGTCCAATTTTGTGAGTAGACTCAATAGATTGCCATTTTTAGTCTTTATTACCACCTTTACCTTGCAAAAACTCTAACCTCACCTCTGTGACTGACATCCCGGCTGAACTGTAAATACATTGTGAGTGTTCTTTAGCCATTGCCCTGCTCTATGCCGGTAAGCAAAGCTCCCCCACTGTCCTGAAAGACCTGAACATGAGGCGGCACTCAATGCATGCTGGGTCTTCCGATCTGCTGGGAAACATGGTAAATTCTTCACCCCAGAGAGGAGGCAGGCACACAAAAGGCCTGACCTTCTCACTTTAGCAGGGGAATAAAAGTGCAAACAGCTAAAGGTGGAGAAACAAAAAATATAACCAACAAAAAAAAAAGGTGGTAAATCCAGTCCATAATGAGAGAACAGCTGTGAAAAAGTCTGTACTTACAAAAACGATACCCCCTGATTGTTCAACTTCCACCTTAAGACATTTCCACTTCTAGTCGTCACATGGACCGGCTCCTGCAAGCACTTAGACAAATGCAATTTCACTTTATCAGCTAGAACATACTTTAGCAATCATCTCATTTTCCACTCGGTCTCCCTCTCACGTTACTAATCTATATTATTTTCACATGCCGATATGGTGATCATACAGCTCATCCACAGGCAGGGGGAGGGATTTGCATCCAGGATGTCGTGGTGAATGATGAGACTGTACTGTAATCAGTGCAGGGGTTGAAAACACAATGCAGGGACATAATGTGTATTCAGTGTTTGTTTTTTCAACTGTTTTATGATGATACATACAGTTTGCTTGCACAGGCTTATAAACAAAACATACTGCTTATGCAGATGCAAGAAATAAGTAACACAGTATACTGAAATGTAGAAATCTAGCTCTCATCCGACTTTCGTTTTAAAGTAAAGGTACATTCCAACGATTTTACATTTAAATGTCATAGAGATGTCATCAGGTTTATCTAGGATAGGGTCCTAGATATTCCTAATGTTAAGTCATAATAGCAGGCAGTGCAGGTCATTTACACAAGTGGGACACTGAAAACCAATATATCAGATTATTGACATGTTATAATATAAAAAAAGCACACCAACCCTCTTCATGTCCTTCTTCCATTCATCCATGAATATATCTACCTTCCTTTTCGTCCTCAAATCAGGGATTTCCCTCCCTTTAACACTCATACTACCTCAATTTAAAGTTCCTGCTCTCACATCTACACTCCTACCTTTCCTTTTCTCTTGTTTGCTTCTGAATAGCAACAGCTTCCACCAGCACATGGAGACGGTCATTGTTAACCTCAAATTAACCTTAATTGTTGCATTGCAGCTTCCTTCAATATGGAAGTCAGATTTTTGATGATCCACATGACTGATTTGCCAAGATTTTATGCCACAACCCTCCCCATTTATCCAGGCTGTTGACCGGCACTAGGAGTATGCTGGCTTATAAGGTCACTTGCAGCACCAAAAATCCAACATGGCAGCAAACAAATTGTTAATATGCGAAACTTCAAAATGCCTCATAAATCAATGCGAGGTTTCACGTCTTTCTTTTACAGTGTGAATGGTAACATGAATTAGAATGTATACAGCTTTATTATGAACTCATGCAGAATATAGATGTCACTTACTAACTAAGACCTCACAGAGGCCAATTGGTGGCTTTTGGCTACCAACGGTTGTTATTCCCTAAACAGTGGCTAGCAGTTGCTGTGAAATCTGTTTGTAAGCCCCATTTACACAGACCATAAGACTGTGAGCACCGATTACAAGGAAAAAAAATTGTATTCCCCAAACAAGTGGTCAGTGGTTGCTAGAGGCTGCTGGCATTGGATTTTTTGCGAAGACGTATATGATGCTGCATTGTGATGGTGACTTTGTGACTCTGGTCAGAAACAAGTTGCCACTGTCAGTTTGCATAGTGGATGCTGACTTGTTTGCAAACACTCGCCAACTACTTGCTAAGTGGTCGTGAAGCTATAACACAAACTGGAATCAGACACTCATTAGCTTCAAAGTAAAAGCTGGACCTTTTGAAACCTGTCTTACCAAACATGCAACATTTTACCTTTTTATTTCCAGATCAGTCACACTTCTTTAAGTTTCACTATCTGTTAGCGAGTCGTTGACAAGTGTTTGTAAACAAGTCGGCATCCTTGAATCTTGTTGGTAACTGTAGCAATCTGTTTTCCAACCAGAGCAATAATAAGGAGAATTTTTACGATGGAATGTTAGGGGCACGTTAAGAAAAAACTACATAGTTGATCATTTTGAGAAAAAAGCTGAAATGTTGAGATTACCGTTGTTGTTTCAAGACAAACGGTCACAGTTACTGTACCCTCGACAATATATCTTGTTTAGATTTAATGAGGTAGTGAAACAGATTGGTCAGCTGTCTTATGAGACAACATAATCCTCTTTATTGTGCGAGGGTGTAACCATTGATAACCTCACATCTGTCCATTACCAGCCAGTTCCTTTTGTACAAATCCACGGTCTGTGTCTTTGTCGATGTTTATGTTTATGTGCTAAAATAGAAATTATTTCCTTTGCAGATTTTAGTCCAGTAGACTCTTCATGATGGATTTCACCTGCAACCAGCCAGAAACCTCAGCATCTGCTTGGCCAGTCAGAGATATTTTCCCCTATCCAAGAGATCAAGGGGGTTGCCAATGGGTCTCTAGCCTTAGCTAACATACATATACATATGCATTGATCCTTACTCCCCAAAAAATCAAGGTGGCTGCGACTAAAATGTTAAACATGCACTGCATCCACTTTTTATATGGCCTTTAGGGGAAGACAGGGAAGCTAGGGGAGGGTGGGGGCTGGAGGGCTCGGTACTTTATGACACAGGTGAAGGAGTGAAGCATAAAATCGAGCTCAAAAAGTGAAAGCCTTACGTTGCACATACTGACACAACAACATTTGCCTGTTCCCAATTAAATATCCATATATGTTAACACCAGCTATAATACAAATGATAACTCATGCTACATGAGCTCACTTGTATATTTTACATTGACAGAACATTAAAAGTCTCATCTCATATTTAATGGAAAAATGCAGATAATTGCCCTCTTCTTCTTCTTCTTCTTCTTCTTCTTCTCTCCCAGCAGAGCTACTCTCCACTATCAAAGCAGGCTGTTCATTTCAATATATATGCATGTTTAAATTTTTCACTTGCGATATGTAATATGTGGGGGAGGGGGGTGTAGAGCAGTGAAACAGCCCTCAGATAGTGAGCTTGATAATCAGAGGCTGTAGTTTCCTTTCCCCTCTCCTCTCTTGGTTTTGCACACCTTGCAGACCTGCGTTTACTGCCTTTGTTAAACAGCCATTTGCACCCGTGTCCCGTGAATACATTTCCTCGGGGTGAATTCCATAATTTTTCATGTGTCAACGTGATGGATCGTCCCCGATTTTAGATCCCAACTTTGACAAGCATCCGAGGAGGGACCACACCGCCGCTGTGGAGTGGCCTTTGTTTTGCATTGCAGCCCATTTAGTGATAGACAATAAATCTTCCCCATGCAAATTTTTATCTCCCCTTAAGTGCATGATGCTTCCTGAAGGTTAACATGGATTGCGATGGGATTCAACATTTTTGTGGCCGCAAAACGGCGTCCGCGCTCGTCCTCGTGAGGAAATAAGCCGTGCAGATAAACCGGCAATCCAGGCGGGGATTAGTGACGATGAGTGATTTTATGTTGGTTGTTACAATTTGATGGCTCTTCTGCTGTAAACGCTTGAAATAAAACCCATTAAAGTTTTTTCTTTTTTGTGTGTGTAGCCTGTCCCCCTATTCTCCCGCACTTTTACCAAACCATCTAAAATTGCCCCCTTCAGGATTTCTGTCAGCCAATACTCGAGGTGTGCGCTACGTTCGTGCTCGCGTGATTAAAATGAACCCGCCGGCTTGAGTACCTGCAACTGGCGAATCTGTGCGCCGAAGGAGGCACAACAAAAGCGGGCGGGCCATTCTCCCTCTGATAAACAGACATAATTCAAATGTCAGCATTTGAATGTCATCCTCAAAGAGCCCTCTCCATCAACGCGCGAGTCATTACAGACGATAGGGAGAGGGAAGAAAGGAGGGGGACATTGTTTCATCTGTTTGAGCTTTCTACCCCTCTAATTATTAAAGCAGCTTTCTTCCCCCCCTCCTTCTCCCCTCCATCTTTTGAAAATGCACAGAGGGAGAAAGAGATTAGAAGTATTGTTGCCTTTTGACAATTCTATCCCATCACCAGCACCACCTCTCCTCCTCCTCTGCCTCATCCTCTTCATACAGGTTTGAGTTTTAATTTGTGGCCGTTGAAGAAACAGAGCCCAGATGGCGAGGCACACAACACGTCATCTCTCTGTCTGTCTTCTTCCTCTCTCTCTCTACCTTTTCTCTCCCTCAGAACCAGCACCGGATAACAAAGATATGCAGATGAGGCCGAGGCGGCGAGCTCTGGATCGGCGCCAGGAAGATCGTCTCTCACAATAGCGGGGGACAAATTGATGTGTCCTGCAAACTGTGCCACAGTAGCAGTGGGGTTACTCCGCCGGCCCTGCCAAAACCGTCACTCCACTGGTGCCAGGCAGGCGTGCCCCCGGTGGCAAAGTGAGGACATCAGCTGCTGAGCGATTGCCAGAGGCCCGTGACACAATATGTAGCATCAGTGTCAATGATGTCATTAGACAGAGAGCGACGCTGCCAGCAAACTCATTAGCCCGAGTGGAAGTGCCCCAACTCTTCATATAGCCACAATACGAGCAACAAATGCACTTCTAGAGGATGCGTTGATAGTTTTCGAGTGCTGTGATTCCTCTCAGGTTGGGGGTTATTGGGTCAGATTGATAAGATGAAGCATGCATTACAGGACTACAGTGAGCTGCATATTATGCCAAGTGGTAGCCTGCCATTCGGCGTGGAAAGGTTCAGAAAAAGCCCGACAATACAGATGGTGCGCTGCGCAGAAGATCCAGTGAAGTGGGGCTTTTTATAGGGATAATCATCAGTAGTTTCTGGCTTTTGTCAAACTGAAACATCAAGATGTTGGAAACTTTGTGCATTTGCAAGCCTGCCAACACAACACTCCCATTGTTCCATCTACCCATGTTCTCCTGTTTTGATGTTTCCTCCATCCTTTGCACAAATTTACATTTGCATAAATTCTTCAGCCGCTCCTCACACCTTTAAATTTTGCTTCCAAGGAGCCTGCCTTTGTTGTCATTTTTAAAGTGCTCATGAACAATAGTTCCCCAGACTGTCTGAGGGTCTTTCAAATGGTTTCTTTGGACACTGGCTGCTTTTTCACTCGTTTTCCTGTCCTTGTACCTGACCATTGTCAGAGGAATGTTGTTGTTTGTCAACCAACTTAACTCTGACCTATGAATGAACCCACTGAAACATAAAAAAAGTCTCTTAACTCAAAGGATGAACCGGTGTTGTGTCTACATATAACAGATAACTTAGCAAAGAACCTATTTTAAATTGTTACTTTAGGCTCTTTGTTACTAGCAGTCTGTCACAAAAACACATAATTTGTTTCCATTTCTTTAGTTGAATCTATGAAAAATGCCGAAGATAACACAGTTTGACAGACAAACAATAGTATTTTTGCACCAACAGGGGGATTCCCAAAAAGCTATTAACTGTAAAGTTGGTATATCTCAATATGATGTACAGTGTGTTGTTAAAACCTAAAAAACGATCTACATTAGATTAACAGTATCTGAAACTTGTGCACAGTACTGTGCATGCCTCTGTGTGTTTAACATCAGCCAAGTTTCAAGATCTTCTATGAAATACCATCTTCAGACAGCCCACTACATATATTTTAGCCCCACATGTGACCACAACCTGGCAGCCTACAGTGTAATTCATGTATAACCAACAAATCCCTGCACAGGCACACATATTATCCACCCATCCATTCTCTTCCATCATGGAGCCTATCTCATTTACCACAGGGCAATAGGCAGGATACATGGACTGTCCGGCAGCCTGTTAGTAGGTTACACTCACATTCACATGTATGGACAACAACCCAGTACAACCAATCAACTAAATACATGTCTGTGGAAGGAAGCCTAAGTACCCGGAGAACCAAAGCAGACACAGTTAGAACACGAAAACATACTCCCTTAGCCTCGTTGTTGCTTCACCACTTTGTTCCCATTTATTTCTATGGTCTAAAGTCAAGAGTTAAAAAATATGAAACTAATGTGCAACTAATCCAGACTAAAGTTGGAAAGATATTTATTGATCAACCTTCTTTAATCAATAACTCATAAGTGAGCCATTGTAAAAAAAAAAAAAAAACACACAAACAGCACTTCTTTTCAACCATATCAAAGTAGATAATAAAATGAAACTTTAAAATTCCATCAAAAAAGAGCAAACCTCAGGTTTTTCAAAGCAACAGGGACCGTCTACAAAGTGCAACCCTGAAACAAAAACAAAGATACTTCAGTACTACTACTTATTCAGTCTACACAATGGGGTGTCACCAAAATCACTTCACATGTGTTTTTTAACACAGTTAAAAACAATTCACTAACTTCACAGATCTCCCGACATCTTTTGGTTAGGCAGCGACAGTCAGTTTGGAAAACCTCCCATACTCTCAAACCTAAATGTTGGCAGGTGTGTACATGTGTTCCTGTTATCCTAACTACACCTACGCAAGTCAGTTTGGCTGTGTAGGCTGGCTTCTCACAAGCACTACAACCATGAAGTGCAATGCTAATGTAAGATGCTAAATTCTCTTTTTCTTTTCTAATGTTTGTTTTTTTTTGCTACCAACTATAGATTTTCTTTGGATTAGCAGAAAGAGGTCACAACTTGCTGAGTGGGATCTTCCTGCTGAGCGAACAGCATCAGTTTGGTAAGACTCTCCCATTCTTGACTTTTTTGGACCTGTGCTCTTTATATTACTATGTTTTTACCCTCATTGAGATGTGCATACCACTGTCAGCAAACAGCGTATAACCTGAAAATACAGCCTGCTTTCATTCTCAGCAGTAATCTAATGTAACCCTGCTTGGCTTTAATTTTCACAATGACAAATAATTCAGAGCTCCTGATTTTTCTGTTTCTGCTCTTCTTGATTAATACAAATAACATAAAAAAAAAATTCACAATGGTTTTCCTGCATTTCACCAGTGCTTGCTCCAACAAAGTACACATAATAGCACCTAGACCACAAATTGAAAAACCAAAACTCTTCTTATAATCTTGACATATGACCCGGTAGTAAATACTTTAGAAGGTTAGCGAGGCAACTGGAGCCTAGCATGGTTCCAAGAGCCTGGGAATGAGGTTTTAATGAGGCGATCAAGCTGGTTTGGGCTCAGTCAAAGAAGCCTAAAGACTGGTTGGTGACCATTTGGCAACCAACCAACCAACCTCAAAAGCACAGTCACCATTTGTCTTTAAACTGGATCAAGATACAGCCAACCTGCTTTGTTCAGTGGAGGTCAGAGATCTAGACGTTATATGTAGCTACAGTAGTTCATCTATATATGGAGGCATCTGAGCATGGAGAGAGATAAAAATCAATAATAGCCCAAATGCTCCAAAAGACCAACAACAGTTCAGCGACTCTAGGCAATGAAAGTAAAGCATATCAGAAGTGACAACATTTGCTTGTGTCAGGACACCTGTTAACAAAACATGCTGGAATTATGTTCATTTAACCTGTAAAGTTGGACATTTTAACATGGCAGGGTATGAGCACTGGCCTGGTTCTGGAGCCAGTGTCAATCTTTCACTTCCTTTAACAGAAATTTTCAACCCCGATTCTTGTTTGAAAGTGACATGAGCCTGATAGCTTCTAAAATAAAGACGTTATGAAGAACTACAGCTTTCTGAAGAACAATGGTTTTGAAAAGTTTTTGAGCTTTGGGGTAAAGTCAGTTTTGGAGCATAGCGACACTGAAACAAATGGTGAAACTTGCTTCTCCACTTTGCACCAGCTCCTTAAATGTGAAAGCTGAAAATTGCAGCAACCTTGGAGAGAAAAAAACAACCACTTTATAGGATATTATTCCAAATCTTCTGAGAGCTGATCCTTCATGTTAGAGGAAGTCCCACTGAATCAGCTAAGCTGGAGAGCATGCAGGCCTGCAGAGACACCACCGGGCCCCCAGTAGGCTCTCTCTGCCTGTGCCTCCATCTTTGATGAGTCTCCCTGCTTCTTTTTTTTTACAATCAGCACAAATCAATATACATGCAACAAACATGCCTTATCCGCCTCTGATGAATGGCCGGGGACTGGAGAGAGTAAGAGAATGTGGAAGAGGGAGGCAAAGGCATAGAGGAGAGATAATCATATCTCCACCCTCAGTCAATAAGCCTACGCCTCATTACCGATGCATGAGGGAGGGCTGTGGGGGGAGAAAGTGATGGAGACAGTATGCACTCACATACTCATACTGTCATTACCTTAAATTAGCGGCAGAACATGATTATCCCTAACTTAATGCCACTCTATTCATATATGAAAACTGTCTGGTGTCATCCACACTTTGCCTGAGGAGAGGAGAACATATTTGAACAAATCTGCAGCAACATTAGAGTGCATATTGAAAAAAATTAAATCACAGATTATTTATCTTGGGGCAGAAATATTCCTGAATATTGTTTGAAATGAAACATCATCATCTATATCTTAACAGACACAGGCAGAGTGTGCGGTGGAAATGAAAGCAATCACTGCTCACAAAGGGGAAAATACTCTAAAAATGGTTAAACCACGGAGATCATATCTATTAAACTGTGTGGGTGGGACAGAAATAATGCTTCTTTTTATTTTACTTGCAATTGAAAAACTGACATACTGGAAAAAAAAAAAAGTGTGTGGTACAGCTCTCTCCATGCGCTTTCATATGATATGTTACTCAATATGGTTTCTTGAAAAAATAATTTCAAGGTCAGCTTTGACCTTGGGCGCCAACAATGAAGGTCAAGGTCACCCAGTGAAGGTACCCGTGTCCTCCAAGACCTTGCATATTGTTGTGAAGTTAGTAGAACATCCATAAAAAAAACTGTGGGCAATATAACGTTTTACTGATTTCCACATTTGGTGTGACAATGACCAATTTTTCACCAAAATGAAATCAGCTCCAGCTGTTATTGGTTTCTACCATCACACAAAATTTAAAAGTGATATCTTGAAAACTGAATGCTAGACTGCTGACAAACAGACAGACAAACCAACAGAGATGAGAACATTCTCTCTCCCTTTGGGGAAAAATGAAACAGCTTCTCACCGATGGACATGAGGACCCACTGCATTTGAATGTACTGTAATGTGTAGCTGTAACCACAAATTTTTCAGTTTGCAGGTTTAACTTTTAGTCGGGGGTGTTTTAACCTAACCAAACTGAGAGTCATTAGTGACAAAAACCAAGTGAAGCAAAGTGCAAAACATCAACATCCCAAATAAAACACATTCTCCTGGCTGATAAACTTAGAACATCTGCTACCACGACCCTTTAAACTTTCTACAAAACACCAATGTAGAGACACCACCTCTATTTCACTAAACAGCAGTATTTAACACCCAGATGTGAGAACTCATTGGTTAATGCTGTGATTTGACCCAAGCTGTGATCTTTTACTAAACATAGCCAAGTAATTTTTGGGGCCTGAACCAACAAGTGAGTACAAATCAGTGAGTAAAGCCTACAAACCATGGTCTAGTGCACGGGTGATCAATTAGGTCCACAGTTAGGGCTAACTGTAGCATCTACTTTTAGCAGTAACAGTTTATAAAGAGATTAAATTAACTGTGAGCAGAGTTACACTTATTGGTGCCCCCCCCCCCCTTAGAACAGTCACAGGTTCTCATGTGGCCCCTTGGGGCAATTATTGCCCACCCCTGGTCTAATGACAGACTCAGGGATTAATTCACCCAGGGCCATTATCTCCTGGCAACCAATATCATTTAAAGGTGACAATGCTAAACAGCAACCAAAGACATTTAAAAGATGGATGTAGCTACCACTGTGTCAGTTACTGGTTTCTGAAGCTTAGAGAGAAACATTTTCCCTCAATGAGGATCAGTGGGTCTGACTGTGAAACCACACTCTCATTAGCTAATGACTTGTGATTGGCAGCTTGTTAGCTAATAAATGTGTGACTGAGAACCTTCACAGACATAATAAATGTGTGGTTTTATAGTACAGATAATGGTCAGTTTTACGTTTGATTTACAAAAGTTGTTTTCCAGACAGAGGCAGAGTCATTTCATTTCAATAGCCGTGCAATTTGGCCCAAGTTCGCAAACTAAGGTGGTGTTCAGCTACAAGTAGTTTAATACCAGCTATAAGCGTTTGAATAAAGCGAAAACACGTGTACGTTAAATGTAGGCCTAGCTTTGCAGTCTGGCAGACACAGTTGGTATGATGGAAACAGGCTTTAGTAACTGACACCAGTGCAGGAATGTATGCGATGATATTTCGACACTAGCTGTAGCATTTTTTATCCCTTCAAGGCGTTGAAATGAATTATTTCAACGCCCTCGGAGTCCCTAGGGACGTTTCCCTAGAGGGACTAACCTGGGGGATGTGGCCATGACCTGGTTAGGAGCTCTGGGGCTCTTGGATGGTGTTTTCCTTGTGGCTGCATACAGCGGAGATGGGGGAGGGTCTGTGCTGGCGGACGTTGGTTACTGGCCTGGTAGCCTGGCTGCCCCTGGGAGGGTCCGGGACGGACGTGGAGGCTTGGGGGTCTGGGGGTGCTCCGCCCCCCAGTCTGGGGTGCTGGCCGGGCCTTGGGGGCTTGGGTCCTGGCTGTTGTGTCGCCGGAGCAGTGGGCGGGTGGGTGCAGGGGGGCTCAGCCCCAGTGCAGGGGACCTCTGATGCATCGGCCCTACTAGGGGGCTCTCTAACTGGTGGGGAGGTTGTTATATCTTTGCAGGTGGTCTCCTCACTACAGGAGCTCACTCTGCAGGTGGGGGGAGAGATATAGGAGAGGTGGAGAATGAACTCAACCTGGGCGTCTATTGTCTTGTGTAGTTTGGGAGTTGATTGGATGATGGGGTGGGTGCAGTTTTCTCTTGGTGTACTCCAACCCACCTCTGGCGCTGGTACCCTACCCTCAATTTTAAATGCATTTAGACACTAAGGGTTTTCGGGAAGAGCCGTGCTGCTCTCTCAGAGGAAGCTAGTACCATGCTCTCCTGAGTTTTAAATGCACTTTAGAACAGCACACAGCAACACTACATATGAGCGGGCGTAGGGAGGTTTGAGGTCTTCACTCATCCCGGTTCTGTTAGCCGTCAGGGCTGGGGGGTTGGGAGAAGGTGCTGGCCGTCAGACTGGGGTCTGGGATGCGGGGCCTCCCTGCTACTGCAGATAAGGAGGTGGTCCGCTTGCCTCCACCCCAGAGAGAAGGGTTACATCTCCTGGGTCTAGGTGCGGCTTGCCCCTCTGAGGGCGGGGGTACCTGGACCTGGGATATAGAGTATGTTTGGGGAGTGCGACTGTCTGTGCAGTGTCTATTTGTGTCTGTCTACACGTTGGGTGAGTGCCGAGTATTTGGTTGTGCATATGGGGTGGGAATGCACGTCTGTGTCCACGTGTGCCTGTTCGTCTGTGTCTATATGTCAGGTTGGGTCTTAGACTCAACCTCTCAGGGTACATCTCAGGCCCTCTAAAGTATGGAGGCCTATCTCCCCTCACCACACTCCCTGCCGGTGGCTGATGCCCTCAAACGTTGGTGTGTTGGTGGTCCTTGTCGTCTGGGGCTGGGCGCTCATGTATGTACCGGCTCGGCTCACTCCTGGTGGCCGATTGGCGGGGCCGGGCGCCTGTGGCCCGGCTGGGCTCCTTCCGGGGGGTGGGATGCCCTCAGGCCTCTGGCCTCTGGGCCTCAAGCTCGGTCCTCTCTGGCACAGCTGGCTGCCGGCAGAGCCCGCGGGCACGCCACTGCAACCCCCTCTGGCCTCTACTCCGTAGCTGCGGGGTGACCTCTCCTTTGAGGCTCTACTCAGCTCTTCCCAGGAGGCTGGCACGGTTCCCCCCCCTTTGGTGGTCCTCCTCGGGTCCTTGTACTCTGGGGCCTCTGGATATCTGGGACCTGGATTTCCTCCATACCTGCTTCATACCCTGGTGGACGGGGCAATGGCTCCCCACACTCCCTAGCAGATCGTTACATGGAGAAACCTTTGGAATACAAGCATGCTGATCCACACAGGTATGCACACAGGTGTGCACACAGGTGTACACACGGGTATTCACAGACGTGGACTACACCTTTCTTGGCTGCTGCCTCAAAGCACATTGTGCGCTGTCTATCTTGCGTGCTGCACAATATCGTTTATTATCTAGTATTTACTGCTAGCTAGCTTATTGTGATGGTGCTGTTTTTTTATTATGTTGCTCTTTGTTGTTTGCTTTCTCTTCTGTTTTTTTTCTCCATACAGGTGATCCAGGTGTTTTGTTTTTTTTCTGTTTTTTTTTTCCCTCTCTTTTCCCCCCCTTCTCACCGTCTCTTCTCCCCTTTGGTTTTCTTTCTCTCCCTCTCTTTCTTTAATTCTTTCTCCCTGTCCTATCCCCCAGTCATGTCTGTCCCGTTTGTAGCAACTGAAAATAAAATAAATACATAATTATAATAAAGGTCAATCAAATGGACCAATATGGCAAGGCCATGATGATCCACTTGGTAAAATAAATCCGCTTGGCATCTTTCTTGGCCTTAAGACAACAATTCTGATGGCTAAAGATCCAAACGGGACACAAAAAAAAAAGAAAAAAGAAAGAAAGAAATGAATTATTAAAATACCCGACTGAAAAAACTTTTTATCTGTAACAGCAACTGGTGGTTTTAAGAGTAACACTACAATTTTTCTTTGCCGGATTTGTTTAGTCTTAAAAAAAATGCAGTTTCATTTCAACTCTTCATAGTTTTCCTGTTTTTTCTTTCAATAAAAAGATGATAAGTAATTAAAAACTAATGCGCAAGGACACAAACTATGATTAAATTTAGTGATGACTTCGTTAAGGAAGAAAAAAAGAGATTAAAATATTCCTGGGAGATGAGATCCAATCAGAATTAATTAAGTTGTGTAGAAAGACAACAAAAGTTTGGAAGTGCAAATTGTGCAGCAAGGTGAGACACGTACACGAAATAGCACAACTAACTCTCTGTTTCTTCTGAAAACTTTAGATGTAGTCCACTATAAAATATTTAGTTAACTAAAAGAATTTAGTTGCCTTAATTATCTGTGTGCTTTTATCTGTGATCTATTGAAATACCTGAATTTGTGTAGATCCGCCATTAAAAACAGTTTAAAACCTTGCACGCTGTCCATGGTCCTGAAATTATAACAGTTTAATTAATTTAACATTTCACTGTTTATTTGAGTCAGACTTCTATAAGACTGGAAGTCTTTTTCCAACCACAGTAATCGCCACCAGCACAATCAGGAAGAACAGCTGTATTCAGCTCCTTGGTGAAAATGTTAAGGTTAAGTTTTTGAAGGAGTGAATTTAACCTAAAATATGATCTTGTCCTGACCCGATTCGAGTAGCTTTTAGTGCCTAAACCTGTGACCAGCACCTCTTCAGCCTCCCAATTTAGACTTTCTTGCTTTTTAAAAGAGCGACATTATGATCCCAGATCATGTCACTGTACCAGCGCCAAAGGACACTTTGTGCATATCCCCGTGACTCCAGCAGTGTCTGACAGAGCAGCAGTATTTGACGCCCTGGTAAGAAAATGGGTTTCATAAAAAGTATGGTTTTCATTTCCCTTGAGACTTCTCAGAAATCACACGTGCAAAGATCAGTTTCACCTGTAATTTTACATGTGCATAAATTCCAAAATTCAAATGGGATTTTTTCACATGAAGTAGAATTCCAGATGTCTCGGATGGGCTTTTATTCTTTGATCTGGAGTTTTGTCCACCATCAGTCCAAATTCAGCTAAGAAGCTTTTTATGGGGAAATTTTAACATCAGTATTTAATTTATCTGTAAACCTGACTTCACCTATATTATGTGTATTACCCACACACTGGATTCAAGTTCCCAAATTTTGAAACATTTGAATCCTTTGAATTAGAAAAGATGCACAGGCTTTTTCTTTTCAGTGTGTTTGTTGTTGAAAGGAATCAGCAGAGGTTCATTAGGAGCATTCTTGTCAGTATCCTCGCCAGCCTCCATCCTTTCTTGCCTTGCTTCTTCTCTTCTCTACGTCTTGAACCCCAGATCCTCCAAGATTAGAGTTTTAGGTTTTACAGCTTCTAGGGGCCATCCCTCCTGTGGCTTAAGAAGGGATGCCAAGTCCCCCCAAGAGGGCCACTGATCCAGAAGGTCCCCAGAGTTCGGCTCTTTCAGCCAGATTGACAGATACTAATAGCGTGGATGCCTCTCATCCCATAGAGACGGCCTATTAGGGCACAGAGCCGAGGGGAGACCAGGAAAGTGGCCAACTAGTGGCTGACTTATTAGTGAGATTGGCGAGTTGGCGCCACTGCGGGGTGCTGTGCTGATATTCATATGTCACGCCTTCCTCTTCTCCCTTCACCCATTCCAGTCCTGCAACCCTCATCTTCTCCGTTCTCTTCTCCCTCCCTTTGCCCCTCCTCTTCCCTCCCTTTGTGACCTCTCCTGCTCCTCTGCCTCACTCGTACTCTCGTCATTTACTCCTTCTCCCTGCCCCTCCCTCGCTCTGAAGGGCAGGTCCCTTTTCCTAATTGATCTGTGGAGATTTCGGCTAACCTTCTTCCTCTTGCAAAGAGAGATGAGAGAGCACAGATTAGAGGTGAGAAAAGAGGAGGAGACGTGAAAGATGGATGGGTACTCTTTATGCCACTGCTGATATAGTAAGCACCTAACGCAACAGATCCAGTATGTAAACACGGGAAAAATGTTTTTTAATAAGTGTCCACTGTGCTCTTGGGTTTTATTAATTTGTTTATAATATGAATTGGACTCTGTAGCACTAATGATGACGACATTGATGACAATAATCCTGAATGCACTAATCTTAATAAGCAAAACAGGAAGAGAAAAAAAAATAGAAAAATAGCGAGGATGTCCCTGAATAGTTCTGGCTTTTGCCCCTTTAGAAACCAGTGAGGTGATAAGCGGAACCATTATCAAGGCAATCGATAAAGTGGGGACCGTGATTAATGTCACCCCAAGCTTGAGCATCCCAGGGCCAGGCCACAGGGACTACCTACCATCCCCTTTCAATACACTGCCCACAGCGGCTCATAACAAGCTTTGTGGACAAGCCAATTACGGTTGTTCTATGGTAGCGATTTACATCGAGACTCTTTTTGGATCTCTTCATAATGGCTGTGTAATATTTCTTTGAGTATTCATTTATGCTCTTATTGTAACTGCAGTTCTTTTGGGAACTATTGCACTTTAAATTAATTTGAGAAATGAGTTTAATTATGTGTGCTTGACCTATGCTGTGGAAATGGGCTAAATTGGTGTACACTACAATAAAGTCAAGAAAAATTGGTCTTAGCAGCAGTAACAGACCTCAGGAATCGGATAAAAAAAATATAAACAACAAAAGGCACACTTTGCTTTGTCAAGAAAAATGTAAATTGCTTTTATGTCACAAAAAATAAGAGACAATAATGTTCAAGGATGTTGAGGTCCGGGCTCTGTGGAGGCCAATCCATGACTGATAGTGTTCCACTTTATGTTTTTCTATCCAGGTATGATTTTACTGCATTGGGCAGTGTGTGTGGGATCATTGTCATGCTGGAAAATGAATCACATGCTTTCCAGATGGTATTGTGTGTTGGATCAAAATCTAACGATACTTTGATAATTTCATCACTTTTCATCAGTTTTTACTAAAAAAATAAAGTATATATCACACATTACTCATTAATTTTCCTAAAAGCAATTAATAACATCACTAGCCACTAAAATAAGGAATTTGTGACACGACTCGTTACATTGCTTTTAACCTGAAATGCATTGTGACTTAATTACAAGTCCATATTGTAAACAGTCCCACACATGAACAAAAATCGCTGTCCTAGTGAGGACACACATACGATCTTTCATGTTTAAATATTAATAAAAATCCAACAGCACAAAGTAGTTGAAAACCAGCCCAAAAAGACTTCAAAGTGGTTTCCACACTTCACTGCTACAAGCCTGACTGCTCATCACTGGGGTTGTTACCTGTTGAAGCTCAGCAGCCATAGCTGCTGAGATGGGGTCGGCATTCGCTCAGCTTTAACGTCTGTCTGGGCTCTTCATTAGAGCCGTGTTAGCACGCTGTCTGTGCAGATGCTTGCAAAAGAGCCAAAGTTGTGTTAGCAGCATAATACAGTTGTTTCTTTGCAGGACACAGTCTTGCTCCTTTCATGAAAATAAAAATAAAAGTCATGTGTCTGGCTCCTTGAAAACAAAATACAAACAGATGATTGATGGCTCAAGATTTTTGCACAGTACTGTAATTCCTGTACTAAACAGAGTTAAAAATATCTGGTAATATTCTAAATTTCTTTACAACACTAAACATAAAGAGTTAGCTGTTGTTTGAGAACTGCTGAAACTAAATCTTCATCTTTTAATCCTCACCATCAAAGCAGGCAGATCTGTTCTTGGTGCCACAGAGCAGCAGGGCATCAATAACTTGGATACAGTTTCGCAAAATATTTTGTATAATTGAATTCACTTTGTACAAACTGTGGCTATTAGACAACATGCCCGGCTCAGTGCCAGAGCAGCGCAGTGGGTATTGTGTAAACAAGGCAGAGTAAAGAAGTCAGGCTTGTGGAGGTGCACGAACGGATTGAGTTTGTGTCCAGAAATGTTTTGGTAATTAGTAAATGCATAACTCAACAGATCCATAACTTCCACCATGGTTTCAAAGGGGTGTCAAACATAAGGCCTGGGGACCAGTATCGGCCGGCAAAGACTCCAGTCTGGGCCACTGGACAGTTTTGTAAAATGTGAAGGATGGGCAATGACCAACCACATTTATTCCTTCCAATTTAAGCCCAAAGAGTCGTGCTCACAGATTTCTTTCATTTACTACGGCAGGATTTCTTTATCACGTAGAAAAACTGAGACAAACTGTTAAAATGACTTTTTTTTCTACATTAAGATATCTCAGGGATTAAATATGTGGTTAAACTTCTTTACAGTGACTGAAAGGAAAGTCTCACTGGTCCCAATGAATTTGACATCCCTCCTCTAGAATGAAAGAGTGCAAACAGATAGTTAGCAAGTAAAAGTGATTCCGGGTTTTACAGAGTGGTCTAATATGACTATTTTCTCTATATTGAAAGGATGTTTTCTGGGATTCTTATCAGAACACGTGCTGAATCAAATGTGGGAATCACGTCCAACATGCTCAGCTTCTTCAGTCAATGAAAACAGCGAAGAACTTTGCATTCGGTGCTTGAAGGCAACGAAGTTTCTGCAGAATGCGAATGCCGAAACACGAGCTTTCTTATTCCAAGCAATTAGCCCATGTTGTCACAGTTATTTTATCATTGTGCTCATGTCTGGAGATACTACTTTTAACTGTGCACATTTGCCACGAACCCATCCTTCTAACCTTCCACTCAGCTATCTTCAGTGTCACTCAGCGATCAGAGACCTGCTCTCCCCTCTCGCTTCCATGCAGCTATTATTTACAGGATTAGAGTGGTAGAGATCTTAGCATGAACACTCCTCTGCTGAGAGTGGAGAAAAAAGACAGGCAAATTACCAGCTAATGGACCACCGGGCACTAATATCTAAATCCCCAATCTGTCTGTAATTGCTGCAAAATGCTCCGGCTTGTGCTTTATGGGCGACTTCTAAGTGACTCTCCCCCCCTTCTCACTCTCTCATTCCTTTCCTTGCTTTATTAAAGCAACAAGGAACGGGGAAAGAAAAAAAAAAGAAACGAGTAGTGCTCTCATTTTCCCTCAGAGTCCTTTCACTTTCCCTGGTGGAATCCCCAAGACATTAATGTCTCTCCTCTCTTTCATATCTCGACAGAAAGGGAGTGAAGTGACCGTCCCGCAGCTGGCTGCCTTGCTTCATCGTCTTCGCCTCCGTCGAGGAGCAAGTGATTAATTTCCTTGTAAGGAGAGATACAGCGGGGGGAGAGCGAGAGGGAGAACTCCGTTTGAAAGGTGCTTTATTTGCATTAGCATTCATAATTACTTAATGACGAATCAGATATGGTTCATTGCGAGTAAGTGCAGAAACAAGCTGTCTGAATCATGTATTTCAATTAGAATACCACTAAAACATGGTCCTCCATGACCGTCCAGTATAAGGAGGACTTTATTTATTTAGCTGGGGAATTATTATTGGGGGACGACGAGGCCTCGTTTCATCCTTTGTCATCACACTAGAAGGCAATGTTCTAATTAAAGAAAGCCTGTAAAACACTGAAGGCCTATTAGAAACGTCGAGATAATTATAGATGAAGAGCATACATTCCACACGCATTAGGCCTTTGGCAGCTTAGGATATAGGGCAACACCTTCTGTAAGGGTATATTTATATTTTAAAATGCCCAGTTTTAATACATTTATAGATATTGTCAATCAACTCTTGATATGGAATGAAAAAATCCCTCCGTTCTTTATGTAAAGCTAATAGCTGTCTAATATGAGTGAAGAGTTGGACCTTTTCAACTTGTTTGTGGTATTAGCGCCTTTGGGATGTGCTCTAGTTCTGGTAAAGGAAATTATAGTGCTTTCTTTTTAGCAACTATCCGTGCCCATACAGTTTATAGATGCACTTTGTAAACCAAGGTAGCTAACATTAGCCAACAGCATAGCGCCATCTTGTCTAAACATGATCACTTCTGGCTGCAGAAAAACAAGCTAGCACTGAGTATTAAGGCCCAGAAATAGGCCCAAAACAATGGATCAATTCACATTAAGTGTGTTCTTCCTTTATATTCAGGTTAGAGGTCACTCTTAAGAAGCCAATACCTAGTTATGTTCTTTGGGCTAACATCAGTTTTCTATTTAGGGTGTTTTTTGGCTAACTGGCGCAAGCAAACCAAATACATGTTTATTTCATGTCATGTCATTTTAACCTGAAATAGGGGAATCTTGCCTTACCTCAGGTATGATTTCTATCTTGAAGATTGATTCTTTCTGAAATAGAGAGCTATAGAGATCTCTATTAAGACCTGGAAGTGCTCATTTCTAATACAAGAGTCCATTTCAGATCCTCTTTAGTCTAATCTGAGGAGCCCACAAAACCTGCAGTACTTAAAAAAAAAAGAACAAAAAGAACAAAGAAAAGTCCTTCATAACAAAGTAACTTCTCTTTCTCCTATCAGAGTGTGCAAAAAGTGCCTCCTTAGCAATATCCCTTTTAATCAAGCCAAGCCACAATAGGAGACAGCGGGAAGCATGTGTAAATAATGCATTAATAACCATCCCAACCACACTCCCGGAGGCAGCGCCGGCACGTAGGGAGTTTAAATATCTCTAAGGGATACCTTCATCTGAAATGTGCTCAGCTCGCTGCTCAGAGCCTCTGCTGGAAAGAAAGAGAAAATATTGAAACTAATTGTGAGGAGTTCAATGGCAGTTCAACGTGGAGTGCACTTCCCAAGGCCTCGGCACGGAGCGATGGACAATCATGTCCGCAGAGCAGTCATTGACAGTTGCTTTAGAGGGTTGTGACTTTTGATGATGAGCTATTGACAAAATTTCCATTTCCACTGATATTAACAGAAAACACGTTACAGAGCTTCCTTTTATTACTAAGACATACTTGTTAAAGCTTTATGTGCAGAAGTGCACAAGCATGTAAACCGGCGTATTGGTAAGCCAGACTTTCAATTTGTTTTTTAATTGCTTAGTAATATTTATTTACAGTGTACGTTTAAATTTAGTTCGGATGTTAAGTTTTTAAGTTATGCGTCATTCTGTCCATAAACACGATAGCTCAAAAAGTTTTAAATGAATTCTAATAAAACTTTGTAGGGGTGCAGAGTGGGGTCATGTTAACAATCTGTTACAATTTGGGTCACATCCACAGAGGTCTTCAAGGTGAACTTAATGATTTATTGGTCAAAAAGTGTCCGATAACTTAAAAACTGTGATTCTTACAAGGGTGATGTCCCATATGAAGGTTTAAAATATTATACTACATTTCACTGATTGATCGATAGCGCCATTTAAATACATGTTTCTCACTGCGACTGTTTCTGCTGGCAGCTTATTTTTAAAAGAATGCTTAAAATTCTACTGCCTTTGGTTATTATTATTTGCAACATTTAGTGAATGACACATTGGTTTATGTGGATTCTAAATGTCACGTCATAGTTTGCATCCATATATCGTGTCATGCTTGACCTCTGACCTCACTTTTAAATTTCACATCTGGATTCTGCATCTGTTTTTTATTTCAAAGAAAGTGCTGTAAAGAGAAAAAGAATGAGTTGCCTATCTACTTAAAAATATACTGTAGTATAATATTATATAATAAACTCAAGTTATTCATGTCCAGTTAGTTACAATTACTTAATACCTACTCCTACGTAAAGTTTTTGTAATCAAAGTAAACATCTGTCATGCTAACCTTATCTGACTCTTACTGCATTTAAAGAAAAATAAATGAATGTAAACATAATACAATATTATTCCCTTAAAAGTAAATAAAAAGACATTGAGCTGCCTGGTGAAGGTTTGTACTCTCGCATTGCTTCTTGTTTCCTCTTTGAACTTTGAATCTTATTAAGCACCATACAGAATACAAACTTCTCGTCTTATCTTTTAAGGTCAACCAGATGTGTCATTATAAACCAACATATATTAATCAACATATAATTTGACAAATTTTAATCGTTGGCTGTAAATTCAGGGGATGCATACTTTTGTGGCTGTCAGTGTTAAAAAAGAACAAGTTCATTATTAAGGTGGATGAGATTCAGCTGTGTAAACTCAACTGATTTCCCTCTGTTATCTGAAGGCCTAAAGTTTCTGAAAGTTTAATGTTCCTTGTTAGCAATGTGGGAAATAAATTGGGCTGCAAGCAGCCATGGCTGCCAGATTTGGCTTGAGATGAAATGCTGCAATATTGTCAATTGGACAAAAGATAGAGAATATGGATGGATATATTTTCAATATGCAGGAACAGCTGTCAGGGCTCTAAATAATATGCAAATCAGCTTTGTGAAAAATATATATGCAGTGCTTTATTGGTTTAACTAATTAATATTTCACTGAATACTGTACATTCGCCATACTATGCATACCAAACATGCTTGTCTGGTGCCAAACCACAGTATGCTGGCCTTGCCTTTGGTCCAGAAGCCTTGATGAAAAGCCAAATCAATGTGTTGAAACTTCAACCAGTGCCTCTAATCCAATGCTGTTTATGTCTGCTGCAGTCGATAGCCTGTAACCTTGGTCATGGATGCTGTGCTTGCCTTCACATCACCACTGTCGTAGTGCAACAACCTCACAGCTGCAATTCTGTCAAGTTTTTATGTTCTCACCTCGGCTGAAAAGCTTTGCTGTGGGTTGAGAAACGTCTCTAACAGTCTCTGGCTTATGAAACGGCTTCAAAGCCAATCAGGGAACGTGGAAAACACACTGTCATCACGCTAAAACTGAGGCTGCTTCTCAGAGTTGCTGAAAAGTTGACATTTTAGAAGTACAAGGCTTTTACCCTAAAGCAATGACATAGTATCCTGCTGTGGAAGCCTGCTCTATGAATGAGAACATCTGGCCTAAGATGCAGAGACTGTGTGTTTGTGAACAGATGCGTGTTCATGTACACAATGACACAAACCCAGTCAGTCCCTGCCAAATCTTTGGTATATGAAACCCCCACCTCCCCCCTTACAAGTCCCCCCCACACCCAGTGGTCCCATTCAGCACGGGGAGCAGCGGGCGCTTCGGCTCGCCACCAACGAGACCCTCTGCCAGTGTTAAGCCCTTTTAATGACTGGATTTCCTCCCGATTGCCAAGTTCCCGTGTAATTGCTTGATGGTCAGCCCGTTGCGGTGCCAAAGCTGGGGGGGGGGGGGGGGGGGGGGGACGCTTGGCAGTCGCTTTGGTGTTGGCTTGGACAAGGGCGAGCAGAAATAGCTGCAGCGGAAGCTTTCGGAGTCGCCGATCGGACAGTCACAGCCCGGGGTTTTCACACTGAGAGGGATCAGAATGAAAAAGAGCCTTGTTGTCAGAGAAAAGACAGCATAATGGACAGATTGTTTCTGTTTGCTGAACCCGCGAAGGATTGTGTTACCCCAAAAGCATCACTTCACGCTCACACACATCCAAATCTCTCGCTGTGTTCCTCTTGGTTTCTTTCTGTCTTATTTGCTATTACATACCTCCTGTTTTTTTCTCCTCAGAATCATTAGAATCACCAGGCTTTTATCTTGGCTGAGCTAATTTCTGAAAATAGAAAGCATAGGTTAGCAAAAAATCAGATCACTAAATAAAACACAGCAGGAAAGAGATTTTGGAGCGGCGCTCCAATACCTACCATACATAGCTGCAGGTTGTCAGTTGCCTTTGTCAGCTCCAAATGGGAATCACTGCCCTTTACGCACTTATCAGTGACCTTAAACCCATATTTAGCCGCCTTTTGTCTCAGCACACAAAGATATCCAGGAGGCTGTAGTTTTTAAAAGACGGAAGAGGAGGGGGAAAAAAGCCAAGATGTATGGTAATGCCATGTTCGGCTGCACTGGCGCTGCCACTGTGGCAAACAAAACACTCTTTAAAAGACCCATAGAGCGAGAGAGGTAAGGAGATACATCAATCAATTAACAATTACCCCTGCTGCTAATCAGCTGTCCCCGGCCTGTGCCGGCCGGCCCTTTTGTAATCCCGTTGGCAGCATCAATTAAATTCTTAAGGTTAGTCTATTGAATTTTCCAGATAGGGGAAGATGGGGGTGGGGGAGTGTGAGGGAGAAGGACAAACTGTAGCCCAAACCTTCACCAGCTTCTCTTCTCTCATACACTATATCAGGCTTTCATAGCACCTAACTGAAAATTGGCTAGAATTAGTAGAAAACTGACGAAAAGACTATAAGCAGAGACGATAAGACACCCCGGGTTAGGACAGTCCTACAACACAGCGTAATACAGCGAGACAGCTGAGAGCAGCAGAATGGGAGAGGCGAATTGTAACGTGTACGAGGGCTGCAGTTTGAAATAAAAGTGAACAAGGTGATGGTCTTGTACGCTGAAGGGTAAGAGGGTGTGAATTATAAAGCGAAGTGGAGAAATGAGACCAAGAAGTCGCTCAGCGCCGTACGTGTGTGACTGTGTGGGTGTGTTTGTGTCTTTGTGAGAGCCAGTTAGAGTTAGAACCTGAAAAGTGAGGACATTTTTTTTTTCGGAAAGCAAGGCAAGTTTAGGCTGTTCTACTTTCTCATCTTCTGATCTTTACACTCTGAAAAAGTTAGCTAGAAACTTGGAGAAACCTGAATTCATTGGACATGTAGGAACAATGTCACTCATTGCTTTCTTTTCTGTTGGCTATTTACTTTTGTAATTTCATGTGTGGCATACAGAAAATTTTTGGCATGCTTTACATGCAATTATAATTCAGTTACTAACTGGACTGAGTCCCAGTTTTGTCCTACTTATTAGCAGAAAACTCGCTGGGTTAAAGCAGTCAGCTGTATCGCCTCAGTGTCCTTTATAAAATGCACCAAAACTGTCCGTCAAATGCATTTACACCACTTTTAATACACGTAACAGCTTAAGGTTAAAATTAACTTCAGCTTAAGCCATCAGTAAGTAAGTAAGTCTACATCTCAGACACCAGTTTATGTAACTCATCTGTGTACTGAATCTGAAGGCAAGTGATGAGATTTTTGGTACCAAGAGGTTACATGTTTTAAAGATAAGCTTGCTGTATAACCCAAGTGCTCTTGAGCTTCAGGCCATGAACTGATGTTCGGACATCCTCCTTCAGGTTTTTCTACTAGAGAGCAGAATTCGTGGTTCCATCAGTTACAGCAAGTCGTCCTGAAATAGCAAAGCAGCCCCATCACACTACCACCACCATGTTTGACTGTTGCTGTGATGTTCTTTTTATGAAATGCTGTTAGTTTTATGTCAGATGTAACGGGACTTAAACCTTCCAGAAAGTTCAGCTTTTGTCTCGTCAGTCCACAGAATATTTTCTTGGGGATCATCTAAATCACATGTGTCAAACTCAAGGTGAGTGGTTAATGTGTCTTATAATAGGTCTATATGTCAATATGTCGATTGTGTTACCAGTGCAGTGACAGTATTCCGCCACTAGGTCGCAGTTCCATATCTGTGTTTAATTAATGCGACAAGTGATAAGAGCTATCCACAAATGATCCCAAAATGTCCAGGAAGAGAAAGATTGATGCAGACGGAAGGATGTTTCAAGAAAGATGGGAAGGTGAATACATGTTTATGCTTCAAGGAGAAAAACCAGTATGTCTTTTGTGTCATGAGGCATTGTCGGTAGTCAAAGAGTACAATATACGTTGGCATTTTGACACCAAACACGGAGCCAAGTATGGTAAAATAAGCCAAAAAATCAAAGAATTAAAAGACAAACTGTGATGGCAGCAGAATGTTTTCACAAAAGCCAAAGCCAAAAATGATATGGCAGTGAGAGCTAGCTTTATTGTGGCTGAAGAAATCGCCCGCGCTTCAAAATGTTTTTCGGAGGGAACGTTTTTGAAGCAGTGCATGCTGAAGGTGTGTGTGCAGGTGTGCCCCGACCAGATACAGACTTTTCAAACTGTCAGTTTGTCAAGAAACACCATCGCCGACCGAGTCACAGAGCTAGCAGGGAACCTTTCAACACAGCTAACTGAAGAGTCTCGCAGTTACACAGCTTTCTCATTAGCTGTTGATGAAAGCACAGACAACACGGATACGGCGCAGCTATCCATTTTTATTAGAGGCGTTAAGCCGGACCTCTCTGTCACCGAGGAGCTCTCGGATGTAGCTGCCATGCATGGGACCACAACGGGACGGGACATTTATAATGCGGTGGAGAAATCCATAAGTAAAACTGGATTGCCCTGGGAAAAGTTGGTGTCGTTAACTACAGATGGCGCTCCTGCTATGTGTGGGGGAAAAGCAGGACTGGTTGCTAAAAAGTAACTGTCACACACCACTGATAATGTATCACTGCATTACCCATCAAGAAGCTTTGTGCGGAAAGGTGCTGGAGATGAATCATGTAATGAACACGGTCATGAAAACGGTAAATTTCATTCAGAAGTGAGGTGGCTGAGTAGGAGCAAAGTCCTCGAACAACTTTTTTGAGCTTAAGGAGGACATTGCTCTTTTCAAGCAGAATAAAGGAAAACTCCTGTCTGAACTGTCAGATCCAAACTGGCTGTGTGATTTTGCCATCTTATGTGACATAACTGAGCATCTCACGCAACTGAATCAGAAGCTGCAGGGACGCAAACAAGTCATCACACAGATGTCCGATATGATCACATGTTTCCAGCATAAAGTGGATCTATGGAAGAGCCAAGTGGAACAGGGCAATCTTGTCCACTTTTCTGTTTGTCAGAGGATCTCAGCCTCATTTCTGGGTGTTTTTTCATGTGCTCGTTTGGCTACAAAACTCAGCCGATTAATGAATGAGTTTGATCGGTGCTTCTCGGACTTCAGAGCACAACACTCGGGCTTTGCCATCTTTACCAGTCCTTTCACCACTGATGTCAGCAAAGCCCCCCCATCACCTTCAGCTCGAGTTAATCGAGCTTCAAGGCGACAGCGGCCTGAAAGCAAAGTTCCAGGATGCTGCAGTCGTGGACTTTTACCGTCTACTGTCCCCTGCTGTAATGCCACAGCTTCGACTTCATGCTGCCCGTGTTTTGTCCATGTTTGGGAGCACCTATTTGTGCGAACAGATGATTTCAACAATGAATCTGAACAAAACCAAGCACAGGTCACGCATCACTGGTGACAACCTCCACGCTGTTTTGCGGATTGCAACAGCACAAGAACTAAAACCAGACATTGACACGCTGACCAAAGGAAAACAGTGTCAGACATCAGGCCAGAAAACACATAGGTAAGTAACTTTAAAAACCTATTTAAAATATAATAAAATGTATTGCAACCAAGTGCAATTTAATGACAGCACTTACATGTTGTTTTGTGTTTGTTGTTTTCAGAACATGATCAATGGATAAGGTTGGTGGAGAGCAGATCCACTTGATGTTTTCAAGGACAGGCAGCGTGTCATTTTGAACTCTTAGTTGTGAGCTGAGACAATGTTTATTTGTTATTTTGAGACATATTATACTACTTTATGTGCAATAATGTTTTTGTTGTTTACAGGTTTATGCAGACAAATGTTTACTCCTGAAGGCTATGGGCAGTCTTTGCTTTTGTAAAATTCTACATCTGTCACATTTTCTTGGTAGCTCGCTATTTATGGTCGTATGTTATTCTGACCCTCTCAAACGAGACCAAAGTTATTATCATAACTTGTTTAAATATTTTTCTTTATTTGCTTAAATAGTTTGATTGTTGAGTAGTGGAGTAATGTGGGTTTCTTAACTTGACAAATTAGATTAGATGTATGTTACAGTAACAGAACAACAAGCAAACTCTTTTTAAATGCACAGTAATATTTGTAACTTGAATGAGTAATAAATACATTTGTCAATATGTTATGAAGTAGTTACATTTATTTTATGTTATATTTGGTTACATTGAATTACATTTATACTATTTTACAGTTACATCTGGCCTTTTGAGGTCAACCATTATGCTCATGTGGCCCTCAGTGAAAATGAGTTTGACACCCCTGATCTAGATGTTTTTGGTAAATGTCAGATGAGCCTTTGTGATCCTTTTGGTCAGCAGTGGTTTTCTCCTTGAGCTCTCCCATGGATGACATTTTTGCCCAGTCTCTGTCTTATTGTTGAATCATGAACTGTGACCTTAACTGAGGCAAGTGAGGCCTGCAGTTCTTTAGATGTTGTGGTTCTTTCGTGACTTCCTGGATGAGTCGTCGATGTCCTCTCGCTTCACCACTGATCCAAGTTTTCTCCATGTGTGGCTAATGTCTCTCACTGTGGTCCAATGTAGTCTCCAAAGACTCTGAAATGGTTTTGTAACCCTTTCCAGACCCCTTTCCACACTGTTTCTCAGCTGTTTCCTTAGATTGTGGCATGACGTGTTGCTTTTTGAGATCTTTAAGCCTGCTTCACAGGTTCTATTTATGTGATTTGTTGATTCAGCAGGTCTGGCAGTTGTCAGGTCTGGATGTGGTTCATGAAACTGAACTCAGCTTTCAAAAAATGTCCTTAATTACAATTAATTTGTGATGTAACACAGGGGTTCAATTACTTTCACCACAGGGCCAGATAGGTTTGGATAACGTTCTTCCCATAATAAATGAAATCTTCATCTATGAAAAACTGCATTTTGTATTAACTTGGATTTTCTATTTTGTACTATTAATATTTTTTTAAAGATCTGAATCATGTAAGTGCAACAAATATGGAAAGTTTTTCCAAAAATAGCTAACCAGTTATCTAATAACTATTCTACTTTTTAGCATATAGAACAACACAAATGCCTTTGAAAACAGACTGAACAACTATTGTATCTCACCTTTAGCAGTATTTTTTAACAACATCTAGCCAGATAGAAGCACCTATCTACACTCAAATAAGAAAACAAACTCCACTGTATTATCTTTTAAATAATACCCTGTGATAGATTATTGACGTGTCCAGTGTGTACCCTGCCTTTAACTCTGTCACCACTGTGATTGGCTTCAGTCTGCATGCTTCTTTTCCTTCCACTGATGCGGTGCTGGTACTTGAGTCAGTTCTGACTTGATGCCTTTTGAGGATCAGCCCACAATTTCAAAGGTTAGAAAACCTGGTTTCACATACAGTAGGCTGGGAAAATTTCATTGGAAAGAAAACTGTGGACAGAATCTGCAGGCTGCACCTACCAATCAATGGTTCCATGATTTTTATGGTGAAAATGAGCCAAACAGTTTTGAGCATTTAAACCCTTGGTTTGGATGCTTCTGCTTAGGGTTTGCAAGAAACCTTTGCATTTGTTTCCCACTGTCCTCACAAGTGTAGAAATTCCATGTGTTGAATTGCATGTGTGTCCCCTTTGGCAAAGTCAGCACAAATATGCACAAACATGATGAGAGGCAGCCATACCGCGCATGACCAAGACAAAAGGTGGAGCCTTTGATCTGTCCATAATGACCTCAGGAAACCAAGAATCACATCATTATGTTAAAACAATCCACCCTCCACACACATTTGCTGACCATACTAATTACACATTGCCTAATCAATACATTATTTAATCAAACCAAACGAGCCCTTTTTGTCCCTCGCTGTTCTTTTATGGCTTGCTGTTTATTGTTCGCTTCCTCCAAAGCCTATTTGTAATTTAAACCAGGAAGCATGTGAACCTGATAGGAGCACCGCTGCAGCCTGCTGGAGGATGAGAGTGGAGAATGCTGACAGCGCTCCTATTTCCTCAAGTGAAACTCTAACTGGCTGACCCTCGGAGGCCTCTGGCGTCTCGCTGAACTCCTGCTGCCTGCGATTGATTCAGATGCCGAACTTATCATCGAGGGAGATGTGGCAGAAGAAATGAAGAATTCTGCCTCAGCATTAGACGGGGGGCACCAACAGGGACCAAATATTCAAATACTGAGAAAAGATTAAGAAAACATAGATGACTTGAGTGCTGACTAAGAGCTAGAAAACACAGAGGAGCTAAAAATTAACTGTCAGTGCTTTGAGCAAACACCCAATACATGAATATACTTTAATATGGATATAGTCAGATAAATATTATCTACTTTTTAGTGTGACATAATGACCATTTCTAGGTCCAGATGCTCCTTCTGTTCCCCAAACAATGTAACAAGCATATAATCACTATTGGGAACGTGAAAAATTCCAAATTCTTTCAACTGTTAAAAAAATAGTTGCGTGTAGCCGTTTTCCCAGGTGTCATAATTAAGTGTAGACCACACATCAGACTTGTAACATTGATTGGCATTAGAGGTTAGTGGTAAGCTCATCAGTTGACCTTTACAGATGATAATCCGTGTTCTGGTTAAGCATTTCAAAAATAAAAAAAATATACAGGGCTTCTTAAATTACAAATGTAAAAATAAAAAAAGCAGCAAGGTTTTGAAGGTTAGTGAATATCTATAGTGAATTATAAACAGGTCCATAATGTTTGGACAAAAACATATTTGTTGTTTTTAGTTTTCCCTCTCTACACTACCACAGTGTATTTTAAATCAAACAATCAATATGGGACTTAAAATCAGACTTTCATTTTAAGTTGCCAAAGTATTGTGTCAACTGTTTATGAATTGCATAAAATAAAAAATTTATAAATTCTAAATATGCAAAAAAAAAATTTGTACAACCTCGTGAAATAAAGCTCAAAGGCTGCACTTCAGTCATACAATGATAGATACACCATAAAAATGTGCCTATGAAACTGTGTACCTGTAACGGTATGGCTAGCTACAGATGTATTGTTATGCTAATATACTCTAAAGACAGTGGTCCAGTTAATGTGTTTAGGTTTTAGGATGAGAGTCAAATTTTTGTAAAGTGTATGTTTTGGCGATTGTCAACATATTTGGATGATGGGGCCATGTAGGGAAGTCATCTGCTAATGCTAGCCCTGGTTAGCTTACATATTGACAATCAGTTGCAGTATCTGCACAATATTATGTCACAAAGAAGACAAGGGGAAATGGAAGAAACTGCAGCCACAGTGAGTTTGAGATTACAATGTTAGAGGTTAGTAATTGACATGTTGCTGTCAGATAGCCTGAATCAAGTCTTAGTTAGCTAAACAGCAAAAATGCTAGCATAAGCCTGACAAGTGGAGTATACACTTATTTCCTTGTAAATTACTATCTTATTTTGCCTCTTTGGGTTGAAAACCTTTACATGGTTAGCACACTCTGTAATAAATCCAGAACGACTGTTTAGGCTCAACACTGGGTAAAAAAATGCTCTTTGACAAGACAGAAACTACAGGTCAGTTTGGGTGGAAATGCTAACTGTGTTCATACACCTTAACTGTGCTGGAGCTACTGTAAAGAAAGTGTCAACCTAGACAATAGCAGAGGCTATGTGCTCCTTCTGCAACATCTCCCCATCACACGGCCTCCATCAGCACGTCTGGCTGCGCGGCAGAGCGTGAACGGGTAGATTTTCCGGTAGCACAAGCCTGAGATGTGCTCCTGCGTCTCGGTGAGCTCGTTTCGCCGGGCCTCCTGCCGAGTCTTCCTACTGCCACTGCAGGGAGACGAGACTTTGCAGCCCCAGGACACAGTCACTACGGGGGGAAAGAAGGGGGTAGGAATAGAGGGAGGGGAAGGAAGAGCGATGGAGAAAAGAAGAGAGGAAAAAGATGCATGAAGGGTTGGGGGGTGATAATGAGAGGTAGAGAAGATGAAGGGACAGACATGAGACAGAGGGGAGCGAGGGGAGGGGAAGCAGAAAGAGGTAAACAGAAAGCAAGGAGAAGTCGACAAACACAGAGAGACAGGGGGGGGGAAGAAAGAGAAGGAGAGAATGATTGCTCGCGGCTCATTTCTCCACACATGAGCCCATCTGTACAGCGCCCAGGGTGGGACGGCACCACTGCTCTGTCTGAAATGACTGAGCGAGCCAAAGACACCCCAGCACCACAGGAAGCCAAATGCAATCCCATGAATCCCGGGCTCGCCTATTATTCTGCAGAAAGCCCTTTTAAAGTGCCATTTTTTCTCGCTGATGGTGCCTTGTTGATTTACTTTCTTTTCCATCATGATTTAAGTTGTTCGTAATGTGTCAGAAAGACACTCACAGTTGAATTTCATGTTTGAATATCTGGCCTTGTACACTCTTATGCCACAGACAAAGATATATATGTATATATATATATATATATATATGAGTGTGTGTATTTGTATATACTGACGCTCACACAGACTGAATTTCTCTCAGACTTGGTTCCATCAGCAGAGCAGCACCACAGGGGTAAAAAGGAGAAATTGACTGGCAGAGAGCAAGAAATGGTGTTTGCAGTGAGCATCTTGTGGTATTGTAATATTTACTGTTAGCACCTCAGGCTACATGATACGCTCCACTGTCACCATCAAACAAGCAGCTCTCTGAAGGAGGGAGCACATCTGTTGTCACCCCTCCAATCCCCTCCCTCCCTCTCCCTTATTTTTGCCATCTCTGGATTGAGAAAAAAATTCCAAGTAAGAAGAGAGAGTAGCTGAGGAAGTGAACCCTGGAGTAACAGAAAAAACGCACAACTTTCTGACCCTCTTTTCTCCTCACCTTTCCTCTCCCTCTGACCGTGGCTTAGGATGCAGCCGATTCAAATTGATCATTCCTCTGACCAATAATTCATTGTGATGGAGCAGACGTGGTCTGTGCGTGGCGAGCGCCCACCGCACAATGGCACCTGCATACTAAATAGCCTCGCCAACCAATCACGCCATTGCATTCCTGGTCAGGTGACCCGCTGTTTATCCTCTGATAAATGGCAGGTCAAGTCGGGTGGCGCTCAGCACCACATCTCTCAGCACCATGTCACCCGTACTCCCGACCGCTCATCAAACCCCCTCGCTCCCTTTACTCAAACCCCTCTCAGCCCCCTCCACCCCTTAAGCCCATTCTGCAATCACAGACCCCCCTCCCACCACCACTAACACCACCACCGCCACAACCCCCCCGGCATTTGCCCCGCATGCATCCATTATTCTCCATGCTGGCTGCACCGTCAGCACAGTCATGATTGCTGACTTCTCCTTCCACTGCCAGCCTCCACTTTGAACACAATTAACTTAGTAATTGCATTTGTTTTAGGAGTATGTGAGTGATTATCAAAGCCACCTATGATCCTCCAAGCATACACACTCGCTGCCTTGCTTCTCTGTTGATGGACGCTTGTGCAGGCAAGACCACCGGGGGGTACAGAGATAGGGCTGGGAGCACTTCAAAGCAAAGCTCGCTTCCTTGCTCAACCTCATATACCTTATTAGAATCCCCTGATTGCCAAACCCCTCTGTTGCTATTGTTTATCTGTTTGTTTCTTGGGCCGCCAACGAGCAGAGGCTTTTCAAATGCAGGGGGTCATTTTCAGCACAGCTGCCACTAACAATGCAAAACACAAGGAGAAACTGAATGGTGGAAATGGCACACACCTACACTGCAGACTCGGGCTTTTGATTTGCAATTGAGGAGGCTGATGTGAAAATGTGTGTTTAGGTTGAAGTGTTTTGCTTTTCAGTGGCTTTTCCACCGCAATCAAAGGAGGGAATGGCCTGTATGCAGCTTTAGATATAACTTTAAGTTGTAGTCAGTGCAATTCAGGGGTTATGAATGAAAAAGACTCTTTCCAAGCTTTTCTTGTGATTTCTGTGTTTTCTTCAGCAATGTCATACAAATGAGTGTTGTTGTATTTCTAAGCATGTTTCATGCTGGTTTGAGTTCTTTCTTCATGAATTTCAGAAGTTTAAAGTTTATTTACTTCCTGTCTTTATTCTTTTCCCCACCATTGTCATTTCCTGATTGAGCTCACTAGTGCCTTATTATCCTTTTCCTTGGTTCATATTCAGCCTTTGTGTCTTCACTCAGTCCTTGTGTGTTACCTTTTCATGCTTTCCACATGAACTATACACGTCCATAGCACTATAAATGTTTGAATGTAGGTGTTTTCAGCCCGGTTCCCACAGGTGTATAAAATCAAGCAGCTAGCCATACAAACTGCCTTTGAAATCACTGATGTTGTAATAGGACTTCTTTTATCTTAGATCATCGACAATCAAGGTTTAAGTGGTTAGTGAGCTGGGAGCTTCGTAGCATGGGTTTCCATGGCTCAGCAGGTGATGTAGGTGTAATCTAAATGGAGCCTAGGACTTTTGCCCATCTTTTGCCAGCCTGGTTTGGATTTCTGATTCAGGTTTTGGCCTTTTCATTTAATTAAACTAAAGCGTTTACTGTGCATAATAAAATCAGACCAATAGATATTATTGAAACTTCCTCACAGGGAGGAACAAACCCCTCTGAATATCAACATGAGTAAGACTGGAAAGCAGTGAAGTAGAGATTTCTGTAAAAATCCCAGTTTAATATAAATAACCATTAATAGGTAAAATTATTAACTGCTGTTGTAGTTAATAATTAGTTGTAGTTAGTGTAGTTATAGTTGTAGCTGTGAAACTTGAAATCTTGTGTTTGAGTATGCATTTATATAAATACATAATATAAATGTCTAAATGTATATTTTCTTTTGTGTCTTTTAATTGTTCGTCTAAAATAAAACGCGACAGGAGAGAAAAATGTATTTCGTAAATCTCAAAATTAACCGTTGCACAAAAAAATTAGTTTTTGCCTGTAAGGCTTCACTATTTGAGACAAACAATAGAGCCAAATTCAGCTGTAATTTCTCCAGAAAATTAGCAAAATTTACCAACACCCCCATGCTTTTACAGAACAATCCCAATGTAACACGGGGCCATGAACTCCTCGTCAAAATCTCAAACTCAGCATCATCAGCCTCTTCCACAATTCCTACGTTCAGTCGCATACATCCCTTTTGCACTTGAATACTGCACCTCTGCTTCTTTGTGATTCCAAACACCAGCTTGTGTGATGTTCCTGCATTATTACACATACATACACAAAATACTCTATTCTGGCCGCATTTTGTGGATCCCTCTTACGACAATGACTTTGAATAAAAGACCAGTATTGCAGCCTTTTTTTAATTGAAATGCAAACTACATCAACGGCTAGGCGGCGGAATTGGCAATACTCTCCTGGCGGCGTGATAAAGGCTTTTTTGCTGTTTCTGTGGCTATCGACTTGGTCATGTGTGTAATTGCCTAAAGCGTTTCTGAAGCCTCCGATGCGCCAATGTAAATATTAAAGAGAGCGCTCGGCTTAATAAAATGCTGTTCAAACAATATGGGGGCCCGAGTTATCTCCTGTCCGTTTTTCAGCGGGGCCCGTGCGTCTAGGGGTTGTGCGAGGGGAGACGGGGGGTCAGTATCAAGATTGGACCTGCTCCTCCATAAGTGACGGCGCAAACGAAGGGGAGCGAGGCGGCAGCTGATTAAATGAATCCGCTGTAAAAGAAAGAAAGAAAGAAAGAAAGAAAGAAAGAAAGAAAGAAAGAAAGAAAGAAAGAAAAGAGAAAAAAGCAAAGAGGGCAAGAAAAAGGAAGTGAAAACAGGAGATATTTTAGAAAGTGAGAACTGTACGGGGAGAAGTAAAGGAGGAGGAGTGAGACTGAAAACAGCAGGAGGGAGGGGAGTGGTGGATCAGACAGAATCTTTAATGGTATTGATCCTGTCCAAGGCCACGGTGGAGATGAAGGCCTCCCTGCACTCATATCCTGCTGTTGTCACCTTGACCTTGGGCCAATCTCTGACCTCTGATCCTTTTGATCCCTCCAGCCTCGCTCCTGCTGACCCTCTGGTCGCCACCACCCCCTCACCTACTGGTCCCCACAGCTGCTGCACCACCTTCCTAAATGAGAATTGACTTTGCTGCTGTGTGCAGGGTGGAAATGTGAGTTAAAGGGTGTCAATAATGTTTCAGAAGAACAATTTCTGTGGCTGTTTCTCCTTTTTTGTCTGGCACGGCGTAACATTTTGACATTTGCCCGCTGCCTGATGCCGTAGCGCTCCCAGTTGAAGGGAGTGCTGCAAGGCCACTAACTGCCTTTAGCTATTGATCCGCCGGTTAAATTGCATGCACACAGAGTTAGTGGAGAGGGAGCATTGAGAGTCAGCTGCTAGGCCGATGCACACTTGGCTCACGATAGCCGCCATCTAATGGTAATTGCTTTCGATCTCTCCCCGCAGACATGCGATTTACAGCGCCTCTTCCCCTGAATAGGTGACACCAAATATTTTGTGTGCATAGCATGTGTGTATGTGGAAGAGGAGGGACAAGGAAGGAAAAATGTATTAGAGTTTGTTGTCATGCTCAAGCAGCTGAAGAAATAAAAAAAAAAAAGCCAGAAGAGCCATCGACATCAATGGGGGGGGGGGGGGGGGGGGGGGCAGTGGTTGTAAAAACATGATAGTTGATCATCTCTAAAAGGGACACTTGGCTTTCTCCTCACCCTGCACTTCATCACCGTGTCGCTGCTGAATGGTGTTTAGGGAGCGGAGGGAGGGGTGGGTGAGGCTTCTCCAGCAAGCCCCCCAGGTGATTACACTGAATGGATTACAGCGGGAAACGGCTGTCCTCCTTTCAAACTGCCAGGTGGCGTCCATTTTTCTCCAGGCCTCATTGTTCGGCTCTGCGTACAGGACAGATTTAGACGGCCCAATAAAGTCCCGTCTTTAGAAGAGACAGCTTGATGCAGCACCTTCTGATCCGAATGGGGGATACAGTAGATCAGCCTCCTCGACGTTAACTTGGGACGAGCTAAAACAAAGGTAGAGTCTGAGGTAGAGGATGATATGCGGCGCTTGAGCACGCTTGGAAATCCACCATAAGCTATTAAAAACTGACCTGCTGGCCATTTTCCAAACTAATCAATCTTGTGCCCATTCACTCGTCCTCAACTTTTTTTTTTTGCCCCCCCCCCCCCCCCCCCACCACCGCTCATCTCTTTGCCTTGTTACAAACAGCAGCCGAGTTCATTAGCTGGTATTTGCATCAGTCCATTCCCTACGGAGTGCCAAGCTGTTTGTATCCCTCGTAGCCCGATACCTGCCAATGCTAATCCTGTTTACAGTAGCACTAAAACACAACTTAGTGGGCCATCCATCCCAAACCTTTGTGCCTGTCAATAGGCTTAGCACGTCGACCAAATTTATGTCAGAGTTGTCACACAGGATTATGTAAGCCATTTGTACCACTTGTCTCTGCGTTTGCTGGCTGTTAACCAACAAATCATGGTTGCCGATTTAAAAGTTCGAATGCCTTTTCAGAAAATATCTAAACAGCATCAAAATGTTTCTCTTTGGATTGCTTACAAGTAGTCCAAAATGTGGCTGCGAGGCTACACCTATTTTGTCATCTTCGTATTGGCCCCCCATATGGTTCAGACTTTAAGAACTTTTGGAGATCACTCTCAGAGCTCTGCATGGTCACACATCTGCATAAACAGACTCTTGCATTTGTGTACAACCGGAAGGCTGTTCACCTTGTGATGGTTCCTCGTTCCAGACCGAAAACTAAAGAAGACAGTGAATTTGAGGTTGCCGCTCCTTAACTGTAATACAGTGCCGTTACAACTGAGATCTGTGGACTCTACATTAACTTTTTAAGAGCAGGTCAAGACAATATTTTTACTGTTGTTATGAAGCACTTGGCCAAAGCTTCAATGCGAGCAAAAAGGACCAAAAAGTCATGCTTCACCCTGCTGAAAACTCTGTTTCTGGCTGTTTTTCTACTTGAGTTCACAAAGCAGTTTGTGATAATGTCATGACCTATAATCCATTGATTCGTGTTCCTCAACATGTCTTTCTTGGCATTATTTAGTATTTCTGAATATGATTTTATTCATTAAAAAAAAAAAAAAACTATGAGAAATGCAAGTTGAGTCCTACCTCTTACAATTTTTCACACACGGTTTTTAAATACGTTGTTAATTACCAATATGCTGTTTGGTTAGCGTTATACACCAATCCAAACCCTACTGTGTTAGGGTTAAGGAATTAAAAAGTACTGATTTAGGGTAAGAACTCAAACACTACTTGATTAGCTTTACAAAAACATCATTGTTTGTTTGAAATAACAGCTAGCTGGCACGAAATCTATGTCCCATTCAGATCCATTACTTGCAAGTTAATGCTTAATAATATGAAAAAAACCCCGTAATGAACACGAAAACATAGATTACTTTTCCTGTGACTATTTCACAAACGTCCGTGAGTCCAGGCTGAAGAGACGGTCTGACATCTGTTCATTGTATCAAAGTAGTTACGACCAATAAGATGACGCCATTTCAACCATTTGCTGGGAAGTCTTTTTACAACCACGAGAGTCGCCCCCTGCTGGCTCTGAAAAAGTAATGCAGGCTTAAGCTTTTCTGCATTGCTTTCACTTTTCACATCAAGAAGCTTGTCCTTCATACTGTTCGTACTCTACATGATGGCACACCAAGTGTATAATGGTGTTCATTCATTTAAGGACACAAAAGCCCTGTCCACATGTGGTTCAAACTTGTTTACGAGGGGCAGCCAGCCAATCATCTCCAACCTATAGTAGTGCAAAGGGAACTAAAACAACTTGCTTTGGACAGAAATTCACCTGAAGGATTGCATCGAGGCCCGGTATAAGATAATTCTATTATTCTGAAGTGTGCATCATGCAAAGTCTGACAGTGAAGATAAGAGACTAGAAATAAGCACACGAGGTCCCCTTTAAAAGATTTCTTCGTTCTCCTCCATAGAGGTGCTTCTGATGCAATAATGAATGAATATTTGATGCCAGATTCGCAGAAGCGTCAACAAATCAACAGAGCTGGAGTTGTGAGGATTTTACCCAGCAACAACAAAATAATGAGGCTGACAATTAGTCATCTGCTCCAAGGGGGAGCTTGTTATTCATCGTCTCTTAAACTTGGATTTGCGGCTGCTTGGGAACAATATTATTAAAAATAAATAAATAACTAAACAAACCTCGATATGAGATCTTATTTGAATCCATATCGACTCTATGGGCTTTTTGTTGTTGTTGTTGGGGTTTTTTTTGCTTTTCCTTTCAGCGACTGGAAAGGTTGCGTGCTAGTTTCACGAGCACCTGATGTGTCCTACTCTAAAGTGTTTGATTCACCCAGAGCTGATGTTAAAATGGATTCCTGGAAGTTTTCCAGCACTGTTTTGTTCTCGCTTTTGTTACCTTTCGAGTATTGTGTATGATAGAGGGACCGCTGGGACTGTTTGTCACACTGATCCTCTTATACTGCCTCAATCCCTTTGTTTAAAGCAACAATTAAAACTGTTAAGCCAGCCACTGTTGTATTTTTTCCCTCTAAGAGCATTTTTTATCACTTCAAAGAGTTTAAGAGCCTTGATAAAAATACCATATTTCAACAGCACTCATTTTTATGTGAGCAAATAATGTCACTTTATATTATGAGCAGGGGAAGGGGAGTGCTGTAAGTAGCAAGGTGCAACTGAGCTGTGTGGTTCTGCCTTTATTTTAGCCTCACGCAGACCGCGCACCTCAACGTCTCACTCCGTCTACACCAAAAGAGCCTAATTCATTCATTTACAGCATAAATATAAAGTTTCCTGCAGCGGTTTATAATCACCCCACTCAGCTTGTGAGATAGTTCCAGCTATTCAGTCACTATCCAGTGATAATTCCCTCATAATGAAGTCATTTTCATTTTTTGGAGTATCCTTGGCCTTGCTCCAGGTTCCCTCAGATGGCGACCAGATGTCGAGACGTATCTCTAAAGACTCCCAACACTTAATTTTTAGGGGATTCTTCTCTCAACATGTGAATCTGTCATTCAAACACGAGGGGGAGAAAAGCATGGAATCAGTTTTAAGCTCCATCTTATGTTGTTTTTCTTTTTTTTCCTCCGCCTTCGTCTCTTCAGCGAAGGACCCTTTAGACTCGAAAAATATTGATCGGTATCCATGAATCCTTTTGAGCGAGAGGGTCTGATTGTTGGCAAAACATTTAAACATGCAATATGGTAGTATCTGCCTCTCTCATTAAGCCACTGCACAAGGCTGAATTTAAAGTGATGACAAGTTAGTGGCGAATGTAAACAGGCAGAATTTGCTTGCCAACAGAGGCAAGTGTGTTAGTAAGAGGTCTAGGGAGCAAGAAATAGTCTTGAAATATTTATAGGGTTTGACTTGGATCCCTCCCTGAGGATCAAGCATTGAAAACTTGCAATCCGTGGATTGCCAAAGGCAAACTGACGCAGAGGTCAAGCCTATAGGTTTTTCTTTACATGAAAACAACTCGTAAAAGGGACAGAGACAGAGCAAGGAAGAGGATAATATATTCCGCGCCCAGGAGCGGGGTTTTAGCTTGAGAGGGTTATGGATTTTTTTTACTCCTTCCCACTTTTTGTTGTTACAGACATCTCCCCTCATTTTCCCCGGATCAAAAATCCATTTTGGATCATCCATTCGATATTAAATCTGGCAGGTACTTGTATACACAACAAACTCAATTTGCCGAGGCGATTTTGAGATCTTTCGCGGGATGTGTCGACGACAGACAACAAAAAGATCCTTTTCTTTCATTTGTAATGCCACGGCAACGGTCGAGTCACATCGAGTCGTCCTTCTGAGGCGCCGAGGGGAGAGGACCGCGCTTTCATTTACATCATTGTTTCAGGGTCGCCTGCCTCGTCGCAATTCAAATATTCTAAATGTTTTTTTGTTTCTTTTTTAAAGAAGCTGCTCATGTCATATCATGTATGAAATGGGGTGCAAGATCTTTATTGTGAATTTATCTGAAAGACACTCAAATCCATTTCATACCAAAACAGGCGCCCCTCCTCTGAAATGCCACCCGTGACTCTGCAAACCCAGAGAGGGGCTGGCTTCTCATTTCCTCATGGTTACGCACGCAATGAGGCCAGGAAATTGGACAGTAGGAGGCAGCCCCTCAGTGTACCACATGACATGCCTCAGACCCTTCTCCTTTAGAGAAGCCAGAAATGTCCCTGATTACTTTTCTTTATTTCAGCCTCACCCTTCAATCTGAAACATTACAGTTTTTTGTATGGAAAGCAATTATTTTTCATTGAAGCCACAAGAACTCTGTCAGCAATTGTCTGTCCAGTGTGCGGTGTAATCTCCTGAAATGAGGCGAGACTTGTGTCCCGCGGTCTCGAGTGCTCTCGTGCAATATTCACACGGCCAAATCGCCGTTACGCAGACCCCAACACAACATGTGAAGTAATTGTGAGGCAACAATTACCCAGGCGAGGCCAGACGTAATCAATAGGCCATCAGACAGACGGGTCAAGGGTCAAATGTCAGGGGTCAAGGTTCAGCTTCTCTTGGAGACTGTGTTTATATGCATGTGTGTAGACACTGCTTTCTTGTCCTCTGGAGGGAGAGGATGCTGATTCATAACCAGCAGGGAGATGGACAGTGAGGTGGAGTCCAGCTGTAGCTCCGTGATCTATTCTTCTTCAGGCGCTGAGTATTGATTAGAATCTACCACATTATTGCAGCTCCGAGGAGAGGCAATCCAAACAGCTGGGACAACACTCGAGGTCCCTACTCCAGCACACCTGGGGAATGATACAGTGGAACTGATAATCTCACATGCATAAAATGGGCTGTTTAATGGCTGCGCGGGAGTGCAGAGTGCATCCATTTCCATCAGGTGTCCCGATTTTGTGCTTCAGAAAATCTTCTCCGAGTCAGGTTTAGCTACGAGGATTGGACACGTGTTTTTCTTTTTTTCTTAAAAAAAGGATAAACCCTGAAAACGACATGGGAATGTTTCATGATTTAAGCTTGGAAAAACATCATTGCCTCATAAATGCTCAAAATAAAAGCTAATACAAGCCAGGCTTGCCAGTTCATCACTCAGTAACATCAATTACATTAATAAAGCTAAAAAAACAGGATGATTTAGGAACAATATACAGAGTAGCAACCAAAACATCCCAGTGACCCAGTGTTAAAACAAACATTTGCCTTTTTTTAAACCATAATCTTGATTCTAAAATGTTCACAAGTTTAACTACATTTGCAAATGTTACAATTTGATTAATATGTTGATATTTCTTCCTCACCAATCACCTGTGTCTGAGTCTATGGCACCATTATCCTAATTCATGTTACTAAGCAACCAGCTGGCACACCTGGTGAGTATTAGCTGCTGAAACAAAAACAGTGGTGTTGGGAATAGATTTACTCTTACTTGGATATTGGGGGGAAAAAAAGTTTTTGTGTAATCTCCATAAGATCATTTAATTGTTGTTGTTAATCATAAATGAGCTGGACTCGTGCCACTGATGTTTAGTTTTCTCTCATGTTAAGTGTCTTTTGTCACGTGTCATCTGATCTTTTACATCTTTCTTTTCTTATGTATCCATATTTCATGTCCGCTTTTATTTTGAAGGGTATTTTCTAATGTGACTGCTGTTTTCACTTCCTGCCTTTGTTCTTTTCCCACACTTTTTATTGTCCGATTGAGTTAAACTGTGCCTTGTTACCATTCTCTCCCTGGAACATACGTATTTAGCGATTGCCAGTAGTTGTGGCAACACAACAACCTCAACTTCTGCACAACCGTTTTTGGTCACAATGTGATCGCACAGATTGCCTAATAGGAAGCAACCTGTTGCCAACCTATCATGGTCCAAGAAGGTTAGCAAACAGTGTCTCATTTATAAACACAAACAGATTGCCAACACGTTGTGATTCAATCTGTCCAATGAGCATAAACTTGTCTGTGACGTATTGCAATACAACCGGCTGCCAACTGGCTGTTTTCTGGCTATATGCAAATATAGTAGAAGTATATCTGAGTTTCAGTTTTCAAGTATATTCAGCAGCAGATTTGAAATTTTTGACCATTTATCACAAACAGATTACATTAAAAGATCAAATTATCTCTGCAGTCCTGCTTTATTGTTTCAATGAAGTGAAGTGTAGTCGCCCTGTCTTTGAAAGTTTATTTATTTATTCCACACAGTTGCAATAAGTTTGGTCATGCTACAGTCTCCAACCATTATTTCCCTACTGTGACTGTAGCATGAATCTTTGCTGACTTTTTGTTGTTTTTCTCTGGATCTTTGTAGCTGATTTCGCCATTTTTGCTTTGTACACTGCAGTCTCCTTGGTGCCCTGGATTTAGACATTTAGTTAGTACCACAACACACTAAATCCGTGTTAAATATCCGTTCAGTTCTTTTATTTTAAACCTTTTGATCAGAATTATTTGATTTGCATTTCAGAAAGTGCATGTTGAAGTGATTGCTGCAAAAACATCCCTTTTGGGAAGCTTTCGGTTTGTGTTTCTGTTCTTTTTTAAAATATCTATCTGCTCACTGATTAGAGATGTTGTTGGTCAGTGTTGTACTCTATGACATTCAGTACATTTGTAGTGCCTCTCGAACTCATTATTTCACTGTTTGGCTGGACTCACATATTAAAGTTTCAGGCTTCAGCTGCCTCCCTCCTCAGTCATATTGCACAGGGTCACACGTTGCATTGCCTAACTCAGAGATTCTGACACATTTTGAGGCCAAGGACACTTTACATAGGAGGAAAGGTTTTCCCCTGATATTTTGAAATGCTTACCAGTTATCTAAGTGGCTAATAAGCCAAGCTATGCAAAAGCTGGATGGAGTTGTTGCACTGAGAAGTGAATGGTGGCAGCTGATGGCAGACTGCTGTGATTTGTCACAATTATCTGCCAAAAATACGATTGCAGGGACAAACTAATGTGTTATTCAAATAGCCACCATCTGTAAATATACACTTTCTAATGATACAGCCAATTGTTTGAAGGACTATTTCAGACTTCTAGCATCCCCACACCCCCTTTTTGAGAACTAACAACTGAGTAAAATTGTATGTTCTACTTCTGGCGGAGAGGTGAGAAAAGTTTGGCTTTTCAAGCATCAGCACAGACTCAAGCCATTTAAATCACATTGAAAAGGATCTTTAGGGAGCAGGGTGTGTGCAAGGCAAGCCTGTCATGTAACCTTACAATGGAGAAGCGGTTAACATCCAGTTTACAGCTAGGTAAACTTAACTACTAAACGAAGGTCCACTGGCATGCTAATAAGGTGGGTGTTGCTCGAAAATACATCGCCAAAGACGTCATGTGTACATTTGAGTCCTGGAATAACAGATGTGAAAGTTATTATGAACATACTTATGCTTTTAAAAGAAAACCAAAGTAGCTGCATATTTATTTGAACAGAGTTGTGAACCCAGCACCTTACCAGAGCTGCTCACTTTGAAGGATATAAGTTGTGAATTTTACAGGGAGAAATAGTGACTATGTGTCATCCACATTCTGAACAGCCTGAATCCCACACTGAGCTTTCTTACCCTTCATCCAATCAAACAGTCAGGTGATCTCAAACTGTGTGAGCTGTAGAGCAGCCAGCGGCTGGACCAAATGATCCAGAACCTTCTGTTGTAAAGTGGATGGCCTGCAATGCACAGGAGGAAGAGGCACAGTCCATCATCAGCCTCCTCCTGTGCGAGACCAACCCGCTACTCTTATCCATCCCTCCCTCCTCGTCTTCTTCTGTAGCAGGGATGTGTCCATGAAATATGTGCAACTTCCCACTGAAATTAGGGGGCCCTGAACCATGAAAGGCACCACAGGTATTGGGCGGCAGTCCCCGCTACATGCCTGGCCTCTATGTAGTAAAGCTCTGATGGCAGAAAGACACACGAGCACTCGTCTGTAACATATTAAAACCAAGGGAAATAAATTACCCCAGTGCGCTGATGAATTATGAGTTGTGTCTCAGGAGCTCGCAATGCTTCATAACTTGGAAATCTTCTTTGGAATATGGTGAGCATCACCTGATTTTTCTTCCTCCCTACGGACTCCTCAGATTTGTGGGTAATAATTGCATTTTCTACTAATCTTTGGGTCTAAATCCCCCCAAAAAACCCCAAAAAATAATATATATCTGCATTCAAATCAAACAGAGAGAGCTCCAAACGCACACACAGCTGGAGCTGAAAAGTTCATGGAAAAACCTCGATAGTTACAGGTGCTAGTGCGCAAGAGCTTTTTGTTTCATAAATGGAGTGCCACATTACTATAAAACCTGGCACTACAAAGAGTTTCGAGGAGCTAGAACCACTCCTGAGCTCGCACTGCTCCCAGAAGAGTAAACAGAGGAACTAACTATCGAAGTAGCAGGTTTAAATTAACACAAAATGAGAGTTTCTTCTCACCAAGGCTGTTGATTAAACCCGAGATGAATGCTCAGTCATAGCTAGCGCCACAGATAGATATTTAGATATTTACATCTCAAAGAAGCTTGAAATGTGACTTTGACCCTATTTATAGCGACAGGAATTATATTGACATTTTGGGGGTAATTTGGGCGTGCAGCACAAATACCGTTTGGCAGTAGCTTAGTCACACATCCATGTTTACACATCTGTACCCAGTCTATATGTTTCTGTTGGCAAATCAATAGAAGCATGCGGTGCTTGTGCCATATATGAGGCCTTTTCCTCATGCATCGTTAAGAGGTCTTCCTTTGGCTTGTGGATATGATTCGGAGCGATGCAAGTTACAACAGTAAATGTGTAGGAGGAGAAATCCATAGGAGAGTAATAAGTTTAGGCCGCTGGCAACAAAGTAAATATTTGTGGAGTTAATAAATCCAATCCATTGTCCAATTCAATTAAAGGGAAACCTTATTGCAGGCTTAGCCCTCCAGCTGGTTCGTCCGGCTGCTTATTGACTTGTATAGTGCAGCTCAAGGTGGTTGCTTGAAACGTCTTCATCAAGAAGATTGTGTGCGTGAATGCGGGAGATTGGTGCAGGTTTTTGTCAATGATTCATCTTTTTTTTGAGGGCACCCCTGACGAGCCGGGCATCAATCTACGCAGCATTAAAAAGTGAACAACTTTATTTAGAGCATCACCTCTGTGCAATCTCGGAAGATTGACAATGTCAGAAGTGAAACATTGTTGAGCCACATGACTGATGGGCCGTTTGGAGGAAAAGTGGAGCGCTTGATGAGATATTAATCAGGCGGCGGCGGCGGGAGGGGTGGAGCAGCGCTGTTGCGCGTGGATCCTAAATGCGAAATGTGATGGAGATGTTGGAGATCTGAGGTGTCTTCTGCGAGGCGGAGCTTGTTGGAGGGGAATAATGAATCGACCCATTAGCATATTGTCACTGGTTGTCTTGTTTACTCCGAGGTGTTTGCCAAGCAGCTCTCCCCAAGGAGAAACGGGCGCTTCACAGTAACTTCTGGAGTAAACACTGATATGCTAATGTGTGTGCAAATACACACAAATACCCGCACACACATAGTGTATGCTCGCAGACAGCAAACACACAATAAACTTTGCTTTTAACAACCTGTGACGGGGCGATGGCTCACGTTCTTTGTCAATATTTATTGCAAAGAGGGAGGATGGGAGGGCTCAACATGGAAATGCAGGGCCTCATACTTCTCACCTAATACTGCCTGTTGTAGGGAATCAAAGGGTATAAAACAGCCGAGTTTACCCACAGCAAACAACCGAGATGTGCTTTCAGATGCTTATATCAACCAAACAGGCAAAACAATCAGGCACAACAGTGTTCCCGAAGGTATTTTCATTGACGTTCTCATGACCCATATGTGCTTGTATCATCATTTACAGCTGATTGCAGTTGTATCTGCAAAAAAGGGCTGGGACGTTCAGCTCTGTCAGTCCAGTCTGTCACTTTTTTCCCTCCTCTGTCTCTTTTACCACATTTCTATTTATCCCCTCATCCCTTTGTCTGGCTACATCTCCATCCTAAACTCTCCATCGGCACTTGCTCAGGCTCTCATAATTGCTGGTAGTCTGCTTAACAGTCACAATGCCTTACTGTAATCAAAGAACTGACAAAAGACCTCTTTCATTTCACTGTCTGCCTCTGTGTACAGTATAATAAGCTTCCATCTTGCTCACATGTCGAGAAGCCAAGGACCCCACCGCAGTAATTTTGCACTGAATGAGATGCAGGTGATCAAAGTCCGCATAGTCTTTTTGATTATCTAGAATAGCCAGGCCCTCCCTCTGCTATGCCTTTTGAACATCTTAAGATTCCTCAGACAAAAAAGGAGGACAAAAAATGCTATTCCTGCATTCTTCTTGTAGATATTCCCACTACACGCTTGCCTGGGAAGCTGGTTGTCCAGCATTTTTTGGTGAAACTTTGAAGGAAAGTAAAGGACAAGCAGCTTCTGGAGGAATGAAACCTGTGCTTTGCCTATATATTTGTTCAAGTGCAATATGTACAGCAGTGGTGAGAGGAACAGAATCTAGTCTGAGTATAAAATCATCTCTGATTGCCTACAGTTAAACTCTGAATGCTATTTTAATACTAACAATAATATACTAAATATATTTGCATTGCTTTAAAAAGTTTCATATGGGATGCTCTAGTGAACTCAATAACCCTTTCTTCACACCACAGTTTTATTTATATAGCATCAAATCACAACAGCAGTTGCCTCAAGTCTTTACCTTATATTGTAAGGTAAAGACCCAGACAATCAAACTATCCCCCTCTGAGCAAACTTGGCGACAGTGGGATGAATAAAGTGCCTTTTAGCAGGAAGAAACCTCTGGCAGCGAGACCAGTTGGGTGTAACGCAATGTCATGTTTTGTTGTACTAACTTGGAACTGGACTTTGGGCTATAGAGACCTGATGGCGAAATGTATATCCCCGACCGGTTGAGAGTGGTTGCTGGCAGTCGCTGATTTAAAACTGGTCGCAAAGGGGTACAACTTTACAACTTTTTGATTTGCTTTAGTTGTTAGCATTTTGGACTACTCCCAAGTGTTTGTGTGAAAGACGCTGACTTGTCTACAGCCATTCGCAAACTACTTACCAAGCTGTAGCGAAACTGTGAAAACTAGAAAACAAGAAAGAAGAAAGTTTGCTTTTCAAATTAAGAAATGATAACAAGTATCAGTTTTAGATGTTACCCTAATTAATAACTATTTCTTATATTTACTGATTACTTTCAGCTGTTTATTTAGCATTTTTGTTTAACTACTGTATTAGTTAAAGATAAAAGATAAACTGCTGAAAAAGCAAGCTAAAAATAAACATTGAAATTATTAGCTAAAACTGTCGCTAGCATCTAGCTAGCAAGTTAGCACCTTTCTAACTTTTTAGCTTAAATATTTGCTTTTTGTTGAAATTAGTTTCCAATTGAGTTTAAATAATTAAATTATTTTGTTCATCCTTGGCCTTTTTTGTGTTAGCTATCTAGTTTATCCATTCTGTTTATCTAAGCATGCCTTTAGGTATTTATCTATTTTTAAATAATGGTTAAATTGCTTTAGCCATCCTGTTAGCTAGCCATGTCTTTTTAGTTTTAGCTGTCCATTTAGCTGTTTATGCATTTTCTTTAGCTATTTCATCTGCAAGCAATAATTTTAGCTAGTAAATTTCAGTTGATTTTTGATTACCCAATAATGTCCAGTATGATCCAACAGTTTTAATTGTTAGCCAAACATTTACCAAGCAGATTTAATGATTTCTGTTAATGCCTCTGCTTTAATTATTTGTGCACGTGACACAAATAATTAAATAATTATTCTGTACGTGACATCTGTTAACATTTACTGTTTAGTTAACTATTAACCTTTTGGTCAAAGTCAAATTAGTTGAGGTAATTTGTCCATGTCTCTACTGGCTGCTGCAGATTTACCCCCTGGGCCACTTGTAACTCTGATTTAGAAGCAGAAAAATAAGAGGTCTGGAATTTCTCTATATTCCCCCTGTCAGTTTCTTGGATTGTTTTCCGGTGTCTTTCTCCTTCTTGTTTCCTTTTTGCCTATGATCAGTTTTCACAGGAAATGTCAGATCCATGCAGCTCATGTGTGTTTTGGCAGTCACCAGTGTCTGACAAGCAAGGAGGCTGAACCAAGTTTAGGAATACCTGCAGGGCTGTGTGGCACACTCCAACATTCAATTAGGGGATTTCTCAGGTGATAAGAGACAACCAGCGGGGCAGTATCCTGGGGATCCCTGCCGTCCCCTTTCCTCCTGTCCCTCTATCCGTTAGGGGCTCCAAATCCATTGTCAGAATTATGGCAAGCAGTTCAATAATTCAGATTAGAGCTCATGTTTATTAATGTCCTACATCTGTGCAAACAACGTGTCAAGCCGAGAGTTTATTGTAATTGCCTGAGCAAACAAAACCTGAAAGAAGCAATTTCCAGTTACAATGTGCTATGACAAGTAATGAGGCCATTGGCATTCCACTCCCATCGTCACCGCTGCTTCTTTTCATCGCCCCTGTATTGTGTGTGATAGATATTTTTATAAGGAGTGAAGGTGCTGGATAATGCGGTGGTGCCACTAGAGGCAGGTTAGTGATTAAAGATAATCATCATTTTCCCCCCCCTGCAAGATCTTATTAGGTTTCCCTTAGCATTACTTACTTTGACTTCCACGTGGGACCGAATGGCGGCACGGACGTCGCCGCAACAACCACAACTAGATGGCAACTATTAATTTGCATTCTTGGATGGAGGAAAAAATAATAACATTGCCTTGTGCCACCTGAGGGACACACGCTGCCTCGCAGTCACACTGTTTTGAAAATAGGCATTGCGTAATCTGCCAAAGCAGCTTTAAAAGGAGAGCTCCAAATAATTGGAATTGACACAGGATATCAACCCGGAGTTTCCTATCTGTGTCTAACATATTAGCCATCTCTGGAAATGAGCTATTATTGCCTAATTGAATTTTGGCTGCCAAATGTTTAATTAAATGGCAGTTGTAGGTTTATTGAATTTGCCCTGTGTTTGTATAATGGCTGAGACCTGTGAGCAGATTATGGAAAGTGCTGCAGTTTGATACATTTTTCCTCTTCCCTCCATGGTGTTTTAATGTGATCACAGTCTTTGTTTTCAGTCACAGATGGTTGAGAGCAACCAGGGGCTTGTTCTGCAATAGACAGCCATGCTGTTACACTGGAGCTGATAGACCCATGAGGACTTCGGATGCCGATTGATGTCTCTACTTAGCATTGTGCAGTGTACCTAAACTCCTCTCTTTTGGCTCAAATAGACTTATAAAGTGCCAAAATGTCAGCTGGAGATGTTTTTCTAGCCTACACTTTCTTAAACATTCTCACCATGAAGGACATTGTGGAAATGTTCCATAACATACATCTTTTAAGGGTGAGGTTGCCTTTTTATGGCCAAAACTTGCAATATAAGTGAAATATTTGCAGTTTTTTCCACCATTCTTGAATTTCAGAAATCCCTCATTGAGGGGTTTCTTGCTGAATCATGCTAAATATGAAAATGCTTCCATATATAGCGACCTGGAGGCTGCTGTGTCGCTCAAAGCGCTGTGTTCGCTGTATAAGCGCATGTTTACAGTGAGCGGAGGGCAGCTCGCTCGGTGACAAAGTGTTTAGGCTGCAACTCTGTCTGATGGCTCGGGGATTAGAAAATCCCTCTTATGATTGATAGATTTATTTGTCACTGCTGTCTGGACGCGAGCGGCTTACACCCCGCTGAAGCTGGGACCATTAATCAGTGTAAATAACGCTCTTCTTATACACATATCAGGAGTCTGTACGTGGAGACATTTGACATGGAAGGGGGTGGGAGGATATTTACCGCAAATAGGCGTGTGAGCGGATGATCAGAAAAGTGACGCGGGTACGTACGGTGGCGAGGAACTCGAGGACTTTTGCTGCTGATGCTAAACAAGAGGAAATTGGTATTTTATTTTGCCGCTCAGATTGTGGAGTTCGGGACAGTGGGGCGTGATTTTGATTAATGGCTCTATCGGATTTCGCCCACGTTAAGGACGGCATCTTACTTTCAAAAATATGGATGGGTTTAATATTTAACTTTTGGTACAGGAGTGTAGCCAAAGTAGTTGCAGAAAGTTCAGTCAGCACTGAAAATGCACTTCCAGCACAGCCCCCCCCCCCCCACCCCCCACCCCCCACCCGGTAGCATGTTCAATAATAGCCTGGTGATTATTGCTCTATTAATTATAATTCTAAATACATTCAGGGCAAATAGACATTGCGATGATTATCGGACGTGTATAATGCACTGCATAACAATGGTCAAACATGTCTGCTTGATGCATTTAATCTCACCCCATTGTTGTCCAAAGAAGTGATCTGATTGGGCAACTTCTCCGGGGTATCACTTCACCCAGGGTTTGCTATTATCTTTGCATAAATGCGCACCTTGTCATTATTTATTGCTTAATTAGCACGCCGCTTAATTAAATCGGCATTAATCAAGGAGACAGAGGTGGCGCTTGGGGAACACTTTACACATGTTAGCGATACTGTACTTTATTATCCAAGGAAGCATAAATCAAGCATCCCTCGCTGGAATTAACTGATAACAGTTGGCTGTTTGTGAAATGGAGGGAAAAAAATGGTTCCCGAGTTCTCCCGCGCTCAGGTACCATCCCGGTGTAATAGAGGCTGGACGTGGACGGGTAAAAAGTGGACAACAAAGGTGATTTTATCACCTTCCTCTTGTACGATGTAGATTAAGAAGTCTTTTGCTTCTTCTTGGGGCCAAAGGACGGAGATAACATTGCAATCTTTACTTTCTAATCATCCCTGGGACGGCGAGAACCACAGTTGGTGCTACGTTTTTGACATCTGAGCTCCCGATTCAATCTGTCCAACTTTGTTGAAAGCACACCCACTTTCCCACATGCATTTCTTTTTCATACACTATCACACGCACCCCAAGTACGCTCAAACACATGAATCATTTTTAATTTGCTTCATAGATCAAAAAAAAAATCTATGGAGAAAAATAATAAAATAAATGAATAAACCCAATCTGTGAAAAGACATTTGAAGCTGAAAATGGTATTTGCTCCCCGCTGAATGTGTGGAAGTGGTAGGCTCTGCGGGCTCCTCTCCCCTTCACTCTCTCAATCTTAATGGAGAGGAGACAAGGAGTGCTCCCCTGTGGAGAGGGAGAGATAGGCGTGGGGTGTGGTGGGGAGGGTGGAGGGGTGTTAGTTGGAGGAGCAGAGGAAGTGGAGGAATCATCTCTGTAATTAAAGCTGCTTTAATAGGAGGTACCAGGCAGTGGAAGGGAGGTCAGTCCCGATGGAGATGAAGCCCCCAGAACGGCCAGCCTCGCGCTACACCCACCCCCACAAAAAAAAGCCATCCCAGGAGGCAAGGTGGGTGCAAACTCCTCTTTTAGCCTACTGCCACTAAGAGGATTTCACCGGCGGGCCCTCGTGGGGAAGGGTGCTTCGGTTAGAAGGGAAAGAGTGGTGGTGGTGGGTGATGGCAGCAGTGGTGGTGGGGGTAGAGAGCCCCTGCTATGGCACAGTGGAAAGCCCTGATTAACTCTCACCACCAGTCCAAAACCCCGTCATGCAAATGAAGGCAGCCCGGCTCTTTTATGGAGGGGGGGAAGCGCTTGTCAGTCAGGCTTGGCCGTCCCTTGATGTGCTTCCATTGTAATTCTAGGTGTGCTGGTTGTACCGTCTTAGATAGGAGCGCAAGGTTGATTCATCCCCATAGGATTGTTAAAAGGTGGATCTGCTAAGTTTTCAAAGTGACTCAGATGGAGGGGGTGGCGGGGAGGAGGGGGGCGGCTAGCGCTCTCTTGTCAGCTCTTTCTTAGCCCATCACAGACACTGGTTTTGAAGATTTTGCTGTCTGACTTTGTGATAATGCATAATGGGAATTCTTTGACAGTACAGTCGTCCCCCTGAGGACAGGCGGTACACTTGGGCCCCTGAAGGTATGGTGTTGCCAGGGCGTCATTCGCAGCTGTTTGAGCGCTTCATCGAGCGCTTTTTTCAGTACTTTTTTTTATTGTTTCCACTTCTATTCCTAGGCAGAGGTCACTTCAATCTGCACACCTCTTAGCAGTAAATGGAATTTAAATCAATTATACGAATGTTGCCGAAGAAATATTTGGGGTCACAGGCTCACATTTCAACTGTTTCTCGGTTCTGTGTTATCTTTGGTCCTACTGTAGCTCAGCTCCGATCCTCGTGAAACCTTTAGATGCTGCCTGAGAGCTAATTTGGAGTTAAATGTAACCTTCTGAGTAGCCTGAAAAACCAGTGTGGGAGAGAAAGGCCACGTACAGCTCTCCCTTTTTTTCTTTTTTAAAGACAGCTCACTGTAAATTAAGACCTGGAGGTAAAGTGTGTTGTAGTTTCTTGAGTCACACACACATTCAGGTTTCTCTGCCTGTCACAGATTGTAGCTTAGCAACCTTTATCACGAGCCCTCTTTGACCTTGACAGGGCTTTTCCTCCTGCTTCGGCCTCCTCTTAATCACTGCCAATTCCTCAGGAATTGGACCATCGTTAGGAATCTTGGAGCCAAATTTGAACTCTGTATTTACCCAATCATGCCATTAAACTCATGACCTCTCTGGCCTTGTTGAACTTAACATTTCTGACATCTTTTCTGCCTGAGCTACAAGAAAATGTGAACATTATCACACATTTAGACGAATAATCACCAGAAGTGTTTTATGTTTGCGTTTGGTGCTTGTTTTTCCATTCTGTGCATGAGCTAGCGGGGTCCAAAACGTCCTGTACTGTAACGTTGAACATATGCAAGTACAGCGACTGGGAAACCAGTGCACTGTATATCGCTTTTATACTGTAGGTATACCTGAGTGACAGTATAGGGCTCAGTCATGGAGGCCTATAGACTGGGTGGTGACCCCCTGGAAACCTTCAGTTGCTTGGTTAAAGTGTGTATCCCCCAAACACCAGTTGGAGGTTGATGGATGTCATCAAAAATCTCCATGCAAAGAAAATAAAATATTGTTATTATTATAATAATATAATATAATAATATTATATTAGGGTCTTTACCTTACAATATAAAGGGGGAGACTGTTGTTGTGTAAAGTAAAATATGCTTGGATTAAATAACTTCATGCCAGATGCATTAATTTCATTTGATCAGTTAAGTTTTACATTATAATCAAAATAACAAAAGAATTTACATGTAAACGAATTAAAGTCAGAATTCTGGGGAAACATTTGTTTTTCAGTGCGACTAATTTGGTTAAATGTAGTGCGCACATACTCTCCTTTTACTCTTTAGCTGTAGTAAATGCTGAAAAAGTGAAATGTTTGCCTTCAAAGTAAACGCTGTGTCTTACCAATTTAACCAGTGTGTTTCAAAGGTGCAACTTTTACTCTGAAAGTGAACATTCTCTGTTTATCTGCACAGCATTAATTTTAAGCACATTGGAAAAATGCTCGACTTTAAAAGGACCATCGCTGTGAAATAATTAGTAAAAACTGCAGTAAAAGATTTCTGGAGGTTCTGTCCATGAACAGCATCAACATGCTGGTCCAGATGTTTCTGCTCCTGGTGGAAACACTCACTTTCCTTCCTGGATTAAAATACTTTGTCAGTTTTAATTCAAAATAAGATGGTAAAACAAGGATGACAGATCTGGACATCAGGAGATAGAGATGCGTGAATGACTCAGTTCAAAACACACCGACAGCATTCCAGTAAGGTTGAATAAAATTATTCAGTTTTGAAGCTTAACTTTAATCTCAGCCAAAACCGGTTAGCTATGGACCCAAATTTAACCAGTTCAAAGCAACGTAAGCAAATTGTGTTGAACTTCCATCACTGTGCGAAGGCCAGCAGGGGTTTTTAAAGAGCAACGGGCCGAGAAGCAGGACATCACGGGTTCAAACAGATGATAGCTGACGAGGCGTTCTGGCTGTTACACTAGCAGGAGTGGACACCTTGGAAAACAACCTGACAAATCGGCCACAGATTTGAAGTTTACGCCATTACATTCTCACCTAAAACATCTTAATGCATTAACACCTAAGATGCAAGCACACACACAAGCTAGTACTCGGTTGTAGTCGATCGATCTGAGTAGGTACTAATGAAAAAGGTGCTTTAGAGAAGTAGCCGAGGTTTGGATTTTTGTCCTAATGTGGAGTCGGTGTTGTGGTCCAGAATTTCAGGAGGAGGTCGTCTGTTGCGATCAGCGAGCTACATATCCAGGCTAAAGTTAGCTGTTGCTTGCTGTTAGCATTGTGCGAGAATGTAAGAAGGATACTGAGACTAGATCCTCTGGATCGCGGGGTTCTCATTTTTACAGTTAGGTTACGGTCTAACCAGGCATTGGCAATAAAGCATCTTTTAAAACATGAAAAATGCTACAGATGCTGCAGTTTAAAGAGTCAAATTGTTCAATATGCTTTATACCACAAAAACAACCCAAAGGCATCGACTATCAGGCTTTCTTGTTTCTTCTGCTACTGATTAGACTTTAGTTTCCACAGCTTGATATGTTAGAGTGAATTATTTCTGCAAAGAGAAACCTGCAATCTGCCTCACCCCTGGCAGAGCAGCAGTCTTAATTTTAGGAGAGGAAAAAGAAGTGACTCGAAGCGAACGGATGGCAACTCTCCCATCTCTCGCATTTGTCATTTGTTAACGCACTTGACCTCATAATCAGACTGCCAGCGCAACAAGGCAGCAAACAAGTTATGTCATGTTATCAATTTATCCAACATGACAAAGTAATAACAGCAATAAATGAACATGTACTTTGGAGAGGCGGCGTTGCAAATTGAAATGCCGGAGTGTGAGATGTGCTTCTCGGCAAAAGACGGAGCAATGAAGATGATGGAAAATCTAATATGAAGGAAGACAAGTGTTTACATTGCGGCTTTGTGCGTTTTACATCCTAAGTACTCTCCGTCTCTTTGTTAGCATCCCCAGGGCTGCTCTCACTGGTGGCAGAGCAGCAGAGTGGAGGCACAGTCGCAGTTCCAGCATGGCAAATAAAACAGCCTGATCTGATGGAGAAAAAACTGCAACTTTATAAGCCTCACTGTTCTCGTTTTGACTGTGTCTGGTTGATTTTGCACAGGGATGGCCTGCTGGGTGTGGCTTTCCTCCCGGGGCAGTACAGTTGGTTCCAGTTTGAGAGTCTAAATCAATCCATCAATCACCCGAGGAAAGGAAGACATTCTCGCTGAAGCTGGAATACACCTCGATACATATTTCATGCACCTGACCAACCTCTCAAGTCACTCTCATTTGACATCAATTCTCCAGGCAGCCCTCAAAGGCCCTGGGCAGTTCACCTGCACACAGGACAGGCTGGCTGGTTCATATACTGCCAGGTCCTTCTTTATTCTCAACGCCCCCGGCACTTCACAGTTCAGCAGCTCTGCACACCAAACAGCACATCAGCCTGACAAATACAGAAGAGTGATAAAACAGCATGTTCTCCTCTGTGTCTCCTAGCACGCTGCAAGTGAGCAACAGAGCTGCAAGACCGCATGGAGGAGTTACCTGGAATCATGAAAGGAGGCGTCTGGGGAGCTCGGAGGTAGCTGAAATCCCCTGCAGGTCTGGGATCAGCTCAGGCCAGAGATCTCTCTGCGTTTCTTTGTTGAAGAAAAGAGAAGTGGAGCAGACTGATGGAAGAAATCAAAGGAGAATGTGTTATAGTCATTTTCTTATAACTGTATACATGTGGCTGTGGACATGTTCAGTGAAGCCATGAACGCTTATCTATGGCTTTTTTGTGGCAGCTGCTGCCACAGACATTTGTGTTAATGGAGCTGATTCACAAAATGACAAAAGCTACTTGACAGCGAAAAAAAGTGATTAATATGGATTGATGCAACGCCTTTAATCGTGAAGACTATCAGCACTGAAAGAAACAAAATGGATTCTTTGTCAAAGCATGAAAATAGTCTTTTAAAACACCCAGCATTTTTACAATGAACTAACTTTTCCAGTTATGAAAATACACATTGTCTCATTTTAATTCCCTCTAATAGTTTTCCTACACTTTAACCAAACAGATGAACAGCTAACCCTTTACCCACAAACACTCACATCCAACACTCTAAGAAATGACACACTGATGTTGGTAGCATTATGTAAATGCTTCATGTTAAAACTAATGCCACCAATTGATTTTTAACTTTAAACACAAGTATGTTGTTTTGAATTTAATTAACAACATAATATTTCAATACAACAAAATGCAGTAAATTAAATCCAATGTAAAAAGTTCATTTAAAATGAAGAGCACTTTAATTTAAAGAGGATTGTCCTAATAGGCTCTCCGTACTTCTGAGTTTGCACATGTGCAGTGTGGAAGTTTGATCATCCGCCATTTTCAACTGAGACTTGCATATGCTTAGCATCCTGGATAGAATCCATCGCCATCTGAGGATTATTTGGTAAGTTCAACAATTTAAGGATGACAAATTTGATTAATGTATACTAACTGATACACATCTGACACTTTCGGGAATACTTTTGCATTTTTTTTAAACAAATGATGCCTGGCAAATTTTTTAACACTCTAGCTTGTATACCTCTCTCACATGTTAGAAGTATGAAAACATTTAACAAATATTGTTGAACCTGCTTCGGTGTAATTTTCCAAAATCTTTTGCGATTCTTGTTAAGATGAGACTTGCCTACTAAGACCGACAGTTTTAAAATTACTCCCATCTACTGCACCTGCTCCCTGACATCAGTAATGACCACTGGGAGCGCCAGCGATCCTGTAGTTTGAAGAATGAAATGAATGTGTAGTGTATTTTAGAAATGTGCATCAATTAAGTTGCTACATTGTTTGAAAGAATTCGACTCCATGTTGATTTCTGGTTTAGTGTCAGAAATCTTCACTGAAGAAGCTTCACTTTTCTTTCCAAGCTCCTTAGACTACGATGACCTGGATGACTGTGAACCTTCACAGACTTATTGTTATCCACAAAATGTCATGATAGGATTTTAAGTCCATATTGCCCAGTTCTAATCTTCTATTTAATTTTAATATTTTTAGGGGCACAATTATTAAATATATTGTTGAACAATCTAGAATTGATTAAAGCAAAAATGAAAGCTTTCACGTAATGTCAAAATTGAAAAGCTTCGATTTTTGGGTTCATATATTTGTTAATCTGACACAGAGGAGTCAGTGCCTTACCAATCATGAACCTCACTGCACATCACTGATGTGAGTTATGAAACATTGCTTAATCACATATCTGCTATGTGTTAATATTTTTGACTTTGTTTTGTAAAGAGGTTGAAAGGAACCAAAATAGGAAACTTCTCTCATATTGAGTTCTTATCTCCACCAGAATCCCAGCGTTGATGTTTGACAGGAATGCATTCTGAAAGCTGTCTGTGTCTACTTAAATGAAAAGCCAGATGACCTGTTCAAGGAATTCTTGGTAAGTTAAAAAAGGAAAATGATCAGTTATTTTCCTTTTTTAAATTTGGGATTGGAAATGGAAGGTGGACTTACTTGTCCATATGTATATGTACGCAATTAACTTATCTTTTTTTAATTTTTATTTAAAGGATGTGGATCTTGGTGCAAGCAGAGAAACAGAGCAGCTGACTTTGGGAGTCTATGTTGTCAGACATGAGAGCAAACTCTGCAGATACACCTGAGGACATTGGTGTCATCATAGAAGGATGCACTGTGCTGCAAGCTCTTAGTGATGTGGCAAAGGGTTGTGCCCTCCTGCTTGGACTAATCTATAGTCTAAATCTGAGCTACCCAAAGCACCTGAAATACACATTTGAATTTCTTCAGAAGGTGCTGATGGAGTTGGATGGGAACAACCTATCCATGAAGGTGCAGGTTCTGAAAAACAAACTGCTTGAGTGAAACAGCCTGCAGTGAACTATAGAGGACACTGAACTTTAAGGTTCTCGAACCCTTCTCCTTGCACTTCATAAACTGTTCAGTTTGAATTGCCACAAGAACTTCTGCAAGGCCTTTCACTTTTCTGCGTTCTTTGTTCTTGAACCTTTACCAACATCCAACTACACTGAAAAAGACTGCTCCTAACTTTGGACTTCAGTTTAAGTTTTGAAGCAAAGGTTATTTTTCTAAATATGGACAAAAATGACACAAAAGTAATTTCTACCTGCTGTTTGCAGGGCTGTATTGTGGGCTTTTCATTGTAGCCCAATCAAGTTTAAATTAAGTCATGTTAATGTTAAAAATGTTGGAATCACAACACTTTCCAGTTTTAATCATTTCAGTTTAACATGACATTCTGTATCTTGTCTTCCTGCACCTAAAATGCACTTGAATATATGTAAAGATTGTTTGGGGAAAAAGATCTAGAAGCATTTGAATTGCTCAAAGTGTGCTTCAACAAGTTTTACACAAAGTGTTATTAAAGTTAGGTTAACTGAATAAACTTGTGTTCGATTTATTTAATTTACAAACTTAAATAGACTAAGTTGCAATTCTGTTAAAGTGATTTAATCCTATAGTTTCAGTAGAGCGTGTTTTGGGTGAGTAGATTTATCAGATTTACTTAAAATTTGTTGTTCAAATTAAATATATCATACATTTTATATTTCACTAACCCAGTTGTGTGGAACCGGTTGACATAACCGAGTGGAGTAAATACAACATTTTATTTCTTAGAGTGAAGGTCTAGCTCGATGGCTGTGTAAGCAAACAGTTAAAGGAAGTAGGGGATCGACGGTCCTTTGCATGGACACAGATACCAGCTAATATTTGCTATCATACGAATAAAATACTAGAAATACTAACCCTAACCCTTTCCAAACAACTGCATTCAAAATGCTCCAAAAACACCACAAACATAAAGGGGCGATCAGTCCAGCAATTAGATGTGGTGACCAGTGGCATTCAGGTTAATATGATTTTTAACACCCAGAAGCGTCTGACCAAACCAGGCTTGGTATCAGGTGGTAAACACATTTATTTGTGCTATTAAATCAGGCATTAACATGGGTGCCTATGGGGGTTAACTCACTTTTGAAGCCCTTTTTTCATTTTTAACCTGGTTTATAAGTTTCTGCTTGGTCTAAACTTATTTGAACCTTAATCAAAGATGTGTAAAATCCTGTGTATTTCTATATCTAAATGAATAAAAAGAATAAAAGTCATGACTGGAGGGTATGTCTATCCTTTTCACTTGTAAAAGTCATTTAAGGTCATTTATAGATTTTTAGAAATGCACTGGCAAGCAGTGACTTCCTGAATCTCCTGAAAAGGATCATTCTGGTTACACAGGCTTACATACAGACTTTTATGAAGGCAAACATAAATACACAATTAAAACAAGTGTAAGAGTCTCACTATCCATTTGTAATAAATACATATTACTGGTTATGAAGATGCCTGTGCTGCTAATGTAAAGAAATATTGTATTTGTGGATGTGTATGATGAGCTATGTGGGTTTTTTGCAATCTCTGTCTCTCTCTCTGTGTAATTAGATTTTTAAACGTGTAAAGGATTCTCTAAATATGCTCTGAGATTTGTGGATGTGTACAAAAAGTGCGTAAATATGTATCCAGAATGTGCGCGATTACAACCCAGACCGCCAAAAAGTTGGGACACTGTGTAAAATGTAAATAAAAAAAGAAAACAATTTGCTAATCTCATAAAACCAGATTTTATTCAGAGTAGAAAAAAACATATCAAACATGTAAACTGAGAAAGTTTTAAAGAAAGGTCTTCTAGAGCATCCGCTCTACTTTTAACAACAGTCTGTGAACATCTGGGAACTGAGGCGAGCAGCTGATGGACTTTTGGGAGAGGAATTTTGTCCCATTCTTTTCTGGTAGAGGATCCTAGCTCGACATTCCTGGATCTTCTAGGTCGTATTTTTGGTTTCATGATGCTCCAAATGTCCTCAACTGGTGAAAGGTCTGGACACCAGGCAAGCCAGTTCACCAACTAGAGTTTCCTACTATGAAGCCACGCTATTGTAAACAACTTAGTATTCAGTTTAACATCATCTTCCTCAGGGCTGTACAGTGCAATATATACATTGCATATGTGATGAAAAAAACTGTCTGTGCCATAAATGGTCTTGCATACGCTCGCGCAACAGCTTTGCTACCCACTTAGTTTTATTGTGAAGCCATGGTACGTCACAATGCTACAGAGTAGTAGCAATGTAGTGTGTTGTGGTAGTAAATTGTTATCATGTCAGTGTTATTAGCCTTGACTTCTAAAAAAATTCCCACAATTCCTTTTATGTTTATCTCCAATCCACTGGTAGATAGGTTAGGGTAGGGTAGCCGCTCAGAGAATCTAATGGAATTTAAAAGCTGTACTTTGACTCTTTCAAGTGATGTTTTAAACCTTTAAAGGAAAACAGGCTCATCAGGATGAAACTAAAACACAACCTTCCAGTTGAGGGTATGTGTGACAAGAAAGTAAAAGTTGGCTGATTAAGAAGCAACTTTAATTTTTTTCAATACTGCTCAGAAGCAGCAAAAAAGAGTAAATTAGACGATCCTTACGTTGTGGGAAGCAAGATATTTAAAAGAGAGAATATTATGCTTGTGTTACGTTTTGGTAGCACAAGCATAAAGCATAAGACTTTTTGGTCTGTGCTACAAAGCTAGCAACTTTTGTACCATTAGTGGTACAAGCTAACAAAGTTATTTTACAGCCCTGGTCTTCCCTAAAAAAAGACAGCATCTGCATGGGAGCCCTAAAACCTGTAAATACCTTTCCATATTGCTGGTGTCTTTCCACATGTGCAAGGTGCCAGTTCCATAGGTTGTCATACCATTAGAAAGGCAGGCTTTTGACCTCAGAGATAATAAGAAGCTGGATGGTCCCTCTCCACTTGAGACCTGAGGACACGGTAGCCATGTTTTCCAAAAACAATTTCATATTTTATTTGTCTAACCACAGAAGAGTTTTCCACTTTGAAGCATTCCCAAAAGATCGGAGGCATCAGGTGTAGATTTTTGGCATTGTCTCTTGCACACAGAGATTTCTCCAGATATTCAGACTCTTTTGATGCTATTTTGTACTGTAGATGATGAGAATGTCTCCACAACTTACTAGACAAAGTTTCTGCAGTGATTTGGAAATCACTGCAGAAACTTTGTTAGTTACTTTTCATACTGGTTCCCATTTTTTTTTTGAATTGGGATCGTAAATCTATAAAAGAAGATGTTCAAATTTGGGTGTGCTGTGATTCATAAATGTGTGGAGAAAAATGTAAACTGTGTAAAATTTCTGACACTAATTAATACCTGTATGCACATTTATATTTTTTTTACATATGCACAATTATATTTTGTAAGTGTGTACGCATGGATTCTAAATATACGTTAGCACATTCCTATAGACAGGTTTACAAACATGACTGCACACACACAGTGAGATCCAGGAACACACCTCTCCATGTAGATTTGCTGGTAATTCTGCCACAACAATACCAGCAAAAAGCTGCTTACCTGGGAACAAATTCCTGAAAATAAATACTCATCATCTGATGGGTTGTCAGTAAAAAGTAAAACCAAAAACATTAATTAGCCAGCAGATTTTAGGAAAAGAGGTGTTTTTTTTCTCCTTCTGTTAAACACAACTAAAAGTACCCAGCAATCACAATAACCATGACAACAGTGATGACCAGCTACGTTGACCAGCACGTATTTGCATTTCATTTGTTAAACACCTGCTCTCTCCCACTCGTGCCACCTAACAGACCTTTCTGACGCCATCTCCTCCCAACTTTCACTCCCAGTTTCAAATGGGATCTGAAGCTAAAAGTATACCCTGTCATCTTTAGCTTGTAATTGCTCGACTTGCCGTTGGCCCTTCGTTCTCCCGGGCTCCAGCAATTACAGAAATACAATGAGGCTTGGCTTTTCTCGCGGGGTGTAGAATGTATATACTAATTCGCAATAAAGTGCTACAGCTGTCAGTGCATTTTCTGCTCGGTTACTTCAATAAATTGGAACTCTGAGTAGGGAAAAAAAACGGGAATATCGTATTATGTGCTCCCCATTCCCCGCTACACGTGCGCAGCCCTCTCTTGCAAACACAATTTGAACAATTCCATTTTCCTCCGATGAGGAAATGTGACTTTTTCATTTCAGAGGCAGACAAACGCTGATGCCCCAGCACCCTAATAATGGATTTCACTTCTCAAGAAACAATTATGAGGGGTCTAGAAGTAAAACAGCACAGTGGTGATATGTTTTATTTTCAAATTATGTAAATTGACAGGAACAAAAGGGTTTGATTACAGTTGGTGACCTTTTTCTTTGTCTTGTAGAAGGGCCCATACTGAACGCGTTGTGCTCCTGCTCATGGTGCTTTGAACAACTATTGTTAAGTATCAGTGATGGCCAAGGCCAGCTGGAGGGTCAGAGTCATTTGCAGATGATTAGTTTCCCCCCAAATCCTGCCTGATTTGCTGCAATCTCTTCACCCTTTCTCCGCATTTCCAATTTCTATCACTCACATCCGTTCCCAACAGCTCGTCTTGGAATCCGAGCCGACCAGAACCCATGAAGAAGAAGAAGAAGAAGAAGAAGAAGAAGGAGCCAGGTCACAATCCAGCAATGGTGCCGGAAGCGTCTGAAATCGAGGCTCTAATGATGGCACTGCATAATGCAGGATCTGCAGGGGTGATGGTGACGATGATGATGATGATAATACAGGATGGGGGAGCGAGGGTACCCAGCAGCCAAATGAAAGCAGACGGCCTGAGAAGGAAGTGGAGCCAGAGTCGGTGTTAGCAGTGTTGTTCTGTAACTGCATGGCGTTAACAGCTGCCCCTGCCATTAACACAATGGGAGAGAGAAAGAGAGCGCTCCTTGTTAGGGATCATTTATTAACTGAGATCATCTTTTCGTTAGCCTTGGGGTAATGACTAATGTCAATGGCAAATTTCACAGTTGTCTAGAGAAATGAATTAGATTTGCAATAAAAGGCCCCTTGGCTTGTTGTACACACTCATTTGCTGGAGTTGGTGAACTTGGAGAACTGTAAAGAAACCAAGGATCCTGTCTTAATACCCTCCCCCTCCTCCCTCTCACCAGACACTGACCTTTTTCTCTCATTATGAGGTGAAAAAAAAAGCAAGAAGGGATCTATAAAAAGAAGCCTTACAGTATGAGCCGTGGCGTGGGTAACATCATTACGGTGTATTCGGCGATGCAAATGAGACCTATGGATTGTGGCGTAACCATCGATGTGGACGTTTAGAGAAACCGCACACACACACATGCACACACACGCTGCGTGGGATCCAACCTTCGCGGACTCGGTTCAGCTGCGTGTGTGAGTGTTTGTGCATCTGTGTCTGCGCAGTTCAAAGATTAAGACTCAGGCGTATTATTTAATCCGCCCATTGAGCAGTGGCAGAGTGTGGAGACAGAATGGAGTGGGTACAATGACCCCCCGTCGGTGGCGACTCACGCCATCTCCAACGCTCCTGACGGCACCACAAAACATGCCCTCACCTACGCACCCCCTCGCCCTCCTTCCTCCCTCTCTTTTCTGACCCAAAGACCCCCCCCCCCCCCCCCCCCCCACACACACACACACACACACCATCCCCAACCCCTTACAAAAGAACCTGTCAGGATGGGACCCTCCCTCCCTCACTGCACGCACACGCACACACAGATGCAGAAACAAACCCTCCACCCTCCACTGCTGTCATCGCCCCCGGGGGTATCCTTCCAAGAATAGCGGACCCCCAAAAAACAGCACTCTTTCTCCCTCTCTGTGTCTCATTCTCCTTTCTCCCCAGTCCTTTCTTTTGCAGGACAGATGACACAATGCAGTGATTCACACCGGGCTGGGCACTCACATACTGTAGGTTAGCCTCTATTGGCCCATGTGTGGCTGGCTCGCAGCGTGGGGTTAATTGCGAGCGAGGTTAACAAAATAGGAGACAAAAATCAGTTTCAGAAGAGGCCGGGGACCCAGGAGGCTGAACTGACATGAAGTGGGACCTGGAACACAATGCGTGTGTGTGTGTGTGTGTGTATGTGTGTGTGTGTGTGTGTGTGTGTGTGTGTGTGTGTATGTGTGTGTGTGTGTGTGTGTGTGTGTGTGTGTGTGTGTGTGTACATGTCTGCATGGGTGCACGGAGCTGGGTCAGATGTTGTTTCCCCTTAATGAGTGGTGCTAACAGAAAGGGCAGGGTTTACAGGATGGCCAAAGTTCTAAACAACTGACACAAAATCAGCTTTGAGCCACGTCAACTGTGATCGACAGTCACACCATCTACATACTACCAAATCAGTCAGTTAGTTGGAAAATAAAATGTTGAGAAACTCAAGTTGTTACTGCTTTTTCAGCAATGTTAAGCTGCTTGATTCTCCACTAGGCACCAACCACAATAACTGTATTCATAGTTTAGTGTGAGTACATTTTCACTGAAAACAGATATTAGCTGGATCTAGAAATGTAGCTGATATATGATATATGGGTGATAAAGGGTTACATTATCACCCATATACAGCCTGCCTGCTTTCTTGGTGCTAAATAACATGCAAATAAAACCCTAAAATGTCCCTCACCAAAGTTGGAGTGTAGACTTCTTGGATGGTGTCTCAGTATAAATAACCATATACATAGATAATAACAAAGGAGCAGTTTTTAGCACATGTAGTTGACCTTTTTTTTTTTTACCCCCTGGAGATCGCCATGTGAAAATGAGTTTATAGATGCTGAAATGCTAAAAATGCAAAGACCTCAGGCTCTTGGTGATTCTTCTTTGTGGGTTTGAGCCGTTAAAGTCATGTAACTCATGTGAGAAGTTGATCAATTGTAATGTAGAACTATCGTTTACAGGAGCCCTTAGAGATGGAGAGAAACGTTCAGTCATTTATCTCATCCTAATCTTCCACATCAAGAAGCCAGAGTGGTTCGGGCATCTGACTATGATGCTTGTGATTAGGTGTCCTGGGCATATGTCCTGAGAGGAGGTCCTGGGGTAGACCAAGCATACATTTTTTGGCTGCCTTGGATCACCTAAAGGCGGTGGTAGGGTAGAGATAGGTCAGGGCTTCTTTGCTTAGGCTGCTGCAACATTTTGCTTTATCTCATCACCATGTGCCTGGCTTCCTGTTTTATTTTGAAAATCTCATGTGGCTTGCTGTATTTTCTTATATTTGTTGTTTTCCTGCCCAGTTCGTTGTCTGTATTCTGCTGTGTCTTATCTAAATCGAGTGTGTCGGATGTGTTCAGCTGCTTCTCTTGTGTATCCTAATGGTTTTATTTCTTTGATTTATCTTGTTAGACTTGTGTTGCTTCCACACTGCACTATTTATGATATTCCATAGGTACTTAGGTACTCCAATTCATATTTTCATTTTCATTTCCTGCTGACTTGTGTGCCATTCCATTTGGGTAAGTTTAAGAACTTTACCTTAAAATTACACACAAAAAATGACCAAATAAGCCCTGATTTCAGCTTCTTGAATGTGTTTTTCTCTGATATCCAAAGCGGTGCAACAACCTTCTTGGTTCCTGAAAATCCCTGCCACATTTCACTGTTTTGTACCAATTCATTGAAAACTCAATCATGGTTTTTTACAAATGCAGACAATAAATAGTTGCTGTATAAACAGAATCAGAAACTATTTTTCACCTTTATTAATCAGGTTTCTGGCTTTACATTGAGTCTGCATTGGGCTGAATGGCAGCACAGTCAGCAGTAAAACATCTGCATTCACTATCGCACAAATACTTTAACAAAGCAGAGCACAAAGGCTATAAAAAGCAGCATCTGGAGTATTTGTATTTGTAACATCAACATACCATGTGGGATTGGTGCAGTACAGTGCTATAAAGCCTCAGCTGTGTTATTAGAAAGCACTATAGCAGTCAGTCACTTACTGTACAGTTTCTCCACAATCACATTTTTGAAAATGGATGTAACATTTAGCTGTTAATACCAGCTGCTGGAGTGTTCGTCTTTAGATGATTTAATTGCCCAGCAATTTTCTCCTGTCAAAAAAG